>NC_091687.1:59440833-60077500 GCF_041296265.1 Equus caballus | reverse complement strand
GGTGAAATAGGCAATTTCAAACAGCTGTTGTCATCATTACTAGCATAATTCTGGTGGCAGACAATTTGCCTTAAAATTCTTATTTTTTGACCCGGTTATTTAATTTCTAGGAAAGAATAAAATTAATTACAAATTTAAAAAATGCATCAGATACATATACAAAGATTTATCTTCAAGAATCTTAATATCTGTCAGTATGGGATAGTTAAAAGAATGGGATATTCATATGATTGTAGTCATTCACGACCATGTTTTAGAAAAGTAATGACATGGGGAAATGTATATATTTTTAAGTGAAAAAAGCAGAAAACCAATTTTATAAAAGCAAAATATGCATGTGTGTATATATATGCATATTTGAAGAAAATACATCAAAAGGTGAAGGGTGTCTCTCTCTGGGCTGAGGATATCATGAATGATGCTTATTTTCTTTACTATAATTTCCAAAGTCTCTACAATAATAATTCAGAAAAAAGTAGCAATCAACTACTTCCTAGAGTTGTTGAAATTCAAAACTTTGATGTGAGCGCTATCAAGTCCATGTTTGAATCAATACCTTAGAGCTGGAGCCTGGAATCCTCGAAGGAGAGTTGGGAGAGCTCCTGGTCAGGGTGCTGTACTCCCAGGGTCATGGCGGAGCTAAGGGTGGAAAAAGAAAGCAGGACCTCAGCAGAAATTCCCTCCCATACTCGGATGTTAGTCAGCAGCCAGGATGAAATGTGAGAGGACTTGCATTTGGCTCCCTCCACATATCCCTCCCCAGCTCCGTCTGTTCGCTCTACCACTGACACACTCTGCAATTCCATGGGCACCAGGTTAGAAGTGTGTGTTGAATACCAGATGACTGTCAAAAGTATTTTTTGGCCAATTTGTTGAAAGCACTAATAATAAAATAGAATAGTATTGACGACATTATTTGATAGCCAGAGTGTGCCATTGTCCCGTACTGAACGTTATTTAGATCTTTTAAAGTGTAGGGATGCTATGCTTTCTTATTTTCTGTGTAAATTGCCCAGTTCATTGAGTGTGCAACAGATTATTTAGTGATTGGTGCTGAACAGGCATCTTAAACTTAACTTGTTTACAGATCTCTTGGTTTCTTCTACCAAATCTGTTCTTCTCCCAGTTTTCACCATCTCAGTAAAATACGCCACAATTAGCCATTTGTTTAACTTCCAATCTACAAGTTGTTCTTGCTTCTTTACTTTCCTACACCTCTGACCCCTTGTGGTATCAACTCTGCTCCCGAAATATATTCAGAGACCACCCACTTCTTTCTATCTATATTATAACCGGTTAATCCAAGCAGACCAAGTGTGTCTGAACTGATGCACTTTTCCTTTTGAACAGGTCTCTCTGCTTCCACTCCTGCCCCTTATAACATCTGCCTGGCAACCCAAGTGATGTTTTACAAACGGAAATCGGACCACCTCAGGTCTTTATTTAAAACCTGTCGGTGGCTTTCCAAGACACTTAGAATAAAATCCAAACGTTGGCGTTAGATTCTCTGTCTTTGATTTCATCAGGTGCCACTCTCCCCAGTAAACCCACTTCCACTTCTTACTGGTCCCCATCGATGCCAAACTTGTTCCTACCTGGGACCTTTGTCCTAGCTCATCTCTCTACAACACTTTCCCCCCCAGACCTTTCTGTCATTCACTCCTTAGTTCAAATATCACCTCTTCATTAACTACCCAATTAAAAGTCACTCTCTATCACTTCACCCTGTTCTACTTGCTTCATAGCACCTACCATTCTTCAATAATATTTTCTTTAGTTGCTTAATATGTCTCCTCTAACTACACGTAAGCCCCATGGAGCAGGAATCTAGTCTGTCTTGTATCCTACACACCTGGAATTGTGACTGGCAGGTTAAATATTTATTGAATGAATGAAAATGTATTTAATCATATAAACTATAGATATTCTTTTATTAATCTGTTGGGTAATAAGCATTGTAAATTGTATGTATATTCTACAAAGCATTTTAAACACCACTAGACAGCTTTGGGGATGAGATGTATTAATATCTAAAATGGACTGATGCTTACTTAAGTAAGCGCTCCTGCGTGGTCATGAGAGGATGCCACTAAGTGCAGTGGGGTGACAGAGAGGAGCTAACAGTGTGGGACAGAGCTGGGGGCAGAGGCAAACCCAGTGGTGGGGACTAGGAAGACTCTGGGACAAGGAGGATAATGATCCAGTTTGGCAACTAATGGCCACCAGCAGGAGGGTGTGTCCGTGTGCAAAGCGCAGCCGAAGGTGATGCAGGAATCGGTGATGGCTTCAGGAACGACTGTCCACAAATTGCAGGCTTAAAGCAATTTGATACGTTGCAGTTAGAACTCTGGTTCAGGAAGAAATAACAAGAGAGGTGAAGCCCCAAAGCAGTAGGAATTGGAGTTGAGGCAGGTAATTAAAACAGGAACTCAGCCTCAAGGAACCAGGAGAGTCTCTGTAATTAGATCTGATGCACCCGATGGAGACTGGGCTTGTGGATAAAGGCGGAAGTCCAGCGTTCTGCCCGGGGCCCCTGCTGAGCTAGATGGCAGCCAGCTGTGTGACTTTGTGCGTTTGTGCGTGTGTGGGTATTTCAGCAATTTTAATATATTCAAGAATATTTAATAGAACGAATAAAAAGTACCACGAGTTAGCAGAAGCCTGTGGTGGAGAGAAATAGAAATGTAACCGGCCCTTTTGCAGTAAAGCTTATGTTTGAAGGGAGAAGGCAAAATGACATCTGAAGTCTTCACATCAAGTGCCACTAGACTAAAGGCCCCTCAGAATATCACTTAGATAAATATAGCCGTCTATCGTCATCCCATAACGCCAGCAGTGTTATAAGGATCCTGTTAGAAAAAGCAATCCTCTCACCTGTGGATCCACATGCCAGCGTGGAGCTGGGCCAGGCACCCCTGCACAGCCTGTTGTCAGGGAGGCAGAGGTGGCCCCCCAGACACCCTCTGCCCTGTCACTGACCCAGGGCACAATGCTGGGCGAGGCTTCCTTTCAGCCCATCTTCCTGAGGCCTGCACAGGTCCCGGAGCAGTGTTCTCAGCTGTGGCTGCCGAGTGGAGGCACCTGGAGAGCTGTAAAAACCGAAGCCTGAGTCCTACACGTGCGGTTCTGATGTAACTGGCCTGAGGTGCAGGCAGAGCTTCTGGGATTTTTAAAAACTCCCAGGTGGGTCTAATGTGCAGCCAAGGCTGAGAGCCCAGGCCCTGGAGCCTGGGGCTGGACTGACCACAGAAGGAGGGGTCAGTTGTGTCAGCTCTGGTGTGGGGGGACACTGAGGGGTACCTGAAAACCAGGTAGTGGGGTCAATACTGTCAATTCCCAGCACAAACGGCTGTGAACCTGTTCGATCTATCTGCTGTTCTGGTCCTATCAGATCAATTCCCAGCATAAATAGCTTTCGTGTGTCTTGACATTATCAGTAAATAATTTTTAAAATTTCACCCAGATTTTATTTCGTTATTTAAAAGCTGAATTTTTACTCCTCGTTCTTTCATTTGGTAGAATAAGAGACTCCCAAGTTCAGGGTTATGACTTGCGGCCAGCATGGGGCACCAATTATTTCGCTGGAAGCAGTATTGCTTAGTGATGAATAAAGCAGGCTCTAGAATCAGACAGGCCTAGGTTAGAACCTCAGCTTTGCCGCTTCTGAAATCCGCGAATAGAAGTGAGATTTCCAGGAGCACCGAGCCCATGCAGTCTTTGTGAAGATTAAATGTGCTTCCGTATGTACAGCGTATGGCCTGGTAACTAGCATATAGTAAAATCTCTGTTGTCACCTCCACATCTTAGTACTGATTTTCTTAACAGAAACCTTTCTTTAAAGATTGCAGCTTTCATTTTTTAGACTCACTTGATCATTTCGGCAACTTACTATATACTTTCACAATAGTTACATTCTATACTTTTGTATTAGTTAAGGTTCTTATGGTTGCAAAAGGCAGAAACCAACTCTGGTTTCCTTATGGGGAAAATAAGAGCAAATTGTAGGGGAAGACCCCAGGTACACAATAAAAACGAAGTCACGATGAAGCCAGGAATCATTCAGAGCAGCTCTAAATGGGACAAGTCTAACTTGGACGCAAGCTGTCTGGCCTTACTGTCTCTCGTCCAAATTTCCCATTTCTGAGGAAGTCCCCTGTAACTTGATTCATCTGGAGGCCAATTTACAGGGAACAAGGCCACTGAGATGATGCATTAATTTCTATTGCATATAAAAAATTACCTCAAATGTAGCATCTTAAAACAATTCACATTGATTAACTCAGTTTATGTGTGTGTGGAGTCTGGGTATGGCTTGACTGGGTTCCCTGCTCAGGGTCTCACCAGGCTGAAATCGAGGTGTCAGCCAGTCTGAGTTCCTGTCTGCAGGCTCTCAGGGAAAATCCATTTCCAGCTCATTCAGGTTGTTGGCAGAGTTCAGCTCCTTGTGGTTGTAGGACTGAGGTCCCATTTTCTTGCTGGCCATCAGCTGGGGGTTGCTCTCATCTCCTTAAGACCTCCCTCAGGCACTTGCTCAAAGCCAGCAGGAGAATCTCTCTCCAGTCTGCTGCGATGGAGTCTTCTATAACATAACGTAATCACAGGCATGACTCTCTCATCGCATTTGCGGGTGCTGCCCAAGCTCAAGGGGAGGGCTTTATTCTGAGCATGTACACCAGGAGGTGGAGCTCCTGGGAGCTCTGAGCTGAAGAGTGTCACCCTAAATTCATGGCCACCTGGAATCTGTGAATGTGAACCTACGTGGAAATAGGGTCTTTGCAGACGTCCTCAAGTTGAGATGAGGTCATAATGAATGAGTGGGCCCTAAATCCAGTGACTGGTATCCTTATAGGAAGAGGGAAATTTGGACCCAGAAGCATAGGAGGCACAGGGAAGAAGATGTGAAGATGGAGGCAGAGATTGGAGGTGTACTGACATAAGCCAAGGAATGCCAAGGATGCTGCCAAGGAAGCAAGGAAGAGCCTTCAGAGGGAGTATGGCCCTGCTGACACCTTGATTTTGGATTTCTAGCTTCCAGAACTATGAGAGAATAAATTTCTGTCCCAATTTTAAGCCTCCCAATTTGTGATACTTTGTTATGGGAGCCCTAGGAGACTAACAGAGGGACCACTTAGAATTCTACCTGTCGCAGGCGATTGTGAGAGTGAAGTTCGGGAAGGGGAGGAGCAGTTCCTAGAAAACGGATGCCAGGCGGACAGTCTCTTGGTGAGCACTGCAGATCATAAATTAGATTCCCTCCACTTTCCAAATTTTGGTTTTGTGTAATTTTTATTTAAGAAAAATTTATACTTACATAAGAATCGTAAAACAGTACAATGAATTTCCACATACCCTTCAGCTAGATTTGTCAATTGCTATTATTTTGCTGCTTTTAGGGGGCATGGTTTTCTCTCAGAAACCATGGAAAGGATAAAGGTTTTGAGCGAGAAAGATGTGAATTGAAGTTAAAGTTTTCACCATTACTTGCTTTGTGATTTTAGAAACATTATTTTAAAATACCTTGAGTTTTGTTTAATCCTGTGCAAAATGGGACTAGCAATGTCCATTCACAGGGCTGGTTGATACTGGGGGAAAAGTGTTCCAGAGGGATGAGCTAGGACCAAGGCCCCAGGTGGTTGAGACTGGGTATGGTAGCCCTGGCAAGCCCCCAGCAGAGAGACTGGCATACTTGGGTGTCTAATAAGTGTGTGTTTTTCAATTCTTTACATTGGTTTTCCTAATTTTTTAGACAAAATTTTCCTTGACCTACTTCATTTGATAAGCACATCTCCTTCACGATCCCTTTTTCTCTGTCTCAAGTGTCTCTTGGCCTCAGACGCCTCTGGGGGACAAATGAGGCCATATTCATACCTATACCTACATTTTGCTGGCCTAGTGCCTCCACCTGCTTCTGTGGCACCTCTAATCCCTTGAGAAGCCATTCTCCCACTCTCCACTACAATTAGGTGTCCCCAGAAGGTGTCCTTCATGTGCACTATGGCCCTGGTGACCATGGGACTCTGCTGGACCTCACCACTCCTCCTCCCATCCACAGGAGCAGCCACCCTCTCTGCCTGCGGCCACTGCACTTGGCTCGTCACTCCGCACTCTCCCCTAGGCTGACGTGCCACTGCTCTGGGCTGCTTGCTGGATCCAAGTGTCCACTCTTACAGTGGTCAAATGCCAGGGTCACACCATGATTTATAGGAAGGTGGGGAGACTGGGACCCTCCTTGTTAGAGCATCCTAAAGCAGTACGGCCTGTGCCCAGTTGCCCTTCACAGTTTAGAGAAACAACTCTTCATGTTTTCACTCACAGCTTTTTTATCCCAGACTCAGACATAGATCCGAAAGTGAGGCTGGGTATGGATTCAAGCCACAGTTAGGAGTCCACATCTGTCTTAGTCTGTCACGCTGCTGTATAAAAATACCATAGACTTGGTGGCTTATAAACAACAGAAATTTACTTTTCAGTTTTGGAGATTCTGGCATTCCGGAGAGGGCCCTCTTTCTGGTTCGTAAGCAGCAGTGGAGCCCTATGAGGCCTCTTTTACAAGGGCAAATCTCAACCATGAGAGGCTCTGTTCTCAGGACCAAATCACCTCCCAAAGGCCCCACCTCCTAATACCATAATCTTGGGCTTAGGATCTCAATATACAAATTTTTATACAAGGGGGACACACACATTCAGACCATAGCACCATTCCACTTAAAGGTCTGTTCCCTTAGGGTAAGCTCTCTCTAAATGAGCTCTTCAAACCTCCCCTCCCCCTGGGATTCCATGATCCCCCTCAACTGGTAAGTATCTCATGTCTCTGAATCCTAGCAATGGACAGAACTAGCACTGTTTCTCAGGAGGCTTCTTAACAACCATGTCAAAGGCCTCAGTGAGGCCTACATGTCACGTTAGTTCAAGAGATGTGCCCAGAAGGGTCTGGACCCTACAGTGAACAGTAGAAGGCTCCAGATCAAGATCTCCCCTATGTCTATATCAAAGCATCTTTTACTTCCTCTCCTTCGCTTCATTTTCTATTTCTCTCCTTTTCTTTCTTGTCATATGTCTTTATCAAAATTTTAATTCAAAGGGTACATCCTTTTGAGTTTTTCTCCTTTTAACAACAGAAGAATTTCAGAATGGTCATAAGAAAAATAAAGGCAGAAACACACACAAAAAAACAACTGAGTAATTTATTTACTTCAGTTGAATTTATTGTCTCAGCACAGATAAAAAAATATTATAGCTCAACAGAAATGAGTAAGAGGAACAAATTTTTCTTTCACATAGTTTAGAATTTTCAGTGGCATAGGAGTTCCATCTACCATTTGAAATGTCCCACATGGGGCATATTCAAAGTCTAAAACTCCAACAGCAATGTAATTTAGTACTTAAAAAAAAAGAACTGTGTCAGAATACAGTAGTATTGCCAGAGGAACATTCCAAAGAGATAAAAGTCAGGCTGAAGATAAAACAGACATTTCAATCCAACAAACATTCGAAGATTTTAGTTCAATAGATGTGTGTTGAGTGGCCAGCTCTGTACTAGCTACCAGGTTCTTGAACTCAATAGTCAGAGAACCGTAAAAATAAAGTCAGTCTTGCTATCCTTGCTGGGCTTCTAAATTTTTCTTTTTTTAATTTTAACACTGAGCAATTGCAATGCTTCCAATTCATTAGTGAAATATTTTGTGCCAATTACAGCATAATCAGAAAACAGAGTTTCTTCTCCAATAAGGAACTTGTGAGTTATGTACATGGAAGAAAGGTTCTCATCTGGCACTATTTTAAAAATAGAATCTTATTGTATTTTGTAGTATTATCAACACCAGACTAGCCACATCTGTCACGTTTAGTCTGTAAATCAAGGAGATAGTAGAATCTCATTACTGTTCAGTGAAGCCCACTGTTTTGTCTTTTAAATCCAGTCTAAAATCTAAAGTAGCTTGCTTTCTGGCATACGGCATTTGACAGCGTTAACAGGGAGCATGTGCGTGGTCTGGTGCGCATGCTCAGTGGAAGGCCCGTGGGAGCCTGATTAAAGCTGGGAAGAGAGCGGAAACAATGATTTACTTTCACAGACGGAGAATTAATTATCTCTATCCGACACACTCAGTATGAAAGCGAGAGGATCTCGCTCGGTGTCAGACACTGCGGAGCTGGAAAACAGATCATGGTTCCATGGCAAACATCCTTTTGCTGAATATTCTGTGTATGGTTAGTGAAATGATTGAAAGATGAGTTCCAGTACTGAGGCATTTATAGCTTCCAGCTGTTGTGGCTCCTCTGATTCTTTTTGGGCTCAGCAGACACCTCTGCTTTCAAAAAAAATCCCTTTTAACATTGTACAACAGACAAATGTAATCTGAAATTCTACTGAACCACCTTCCTACCTGGCCCCAAACGCCATCCAACTAACACACAGCACCTTGAAAACGCCCCAGTTGTGACTTTTTAATTATCTAGCAACGTGTTGTTTGGTAGCAGATGAAAAACCAAAAAGCATTGGAAGGAGAAATGTTTCAGGACTATGAAGCTAAGTTGGGAACGCAAATTTGTTATGAGTATAATAAGTATCACTGCTGGGACTTTTTTTTTTTTTTAAATCAACCTCACCTTTCCTCTGTCAAATAGTCTCTCTCTTTATCCAGGTATCTATTTATTTATTTAGTGAGAAATAAAGCTAAGCATCACTTACCAATTACTTATTTTTCCATTTTAAATAACCACATTCATTCCAGCTTGTACACAATGTTAGGCTGAAACCCGTAGATTCATAATCTTCTGATCCATCTTGCTTGGCATCTATGCAAGAGAATGAACAACATAACAGCAAAAATACTATGACATTGAAATTTTATATCTACCGTGAGGATGTTTGTGGGGGTTGCCTAATTTTCGTAGTCACCTCTGAATTCCTGGAGTATTAGGGGAGGCAAAGAGAGATCTTCTTTGCAGGAGTCTCCAAAGAATCTTCTATGAGGAAAAAGGAACAAGATGCTGGAGCTACCCTGTAGCCTCAGGACTGAGATTTGTGAAGGAGGAGCAGAGGGAGAAAGACATCTCTTGCCCTTCTTGCAGTCTCCAGTATGGGCAGGGAATTTGTACTTGGGGGCAGAGTGGAGATATCAGAACTCAGTCCTGGGGAGGTGGAACATTGAGTGAGGCACTATGATGTCATTTTTGTGTTTCATCTATCCATCCTCAGTGCCTAGTACAATATCTCTCAAATGGTAGGCATTTTGAGTTAGTTTATATTTTCTTTCCACCCAAATTCTAGGGAACTTGCTCAGCTTTAAAGATGCAAAGGATCTGTGAGAAACAATGAAGCAAATTGTAGCTATTATGCTATGAGCAGTTTAAGAGACAAAAAAAACAGGAGTACAAAATTTGGGAGTCGTATTGGTCAAGATATGTTAGGCTGTACTGTGGTAACAAATAATCCCCCAAATCTTAGAGACTTAACAAAATAAAACTTTATTTCTAACTCATGCAAAGTCCAATGCAGATGTTCCTGGTCAGGTCATTCTCTTAGGTGGCTCTCTTCCAGATGGTGACACAGGGATCTAGGCTCTTTCCGTCTAGTATTTTTGTCATCCCGTATGCCACCATTGTTCTCTGAGCTGTCCTTTCCAACCAGCTAACCACAGAGTGAAAAGAGAGCATGGAGAAGGTGCACTCACTTATAATGGTTTCATCTTGGAAGTTATACATCAGTTCTGCAAAAAATTTCCATTATTGAGAACTCGTCACATGGCCCCAATAGATATAAGGGACTGGAAAATGTAGATTGACTATATACACGGAGAGAGAAAGGGGTTTGGTATCTAGCCAGTCTTTGCCAGGAGAACCTGATAAACGTACTGTGAAAGAGAGTAACAGCATAGAGCTAACGGCTGGAGAAGCCAAGCCACAGTGATGATGTCAACATGTCAGCAGTTATGAAGACCAGAGGAGGCGCAATCAAACAATAGCCATAAACCAGGGAGGCAGACGGAGGTCTGTACAGTCTCACTGGACCGTAGCAGGAGCCCAACAGAAGTGACTGCCAGGGGCTGGGGAGTGAAGGTCTGGTCTCTAAGGAGAACTAACTAGGAGAAGAAAGTTACTTAGAGGGGCTGGGGTTTAGGCAGCCCTCCTTGTGAGGGCCAGATACACAGAGCACTCTCATAGTTAGCCATTCATTACCTGTAACCTGTGGGCTCCGGGAAGGGGACACTTACTAGTTACAAGTCACATAACATCAAACATATACATATATGTACTACCAACCTGCGTCTGTTGAGCGCCTATTTTCCAGGCACTTTATCTATATCATCTTGAATCCTTACAATAGCCCTTCAATGTGCTAATTCTCCTTAGTTTCCACGAGGAAACTGAAGTTTAGAGGTATTATTTCATCACACATTTTGTGAGTGATAAAAGCTGGGGCTTGAACAAGGTGAAACTGACACTAAATTCCAAACTACAACGTAGCAGCACCTGCATCTGTGTTCACATTCTCTGTGATATATGTGCACATATCCTAAAAGGCCTGTTTTATGAGGAAGTGTGTCAAATAGCTATTGCTGCACAACAAACCACCCCAAAATATAGTGGCTTAAGAAGAACTCTTCATTATTTTTCACGAGTCTATGGGCTGGCTGGGCAGTTCTGCTGATGTGGGCTGGGCTTGGCTGGCGTCTCTCATGCAACTATGGCCAGCTGGCAGGTTAGCTGGGGGCTGCCTGATCTGGAATGGCCTCAGCTGGGGTGACTTGGTTCCGTTCCATGTGTTCTCTCGTCCTTCCGCGACCTAGCCCAGCCTTGCTCTTGGGCAGCGGCAAGGTTCCCAGAGAGAATGGAAGCACGAGGCTTCTTGAGCGCTAGGCTTGGAGCTGGCATGCGGCCACTTCTGCCACATTGGCCAAAGAGAGTCACGAGACTAGCCAGGTTCCAGAGGGGGGAAACAGAATCTACTCCTTGATGGGTAGAGCTAAAGAGTCGATTTGCAAAGAGCTTGGATATGAGGAGGGGTAGAGAATTGGGGCCGTTTTTGCAATTAATCTACTACGTCTAATATCTTAGATATTTTTACCCCTAAAAAAAGTAGATAAGAGAACAAGATGTTTGCTTAAAATGTAGTTTTATTAATTGGTGAAACAGCACATGAGTCTTCCAAATGTAAGCATTGTCTAGTTCCTCTGGTCTAAAAAGTGCTGAGATAGGTGACGTTAAACGGATAAATACCTTTTATATTTAGGGAGACAGGGCACAAAAATACCCACTTCCAGGCACCAGATCTATCTAAACAGAAAATAGCCTTGCAGTGGAAGATTTAAAAAAAAGCAAAATAAAACTGAAAATTTGACTTCCTGTATGCCCTGCACACAAGGGAGAGGTGGGGGGAGGGGGGGAAGCTGTGAATGTGTGATGAGCAGCTGGCTTTTATTTTTAAACACATATTATTGCTACCCAGATATTTTTTCTAGAAAAATGGAAGGAGATTTACTAAGGGATTCTAACACAGGAATATCATTTCAAGTAGATGCTAATGTGACTGACATGGTCTTTTCAGAATAAAGTCTTCTCTTTGTAATCTATTTAGTCAATAGAATGGGAAAAAGAAATACACAATGAACGCTGACAGGTAAAAAATGCTATAGATTCTTAGTAAGCCCTCAAGAAATGTTTGAAATGCCTGCACCAGGCTTTATTCACCATTGAAATAGACTTTTCTTTCAGGGAGTTCAGTTCTGATGTTCATGAGCATGAGAACCTGCATCTCATTCTGCTGTAACATGAAAGGCCTTTGTTCAGAGGGAATAGTCCAATACCGTCATGGTAACTAGGTGCCACAATATTGTATTTAGGTCCACAGTTATGAGTAAACTGAAAGCATAATATTAAGAAAGCCACATAGAGAGCCAACTAAATGCTCCCTCTTTTCTTCTGAGGCCACTGGGTCATAAATCTGGAAATGATAGAGCAACTTGGGGCTGGCCTGGTGGCAGAGTGGTTAAGTTCACGGGCGCGGCTTCGGCCCCGGGGTTTCACGGGTTTGGATCCTGGCCACGGACACGGCATGGCTCGAGGTGGCATCCCACATAGCACAACCAGAAGGACCTACAACCAGAATATACAACTATGTACTGGGGGGCTTTGGGGAGAAGAGGAAGAAGAAGAGGAAAAAAAGAAGATTGGCAACAGATGTTGGCTCAGGTGCCAATCTTTAAAAAAAAGCAACTGACACACAACCGAATTGATTGTAGGTTTTATGGTCAACTTATGGAACTAATTTCTATAAACTCTCATCAAGGATTGCAAAACAAAATGTCTACAGAGACCAGTAAGTTAACATAAATGACTAAAGCAAGCAGGTTAGGGAGTAGTGGTGATGCTGGTGAAACCCATCTAAAGGGGACTGATTAAAAGTAAAAACAAACAGAAAACACTGTGCAGCCAAACAAAGCAAGTCCGTGGGTCAGATCTGACCTACATGGCGCCAATTCACGACTTCTACCCCCAACCGAGGCCACATCAGGAGAAGACTAGATACTTATAATCATCACTTCTCTTGTTCCAAATCAACACAAGGACTAAAGAAACTTTTGTTCTAGTTCCTTTTGTACTCTCTCCTTTGCCAAGTTAAAGTAATACTACGAAATTATGTGCTGAGCTCAAAACACATTTACGTGTGATTATCAACTCTGAGATTTCACCTTGAGTTTTCTCTGAAATTGCCTTCACATGTGAAGAAATGTCAGAACAAATATTTGGGGGTAACATAGATTCTAAATGCCATATTTTCTCTTGAAACATAAATGAAATTTAGACAAAAGGGTTATTTTTGCTTGTTTTATTTAGGTAGGCTTTAAAGACTATATTGTGAAAGCTGAATTTAGCTGGGACCCAATGTGACTCAGTGTATGTGCAGAGTCAATTGAAAGAAACAGCAGAAAAGCTCAAAACAAATACACATTTGTCTATTATGTCCCCAAGTAAAATAAATCTAAATATAAAGAAATCTCCTATTTTCCCCAGTAAGAAAAGTAACTAACGTGACTTGAGTCACTTTTGAATCCCTCTCCACAGCATTCCGGGGACATCATCTTTGTTTCCATCTAAGCTGTCAGAGAATCAGCGCCTCTTAATTCCATGTATGATTCTGTCACTCGAAGTGTTACCTCAAGAAGCCAGTGCCCGTCTGTGTAATATTAGATCTCTCGTTTTTATTTTTATTCATCTTGTCGGTGTTTATGTTTGATCTCCATGACATAAACACGTACTGTTTTGCTTTTTAAAGACCTATAAAGATCTATTTAAAGATTTATAAAGATCTATAAAAGACGTTCTATAGACAACACCACCAATTGCAATTGTGAGCTGATACCCCAGAAATAAACAACTAAATTTGTATTAAATATTTTTGCTTTTTTCTCGGATTCCACCAGGTGATTTTCAGAATCACTCAAACATGGCATCGATTGAGATCTTTTAGGCCAATGTACCTTCCCCAAACAGCACTTCACTGTTCAAAATACAGTAAATGAAAGAGAGCCCCAAACATGAGAAACTTTGTAGGGACTTCGCTATGATTCCTCTTCTCTAAGGGATACTTTTGAAAAAAAGAAAACATCTCAGTTTACAATAGGCACACAGAGAACCACTGCTAGTCTTTTAGAGAAGACCAAAGAGACGGGAGACGGGAGAAGAGAGGTGGGGATAGTGTTTTTAATGCTCATCAAAACCTCTTAACAATCCTCTCTTCTGCTGTCACTACTTTCCACAGAGGCAGCAGCTGCCACTCCATAAATCTGCTCCCCACTCCCAATTGCCCACTATGAAATTTTTCCCTCACATGCACCCGGCACGGTGTCTCCCACTCACAGAGGGGGCACAGGGACTCAATCTGTTTCCTCCTCTCCCATCCGTGCTTCTCTCTTACCTCCACATGGCTCCTCTCGTCTCTCTTCACCCCCACCCCCAGGGCCTCCATTTATGCTCCCCACAAAAACATTCTGTGAAGTGCAGTCTGGTCTCTTACTCCAATTATTTTTCTTGGGAAAAATCCGTGGATTACCCAGATTCTGCACCAAAAAGGAAAGTCCAGGTGCTGACATATGCACAGATCAAGAGCCCTTCCTTCTGGAAAAGCAGAGAGAGAGAGAAAGGAGAAAGGCCTTACAGTCATTCATCCTTTTTATTCCTGTGATGCTTGAGTAGACGCTCCTGCCCGTGTGCACCTTGTGGAATTGTGCAACTGTGCCAAGGAAGTCGCAAGCCCCTCCGTGGCAGGAAAAATGTGATCCTTCTCAAACACAGTGCTGAAGTCCTCACTTTTCCCAAACCGCTTATTGTTTCATCTGATTTGTTTGTGTTTCTGTCCAGAATTTTTGACTGGAATTTTGTGGTAGGAAAAATTAATCTTTTCACGCTCTAATAGGTAAGATGAGAAGTCAGTTGCTCGAAGCTTTACCTTGTATTTACCAAGGGGAGGAAACAATGAGAATCAGTGACTCTGTTAGATTTTTTAAGTGGAATGAGAATAATATTTTGAATTAACCCCGTGACTTTTCATTCATCGTTTGTTCAGGCAACTCGTCTAACTTTAGTAACTTTAAGGAGCAGCCGCCCCTGGGCGTCATGAACCTGGCCAGGGCTTAGCTTCCTAGGGCTTGGGCTGGGAGTGGTCAGTGGAATTCAGCTGGCAGCTGGGCTTCTCTAATGGATCCATGACAATCTCACTCATGAGCCTGGTGTCCTGGTGGTGACTGCTGGAAGCCTGGGTTCCGCTGCCCACCTCTCATCGCCATGTAATCTCAGAGCCTCTCCATATAGTCTTTCCAGGATAATTGGACTTTTTACATGGCAGCTCAGGATTTCAAGAGTGAGTGTTCCAAGAGATAGAAAGAGGGATCCGCCAGCCTCTTAAGGACTGAGCCAGAAATGGGCACATTGCCACTTCTACCATATTCCATTGGTCAAAGCCGTTATGATCTTTTAAAGTGAAGATTCATAGAGCTGACATTTGATGGCAAGAGTGTCAAACAAACAAACAAACAAAACAAAAACCTGTGGCTACCTCTAACCCACCACACTTCCTTGTCAGGATCCATGCCTGGAAGACTCAGCTCCACTGGTTTCTTCCATTGCAAGGCTGGCAAACTATGGCCCGCAGACAAAATCTGGCACTCCTCCCATTTTCGCAACAAAGCTTTGTTAGAACCCCGTCACACTCCTTCATTTGTATACTATCTATGGCTGTTTTCACACTGCAACGGCAGAGTTGCATAGTTGTGACAGAGACCATATGGCCCACAAAGCCTAAAATATTTACTATCTGGCCCTTTACAGGAGAAGATTGCCAACTTCTGTTCTATAGCATATAGAGAACCCAGTCATGACAGAGATAATAGAACACATACTCCTTTCAGCCCTGGTCAATTGTGACGCAGAGAGAAGGGCGCGAGAGGCTCAGACATGCGTGTCTCGTTGTGTCCTGTATGAGTGGGTCCTCCAGGGGGTCTGTAGGAAAAACATCCAGATGTAAGGGAATCTGAGGTCACCAAGGGTGGAGGGCTAGAGACATTCTTCTCTGGGGAGGAGAGGTAGGGGCGGCAAGCCTCTAGGAGAAGACCTGCACCCAGGCACTGCCAACATGGCAGGGCACGATACTACAGCGCTGCTAGCAAGACCGCTACATAGATGAGCTGGGGCGGCTCCTTCAGTGGGGCCTGCGGGGGCTCAGAAGGTCCTGTACACTTTGGTAAACAGGAGCACAGAGGTGGGCATGTCCAGGACAGCAGCTTGGAGAGTTTACTACCAGGGAAAATGTCTGGAACTAGACACACCCTTGTGGCCATCATTCTAGACACTGGGCCAGAGGCCTCAGTCCTGAGTAGAACAATGAGAATCTGAAGCTCCCTAGGTGAATACAGGCCCCCAGGTCATGCAAGCTGCAAACTCCCCCTCTCTCCCCAAGAAAAGCAGGAGAGGAGAGTTGAGTCATCTAAGGGAGTAAAAGAGATGGCTTAAACTAAGTGAGACTGTGTTGCCATCAACTGCAGCAAGTTAAGACTTTGTATCTGAACCCTCCCCCGGCTCCCTCCCCCACAACTAATCAACAAGGTAGGTCTGAGGAATGTCAGACTATTTATAGGAAATAAACTACACTTTTTTGCATACTTGAATGTAGAGCATGAATTTTAGACCCTGTTACAGTGAGATTCTCTGAATTTCTTAGATTCTTTTAAGTTAAATCCATGTTGTAAAGGTCTTAACATCACTGCCAGGTCTTAACATCAAACTTCTAATAGGACTAGAATGAACCTCCTTCTTGAGAGATGGAGGGCATTCCTGTGGTGGGTCATAAAGTGAAGTTTATGAGCAGTTTGGGTAGTGGTTTGGATTGATAATGACCTTGGGCAATGCAGTGTAATATAATGTCGAAAGGAAGCTGTTAAGGCCAGGTTCCTCCCAAGGAAATAACAGTGGAGTTAATTCAGATGACTCCCTAGCAAAGTTTCTGCCTCTATCCTGACAACACTACCACTCTGTTCTACGTGTTGAAGAATGCAGGGCCGCTTTCCCTATTTGCTGATGAACGAAGCATTGGATCTTGGAAAACAGAGCTGAAGGAGTAGTTTTTAGCTGGTGGGTTCAAGTGCAGGAGGTGTGCTAGTGTGATTTTTCTCTAGTTTGGGCCCTGACATGGTTAGCTGTAACTGCCTGAAGACCTTGGGCAGGGGGATCCTAGGTTTGCAAACAAAGGCACCCTTTCTCTGGGAGCCCTAATGGGTTCATGTGGGGTGTGGACAACACCATCCAGAAAGACTGAGCTATTAGTAGACAAAGTGTCTACCTTAGACCAAATTTTAAGGTGGGTTATCTATTTCTGTGTAACAAACCAACCCAAAATTTAGTGTCTTAAAACAGCATCAATTTTATTCTCTCTCTTGATGCCATGGGTTGACTGAGCTCAGTTGGGCAGTTCTTCTGCTCCATGTGATGTCATCTAGAGTCACCGTCATCTGAGGGCTCATCTGGTTTTAGAAAACCCAAGATGGTGCTGAATCCTCAGTGGGGGCTGTCGACCAGAGCACCTACGTTCTCTTCCACATAGTCTGTCGATGTGGCTGAGATCTTTCACGGCCTGGAGGCTGGGTTCCAAGTGGGAGCATTCCAAGGGCAAGCATTCCAAGGAGAAGGAAGTGGGCGTTCCAAGTCTCTTAAGCCCCAGATTTAGGATTCTAGAATTTCACATCTGTCACATTTCATTGCTCAAAGCAACACAGGGCCAACCCAGATTCAAGGGGAGGAGAAATAAGCCATACCTTTTGACATGAGGAGTGGCATGGATATCCACGGAGGAGGGGTTTTGTTGGAGGCTGTATTAGTTAGGATTCTCCAGAGAAACAGAACCAATAGGATGCAGAGAAAGAGAGAGAGAGAGATTTATTTTAAGGAACTGACTCATGCAATTGTGGAGGCTGACAAGTCTAAAATCTCTGCGGGAGGCCAGTAGACAGGAGACCTAGGGAAGAATTGCAGTTAGAATCTGAAGGCAGTCTGTTGGTAGAATTTCTCCTTGCTCCGGTTTCCCATGCAAAATGTCAGTCTTTTTCTATTAAGGCCTTCAACTGATTAGAAGAGTCCCACCCATATTATGGAGAACAGTCTGCTTCACTCAGCGTTTACTCATTTAAACGTTAATCTCAGCCAAAAAATACTTTCACTGCAGCATCTAGAATAACGTTTGACTAAATATCTAGATACCACGGCCTACCAGTTGACACATAAAATTAAGCAGCACAAGGACTAACCTTAGAACCCAGGTACCACAATAGGCCAATGTTCTTTCTGTTCACACCTCTTCTGATCACCCCCTCCTCCCATCCTTCCACCCCTGCTGCTTCTCTGTATCTTCCTTTCTCTACTTTTATTCCTTTTTGACTCCAGGCACCTCTTCTCTGGCTCAACCTCCTGTTGTGTGTCCTGTCTCTCTTCTACTGCTTTATTTTCCATTGGCAGCAAAGTTAATGAAATATTTCCAACCTCGGCTATTATGCAGAGATGCCTCATTTGTTTGGCACTCAGGGAATGAAGTATTCGAAGGACAGTGGTGAGTGAGGTGGAAAGAACACCAGGCGCGGGAGCAGGGCAGGCCCCCCGGTGCTGCAGGACATGAGCGGCGACTTCACTTCTCAGACTTTAAGCTTCCCCTCCTGTTTTAGGTTGAGGATTCTAGACCCCTTGTCCATGTCTCCACTGGAAAATACCAGAGGAGCCCAAGGTTCTCCCTCTCCTCTCAGGCACCATATGTGCTCTGCAACAATGGCCATCTGGGGATACTGTTGTCTTTTTTGTTTTGCTTTGTTTGAAAAAGCAGAAATTTCTGAGTTGATAGAAGGAGAAAGTGGCACCTTGTCCAGACAGTGGGAAAAGCTATATTTTTAACAGGTGGCACTTGGAGGGTGCCGGTCAAATCTTTGTAGGTAAACAACTGCCACCTGCGTTTATGTGGGAACGTGGGTTATCCTCTGAGCTGTGTGGAAAATCTCTCACAAAACTAGTTTCACGTCCTTCACCCAGTGCCTGGCTGGGATGAATGCAGAGCAGGAATACCCATTTTTGCGATTTCTAAAAGCTTTTCCAACGTGTATATTTTGACTCAGGGCACTCCTTTTGTTTGAATTTTTCTCTCTTCCTGGGAATGACTGTTAAAATGTGCACACACACACACAACTGCAGTGGGTTGTTGAAGAGCTAGAACACTTCTGACCAACAACTAGTGGAAGAGTAAACATTACCTCAGGTATCTGACAGAAAGATAACAGGTGGAGAAAACTCAAAGTCAGAAAAACTGGGTTTAAAAAAACATATGGGAGGGCCAGCCCCATGGCCTAGTGGTTAAGTTCAGCGTACTCTGCTTTGGTCGCCTGGGTTTAGTTCCTGGGCACAGACTACTTGTCAGCAGCCGTGCTGTGGCAGTGACCCACATACAAATAGAGGAAGATTGGCAAGGGATGTTAGCTCAGGGCAAATCTTCTTCAGCCAAAAAAAAAAAAAAAACCCCATATAGGAGTCTCTACAAATATGTATGTAAAGGCCCAGAAAAAATTCTAGAGGGATAACCACCCCATATACCCATGTTACACTGGGAGAGGGATGTATTGGCATGGTGAAGGGGGCATTTCACACTTCATTCTACATATTTCTGTGTTGTTTTAGTATCTTATACCAACCAAAAGTTCATGTTTTTCTTTAATTTTTAAAATTGCAGAATATATATTAGTTTGCTAGGGCTGCTGTAACAAAGTACCACAAACTGTGTGGCTTAAACAACAGAAACTTATTGGCTCACAGTTCTGGAGGCAAGGTGTTGGCACAGCTGGTTCCTGCTGAAGGCTTTGAAAGAGAATCTGTTCCCTGCCTTTCACCTAGCTTCTGGCAGTTTTGACCGTCCTTGGCTCGTAGAAGGATCACTCTGATCTCTACCTTCATCTTTACGTGGCATTCACCCCATGGGTGTGTCTGTGTCCAAGTATCCCCTTCTTAGAAGGACACCAGTCATATTGGATGAGGGACCCTCCCTACTCCAGTATGATCTCATCTTAACTAGCTACATCTGTAAGGACCCTATTTCCAATAAGGTTACATTCTGAGGCACCTTGGAGGGGGATGAGAGCACTTCAACATGCGAATTTTGGGGGGGAGAGACAATTCAATCCTTAACAGAGCATAAAAACAAAATGAGTGTCTTGTAACTACTTTTTAATTAAAAACAATTTTTGAAAGAATTGTGGTCATCACCCTGCTGTGCACAAGCTCCAGCAGGACCGTAGACCAGAGATCATCTTCTCTACGCTTCCCTTCTGCATCTATAAAATGGAGCCAAGAATATCTGCCTTGGAGTTGTGGTCACAGTCAACCAATACAATACACTTCCTACTCTGCAGAGGTCTATGTTGAGGTAAGTTGATGGATGCCCAAGCAGGGGAGCACAGCCGCTCACGTGCTGTGACTGAAGATGAGATGCCCAGCCTCAAAAAGCATGCACCTTGAAGAGTGAAGAGAACCATGTGTCTAGCCCTTGTGACCAAGAGATGTCAGTTGTCACATTAGCTTTCCCTCAAAACTGTAAGGTGCCATTGTGGGTTGAACCTGTGGGAAGGGACATTAGGCATAAAATTTGGGTTTCTAAGACTTTAATTCAGTTCACAGAATCTCCCTTTTCATTTGAACACATCTGTATTTTCTGAACTTCAAAATGTGGTCAAGAGGATGCACGAAAGTTATGGGGAAATAGATTTGTGACCTTGGCTTAAAGCAACCGTTCTTAATCTTATCTGGGTCACAAATTCTTTGTGGAGAATCTGATTAAAGAAAAAAAAACAATCCATGGATGCTCACCTCAGAAAAAGGCACCAAGAAAATTCTGCATGTAATTTCAAAGAGTTCAAGAACCTTATGTTCAGAATCTCTGATTTGAATAAAAGTTATTAAGACAGAAGACACTTGAATACGCAAAGAAGCCTTAAGAAAGGAAATACTTTAGGATTCAGATTCTTTCTGGTTCAATTAAAAAAGAATTCATCCTCGTTCTCAGTAAAAGAGGATGAATTGCAAATACTTTCCACACATTCCTCATTGGCTTGTGGTGTCCTGCGAGCCCCGACTTTTGTGATCTTGAACTGAAGTGTTCTGAGAGGCACCCTGACAGATGACTCTCAGTTAACTCCCAGTGATGCGTACCGATAGTCAAAACAGTGACACTGTCACTTGGGCCTTTGTCTCAGGGAAGAGGTGCCTAACAGTGCAAAAACAGGCTCTTTGAGTCTCAGTTTAGGCCTGCAGGTCTGGAGAGTAGCTGATAATGTACGAGCATGGCTTCCTGAGAGGCACCCTGGAGAGCAGCTGGTGCACAGAGTTGCACCATTGGAAGGGAAGAGAGGAGTCTTAGAAGTTGGGAGTCCCTGAGATAGGAGACTCAGGGCCTTGCCTCTTCCCCCACTGGGGTGGGGAAATAAAACCTCCAGATGGGTTGAGGGAACTGATGTCCGGGCAGGTCTGCAGCCTCATTTCCAGCTGTGTCTACTCTGAGAGGTAGGCCTGCGCTCCCTGTGCCTTAGCATGATTCAGGAGTGGTGGGATGTTTTGCATGCACCAAAGAGTGACTCACAGGTGGTCATGGGTCTTAGGCAGATCCATAGGGCTTTCTTCCCATCAGGGTGTTCCAGAAGTAGCAGATGATTCCTGAGAACCTGTGAGAACATAGGAAGGGCTCGAGGCAAGCTGGACCTGGAAGGGCTTTTTGGTTGGGAATGCAGCACAATTCTACCCAACTCACCGATGACGAAAGACACTTGGGTGTCTCTCCAAGAGCAGAAGGTAGAATGACCTCAGTGGGACCTTGGCAGTATATACACCTTTCCCTTCTCAGCCACTATCTCCCAGCTCAGATGCAACCCCATATATACCGAATGACTGAGATGAATGGGAACTCCAAATAGAAACAGAAATTGAGTTTTGCTATATATATAAGTTTCATTTCTTTCTTTTGATGGGGTTCAGGACACGCTATCCCAAAATATGGTACCTTGGCATATGAAATATCTTAAGCTGAAGGAATTTTAAAAAATAGCAGCAGCAGGAAATTTCCTCTGACTTCCCTCCTTTTGCCTTTCTTCCCTGCAACAAGTCATAAAACACCCAAGTGAAAGTTACTCTGCCTGTGCCAGGAAGAGGGAAGACATTCTTATCACCAGAGACAGGGAATTTGGGGCCCCAAAATCTATACAAACAAACATTGTTAAACTCACCTTTATCTTCCTAGTTACTTCTTCACCATTGACTACTTTTGGCCTAGACCCATTTGTCTTGTCAATTCTTCACAAATTTATTGTTTCTTTGTCTAAAAAGTATAAAAGCTTCCTGCTTTGGTCATTTCTTCAGGTCTTCATTCTCTTGTGAAGGCTTCCGTGTATAGGTAAAAATTCAACAAATTGTGTATGCTTTTCTCCCATCAATCCATCTTTGTCAGTTTAATTTATAGACTCACCCAGAGATTCTAAGAGGATTGAGAAAACTTTCCCCTCCCCTACAGTTACCAAAGACCATGGCACTCTGAGCCCGCTGTGTTTTCTTGTAGACCTACGCAAAGGAGAAATCTGTATTACTTTGGTCCAAGGACATCTCATTGTTCTTTTCTTAGAAAATTTGTATAAATTAACCTCAATAATACTTGTCAGTAGCCTGGGTTTTCTCATTCTTCCAGAGTTATGGGGTTACCCTTTTTTGTAATATTGAACGAAAGTGACCTGAGCCGTCAGCCTACGTAGAGTGAGAAACCCAGAGTCCCTTCAGACATCTCTGGGAATCCCCAGAGGGCTGATGCCCCTCCAGCTCTATCGCCTCCTTCCTCAGCCTCAGGTCTGTCTTTCCACTGCTGTGTGTGGAGCTTCCGTTCTGTATCCCGTCACCTCATATCACAGATCACCCCGTTGTGCCCTCCCAGAGGACTATTGCCATAAGGCTGCGTTTGTAGCAGATTTTACAGAAGGTTTAGGAGGGAGAACAGGAGGAGTTACAGCACAGACAACAACTCGTAACTGGATATTGGACATTCCTCGGCCATTTCTGCTGCCGCGACACCTTGCTGGCCTTTGCTCTCTCTTCCTTCCCCAGCCTCTGCCAGGATCTCCCCTGGGTGACTTTCTCTTCTCTTTGTAAAGGAACGTAGCCCTTTGCTCTGCTTCCTTCTTCAGCATTCTGCCCTGGAGCCTCATTTCTCATATCTAAATGGGCAATCAGGAGCAACAAAAGGCCCTTCTTAGGGGGGTTTCCATCATCAGGCTTTGAAATAACAATTGGTTTTCTTTGCTGCATGCAGTCCTTCAGTCTTTCTCCAGTGAGAACAAACGGGCACAAAAGCCACCCTGAATTTGGGGAGGCAGATATTCCTGGCAGTTTACAACCTTCAGACTGTCCTCCTGCCCTGGCCATCATCTACTTCCCAGCCACTTCTGAACGGGGCGAGAGAGCAGCAATACAGCATGGCCACTTTGTTCGTTTCGGCCATCGCTCATATCGACCCAGAGGCTGCAGACCAATTGGTTTTGTAGCAATCCACAATCCCGGTTGAGACAACCAAAACAAATGGGCAGCCAGCATCATCTAGTCTTTTCACATGCAGGAGCACAGCCACATCCTTCCACAGGAAGAATTACATACCTGAGCTCCTTAACTGTGGGAACGAAAAAAAAGAAGTGTTGAGAGAGGAGAAACCCTATAAAAAATGGCTGAAGACAGCAGTCACACAAAGCTGTGGAGCTGCCTGGAATACTAAAAGCCAAAAACAAGGCAACAGTAATTACCAACATAAAAATGTTAGCTTTATTCTCTTCTCAGGTTTCACATCTTACGTGCTGCACTCTAGCATTTCGGCTAGAAGGAATTTACTTAGGGAAAATTGAATATGCTATTACCTTTAAAATCGTCTGGTTTAATTTTAAGAATGCTTTTAGTTAAGGGAGAAAATAATGTGAGGGAATATTGGTACAGCTCTTATTACAATCTGGAGCAACTCGGGTAGACTGGACCAGAAGGTACCCACTCTCTACCCTCACACTAGCCAGGGTCGTGTATGTGGGCAGAGTGTCTGACTGCTGAGAAGGTGTGCAGGGGGCCGAGCTCACATAGATCCCTCATCCACAGCCTGTGGAACCTGGGACAACCGCCACTGGAATCAATTCTCCTCCGCCATATTGAGCTGAGCTCCTGCCATGTCTCCAGCATGGGAAGAGACCCTTTTAAGAATCTGAATGACCTGGAGACAGTCCCTGTGACAGGATGCTTCACAGCTTACTTCCTTTGGGAGGTGACTCCTCTGCAATAGGACGTTTGCTCTAAAGGCCTATTTTACAAAGTATACCCATAAATAAATTTCCATCTTCTGAAAGCACTGGTGTAACTGGCTTATTAAATTAGCCCGCCAAGTTGGCTTACTAAATTAAAGGACACTAGTGTTTTGGGGGCAAGTTTTGAGGCAGAGGTGGGGTAGGAGGAGGGCCTACTTCAACATCAGTGCTTAAAATGCCCTTTCAGTTAAGGTGCAGCTACACAGCAGAGTACTATGCAGCTGCAAAGAGGAATGAGGTCATGCTCAATGTACTGGCAGGGTGAGATCTCCGGGATATATTTCTGAGTAAAAAAAGCAGAACAATTTTTATAGTATACCACCATTTGTGAGGAGCGGGGAAAAACAAGAATATATGTGTATCTGTATATGATTTTATTTGCGTGAGGTGCTTTGGAATAATCTATAAAAACCAAAAAACCCAGACAACTCCCAGTAGGCAGGAACGGAGTATGATGGGGTAGGGAAAGGGTTAGATGGAGATGGGGTGAAAGTGAGATTTCTTAATGTCTTTCCTGTTATATTGATTTGATTTTTGAACATGTGTATATACTAGCTATTCAAATACATAAATAATTTTAATAAAGCAAAATAATTAATAAACCATTTGTCTCTGCCACTAACTGAACTCCTTTGTGTCTTTTGAGGCCCAACTCAAAAGTCACCACATTGATTTCTTCATTAACAAACATGAAAACCTGCTATGTGCTAAGCACTGTGCAAAGTGCCAGCCAGACCCCGGGGATGTCGTGGTGAGCTGGGCACACACAGCTCTGCCTGCAGGACACTGGCAGCTTGTCTGGCAGCTGGGCAACCAAGCAGAGAGCTTGCTGCGGCGGGAGAAGACTCCCGGAGTTTCCTTGAACCCTTGCACCCTTCGTCTCCCAATCCCACAACTCTGTCCTCTGGGCTCCCAGACATGGTGGCTCCCTCCTTGATAAGGATTTCCACCTGTTTCCTGTGTCTGTCACTTCTGGCCTGAGAGTTCCTATAAGGTGGGAGCCCTTATGGATACATCTCTAGGTCCTCATACACCAGTTCATGATACTCAGTGGGCACCCAGGGAATGCTGTTTGAATGAAGGGATTAACGAGATGCCTCCCAGAGTGGGCAGCCTAGAGAGCAGCAAGAGGAGAGTGGGTCCCGGGAGGGAAGAGGGACGGCTCCTAGTGATGGACAGTGATGCTAAAGGCTCTGGAGGAGTGTGGGTGTGGGGAGGTACGGCAAAGTTCAAGGCTTGTGCCTTCTTAATGAGGTCTAGATAGGAATGGTTACCCTCATCAACCTCTGCCCTGGAGCTGGGTCGCTCTCTGAAACCCAAACAAACATATCAGCCCAGGACTGATCAGACTCTGAATCTAGAATACTGGGCTGGTGGAGTACGTGCAAAACTACCTGTGTATCTTCCAGTTCAGCAGGTTCTTCTGGGTCACCACTGCTTACTATCTGGGGACATTAAGATCATTAAACATAGTAAATACACATGATGTCAAGTTCAAGTTGAACGGCCTGAAATACCAAGAAATAGAGGTTCAGACCAAGAGATAGGCCATTACTTGTCTTAGAGATTTACCTACTATACTGCCTGAACTGATTCTTAACTTGAAGAGTTTCAAACCCAAGCCCCTGTTTTTCAAATGTGGCACCTTGACTCATTTACTGAAAAGAAAAACATTTCTTTAAGCTTCGTGTCTTTCTTAGTTATGGATTGCCTTCTGGGGTCAATTTTAAAAGCAATTTGCCATGATTTAGCCTCTGGACTCCTATTCACAGCAGCACATGTCAGGGAGATAATTCTCCCAGCTTGGTCATCAAAGCAACCTCTATACTTACCAGGTGGTTCCTGCACGGTAAGCATTTATTTATGCCTGTCATGCCAATTCACAGAGAGAGGCTAGCCAACGAAGGCACTCTCCCCTCTTGCTTTTAATTACTGTAGGCTCAGGGATGAATGAAAGTCCTTGGTGAGTGGACACAAAGGGCCAGAGTCACCAAGGGAAGGTTGCCTGAACTGTCAGCTTCATCTTTGGACCTGATAAGCCACAGGCCAAGTTGAAAAGAAAGTCACCGAGCTTGGTCAGCAGCCTGGGGGCTGCTAGCATCAGCATTACGCTAATGAGACAGAGACAAATTAAAATCGTTTTCAGGATCAACAGCTGTCCTTGGGCCTCCTGCTCATAACTGGCTCTGTGTTTTCCAGGGGCTGCTGCAGGTGCAGCTCTGGCAGGAGGGAGAAAAGGAGGTTTGACATGAGAGGGAGCCCGGACGGGGTGGGTCTCTCCAAAGCTACCTCTCTTACCCTAGTTCTACATGAGAGCCGAGGGCCAGTCACAGAGTCGAGACAATAGGAGGGAGAATTGATCCCAAACAGAAAAGAATAAATCAGGAAGCTGGGAAACACAGCTGCACAATGAACAGAAAACTCAGACAAGGTAACAAGTAAGGGTGATCTAATGGAAAGAAATGAATAAAGAAAGAAGTGGGAAAAGTTGGAAAAGGACACACATGGGTGGTTTAGGATGGTTGGAGGGTGTGGAACCGGACAAAAGAGGAGACATATAAAAGACATAGAAAACAGAAAGTGAGGTGAGGAATTTATATATGTATATACCACACATAAGTATATGTATGTATATGTATACATGTATATATTCGTACATATATAAATATACAAAAATAAATAATATATGCTCATTATAATAAAAGAACATGTAAAATGTAGAACATTAATATCCTCTATAATTTCCACCTACACACCTTCCCTCAAAATAACCACTGTTAACAGTTTGGTGCCTGTGCTGCCGGGTTTTTCCTTTTTCCCATGTGCCTGTCAGTGTGGGTGTTACTATGTGGAAGATAGATTAGGGTAAGCGAGAACAGAGGGAGCACTGTGGGGAGGTGGTTTTGATGGGCAGACATGGCCGACGCTGCCAAGGCCTTGCCAGCTCCTCTGGAGGCCGTGTACTGACCAGTCCCATACAAGTGACAGCTCTGGAACATGGGCTGGGGGACGATCTCTTGCTTCGAGAGCCTGTGCGCAGCTTGTGGAGCAGGACAGGATGCTAGAGAGCCAATGCCCCAGGGGTGACCTTCGCCAGTGCAGGTGGGCCCTGGGGGATAACTCTCCAGCTTTCTCCCCACTCAGGGGCCCATTCTGAGGTGTGCTCCATGGAGTTTCTCAAAGGGTCCTGGTGGGATTCAGCTCTGGTGCCCCCATGGTAACCTGCTCATTAAGGCACATTTACTACATTTCCTTTCTTCCCTATCTCACTTTCCCACTTCCAAAAAAGTAAATAAAGCAAAAACCCCCAAATTATTTGTACCCATATCCTTGCCTCAGAGCCTGCTTTGGAGAAAACTGAAGCTGGGATGGGACAGAAGGCAACAGTAGTGGGAACAGGGAAGGGGGACAGGTCTGTGACATACTGAGGAGGCGGAGTGGTGGCCATTTGCCCATGCAAAGGGCAAGGAGTGGGGTGAGGAAGAAGGGTATGCCATGGTGGACTGACAAATAAATTCCCACCTGGTTTTTAAAAAGAGCACCTTATGATGTTGCTTTAGAGTTACACTCCATTCACTCCAGATGGGGTGAATGAAAAGCTAAAAATATGCATAATAGAATGGAAAATCTAGATGTAGAAGGAATTTAGGCGAAGATTATGAGAAAAGAAAGTCTAAAATGAGAAAACAGCAAAAAGTCCATGAGAAGTAATTACACAAACTACATGAGAATTAATTGCAGGGATAAGAAAATGGGAGAAAAGTGACATAGGATGAATGAGGTAATGGGTAAAACGAGATGAAGAATGGACAAGGAGTGAGGAAATATAACAAATGAGATGGGGAATAACGTAGTGAATGAGAGAAAAGATTACACAGTAAATTAGGGATGTTCATTTTACGGGCAAGGAAGTGAGGAAATGGAAGGGAATATTAATAAAATTAATCACGGCAACCAAAGCTGTGGGAAAATGGATAATGAATGAATAAGTGAGCAGAAAGAATGGGTGAAGGAATGCGAAAATGAAAACAAAAAAAGAAGGCCCCAAATGATGGAGTGATTGAGACCATGAAAATGGCAGTAGAGAAAGAACGGGCAGCACTAAAGATGGAAATAAAATTAAATTAAGGAATATTGGATGAGAAATTAGCAGAACGAGAGAAAAAAGATCTGCTGTAAAGAAATGAAGAGAAGGAATGGATACTTCTTTCCAAACTCTAATCAAAACCTTTTGGGAAGTTCTGAAGTTCCCTCCTGGAGCTGCCTGCTGCGTCCCCTCCAGCTGGATCCAGATGGCTGGCCAGCCCTGGGGGAGAAGAGCCAGGAACGGGGAGGCAGTGAGGAATCGCAGCCAGGAAAGCACAAAAATCACTGAACTGCGGAGATGAAGCCAAAGATAATCTCCACTTAAAGGTCCGCCGAAAAAGATAAAAACCCTAAACTTTATACTGCGCCATGTCATTTTCCACCTGTCTGAACTTTAAAATCAATCGGTTTACTTCCCTAATATTAATTTATCATAAAAGGAATTAAATACAGAAATGAGCCTTGCTGTTATTATTAGCAGACCATTAAATGAAATAATAATTGTACTGCAGTAGGTTACTGAGTGTCTCTCCAAATCTTTTTAGTTTGGCACATGTTTATCGATCCAACTAGAGACATTTCCCAGCCTCCCTTGCTACTAGGTGTAGCCGTGGGACTATTTGGACCAATAGACTGTGAACAGAATTGAAGTACATCACTACTGCGTCTTGCCTTTAAAAGAACTGGCTAGGATTCCACTTTCTTTCTTCATTGCTGCTGGCTGAGAGAGGGCGAAGGTGGGAGCAATAGTCACTTCAACCCAGCAATGGAAGCCACATGAGAGCGTGGCAGGCAGAGCAGAGCGTTCCTCCAGATCTGCACCACACACGTATGGACTTTATGTGAGAGGGGCGTTCTCTCTTAAGTGACTGTACTTTGATGTTTCATTGTTGTATCAGCTTAGCCAGTACTCTAACTAATACGTTAACTGATCTCAGAGTTTGAAGATACTACTGTCTGCTTATTAACACAACATACACACACCCACACACACGCCCACACACACACGGTACTAGTCCAGAAGTAGGAAGGGACATATTCACATTCTTGTGGGATCTTCCTCATGGCCACTAACACATGTTTAAACTTTTAACTAATTTTCTCACTTTCTGTATTTCAGGAAGACTGCCCCAGTTAAGGGCAAGGTGTGTGTCTCCAAAAAAGCACACCTTGACTATGTGCTCTAATCCTTGAGGGAAGTTACCTCATATTGTGAAGTGACTTGAGGGTCAAAGAGAGGAGTTTAAGACTTAAGAGCACGGATTCCAGAACCAAACAGCCAGCGTTCTCATCTCAGTTCCACCACTTACTAACTTTGTGACCTTGGGAAATTACGTACTTCTCTGTGCCTCAGTTTCATCATCTGTAAAAGGGGGTAATAGTGCCAACCTCACAGCTGTGGTGGGAATGATTTCAAGTAAAGCACTTAGGAGAGTGGCTGGAACATAGTAAGCACAAAAGAAGTGCTTGCTATGATTGCTTTTGTTATGATTACTAGCATTTTGTGATCTCTAGAGTTGTTTGTAGAGCGGCCTTGGTGGGCAATATCCTCATTTGGCAGATGAAGAAAATGACTTGTTAAAACCCATATTCCTTTCTTAGAAGAGGATCCAAGGACTGCTAGAGCCATGGATGGAAAATCTCATTTATTAGAAGTTGAAGTTTTCCCCAAGTTTTATCTTAAAAGGTGTCTTTGAATCACCAAGATGGAGAACTTTACCATAAACCCTGAAGTGCTAACTATAAGCCTCATTATCAACAAGCACTTGTTAAGAGACTGGAACACAAATACAATTAAGTTAGCTCAAATCACGTGAGAGAGAGTTAATGCAACTTCCCCAAGTCACATAGTTAGTGTGTGAAGCCGAGATGAGAACCCTGGCATTTTCGTTCTGGAATCTCTGCTCTTAACTCTTAAAGAACCCCTGAGTGTCACCTCACAATTTATCCATAATTTAAGCCAAATTTTGCCTTTTATAGCACTAAACCCAGGAGAGGAATTTGATTAGCTGGTATTAGGTCTGATGTCTGCCCTTGGGCCAATCAGCTGTGGCCACAGGACTGGGTCACTTGATACAGTTTGACTTCCCAGACCTAACCTATCAGAGGAGGCTATGGGTGGGAGTAGTTCCAAGAAGAGAGAGCTTTAAGCACACAACCACCCAAAAACCTATTTTCTAGAGCTAAAACGTGCAAAGGAAACTTAGATTGATGATTAGATAAGAAAGTAAATTGGCCTGTTCATGGGGATAGTTTAGGGAGAGAGAGAAAGAATTGGCTGCCACCACCTTATAGGTAGGTCATGGAGCCCATGAAAGGAGATGACAACACCCAGAGAGAGAATATAAAGAACATAATGTCTACAAAACTGCAGTGAACGGGAGAAGAGAGTCCCATTAAAGAGACTGAGCGTCATGGTATCAAATGTTCCAGAGAGTCAAAACATAATGGGACTCAGAACTGTCCTCAGGATCTGTCAATTAGAAGGTCTGGCAATGTTCATGGGAGCAAATTATTGGAAAAGCAGCCTGAGATAGACAGTAAGTGTTGATCAGAGGATTATGAAGGCTAGAAAGTAGAGGCAGCTAGTACAATTACCTTTCACACTCAGCTTGGAAAGAAAAGAGTCATAGGACAGTAGGTAGAAGGAGACGGATGCAGGGAGAGGGTTATTAAAATTTTGTTCTTTAAGAATAGAGTCTTGAGCAAGTTTTACAAGCTGAGGAGAGGAGAGTCCATAGAAAAGAATTGGTTGAAGATGAGACAGAGTGGTTAATTGATGGAGATGTTACCAGAGTAGAGGATTATGGGGTTGATTTTGGTTAGGAAGAGGGTGACATCTTTTAATTACCAACAAGTTTCATAGAATAGATGACCAAAGTCAAACTAGTGTGGAAAGGTACTTGAGGAGCCCCCGAATATTGTGGTTATATTTGTTTCTAAATTTTATTTTAACTCAGGATAACACATGCATGTAGTTAGAGAAAAAAGAACATGGATGGGTTTGTAATAAAATCAATAATCCCCCGCTCCACCTTTCAACATCCTCATCCTCCATCCAAAGGCAGTCACTTTTAACACTTATAAATTTTCTTGTTTTAGTTCTTTCTGCATTTACATACAAGTTTTTTCAGAATAATATGCCTGTATTACTATTTTTAGGTTATCAAATATCGATACTGTTTGGCGCCCTCCCAAAGGCCCCTCCCAATAAAGTTCTATCACTATTTTTATTCCTTCCACTGATTACTTTCGTAAATCTAAATACTATTTCCAAGACTTTATTGTTTCATCCCTCCACCCATCATTCCAAAAATATCTGTTGAGCGTCTGATATGTGCCTGGTCCTCTTGTAGGGACTGGCAATCTAGCAGCGAATGCTAGTCGAGGCCACTTACCTTAGAGTTTCGGGGAGACCAATGCATTATAGATGGTATCTCTCAACTCCCCATTTTGTTGGATGAGGATACCAGCACCTCTACCTTCTTCCTCACCTCTTCTACCCTCCTTTTCCATTTTCCAACTTCGCCACTTGTGCTTTAACTTTACATTGCCAGAACATTATGTTCTGCAAACATAACGATTTCTTGGGTTATGTTTATAGTTGATAGTAAAAGATGAAAATCAATAAACAGTGCTTTCATTGTTGTGTTTAAGTAAATATTGTTCACAGCACAGCAGGTAGAACATGGTGATTGTGCCTCCCGTCTCAGGCAATATTTCATAGCGCTAAGATGCTGGAGCCAGACTGCCAGGGTTTGAGGCTGGCTCTGCTACTTACTAACTGTGCACTCTGGGCAAGTTCTTTTATATTCTCTGTGCCTCAGTTTCATCGTCTATAAAATGGAAATAATAATAGTACCTATCTCTGAATTGTTATGAAGATTAGAGAGCTAATAAAAATAAAGTGTTTAGAATAGCGCCTGGTCTAAAGTAAGTGCTCCATAAATGTTACCCATTATACGCACCATTTGTAATTTTTTCCTCACTCCTCTTTGTTTTTCAAGGTGTCTTCTTTATCACCTTCTTAAGTAATTCCACGTTCTCATGGACAGTATTAAATTCCTGGGATGTGCATTTTCCCCAGGTCCCCCACTCTCCTGGAGTTCTTTATCCTCCTGTTAGAAGCTGGACTGCTGGTTCTTTAGGCCTGCTGCACGGTTGTCATGCTAACATCTCCCATCCTTCCTCCCCTGGCTTGCATCCACTGTTGCCTGGGTCTCATGGAAGGTAGGACAGACCACAAAGACCAGCCCAGGTTCAAGGACCGGAAAGATGACAACCTAGAATGGGCAAGATTACTTTGCTTCAGTTTAGGATCCTTTCAAAGGATGCCCATGAGATTAAGGATACACCACGGTGTGCGTGAACTCCCTCCTCTCTCCCCGCTTCAGCGTGTCCTCGCTTTTCATAGAAGTTCAAAGTTCAGTGGTTCCAGTACCCGGGAGAATAAGGAATCTGCTTGGTCAGAGGACACTAAAACTTCAGGCCTTCTGCTTTTTAGCCTCTTAGAGGAGGGGAGCAGTCGATGTCATCTGGACTTAATATTGGGTTCCAGGATCAATATTTCCTACTATTCCATAGTAACAATCCTTACTCCTGTGTTTCGTTTCTTGCTGTGCAGCTAAGCCCACTTGAAGTTTCAGTGCAGCCTCCTCCTTCTTGGTTTTCCTTTTTTTCATTTTTGTTCCCGAGCACATCCTTAAGTAATTTCCTAAGACAAGCACTATGGGATACAAATTTCCAAGGCTTTGTATGTTTAATACTTTATTTTATCCTTCCACTGATAGTTGGATTGAAAGTTTGGCTAGGTATATAATTCTAGGTGGAAATTATTTTCTGTCAGAAATTTACAGGCCCTTCCTCATTGTCTTCTAACTTGGGAAATTCTGAGGCCAGTGTGATTTTTGTACATGACCTGTGGAAGCTTCTCTCTGGGAACTTCTTCAGGTCTTTTCTTTAAACTCAATATTCTGAGATTTCACAATTTGCATGAATGTTTTTTATTTTATCGTGCTGGACATTTGGTAGATCCTAAAAATATGAGCACCCTATCCTTCAGATCTGAGAAATTCTCTCATGTTACTCATTTGATAATTTGTTCCCCTCTGTTTTCTCTCTTCTCTTTTTGATCTCCTCTGAGCCTGATGTCAGACCTCCTAGACTGAGACCCTGCAGCTTTTATCTATTGTCTTATATTTTCCATCTCTTTTTTTATACTTCTTTCTAAGAAAACACTCCAATTTATTTTTGAGCTGCTTTACTTAACTCTTTATTCAACAATTTTATCTAAGAGCTTTTTTTTTTTTTTTTGCATTCTGTTTGGTGTTTATGATGCAATATCTTCTCAAATGTCTCTGAGGATAATAACTAATTTTTTTTCCTTTAGGATCTCTTTTGTTTCTTGAAGTATATGTTCCTTCTGGTGTTATACTTTGTTCCCTCTGTTTGTCTTGGTCCCTTTCTTTCACGTTGATGGCTTTCCTTAGATGTCTCAAAATTCTTGGTTATCCACGTATTTTTAAGGATGAAGCCTTGACATGAGAATCTGAGATGAGTCAGGTTCTTAACCTGATGAGTTATTGATTGGCAGGCTTCACTTTAGGGTATCAGGCCTGAAGTTGGCACTTCCTCGGGGGTTCCATAAATGCCAGAATTCAGAAGGCTTTGCTGTGTATTTATTTCTGTAAAGGACAATCCTCCAATTAGCCTGAGATGAGAAGAGTGTATAAAAGCTCTGTAGTCCTGAGTTTGAATTGAAAATATCGCTGCAAACTCTTCGATCTTACATCTGCAATTCCTTTTTAAAATACAGAGAATCCTGGTTTTCAAGGCCATAGGAGATATTAGAATCTGCTTCTACTCTTGTGCCCAGAGTCCAGTTTGCATGGACTGGCCTCCAGAGTACTCTTTAAAAAAAAAAAACACAAAAATCTTTTCATTTTAGAACAGTTTTAGAGTACAGAAATGTTGTGAAAGTAGTACAGTTTCCATATAGCTCACATTTAATTTCCCCTATTGCTCACATCTTAGATTAGTAGGTACATTTGTTATAATTAATGAACCGATACTGCTACAACATTTTTCCTAAAGCCCATACTTTATTCAAACTTCCCTAGTTCTTCCCTAACGGCCATTTCCATTCCAGGATCCCGTCCAGGGTACCACATTACATTTAGTCATCATGTCTCCTTAGGCTCCCTGGCTGCATTGTTTCTCAGACTTCCTTTGTTTTTGATGACTTTGAGGAGTACTGGTCAGGCATTTTGTAGAATGTCCCTCTTTAGGGATTTGTCTGATGTTTCTCTCATGATTAGACTGAGTTATGGCCTTGTGGGATGAAGACCATGGACGTAAACTGCCACTCTCATTACATGTGTCAAGGGAACACACTGGCAACATGACTTACCACTGCTGATGTTGACCTCGATCACCTGGCTGAGGTTGTGTTTGCCAGACTTCTCCACTGAAAAGTGACTTTTCCTCTCCTTTTCATGCTGTGCTTTTTGGAAGGGAGTAATTATGCTCAGTCCACACTTAAGGAGTGGGAAGTTATGCTCCACTTCCTTGAGGGTGATGTGTCTACATAAGTTATTTGGGATTCTTCTGCACAGAATCCTCTTTGAAAAGCATAAATCAGATTATGTCAAGCCCTTGATTAAAATGCTCTGGAGAGTTCCCAGCTTTCCTAGACTAAAATCTAAACTCCTTACCATGACCACGACCCTATGTCATCTGGTCCCCACTTTCTGTGGTCTCCACGGACCATCGCCCTGTGCGATGTGACCCTGCTCCTGACTCTGGGCTGCCTACCAGGCTCAGCATGATCTGCTCCCTTCTTCTCTCTGACCCCATCCCATTCCATTCTTCCCTTTTCACAGTCACACTGGTGTACTTTCTATTCCTTAAAAATGTCAAGTGCATTTTCATCTTAATGGTTTCACCCTAGCTGTTTCCTCCTATTTTTGCAGGGCTGGTTCTTTCTTGTCATTGACGTCTTAGCCTAAATGTCCCTGACCATATAGGTTAAACCAGACCCCAGCTCACTCTCTCCCAAAGCATCCTGTTTCGTTTTCATCATATTACTTACCATACTCTTAGTGATTTCATGTTCATATTTTATTGTCTACTTTCACCCATCTAGAATGTTCAACTGCTGTGAGAATAGTCTTTATCTGTCTTGCCCCTGGCTATGATACCTATACCCAGAACTGGTTCTGATACAGTGTCAGTGAATAAATAAATGAATTCATTTACCTTCCTCTGGAGGCAGTTAGAGGGAGAGGGTATAAAAATATGAAGTCAGTCTGTCCTCTTGAATCAGAAGTTGCTGTAATTGCTTGAGTAGTTGGAAAAAGGGTTAAAGCTAACGATTAACTGAGAAATTACTAAATAAAGGCAACATGGAGTGCACTTTTTAAAAGGAAATTCATTATGTCATTCTCCCAATAAAGCACAGAGCTCTCCACTGCCTAGCATTTCAGTTTACTTTAGGTTAAGTGAACCATAACTAAGTTGGGAGTTTCATTATATTTGCATGGTTAAAAGCACTGTCACCTCCAATGATGTGTTTTAAATAAAAAGTAGGCTTTCTGGACTTAAAATCTGCACCAATTATATTCCATGGTCAGGGATCGAGTTGAGTTGGAAAGGAGCCAAATGCATCTCCCCTTCCTCCTCCAGCAGAAAGACTCTCAGTAGCCAGAACCAAACTTTCCAGGCAGGAACTGTTCTTTCCACTGCAGAGCTCCATTGACCAGCACCCATGGGCTCTCTCTTGCCTTTCAAGAATGTAGCCCGTTGGACTAATCAAAGAAAGGAATGTCTCTTACAAGTAGATATGCAGGTAGATTATAGTTAGTCAGCAGAAAAGGGAGAGTAAAGGACACTTTGCAATTTGTTCCTTAAATATATAGCATAGATTGGGTATGACCCAAGTTTAATTTTCATACGTAAATTATATATTCAGAAGGGCTATTGTTTGTGTTCTGTACACAGTGTCAAGCACTGCACTCTAAGCTTTGCCTGCCCATCTGATGGAACACAGGGGCTCCAGTCCCCATCAATATCCCCTTCACAGTCAGCTTCTAGTGCCAACTTCCCTTCAGCCCCAAGGAGTGACCACCTACCCCGTAAGTCACTGATGCTACATGTAGAGCTTAGGGAGCCTTTGGGTCCAGAAATTCCATCACCTTGAGATCTTGTAATTTTTCATCAGCACCTGAGAATGGGAACTCTTTTATAGTTGCTTATGCTTAATTATTTCATTTTATTTATTTATGTTACATTATTGTTATTTTATTGCTTATTGTTACCTATTGTGTATTTTATTGTTGCTACACGTTTCAATCCTGCACAACTCTTTTATACTTTTGTTACTTACGTGTGGTCCAGGGCCACATTTTGGCCTTGCTTGGGACTTGTTAGAAATGCAGACTCTCAGGTCCTACCCTTGACCTACTGAATCAGAATCTGCCTTTTACCAAGATCCCTGGGTGATTCTGGTGCTTCTTTAAGTTTGAGAAGCACTGCTTTAATCCATCAGGCCTGCCCAGCATCGTGTAGCTGGCACTGCAGAATAACAGGCCTCAGGGCGCCAATATATTCACAGGCTTGGCTCGGAAGCCTTCCTTCATACTCTTTGTGTCTTCCTATGGCTTGCCTTTCTTTATGTGTCTTCACTGCTTATACGTGGGATCTGACACTATTCTGTGGCTTTGGCCTTTTCTTCCCTCCTTAAACAGAAGGGGGATTCTTCCTGTGGTTCTACCATCAAGTAGAGTAGGGGCAGATGTGAGAAAGCAAGGGGGCTGAGAGAGCACCAGAAAGGTGAGGAACGGAAACCATTTTAAAGTACCTCAGCAAAAGTGTTTTATTAGAAAGCTGAAACTTTCCTGGAAACCAAAAGAAAGTTGTGTTCCCAGGACTCGGGAACCAGGGCTGCCCCAGAGGCCTCAGCAACAGTGATTTGTGGACATTTGCACCATTGTCAATGCAGTTTAGCTAGCATCTGACACAGCTGCTTTGTGTCTTAGATCAAACAGAGTGAGAAAGAGGGAATTTGATGGCTCAGTCCCACCCATGGAGTGCTTCTCTGTGCATCTGGGGTATGCTCCGCATGGACTGGTCCAGTCAGCTGTGGTTCAGGCTGAGTTTGCAACATACAAATCCAGCAGCTGGGGTTGGGGGTGAGACGGGTTCTCTTAGATGGGAAGGTGGTTGGGGGAAATCAGCATCTCTAATACAATACCTTAAACAACAATGAGGAAGGTATATGCTGAGCTTTGGGGTAGCCCTTATTTCTCTAGATCGGCTGACCTACAATATAGCCTTAGACTTATAGGCTCGCTAGAACACAATAGCTAGTTTAACTTGGATTCAGATGTGTTTATAATTGTCCTATGTATTTATAAAACAGATTTTATTTTTAGCCATGCTAAGTGTATAATTTCTTTAGGCCGGCTAAAAACATCATCCATAAGTAATCTGTAAGTGATCCAAGAGAGTTTCACGTACATTTAAATATTAATTCAGTTTTGGTTTAACTCAGAAGATGTTGATATTCCAGTTCGAAAGTTTTAAATGAGTACAATTCTGGATCAGTCTGTTTCAGTAGACATTTTATTTAAAACTTGGTTTAGCCAAGAAAAAATTATATATGGTTTTGGTTCAGTGTTCTGCAAATTAGGATGGTTCATTCCTGTTTTTGTAAACAGGATATTCCATGCAAGTTCCAGACGTGTATATAGCAACACTAACAGGCCTTAATTATAATTCTCTAAAAGGAAGGGGAGAAAACTTAAAGCCTCTCTTGTCCGCTCTGTTGCCAGACTGGTTTCTAACTAAACCACCTTGATTAATGGGTTTTTGTGATATTTTAAAACTCTTTCTAGTAATGGAGATGCCAAACTGTCCTTGGTTAGACCATTCCAGTGTGTTTTTCCCATGGGACATTCTTCTACATAATTACCTACAATTCCTCACATGGCAATTTACATTCTTAGCCTTGTTTTCAACAGCTTGGGAGAATAGCTGGTTGCTGTCTTCTGTCCATTGAGTAAATGAAGAAAGCCAGCCTTCTTAAGCAAAAGATAAATAACCACACTTTTAATTGAGTCCATACTCCTAAGTGACAACAGAAGGTATAATTAACTTGCCCTTAGCCTGACACACAGATGGCCTTAAAAACTGCAGCTGTGAGGTTTAAGTAAACCTGATAGCCACACCTTAATATAATGTTGAATAGTCTCAAGGAGGATGCCCAATACACATTGAGCAAGCTGAAGACACAGGAAACTTTTGTCTGAATTGAAAGGATATGGCTCTGCCTGAATGAGTTCATGAGGAACTGGAGACAACTGAGAATGAGAAATCTAAGATGATGCAAAACTTCGTTAGCAATGGTATACATTTTCCATGTCTAAGTGGATTGGGGGGTAAGCACATTTATAAAATGGAGGAGTAAAGACTTACAGTGAAAGAGAACTGACTTAAAATTCATGAGAATTTGGACAGAGAGGATTACATTTACCTGCGATTACTTATAAAGAAAGGAGAGACATTTCAAAGCACTTTAATAGGACATAGAGAATTTTAGGGGCTATGCTTAGCTTGCTTAAGAAAATAAGCAGCTCTGGTTCTTCACATTTGATATGCAAATCTTAAATGATCCTTCCTTATTTCTTGAAGCAACTTTGCCAGGAATTTTATATGGGGAAACAATTGTTAATGATGTACTTACAATAATTCTATGCTTAAAAGTAATAGAATATTGTAATTCACATTCTAATTTAATGTAGTCTTTTCCAACTACTTCATTCATTTTGACTTTACTGTATTGATGTTCCAGAAAGAGATGCTTGGGACAGTGGAGTAAAAAGAAAATATAATCTCACTAATAGGGAAGATCTTCCCAGCCTGGCTGTCAAGTAGAATGGTGTAAGTGAACATAAGCAGCAGGCTGGGAATTTTTTACATAGAGGCAGTTTGGACTCAGGGGAACTAAAGCCACCTTCCTTAAGTATTTACCATATGGTCTCCACTCTTTGGAAAAGGGACAATGTCTAGTCTTTTAAAGACTAGCTGGATTTCTTGAGACAGGATGGCAAAAGATTACATGATGAGACAGGTTTATTCAGAGGGATGTGCCATGAAGCTAACAGAAGCGACATTTGCTGTCAAGGTCTTCAGATGCTCCTCTAAACTCACTCACCCTGCCCTCATTCCCCTGGGAGGCAGCTGTGTGGGCCTGGGTAGTGGCTCAGTGTGGTCAAGCCTGGCCCAGGCCGTAGCACTGGCTCTATTCTGGTCTGAGAGAAGGGCCTTGTGATCCTTCTGGTCATAGTGGAAGAGCCTTGGTGAAAAGATGTCACAACACAGAATCACAAGCAGAATCCTGGCTCTCCAGAACCGCACTGGGCTGCTGATCTCTGACTCCGGGGCCTCATCTGTTTAGCCATTCTGTAACCCTTACTTTAAAAGGCTGACAGCAAGATTTCAGTCCAGCCTGCCTTGAGAGAGTCTCTTTAAAATGCTATTTATAGTGCATAATCAACATAATCCTATTTGCAAGTACAGTATCATATGTAATGAGCCATTTGATTTGCAAATTTCCTAATGCCATTAATGTGACAACTTTTGTGCCAGGTCAGGCTGCTGGAGAGGGCTGCCTGCACTAATAAAATCTTCAGGCTGATGCCTTGGTGGTTTATTTCAATGTGCTGGTGTGGGTTATAGGAAGGGGATATTCTGGAAAGGGGGATGTTCTCTGTTCCCTTGTGTCAGAACTTCCGTTCCAGCTTGTCACAGTCATCAGATAGTATAGTGTTAGGTGTTGGATAACAAGGTTCTCTTTCTGTTTTAGCCCCTATGTGGCTGTGTGCTTTGGGACCAGTCACTTAACTTCTGAGGGGATTGGGCTAACTGGATACTACATGAGCCTCTCCTCCAGGGAGACCTCCCCAGACTCCCCGAGTGAGTGTCTCTCACCATCCCCCTCAGTTCTCCATGTGTGCGCTTCTATCATATAATCAACAGTATTATATTGAAGTTACGGATTTACAGTCTGCTTCCCTCACTAGGGAGCAAGCTCTGTAAGGACAGGGACTGGGTCTTATTCCTCTTCAACCCCCAGCACCTAGCAAGTGACTGACTCATAGTAGGAAGTCAATGCATTTGTTGATCTGGATGGAGATAAGGTTATAAAAACCCATCATTTAAAACCAGGCACTGTTCAAGAATTTCAGGGAGAAGTCAAAATGGGAATGTACTCAGGTAGTTATTTACCAGTGAATCTGGTCATAAACAGTGACCAATAAAGTTGAACTAATAATTCTCATGCTTGACTACACATGAGAATCATCCAGGGAACTTAACAACAAATAAACAAAAACAATGCCACCACCTCCAATAAGCTTCTGATTTAATTGGGTATTGTTTCCACCCTTTTCTGCAAGGAGAGGGTCACCATCCACAGACCCTTCCCCCAAGGCAATTCTGTGTGCAGCCAATGTTGAGTACATCTTACTCACTATTCTAAACCGTACTCAAAGAGGGCATCAAACTATTACTATCCATTGGCGTTTTTAAACTTCGTATATGAAACATCAAACAAGTAACACATGCTCATTGTATGAAAAACTTAGAAAAGGGGCTGGCCCTGTGGCTGAATGGTTAAAGTTCCATGAGCTCTGCTTCTGCGGCCCAGGGTTCATGGCTTCCATCCCGGTGCAGACCTACTCTCCTCATCAGCCATCCTGTAGAGGCATCCCACATACAAAGTAGAGGAAGATTGGCAAAGGTGTTAGCTCGGGGCAAATCTTCCTCATACACACACACACACACACACACACACACACAAAATAGAAAAATAGAAGTAAGTAGGAAGATAAAAATACCTGTAATTTTATTATTCAGAGATGTCTACTTTTTTACATTTGCTATGTCTTCTTCCCAATGTACATCTTTCTCTCTAAGGAAAACACAGATTCTGTTGTGTAGCATGCTTTTTTCACTTGGTGGTATATTGTAAACATCTTTCTATGTCAATAAAAGTACTTCTTCACCACTCTTGATTAATTTTTCATGGGCAGAACAACTGAGTTGTGCTTCTTTCAATCCCTTTCTTTACAGACCTAGGAAAGGCACAATCTCGGATCCATTTAAAATTTAGATTTGTTTTAAAAATGGTGTTTTCCTTAACATCTCAAACAAACATTTCCCACGGAATGCATTTAGTAGGGAATATTTTCTACTTTTTGGGTATCTAGTCCATTGTCTAGGTAGCTTTTTGGAAACAACAGGAGATCTGAGGATAAATGATGATGCCAGATTGGATTTCTGTGGTCGCATTAACAGTAACCAGCCTGTGCTGAGATACAAAATTTCCTTGGGAGATTTTCCATAAATGGCTGGAATCTTCTACATAGGATATACAAAACAATGGTACTCAGGTCTCAAATGGTAGAAATTTTTATACATAAAAATTACACAAGTAAACTTAGTGTTTAACCTAAATTGTAGTCTAGAAAAAGAATGCACCAATAAAGTTGCAACCTAATCTCTGTAAACAGTAAAAAGCAAAAGAAAATCATTTTTAAGCAGAGGTCTTTGTGGGGATTGTCAGGTTATCCAAGGGTCTCCTGAGCCTCTGAGAGATTCTGAATTGAGACATTTTCCTTCCTCCATGCAACAATCCACCTCCAAGAGCAAAAGTTCCAGAAACTCTGGAAGCAAACTGCCGAATTGAGCCATTCTTACTCAAACTATTCCAACACTGACACAGAGTGGATTTAATCTGACCTCTCCCAGGGTCATCCCTTGCTCCCCTGGGGAATGTGGGAAAGTCCATGACTTACCCGACTTACCCGATGCTGGTCTTGTATTGTGCTTCCATATACATCTATCCTTGCTTACCATCTTTAACAGATTCCTGAAAACCCTGTCACTCAGGGAAAAGCTGTTAAAGAAAAATGTATTTTTCATTCATCTTAATGGAGAAATTATGATTAATTTCACCCCCATCCAAGATACCTAACTACATTTCACTGACATGCAAACATTTCAGTTGAATGACAAGACAAACTTTATCTAAGTAATATACAACAATGTGAAAATAAATCAATGCAATCTGTAGATAAGAAGTGAGAAAAGTTTATCAAGGGAGGGAGAGAGCCTGATACTAAGCAGTGGTGGGTGGAGGAGGGGTGCAGAGCGTGGAAGGTGAGGTGTCAGGTGATGGACTCAGGCAACGTTTCTGAGGCTCGAGTGCACTCAAACTGCGTTTAACAATAGAAGTAAAAGACAGAAAAACACCTTTATGGCAACAGAAGCGAGAGACTTTGGAAATGTGTGGAAATGGCGCATGCGCACTACAGACCAGGGCGCCATAGAAGCTGCTGCCTGGTCAGCCCTGCCTCTGGGTGTCGGCACCAAAGTGAAATATTTCGGGTTCGTCCAAACGTGGGGCACAATTCAAATTTGTTCCACATGATATTTGCTAGCTAGAAACTGTTGTACTGAGTAAATGGATATGCGTTTTTGACCGAAACCGTAATGTCAAAATAGCATTTCTCATGGTGTGTTTATCGTGTTTTTGAATGAGAAATAGTTAGACACACAAAATAAAAAATATAAAAAGGAGTCCTTGCCTGAAAACTGGTTTAACTTTTCAAAAGCCATTATGATGAAATGTCATTGACCGAAAGTCTGTCAGGTAGGTCTGGACAAATATGCGCTAGTCGGAGATGTGTTTCGATGCTTTAGAAGTGAGTGATGTAGTTCTGGATGTTTCTTTTGTATGGGTCATTTCACCCATCTGGATCAAGTTCAGGATTTCTCATAATGAGCCTGCTTTTTAATTTTTCTAATTTTAATTTCCATTAAAGAGACAGTTTACTGGTAGCTCAAAGATTTATGTGAGCACAAGATGGAGTTAAGGTAATTGTGGAATGTATAATGAATACACAAAAAGGTTATAGAAAAGCGCACAGCATTTACCACATTTTTCAAGAATAGCCAACTCTTACCGAATGGCAGCAATCATTCACTTGCTCAGCCAGTCCTTTGTCGCCATGTTAATAGCTCAGTCATATTTGCAGTCGTTTCCATGTTTTCAGGCATTAGGTATTCCATTTTGTTAGAACACGGGAAACTTTTGACATTAGGAAATAAAAATTCCTTAAATATGATTTGCTAATTCTTTGACATTAGCCGTTAAATAACCAGAGCGGCACCTTTAGTAAAGGAATGAAGGATGAAGCTGAATGCTGAAAAAAGATGCCTTCCCTGACTTTCAGAAGACTACACTACATTTTCTAAGCAAAGAATAAACCTCTCGTCTTTTCATTTAAAAAATGTGATTACTACATGTTACCCAAGTCAGAAACAGAATGAAGCAACAAGGAATAATTTTAATTTTGCCATTCAGTGTGTGGGAAGTAGAAAATAATATCTTACTTTTTTTTCTTTATGAAAAGAAAACGTTAGTAAGACTCTAAAATAAAGTGTTCTTTCCACACTTCTACAGACTACTTACCAACCTCCTACAAATTCAAAATATAGTTACGAGGGGGAACGAGGCCTCCAGTGATTTTTTTTTTCTTTTGGAGAGGGAAAAGGGGGATGGGACTCAGCGGGCAGAATATAATGAAGGTCTTGTCTTGCTGCTCTGCATTTTTACGTTGAATTTATTAGGTGTGTGCTTTTCCTCTCTGTGATACATTATGCACTCCCTCTAGTGTCAGAATTTGTATATGATCCGAAACCCAGTTTGACAAAGTGCTGCTATAAACATTAGAGTAAGGTTCAGCCTCCTAATTATGCCATATTTCAAAGATATTAAAGGCCACCTAATAACAGGAAGAGCGGCCCTGTGTGAAGTCGCTCTGGCTCAGAAAAGAACGCATATTTCAACTGCGTTATGAAGAGACCTCTTCCCAGCCTTCTCCTCCTCCCCAAAGTGACCTATAAATACGCTTAGAGCTTTATTAAAGCTTTAAATTCCTTTAATAATCTGAAGTATTTATTAAATTCTAAATTCTGTAACTAAACATAAAACCCCACATAAAGACAAAAAAACCGACCAGGAATGAAAGTAAACCTCAGCGAGAAAGTAAAGCCTAGGGAACATCATGAAATGTGATATCATCAAGAGTTTCAGAAGTTTATTAGCTATTTTCTTTCTATGTCTCTTTCAGGAACTGAAACTTATAATGGCTGTTGTTTGTTTCAGTCGCATCACACAAACTCTGCGGCTGGGGCCTACCCAGCATAGTTGCCACCTTTCTTCTCCCTAACACACCTCTATGCCCATCTCTTTCCCAACCTGCCCAGAGGCCTTGAGGGAAGCTGATGCTGCCTCTTGACTGCAAGGGTGTTCCTGAGTGACTTGCAGGTAATCCCAACTTCCTTCCCAGTGATGGCTCAGGAATAGGCATGTGACTCTGTTCTGGCCAATGAGTTGCATGCAGGAACAGTGTTCTTCAGTTTTCTGGGCCAGCTTCCAGAAGTGACACTTTTCTTTTGGATCCTGGCATGTGCTGATGTGAAGCCTGGAGCTGCTGCAGCCATCCTGTTACTTCGCAGGAGGATGAGGCTGACAATAGGGGAGGTTAGGGGCAAGAGAATCACAGGGTGGTGTAGTAGGCACCCCTGGATAGATCAGCTCTGGAGCCCACTTATGGATGGACTTCTAAGTATGGGAGCCAATATGTGCTTGATTGTTTAAGCCAGTTTAATTTAGGATTTTTGTAACTTGTAGCCAACATGATCTCCAAACTTACAACTATTGTCATATTTAATTACATAATCTTATATTGAAAACCCAATTACATATAAACCCAGTTTTACATTCACTTTCATGTCAATTCATGCAGAAAAATACAATACAATACAATACAATGATGAGTTAATGAGGACTGTATTCACTATCTAGTGTTGCATAACAAACCACCCTAAAACTTAGTGACTTGAAATAATAATAAACATTTCTTATCTGTCAGTGCTTCTGTGGGTCAGGAATTTGAGAGCAGCCTCGCTGGGTGGTTGCAGTCAAGATGTCAGCTGGGGCTGCACTCATCTGAAGGCTTGACTGGGGTTGGAAAATCTACTTCAAGATGGCTGACTGACATGGCTGGGAAGTTGGTGTTAGGTGTTGGTGAGAGGCCTCAGTTTTTCCCCATATGAGCTGCCCCACAGGCTGATTGACATGTCCTTAGGACAAGATTTCTGGCTTCCCCAAGAGTGAGTGATCCATCCAGGAAAGTGAGAGTCAGGTGGAAGCTATTCTTTCTATAGCGTAGCCTCAGACGTCACATAGCATCATTTCTACCACGTTCACCCTACATTCAACAGGAGGGAAATGAACTCCACCTTTTGAAGAGAAGAATGTCAAAGAATTTTAAAACCACAATGAGAATACTCATCTACAGAGAAGCCGGGGATACTCATGGAGCTGTGTCTTCCTTAGATCTCTAGGAATACAACAACTCTAATAATACAAACAACCACCACTTTTTATTATCTGCCAGATACCCTTCAGAGAGCTTTACATATATTGCGCCATTTAATTTTCACATCAACTCTGTGAGTTAGGTGCTGTTATTATTCCATTTTACAGTTATGGAAACTGAGTCACAGAGCATTATTTAACTTTTCCAAGGTCATACAGACAGCCAATAAGTTTCAGATAGTGGATTTGAATCCAGGCAATCTGGTCCTGTAGTTTGTGTTCTTCAACATCTCATAATCTCTCCTTGCTAGTCTATACCTGTAGATATAGCCCAGGCACATTATTGATAATTACCTATATTTCACTGGCTCTCTGCCTTCTTAAGCAGACCTTAGACTCCTGCATAGTCTTCCAAAACGTTCCTGGTAGTTGCCAAGGGCTGTATCTTATGTGCTTATGAGAGGCTATTATGTAGCATCAGGCATGCCTTTCCTCTCTCCTCTTCTGGCTTTGTTCTTCAGATTACCATTAGGTATCAGCATCTCCTCTCCATGGTCACCATACAGAGGGGCATCAAGCCGAGCTGTTCATTGCCAGTATCTCAGAGAGTTTGGAATGAAATAGCCCTTTCCATTTTTACTTTCATGGTCCCCCACATATACACACCTCCTTTCCTTGTATTCAAAGGCCATTTTTCTCATGCCCCTCTCTGCATAGAACCTGCTTCTTCCTGTTCTCAGGAAGAGTTCTCTCCTTGGAGGCTCTGCAGTCCTCATGCAGACCGACTCTGCACACCTTCCTCGCTGGTTCACCGCGCATGTCTGGATGGTCTGAACCCCAGTGGCGGACGGAGCTTAGACCCAGTGTGGGATTCCTACCACATCAAAAAAGGAAAAAAAGTGCTGCAAGATAAAATAGAATTTCAAGAAAATGGCTGTATTGCTAAACAATTCTCAACTATAAATAACTCATTTCCATATATTCAAATAAAATTTCTTACTGGATACTTTAGACGTTTTAGATATGTCAGTTAGTTGCAAATCTTCCCACATCTGACACACGCTCCTGAGGTTTCTTCAGTCATTCTTTCCAGAAATACTCATTGAGCAGCTACTGTCTTCCAGGCAAATGCCACTCACGGGGATGCCAGCACTGAGCAGACACATATGGTCCTGATTTCACAGAGAGTTAGCCATGTGGGGTGTAATCAAATGCGGACGACCCTTTTCAGACCCTATGACCGAGGTAGGGACCCGGGGCTTTGAAGATGTGGTTGAAACCTTTTAACTTCTAGATCTGACACATTTCACTGAAAGTAAACCAGGAGGCTTTGGAGCTAGGTCCACTGTGGTTTTGCCATTGCAATTCTGCCACGAAAGCCCTGTACGCCACCCAAGCACATCGATGCAGAAATTACAGGTAGATTAAAAAAAAAAATAGAAAAACTGGGGAGGAGGCATATATTTGTCTTCAACTGAGTAGGGAACAGGCTCCGACCCACATCAATTTCTCCCTGTCTAATTTATAGTGTTAATAATCTGTACCACACTATTTAGCACTTGATTACTGCTCATGCACTGTCTGGTACAATTTAAATGTCTTCAAGTCCATCCACGAATTGGCTGCCAACAAGCTGGTTAGCTCCTTGAAGGCAGAGAGTTCCCTTTCTCCTTGGGGCTGAGCTCAGGCTGGCTCTGTGGTGCACCCTTAGTGAACGGAAATGTCAGCTGACACCCCGCAGGCCCCACTGGGTCTCAGGCTTCCTCAGGCTTCTCTTCTTCAAACTCATCACTCTGGACTTGGCCTCTTTTCCCCAACATCCTCACCTTGCCTCCATCCCTTTGGGATCTGTCTCTGTTACCTTCTTTTCTCAATCCCCTCCCCAGTTTGTAAGTGACCTGCTTTCTATGCATTCACATAATACACCTTTACTGGGCATTTCTGTGCACCAGGCACTGTGCTAGGTACTCAGGACATGAAGGCAACTAGGACGTGGCCCCTTGTCTTAAAGGGGTTTGTAGTCTCTTGATGAGGGAGACTCAGTGAATCTAGCATTATGGAACCATGTGAAAAGCACTAAGAAAGAGGTGAGTGCAGGATAATGTGAGAGCCCCAGGGAATGGCAAGTATATCAAGAGGGGGCATTAAATCAGAATTCCCATGGGTGAGGGGCGGGGGAACATTTTAAAGGATCGGTATGTGATAAACAGATGACCCTAAAATATTCAAGCTGCAAGAAGCCTAAGTAGCCTAATCCAACTATCATATTACAGATGAGGAGAGATACTCAGTGAGGGGAAGGTCACTATCAAAGCTTACACTCCCTACTGCTGGCAAAGCCAAGACTAGAGCTATGACTATGGTATAGCCAGATTTGGTGGTGAGGGGGGGGTAATGGAAGAGTGGAGGTGCTATAATTCAGATGTACAGTAAAAATGGAAACAATAAAGCAGTTAGTGTAATAACTCAGGTGAGAAATAAGAGATGAAGACATGATGGTGGCATGCATCAGGCAGAGGAGGTAAAAAGTGGTCAGATTCCACCTACATTGAAAAGGGAAAGCTGACAGAATTTGCTCAGGAGCTGGATATGGTATGTGGAAGAAAGAGGAATCCAGGATGGTTCCAAAGTTTGGGCCTGAACAATTGGAAGCTTGGAGTTTTCAACAGTTAAGATGTAGGAGATGGTAGAAGAAATAGAGGAAAATAAAGATTTTTTTTGGAGCATGTTAACTTTGAGATGCCTATTAAATATCCAAGTAGAGATGTCTAATTGTCAGTTGGATATACAAGTCTGAAGTTGGGCTGGACAAACGTATTTTGCATACATCAGCATGTAGATGGAATTTAAAGCCATGAGAGGGTGAGGGCACCTGGAGAAAAACTGAAGACAAGGTCTAAGGACTCAGCTTTGGATACTCCAGTGTTCAGAGTGGGAAAGATGAGAAGGAATCAGCAAAGGGGGCGTCAGAATAAATGGCTCATAAGGTAGGAAGAGAGCCAAGAGAGAATGGCCTCCTGAAGGCTAAGAGTGTATCTCTGGGAGGATGGAATGACCTACCTTCAAATAATGTTGATATGTTTAATTAAATGGTTAGTGAGAAATTACCATTGGCGTTGGCAAAATGGAGGTCATGAAAACCTCAACGAAAGCACTTTTGGTGGAGTGAAGGGAATCCACAGTCTGAGCAGATTCAAGGAAGAATGGAAGCAGAGAAAGTAGAGACAGAAAACTCTTTAGAAGAGTTTACTGTAAAGGGCAGCAGAGGAATGAGGCAGTATCTGGAGAAAAATGTAGAGTCAAGAGAGCTTTTTCTTTCTCAGGTGGGAGTGTACAATCTCTTTGTGTGTGATGAGAATGATCCAGAAGAGAGGGTGCAATTGTGGAAGCAGGAGAGAGAGGCTACACCTGAAAGAACTACATTCAGAACAGGAGAGAGGGCTGGAGTGAGTGCTGGAGCAGAGGGTCACCCCAGATGGGGCCGGGGGTGGCTCACCATTTCAACAGGAGAGAAGCTCAAGTATGTGGGTACAGGGGGGTGGTGGGTGGTTCTGGTGTTGGGAGTGTGTGGAAATTTATCTCTGATTGTTTCTATTTTCTCAGTAAAAGAAGAAGCAAAGAGAGAAAGTGGGGAAGAAGCTGTTGGATGTGTGAGAAGAGGGGAAGAGTTTTAAAAGACTCATCTAGGAGACTGGGACTATGAGCTGACTAGGTCCGTAGAGGGGGGCAACAGGACCCCATCAGAGTTTTGTGCTCACGTACTTATGATGAGGCCAACCAGCGCAGTTGTATGTCTTCCTTCAGTCACATTCAGCTGCCTGGGTGATGGTGAGAAGTAAGCAGGGGGCTGGATCTAACCAGTGTAGTAACCATGTGTTCCTGATAATTTGACATCTGGGGCCTTGCTGACCCTGGAGGGACTGCCCTTCCCAGGGCTGCCAATTCCTAGAGATGGAACATGTAACAAAGGACATGACTGTGAGCATGTCCTTCATATGAAAACCAACCACCAGAGCCCACACCCCAACCACTTCCTTTATGTGGATCACACTCAGAGCCACTATTCCCAGGCCCTAATCACCCCAGGGCCAGACACCAGACAACTAGGAATGGCCCTGTACCCAAAAGCTTGTTCCTTCCTGTGGAAACCACAATGAAGCCTCTTGCTCACGTTTTCCCCTCGCTCCTTCTGCCTCCTGACCCACTCTGCTGCCTCCCTATGTGATGTCTCCGGTGGCATGGCTGCCCCCTCCTCTTGGGATCCGTGAAACCAATGATCTTTTCAATAGCAGTCATCTCCTGATCTGTTGGTCTCACCATACTGAATAATAATAAAATCTACATTTAAAATATTAGGATTGTGCTTAGCCAGGGGTGAGGGAGTGTGTACAAAGATGGACCAAGGAATCTGAGCTGGGGAAGGAGGAATTTCAGGACACAAGGGGTGGAATGACTGTAAAAAGTAGTGGGGTCCGTAGATTAGGGGTCTCATGGGTTGGAGAACTATTGGAATCTGTGTACTGGGAGTGAGAGAGAAAAACAAGGGATTGGTAGTCAGACAGTGAGATGACTGAAACTGAGAGTGTGGAGGGAATGCGCTTACCAACAATGACTCAGTCTAGGGGATGACCACAGGAGTGGATGGCTGACGGTGGGGGCGGGAGTGTGGAAGATCAGAGGAGCAGAGGTCAAGGGTGAGAAGTCAGGGTTTTAGAAGAACCCTCTACGTGGATACTGAAATCGCCAAGAATTATACCAGGGATAGAGTTGAGGGGGAGAGAATGAATCAGATGCTAAAATCCTAAAGGGATGAGGAGGAGAGACCTGCAGGTGAGTAGATGACTATGACAATTTTATTACAGTCTTTAAAGGCAATAGTACATCAAACAGGAATCTGGGCACAGAACTGCAGCCCACATAACTTCTTCCTAGGAATCATGTAGAAGGAAGCCATTTATCTTTGCTGGCAGATAAGCATAACACTTCTTTTAGAGATACCAGTTAGTGCAGCTGCATTCAAGCAGCTGTTCCACATCGCCCCAGAATTTCCCAGAGGTGCCCCAGGGACTGCCAATTGTGTGTGGGGGTGTGTGTGTGTAGGCGGGGCAGGTGGTAGGGGATTAATTGTCTAGTGAAAAGGAGAATGAAGAGATGGGGCTCTGTGTTCTCTGCTCTATGTCCGCTCAACCCGAGTAGCTCTATTTTTCATTGTTTCTATTTCGGGTTTTCATTCGTGGTGTGAGATGTACACAGAACACATGCAACTCTTTCAGACTTTTCCGTGCTTATGAAATTAGGATTCGAAGAGGATTCTAAACACATTCCTTACCAATGCCATCATTTTACTATATAAGTTTTCATTACATAGAACCGTTATGATGAGGGTTTAAGTCACGGCCCATATAAACCTATGACACAATGGATTGGGTTATAAAGATGGTCTAGTTTATTTGAAATAAACTTTTCAGGAATTCCTCTTTTATTGGAAGCAATTTATTTCTCCCATTTTATTTGGGAAGAGTTGTCATTCCAGTAAGGGGAAGTGAAGTTTAGGCGGAGGTGTATAACACATACAGACAAATATAACCATTGATTTTTGTTTTTGCACTGATATAATTTTATTGTGGCATATGTTTTGTCAAGATGTTGTGACATTACCTCAGGGAAGGCTGAAACATTCTCCTGACTTTACAATATAAATGTTTTGACTCAGCCAGTGTTTCCTTTAGGACAAACATTGAAAGCTGGCAAATCCGTTTTGCTTAAAAGCCTTCTCGTTTAAATACTGTTCATCCCCAAAGATGAGAACTTGATGTTTGTTTGTTTTAAATCACAGAGAAAAGCTTAGAGTCTTATGGTGAATCCTCTATGTGCAAGTCAAGAAATTGATCTTGTCCCCACTTACCTTCTCCCAGAAGGTGATCTTGCCTCTTCTTTTAAAAGTAAACTCCAAAAAGTGTCCCACCAACCAGATGAAATAAATAAGCAATAGCTCTCTTGCCTTTGTGCACCATGTACTGAATCAAAATTGGCTTTGCTTATCTGGTATTTGGGTAAATTTGCTTGGGAAAATGAAATTGGCTCCCGCAGTTTTCCTCTGAAGTTCAGACGTGCCTAGAGCAGGACTTGCTCAGGGGATCTCTGTGCAGGTTAGACTTGAGCTCCAGGGCTGACCATGCAGAGTGGCACCTGCAGAGGCCACGGACGATTCATCTGTGCTGTGTGGAAGCTTGGATTTGATGTGCACTGTTGTTCCTTAATTATGACTCCCTGAGGAGGTTCAAAAGACTCTTTGTAAATCTGTGCGGGGTTTTTCTTCATTGCTAAGAAGCCAGGCAGTGGACGTCCCTCTCAGCTGGTAATAATGAGGCTTAGATGCCAGCTGCCATCATTGTCGCAGATAGTTTGGGTCACTGGGTCACTCTCTGAACCTCGGTGGGAGTGCCATGATTAAAAAGAGCTGTTGGATGGAGCAATATAAATTTAGACCTGAATCCAAGCCACTTAAACCCAATCCTCTTGGACAGCCCATTCTCTTCTACTTTGGTGGGGATGGTTTTTGATTTAAATAGGATACATTTGGTTTTGAACATTTACCCTTTTACCACATATGTGATAGATTCAAGCATGACAGGCAATGCATCAAGGCAGTTAGAGCACTCTATTTGGAGTCGGAAGACCTCAAAACCTGGCTCTCATACTAGCAGCGCAGTTGTAGGGCAAGTATCCAACTTCTCTGAGTTTTGATCTTTCATCTACCTCACAGAGCCGTTGTGAGGGTCAAGTGAAACTTTATAATGGCTCATTCAGATACAAAGTACATATATTATGAAAGTTATTGTGTGTACTTGAAACACACTCAAAGATCCTTGTTTAGCCTCTCCTTGTAGATAAATAAATGTTAAGTTGTTCTTATGGGGCTGGCTAGATGCATATCCAGTGCCCAGCATAGTTTCTGCAACATAATTCCTGCCACATTTGCTACTTGTTGAATGAATGAATAAAGGGAATGAAATTTTCAAAGACATAAGTGTGTAAGTTTGGAATTCCTGTGTCCTATGGGTAGGATAGCTGGGCTTTCACTGCAGTGACCACCAAATGCTAGCATGTGCTCACATCTCTCATTGGTACAGGAGGGGTTGGGGTATCCCCAGGTACTGTGAACGGAGTAGATGGTCCCAGCTGGTGAGTGTCATGTCACGCAGACCTGAGACATGGGGCTTCTTGGAGGGTGCCTTGAGCAAGTGAGGGATGAGGGAGGGATACTGGGAGAGGGAGAGACTCTGGAGCATTTGCTTGGAGTTGGCCCTGATCATTCTTTCTTGGAATGACTCAAATCATTCCCAGGGCAGTCATGGGCCTTGGTGTGCCAGGGAGTATCTACCAATGGTTGGCCTAATTGGGAGTCACAAAGTCAAGGATGTTTTCTGATGCTCCCACTGATGAGAAGCCTTTAAATCTCACTTTCTACTTGGAGATAGGATTTCTTTTCATATTCAGTACATTGAGTTCTGCTTCCAGATGTATGATATAGGATATTGAAAACTGAACAGAATGTTACTCTTTTAAACCCCAATAAACAACAAAATCATAATTCTTGAAACCATTAGAGATCTGAGGTCGTGGGCAACCAAACAGCCTGAAATCCAAGAAAAGCCAGGGCCTTCCAGGGAGACATGGGAGGGCAGCACTGGCTCAGCAGCGCAGCACAGAGCGTGGGTGGAAGAGATGCCAGGGCCACCAAGAGAGTTAGAAGAATTCACCTAAAACTTTAAACAGTTGCAAAGGCCAAGTGTGGACTAGGGTGAGAGTATAGAATCCTGAGGAGTTGCAGTCACAATGAGAGCTCACAGGTACCTGCAGACTCTTCTCCATGGACCTTACCAGGTACTCACTGAGAAAGACTAGGCACCAAGAGGAGACTGGCCTGGAGGGGACAGTGGGCAAATAATGTCTGTAGATATTCCCCCATCGAGGAGGCGGAGTCACCCATCCCCTTGACTGTGAGCTGTCACTTTATAGTGGAGAAAACTGGTCACAATCAACGTCACTATCACCAATAAGTCATAAGGACACCATGTCCCCCTGATGTAATGGTATGAGAAGGGCACTTCACCTCTGTGGTATTTATCTCCCAAATCCATAATCCCAGTCTAATCATAGAGAACATAAGACAAACCCAAATTGAAGGACACACCACAAAATACCTGACCAGTACTCTTAAAAAGTATCAAGGTCAGGAAAAACAAGGAAATACGTGGAAACTGTCACAGCTGACACTAAGGACGCGTGTAGACTAAATGCAAGGTGGACTCCTGGGGGGAATCTGGAATAGAAAAATTAATGAAAAAGCTGGTGAAATAGGAATAAAGCCCCTAGTTTAGTTAATAGTAATTTAGCAGTGTTATTTTTTAGTTTTGATACATATAGCGTAGTTATGTAAGATGTTAACATTAGGAGAAGCTGGTGAAGGCTATGAGAACTCTCTTGGCAAACTTTCTGTGAGTGTGAAATTGTTCCCAAATGAGGGGATGGGGGAAGGGTTGACTATAAGAGGAAGGAGGGAACTTTTAGATGTGATGGAAGTGTTCTATGTGTGTTTGTCAAACTTGTTGAGCTATACCCTCAAGAAGGTGAATTTTACTGTATGTAAGTTATACCTCAATAAACCTGACTTTAACAAAATAAGTAGCACACCACTGCTGGGGACTTTACGGATGTGAGGCTCAGTAGAGAACGAAAGCGAAAGCCTCGCTCTGTAGTCACCTCATCCTGCCCTTGTCCTTGCTCTGTTAAGAATCTCACTTTCAATACAGGGGAAAAATCATATTTACCTCAAATTGCTTTTTTTTTTTTTCAAAGTACAAACTATGGGAGATGGGCCAAGTTTTCATTCTCTTAATACAGAAGGAATATTTTTAGACATCAGCAGCTCTGGCAGAGGAAACAGGCCCAGCGAGTCCACATGGCAGCAGAAACTCTGTGGGCGAGGCGAGGTCAATTTTTCCTCTGAACACACCTTTTCCTCTTGGTAAAACAGCTGCAACCACAGAGTGGTGCCCGCAGCAACTGGGGCGCTCTTTAGAGCAAAGGGGAGGAAGACTTTAAGAAATGTTAAACACAAACAACCAGATGTTTATGGCATAAAGTTGAAATATAAAATCAAATCAGCTAGTTGTTAATTAGATTCCATTCACCTCTGTCCCCTAGCCCCTTCAGGCAACGGAGTAACTATCTTCCCAGAGATATTCTGTGCATATCTGAGCGTATGCATGTATTCTTTTGAATGCAAATGGTAGCATATTATACACTCCTTTGTTCACTTTGCTTTCTTTTTATTTTTATAATTAAAAAAATGCCTATCTCATTACAAGATGAATTTGAAGCAGTTTATTACAGTACATGAAAAATAATGGTTTAGGAAGTTAAGATTAGAAAAAATAGAACAAAGCCAGGGGTTAGTTTGGTACAAAATATTCATTCCTGAGGATGCTGTGCACCCAAAGAGATGGGCTGCTGATGTGGCTCTGAGCTTTCTTGCAGCTAGTACAGAGGAAAACACAAGCAGTCACAAGACTATGTGAGGTCTATAACAGAAAAACAGTTTGTTCTTATATCATGTCTATGTATTCCTTCTACGATAATTATAAACTATTGAATTTAAAATAAAGCAAAACAACATCAACACCAAAAACATAAAAAATTCACTAGCTGGTTCTAAGACCTGGGAAAAATTTCTCCCCCGGATCCTCATTTTTAAAAAAATGGAGTGTCATGGAAAATACTCAACATCCTCACTTCCCCTTGATTTTTCACTTTGTGTGTCTAGAAGATCAATATACTGAGCTGACTCATTCTTGAGAACATGGAGTCCATGGCTGCACAGGATTCTATGGTACGGATGTATCACAATTTATGTCACCAGTCTGCTACCGATGGGCATTTAAAGTGTTTCCAGGATTTTGCTCTTTTAAACCATGCAGCCATGAATATCCTTATGCATGCATCATTTCACACATCTGCCGGCATGCCTGTAAGGTAAATTCCTACAAGTGGATTTGCTGGGTCGTTTTGACAGCTTCGCTCTTCATGTACGGTTTATACTCTCCACCCCCACATATGACTGAGCCTGCTTCCCCAGGCCTGCCCTTCTTAACGTGTGACCCTTCTCTCCGATCTTGAAAAGCAACTGTTATACATGAGATTGAGCATCATCGAGTATGTTTAAGTGAATAATTTTTCTTTTGTTTTCTGTGACCTGTCTGTTCATATGCCTTGTCCGTTGTTTTCTATTGGAATGTTGGTCTTTTGCTTATGGATTATAGGAACACCTTATATATTAAGGAAATTATCGTTTTGTGCTCTCTGTTACAATTTTCCCCTCGTGTGCTATTTATCTTCTAAATATGTTCATGGCACTTTTTCTGCAATGCAGAAATTTTTTAGTTTTATCTCATGACATTTATCAATTGTTTCTTTTCTTCCTTTATGGATTTGAGGTTGCATTTGGCAAGGCATTCACCGTTCTAATATAATCTCCACTGCTTTCTCCTACTTCTTTTGTTTTACTTTGGAATTTATTTAGTGTAAAAAAGTAGGTAGGGCTCCAAATTCATCCTCTTCCTGATAGCCATCCAGTTATCCCAGTAAAGGATGATCCATCTCTGTCCGGCCTGATTCGAAATGGGGATGGGCAGCTTCTTGAACTGGAGGAACCCCATGGTACTGCTGCAAAAATCTTCCTTTGCAGCAGCTGTACCCTCCAAACATTGTTTTTGTCCACCTTTGCCAGCAGGGGAACTAAGGCCTCCATGTTGAGAAAGGCCAGTCCAGCCCACGTCCTCTCCTCACAGAGCCAAATCTGACAGCCGCTTGAGTCAGGCCAAGCCCTGGGACCCCGCCATGACTATGAAGTTGCTGCAGACCTGTGGTCTCACTTCTTGTGATGCCCCTGTCAGATAAGATTTCAAAATACCCTGTTCTTTTTCTTGAGGGTGAGTTTCTCCAGACAATGCAGTCTTCTCTAGGCGTTCCACTAGAGGGTGCTTCAACTATACGTATTTACATATGCGTAACACAACCCGTGTTGTTGGTGTGGGCTGCACACATACGTGCTAAGCAGCTGCTTTTTCATGAACAAGTTATGACATGGGAGGACAACTGGATTTTTAATTCCCTCCCACTTCTTCCACACGTGATCAGATGGCCTTCCCAAAGATTCACCATCCTTCCAGCGAGCTGCCAGGACCCAAGGGTGGGAAATGGTGATCCACCAGAATGGAAACTGTTAGCAGTGATAGGAAGAGGGGCTCATGAGATGAGTTTCCCCCCTTGCTCTCTTTCCCTGGAAGACATTTTCGGGGAAGACTTGGCATTTTGGGGGATTCCTCTGAAATACAGGGAAAGAGGGAGCTAGAACTCAGTTAAAAGTCACAGGTGGGGCCAGCCTGTTGGCATAGTGGTTAAGTTCACTCGATTGACTTCGGTGGCCCGGAGTTTGTGGGTTTGGATCTGGGGCACGGACGTACATACTGCTCATGAAGCCATGCTGCAGTGGCATCCCACATACAAAATAGAAGAAGATTGGTACAGATGTTAGCTCAGGGACAGTCTTCCTCAAGCAAAAAGGAAGACTGACAATAGGTGTTAGCTCAGAGCCAATCTTCCTCAGCAAAAAAACAAAACAAACAAAAACCACAAGTACATGTCCAAAGCCCTGGAGTTATGTGTGCAGTGGAGGGAGTCCTATGTGGGTTGATAATCCCAGGCAAGTAGGGGTCCTTGGGGGCTGTGGGAGGTGGGGTGAAGGGATGAGCATTGCTGAGTTGATCAGCAGTTTGGGACTGGCAATCACGGGAGCGGAGCTAAAAGAGGTGGATTTTTAAGAGATTTCTCTTTTAGGAAAGGAATTGCAGAGGTGGATTTGAAAGATTCCTTTGTCTAAATACTCAAAGTAGAATAAATAAGAAGAAACCTGGAAATGGGGAGTTTGGTGAGAAGAGCCTAAAATATTGCAGGCAGATGATGATAAGGGCCCAGGAACTGACTTTGAATCTAAAGATAAAGGAGGCATCTATGAGAAACAGCGAGCAGCAGTCTTTAAACTCTGCTGCATTATGAGAATCATCTGGAAGGCTTCAAAAAAAAAAATCTTGATTTCTGGGACTGGGACTCATTCATAAACATCTTTTCTTAGTTTTCCAGGTGATTCCAATGTGCAGCCAAGTTCAAGAAACAACAGTCTAGATAGGTGGCATTCAAAGTTGAGTGAGCCTCAGAATCCCCTGGAAAGCTGGTAGGAACAAAAATTGCCGGGCTTGCCCCCAGAGTTTATGATTCACTATATTTGGGGTAGGTGACCAAAACTGAGTGCTTGCAATGTGGTCAGTCTGAATTGAGATGTGTGGTAAGTTAAAAATACATATCAGATTTCTGATTTAGTACCCCCCCGAAAATATAAAATATCGATTACATGTTAAAATAATACTCTGTATGTAGTGGGTTAAATAAAATATATTTTAAAGTTAATTTCACCTATTTCTTAAAAGTTGGCCTCTAGCAAGTTTAAAATTACATAGGGGCTTGCATTCTATTTCTATTCCACTGTGCTGGTTTAGATTAGCATTTCACAAAGGATAATCCTTAACCCACCTGTATAAGAATTACCTGGAGTGCTTATTAAAAAGACAGATTTCCTAGTCCTAACCTAGAGATTCAGACTTTCAGGAGTGGGTCAGGGAATCTGCATCTTAAACAGCTCCTCAGGTGAGCCTGATGCCCGCTAAATTTGGGGAACTGCTGGCTTAGGTGAACAAAGAAAAGGATGGAGAAAAATCAAAAGTTTGCATTTAGGATTTGATGTAATCGTGACATGGTTCAGTGCAAATGAGGAATCAAGAAAGAGAATGTTGAGGATGCTCCATCTTCATAAACAAAGCCTAAGTAAGGGTGTAATCTGTCCAGGGCTGGTTGAATTGGAGACGCAGGAATTTGGACATCTGTCTCTGTGCTACTCCAAATGTGGACCTTGGACCAACAGCATTGGCATCACGTGGGAGTTTATCAGAAATGCAAATCTTAGGCTTCACTGCTAACCTGCTGACTGGGAGTCTGCATTTTAACAAGATCCCATGATGATTCAATTGCACATTAAAAAAGTTTTTAAACCTTATCAAGACATATTTTACGTATCACATAATTCACCCATTTCAAGTATACAATTCAATAATTTTTAGTGAAATTAGCAAGTTGTGCAGCCATCACCATAAATCAGTTTTAAAACATTTCTATTATCCCAGTGAGATCCCTCACACCCATTTACTGTTAATCCCGGTTCCCTCCCCCACCCCAGCCCCCCACTGATCTGCCTCTGTAGATTTGCCTTTTCTGGATATTTCATATAAATAGAATCACACAATATACGGTCTCCTGTGTCTTTCTTCTTTCATTTAGCATAATGTTTTTTGAGGTCCATCCATGTTGTACATGTATCGGCACTTCTTTTCCTTTTATTGCCAAATGACATTCCATTGTATGAGTAGGCCCCATTTTGTTTGTTCTTTAGTTGATTGACATTTGTTTTTTTCCCAATTTTCTGACTATCGTGAATAATGCTGCTAAGAACATTTGTGTGCAAATCTTTGTGTGGACATAATGTTTTCATTTCTCTTGGGTAGACATTTAGGAGAGGAATCACTGGGTAAATGATAACGCACATTAATATTTGAGAGGCACTGTTTTGGGGCATTTTCTGTGTGTGCCATGATGTGATAACTTGCTGTGTGATGGAATGTGCACGGGCTTGCGAGTTGTTGGGGTCTGAGTGAGGCTTGGTTTTGTTACTAGCTATTGTGTGATGTTGAGAAAGTAACTTTGTTTGGCCCACGAAATAGGCTTATAGACCCTGCGGCATAAGGTTACTGTGAGGATTCAAGAGAGACGGGGGCCATGTACAGACATTAAAGCCAGGGCAAGCCAGGTTGAAGGCTGACTTTGTAACCTTTTAATGATCTTAGGCAAGTTACCAAGCCTCTCAAAGATTCAGTTTCTTTAACCATAAGTGGCAGATAATTATACACTCCTTGTGAAGTCATTATGAGACAGAAATAAAGTAATGCATATAATGATCTTCACATAATACTCAATAAAGTTTGGCTTCTATTATGTAAAGCAGCGAGCCCAGAGTGGGTGCTCAGGAAATGTTGGGTCACTAAACGATGGTTTCTACATCTTGTATCTTTCCTGGGAAAGAAATGAATTAAGAGGATACACACCCACGCACCCAAATACTCACACACCTACGTGAGTTTGCGTTGCGTGGTAGAATCAGGAGTTTCTCGTCAACAAAATTAAACATTCTTGATGAGCTCACATGTGATTAATAGACATTCAACTCCAAGTCCAGGCCGTGTTCCTACGCTGCTGAGGTTTAGTTCTGGGACACACAAATGCACTCTGCCTGGTTATAGGCTCAGATTAGCTCAGGAGCACCTTGAGCATCATTAGCTTGAAGAAAGAGTCACCAGGTGGCCCTGGGCTGGATAGACTCTGATTAGCAGAGCAGAGACACCACCTGCAACAGCCAGAGGGGTCATGGGTCAGTGTGCTTGACTGACCATTTTTTCAAATAATTCTAGGATCAGTTTTCAAGGGGAAAGTGAATCCTGTCACTGCTTCAGTTAACCTCTGTTAGCTAGACATACACCTATGATGACATGCCTTCCTGCTCATTCTGATTTAAAGAACTCTCAGAAAAAGTCCGACAGCTACACACAGGCACAGCAATGCCTAATAACAAGAGCTTCTGCATGTGACCCCTTCCTTAGATGAGGTCCGGTGCCCTTGAACAGCCTCACCCGTTCCCTCTGCTCCAGTGGCAGAAGGCTAACATGATTGCCTCTCTCTCTGCAGGAAGAAAACCTCAGTGAAATTGTCCTACATCTCTGCCAGGCAAACTGTGTCCACGGTCCATTCTGGCCACGAGGGCCCGCTCAGTGGAGAAGCGAGTGAATCTCTTTCTTCCCCTTTTCCAGAAGGCCACTGTGCTACTCTGCTCAGGCTGCCATAACAAGATACCTCAGTCTGCGTGGCTTAAACAACAGATTTATTTTCTCACAGTTCTGGAGGCTGGGAAGTCCAAGATCAAGGTCCAGCAGGGTTTGGTCTCTGGTGAGGACTTTCTTCCTGGCTTGCAGATGGCCACCGTAGTGGTCCATCTCCAAATACAGCCACATTGTGGGAGGTGGAGTTAGGGGGTAATGCTTCAACATATAAATTTAGGGGGGCACGATTCAGTCCATAGCGGCCAGTTGCCAGAAGGATGGTTTAGAAAGATCCCATTGTTTAATGAATACAACTGTTCTTGCCTGTTGGCGGGGGTGGGGAGATGTGCGAGCTGGGATGAGAAATATCTACTACAAAGGCAGTGCAGAGCATCAGTTAGGAACTAAGCCCCTAATCAATTGTGTTCACAGGGATAAAATGATTATCATTGCAGAAAGGTAGGCTCAAGGTTGAGACGTGGCTATCATTTCATCTTACGCATAAAAAAAGGCAACAAAACCAAAAGTCTTCTGACTCAGGGACCAATTGCTTAGCTTTCATTGTCTGTGTGACTGCAATCGTAGCGTTGTCTCTTGGCATCTAGCAGAAGTATTAAAGCATATTAGATCTCTGCTGGGGCTTAATGACAACAGGAATCATCCCAATTCAGAAGGCAATTATTTATCTCACAACCTTTTACAAAGTGTTGAGTTTTCCTTCAGGATTTTTTGCAGTGACTGATATTTCCAATAAACTTAGGTCTCTCCCCTCCCCCCAATCAATTGTTGGTATTTGAATGTCATGAAACTAAAAGCTGTGAAATTAAACCTGCTGTGCGAGCTATGAAAATGGGGAGCTGAGACGAGACTGCAGGTCCCTCTCATATAATATCAGTGCACCATTATGATACAAATTATGGGAAACATTATGAAACCCGAGCCCTAATGGACCACTGCAATGATGGGGATATGTGCCGTTGAGCACAGAGGGTTTGTTTGGAAGGGTTAATGTCAGTTTCGTTAACGCAACACTGCCGTGGTTGCTGGGTCGTGGTGGAGGACTTCTTTGCATTCACTTCCCCATCTCAATCAGCTGTGACACCGTGGACAGTTTCCTTGGCCATCTGTACAGATCTGCGAATGAGGGAAGGGGTGCCTGGAGCAGCCCGTCACAACATGTGGGCTCCTCAGGCGCTTTTATGTATTGCTATGAAATGTCACTGTAACTTCTAAGCACACTGGCTTTGATGAACTGCGCTTGCGTCCCTGTGATCAGCGGTTTCTCTCAGAAACACTGAGAGGGAGGTTACCACTCTTACACGTGACTTACAAGTGAGAATGCTGTGGTCAGAGTGTTTTCAAATGTAGGTTTTATTATTAGTGAAGTGTGGCAAGGCCAACAGATCAGGCCATTGAAAAGAGGGCTTGTTATACTCACAGATCCCAAGAGGAGGGGGCACATGAGGAAGCACCAGGGTGGGTCAGGAGGCAGAGGGAACCAGGGGAAAATGTGGGCAAGAGCCTTTACTGTGGTTTCCATGGGAAGGAATGGGCAAGGCAGGGAAAACAGGCTTAGGATCGGCTAGTCTGAATAATTGCAGGAGGCTCTGGGGGAGCTGTCCCTAGTTGTCTGGTGCCTGGCCCTGGGGTGATTAGGGCAGGTGGACAGTGCCCCCCCACCCCACTCCCCCAGTGTGAGAACCTGATGGAGGGGGTAGGTGTGTGGGATCTGGATTGGTTGCTTTGCATATGAAAGGCATGCTGGCAGGCGAGTCTTTTCTTATCTCTAGGAATTAACTACCCTGGGAAGAGCAGTCTCTCCAGGGTCATCAAGGCCCCAGATATCAAAGCATCAGAAATACGTGGTTAATACACAGAAGAATGAGCTGCTATGCACCAGGACTCGTGGCTAGTCTGGGGCAGAATGATAATTACAAAGCAAAATACAGAGCTTTCTGGTAACCTAACTATAGAATCCTAGTTTCAAGCTGGGGAAGAGACCTCAGGATCATCTTACCTTCTTACGTGATGAGGAAATTGGGGCCCGGAGAGGGCAGGTGGGCTGCTCAAGTTCAGCAAGCATTCCTGACTCCATTCTCCTCTGTCCAGTCCCTTTCTACACCATCCTGCCTGGTCCACTACTTTTCAATATTATGACCCTAGACCTGCACACACGTGCCCCCTCACCTCTATATATATGCACGCAAGGGGAGGTTATCTCATTCTTTTATCTGGCTTCTAGGACATGTGCTATGACTGTGTAACTGGTCCATTTTGGTTTGTGCCAGTGTCAGACAAAAGTAAAGAGTTTGTTGGAAGAGACGCTTCATCAAACCATGCTTGGAAGCTCTGTTTTAGAGAAAGGAGCTCTTGTGATAAGAGAGCCTCAGTGTTCCCTCTTTCATAAATTCACCCTCAGGACCTCATATCTTTTTCACAATGTGGCCTCAGGTCTGTAACTTCTCCTTTGGTTCTGTTATAGTAACCAGCACCTAGTATCTAGAAACTTCTTTTTCTACCAAGGTGAGAGAGTATAACAAATTTTGCAATTTGTAATTTTAGTTCTCAGCTGAGTTTCAAATTTATAGCATGAGCCACTTTCCCTGAGCTCAGGCTGCAGGGTCGGGGAACAGCTCGCTCACTGGTTCTCAGCCTTGGCTGCACATTAGAATCACCTGGGGACACTTTTAAAATACCAGTGTTGGAGCTCCACTTTTCCACATACTATCATTTAATTGATCCGGGGTGTGGCCCAGGAAATGGGATATTTTTTAATGCTCCCAGGTGACCCTAATGTGCAGGCAGGAATGAGAATCACTGAACTAGAGGAGATGTGTGACTGACAAAGTCAACCAACAGTGACAGTAAAAGGTGACAACCCAGATTCACCTCAGAAGAACGAGTCATAGGCTTGAGAAACAGAAACCACTAACGGCTGATCTTCTCTTTCACACAAGCTCTCCCTGGTCCTGTCACTCAACACAAAACCTGATGACATCACACTCCCTCTTAAAATCCTCCAGCGGTTCTCTGCTGCCTGGGAATAAAGTAAAAAGTCTATAGCATGGCTGTTCTAGTTACTTTTGATCTGTAACAAACTACCCCCAAATTTCAACCATTTTATTATGCTCCTGGGTTCTGTGAGTCAGAATTTGGATAGTACATACAAGGATAGCTTGTCTGGCTGCATAATGTCTGGGGTCTCTGCTGGGAAGAATCAAGAGCTGGGAGTGGCTTGACTGTTTGGGGCTGGAATCATCTGGAAATGTTTTCACTCACACATCTGGAAGCTGATGCTGGCTGCTGGCTGGAACCTCAGCTGGGGCCGTTGACCTGAACAATTATCTGTTACCTGTTCATGGAGCCTGGTGGCCTCAGACTTGTTGGACTTCTTACCTGGGGGCTCAGCACTCCAAAAGCAAGTGTCCCAGTGGACAAGGCAGAAGTGGATTGCCTTCTCTGACCTAGCCTCGGAAGTCACATAGCATCCTTCCACTGTATGCCATCTGTCAAGGCAGTCACGAGCCCACTTAGATTCAAGGGGAGGGGACACAGCCCCACCTCTAGATGGCAGAGGGTGGTAAGGTCACATTGTAGAAGAACAAGTGAGGTGGGACATATCATTAGAGCTATCTTTGGAAAACATGGCCTGCTGTAATGGCACACAAGGCCTCTGCAATTATTTCTCTAGCATCATTCACATTGTCTTCCTCTTAGACAGGCAACCTTCACTCCCGTCCGGCTGTAGTAGTCACAGTTTCCAGAGGTGACAGCGCTACCTTTTCCCATGGTTTTCCCTTTCTCTACAATGGCTGTCTCCTCTTCTTAAATCCCCAACCCTGATTCTCATCTGCCCTGTAGGCCTGGACTCAAGCATCTGCTTCTCATTCTCCATTCATGATGTGCTGGGCGCTCCTCCTCCGCGTGGCCGCCCCTCTCTCCGCAGAGCTCAGGTATGGCCCTCATCCCACTGAGTGCTGTTGGATTATTCACATCTCCCCCTCCTTCACTAATCTTTCAGCTTCTCAGGGCAGAGGCTCTTTTCTTTTAATATCCCCAACACTTAGCATTGTTTGGCACACAGTAGGTGTTCAAAATATAGCAGCTTTTATTACGCAGTTCTTATTATTATGGGGAACATACTCTTTGTAAAACTAAGATTGGAAAATTAGATTTGCCTCCTTGGCTTGCCATATTTCTCCAGTACTTAAGGAGGTGAGAAATCCAGCGGGGACCAGGACTCACTGGAGGTTATTCTGGTGGCACCGACTTGTTCCTTAGCCCCAGGCAACCATTTACATCTCTCTTAGCCTCTCGTTCCCATTACAAAAATGCTTCCCTTGAGTGTTAGCGAATAAATTTGTTAATGTTGGCAAAGTGCTTAGAAGATGGAAGGAGCTATATGTGAGCTAAATATTATTAATAATAATGGTAGCAAGATTGATTATTCATTTCCACAGCACTTCTCCTATTCAGTCTGTGCAAAATTGGAAATTGGTTGTGTTAAATTGGCTTACCTGCTCCATTTGGCCCTGTCAGGAAAATCAATGAGACACACATGAATATTCTCCTATGTACATAGCCATTTTCAAAGTTAGACAATCATCAATATTTATTGTAAGTGGTTATGGAGAAAATGGATGAATATTTAACACATGAGAGTATTTAGGTATTATTAAAGGTACTTGGCCAAGCAAATTTTGAAGCTATATTTTGGCTTTAACTCACAACAGAAAATCCATATTTTTAATTAGATACATGGGCATGTTTGAGAGGCTGTCAGTGGAAAGGTCTCTGCAATCTAAAGGCAGAGACCAGCTTTTGAATGGCAAAAGCTACTCGAGCCCTTTTGCCTGCACAGAAGTTCCAGGGAATTGGAATCATTGCTTCTAGAGATTTCCTGGTTTTATTGATGGACAGCCTAATGTCAGAAATATGAAATTCCCAACCTAAGGCCACATGTGGGCTCCAGATGCCCCCATATTAAGACTCATGGCAAACTTTGCAAGAAGGGACATCGGTCACAGGATAGTTTCAGGGAATAGAGTCTGATCCCAAAAGCATTAGGAAGACCATGGAGCAGTAGGCTGTGGAAAGAGGACTGAAGTGGGAAGTGAAAACAAGCGAGTTCTAGTCTGGTCTCAGCTACTAACCAGCTGTGCAGCCTTGGGACATGACTTCATCTCCGGGGGCCTCAGTTTTCCTCATTTATAAAATGAACTAGAAGATCTTTAAAGCCCTTCCCAGAGCTCACTTTCAATAAGCTTATAGATGTATTGTACTTGATGTATGAAGCATCCATATTTGCTTGTCCCCACCCAGTACCCCCTCACAACCTGCTCAGTGACGAACCCCAGCCATTGGGCTCTTAGGACATTTTGACAAGAGCCAAAGTGGCTGTAGCTCCCTGGTCTGACCCAACAGGGCCCAGAGGCTTTAGCTCCTCCTAGCATTTCTGGGCTCAGATGAAGCACCATGTCTAGGACAGAGGTTGGAAAACTTTTTCTGTAAAGGGCCTGATAGTAAATATTTGCAATGGTCCCTGTTGCAACTACTCAACTCTTCCCATGAGAGCAACCAAAGAAAAGACCTCAACAAATGGGTTTGGCTGTTTGCCAATAAACCTTTACTTATGGATACAAATTTGAATGTTGTATAATTTTCATGTGTCACAAAATATTATTCTTCTTTGGATTTTTTCCCAATCATTAAAAAACGTAAAAGCCATTTGTAATTTAAGGGCATAGACAATCAGGGGGGCTGCCCGTGGTATGGCTGGGAGGAGCGGCTGTCCTGGGCCTGCCCTTCCCTTTGGGGAGGTCCCACCTGTGTGTGAGGGAAGTGAGATGGGACGTCGTGTCCTGCAGGAGCACCCTTTATCTGCTTCCCCAGAGGGGCACACTGAGGTAACAGTGAAGGTGAGACGACATGGCCGTGCCATCCAGAGCTGACGTAACTGGACCCCAGAGACTTTGGCTCCTACCAGCTCTTCTGAGCTTGGGCCAGCGGGCCCTCAGGAACTAGCTGCTCTTGCCCCAGTTCTGTTTGGTCAGAGAAAGGCAGCACTCACAGCCTGGAACTCTTAGCCAAACTACAGGTAAGCCACGGGGCTGGAAGATGGAGAGCAAAATGGTGCAAATGGGAGGAAAGAGAAGGTGGGAAACCACCGTTAAGTCCAGAACCATGGGGCGTAATCCACAAAGTAGAAAGAACCCCCTCCCCCCCTCTCAGTCGTTCCTGAGTATGGGCAGTAGCTCAGAGGAAACAGCACTCCCGTGCCCTGAGTCCCCTTCCCTGCCCCTCAGGGGTCCTCCTGCAGGGTGCTCCCCCAACCCCAGAAGACAGCAGAACCAGGATGAGCTGTGTGAGGGCCTTCTGTATTAGTTTAGTCAGGGTTCCCCAGAGAAACAGAACCAACAGGATTCGGCTCATGCAACGGAGGCTGAGAAATCCTAAGACCTGCAGTTGGTGAGCTGGAGATCAGGAGAACTGAGGTAAAAGTTCCAGTTCGAGGGCAGGAGAAGACTGGTGTCCCAGCTTCAACAGTCAGGCAGGCAGAGTTCCCTCTTACTCAGCCTTTTTGTTGTATTCAGATCTTCAGTTGAATGAATGAGGCCTGCCCACCCTGGGGAGGGCAATCTGCTTTGTTCAGTCTACCAATTCAAATGTCAGTCTCACCCAGAAACACCCTCACGGACACACCCAGAATAACGTTTGACCAAATGTCTGAGCACCCCGTGGCTCCATACCACATTCTCCTAGAGCAGTCACTCTGTCCCTCCTAAATGACAACCGCACATCTCTCCCTCTCTTCTCAAACCTCCAGCGCTTCCTCCTGACTCCTGTCTCTCAGCTGATAACGTGGCTTCCTATTTCACTGAGAAAATGGAAACACTATGAGGAGAACTTGCAAAAGTTCCCAACACGACATCTATCCACCCACCAGCATCTGCCCCCATGTTTCTGCTGTCCTTCCTGTTCCTTAGAGGAACCCCCTATGCTCCCAACCATGGCCAGCACTCCCCTTTGCCCTGGTTCCCAAACCCTCCCTCTCACTTATTGGAGTACATCACTCTAGCAATTCTTCCTTCTTTTACTTCCATCATGGATTTTCCCCTCTTGTCTGGATTATTTCCATCAGCATGTAAACATGGGGTTATTTCGCCCATCTTATACACGTGCACATGCACACACACGCATACATATTCTTTGTCAACACACTTTTATTTCTAGCTATTGCTCAATTTCTCTGTTTCCTTTTATAGGAAAGAGTTGTCTCCAATTCCTTGTCTCTTGATCTATTAGTCTATCCAGTCAGGCTTTCATTACCACCGCTCCACGAAAATCACTAAATCATCACAAGACTTCCTAACTCTATTCTCAGTTATCCTCTTATCCACCAGGATTATTCGATACAGTCTCTCTCTCCACCATCCTTAAAACTCTTCCTTCGGCTTCTGGCACACCATAGGCTCCTCATTGCCCACCTATTGCACAGGTGGCTCCTTCTTGGTCTCCTTTGCAGGTCCTTCCTTATTTCTCAACCTTAGCGGTGGACTCCTCCTTGGACCTCTTTTTATCTGTTTACTCTCACTCTCTAGATCTCTAGGTCTCACTCATCTCATGGCTTTAAACACCATGAATGTGCTAACAATTTGCAAAGTAAGTCTCCAGTCTGGGGCTCTCTGTTGAACCTCTGACTTTAATATTGAGCTGCGTACTTGAATCTAGTCTTAGATGTCTAATAGGCATCTTGTATCTAATGGGCCTCACACCAAACCCCTGATCCTCCTTTCCCTCCAAACCTCTCTGTATTAGTTCCCTAGGGCTGCTGTAACAAAGTGCCACAAACTGCATGGCCTAAATGACAGAAACTTAACATCTCAGAGTTCTGGAGGCTGGAAGTCTGAAATCAAGGTGTCATCAGGGTTCTGAGGGCTGTGAGGGAGAATCTGTTCCGCGCCTCTCTGCTAGCTTCTGGCTGGCAATCTTGGGTGCTCCTTGGCTGGTAGATCCCTGCCTTCATCTACACCTGATGTTCTCCCCATGCATGTTTGTGTCCAAATTTCCCTCTTTTCGAAGGGCACTAGTCATATTGGGTGAAGGGCCCGCCCTTCTTCAGTATGATCTCAGCTTAGTTACATCTCCAACAGTCCTAATTCCAAATAAGGTCACGTTCTGAGGTACCAGGAGTTAGTATTTCACCATATGAATTTGTGGGGTCAATCTCATCCAGACACAGTTCAACCCCAAACACTCTCCAGCCAGAGTCTTTCCCATCCCAGTTGATGGCAACTCCATCCTTCTAGTCGTTTAGGCCAAATACACTGGAGTCATCCTTGAATCCTCTCTCTTTAATCTCCACGCCTAATATATGAACAAGTCCTATTGGCTCTGCCTTTAAAATACATCCAGAATCTGACCGTTTTTCACCGCTGCCACCTGACTCGGGCAGCCCTCACCTCTCGTCTTGATAGCTGCAGGAGTTTTCTAACTGGTTCCCTTGTTTCCACCCTTGCCACCCACAGTCTAGTTAGTAATTCTCACTACCACAGTAGGAAAATGATCCACTTCAAACATTATTTGGATTATGTCATTTCTCTGTTCAAAACCCTTTAAACGGGGTTGCACCCACTTAAAGTAAGAGCCTAGGTCCTCACAGGTCCCTACAAGGCCAGCATTGTCTGGCGCCCAGTGGCCGCTCGCCCTCAATCTTGCCCCAGCACACGGACCAACCTGCTATTCCCCGAATGCAGAAATTCTGGTGCCTGGAATGCTTTTTCCCAGGGTTCACTACTTCACCTCCTTCAAGTGTTTGCCACAATGTCCCCTTTCAGGAAAGCTTTCCCCAAACACCCTAATTAAAATCGCAGCCCTCCCCTTTTTGTGAAGCTGATGACGAAAATGAGGCAGGGAACATCTGTGCCAAGATATCCTGCTTTCTGGTGAAATTCACATCCTATATGCAAATTATTTTAAATAATTTGTTCTCAAAACTACCTTGTTTATCCACAAACAACAGATGCAAGTGAATGCTCAGATCAGATACATTTTTTAACATCATAATTTTTCTTCTTTCTGGAGTGAGCCAGCTCAAAACTGCCAGACCCTGTGGCCATGGGTTGGCAGTAGCCAATGTCCCGTGATATCATAAATCTTGCTCGAGGGCATCGTAGATGGCTCTGCAAGCTCATACAACATTCATGGAATCCAGGCCATTTTCAGCCTGGAGAGCCTTGTAGCCCCGGAACTTGAGACTTGGTCTCAAATGAAATTAAATTAATGTTTTTACACCCCGATCTCATAAACACCCAAACCTTTGGTAGGAGTTTGAGAATTTGGAATGCTTCTTGCAGGTTGCATTTTGTATGGCCTTTGGCATTGTTCGGTCCCCCCAAACTCTAAATGCTATGCCAGCCAAGGAGAGGAAGGGAATTCACTGCTGCACCCCCTGCAGAACCTCCTGCCACAAGCACCTTCCTCTCCCCCGTGTCGGGGTCAGCAAAACCCCTCCCCGGTGCAACTGCGTTCTCCAGTGGCTTGCTGTGCTTTCTAGTGAGTACTTTTGCTTCTTCCTGGGTTTCTCCAGTTCTCAGGCCTGTCAGAGACCCTGGCCCTTCCTTCTTTCACTCCTCCTGTAAGCCCCTCCAAAACTCTGATGCCCTGCAGGGTCTATGAATGATGGCGGTTTGTCTTCAATTACTTGTATTTTGGGGTTTGTGGGATAACCTTCTCACTGGCTTTGTTGTAAATGTTGTCCATACCCCAGGTAACCATCCTCTAGCCCCAACCTCCCTCTTTCATATCCTACTGTAGGATTTATTATCCAAAGGATGATTCAAACTCAGAGACAGTAAGGATTGCCCAGGGTCTCACGGCTTATAAGCAGTGGATCTGGGGTTTGAATTCGATCTATTTGACTCTAAACTTTTTCTCTTTACGTTATTAGAAACTGCATCTCTTATTTAGTTATTAACATTGCCATTGGATAGGTCATTTTCTCTCTCTGGAAAAATTATCGTTATTCCTATTTATCCCCTTAATCCTTAACTCGATTCATTGCCTTCTGCTGTTTTCCATCTCCACTTGCTTTTTGGAGAAACATATTTAATTTGGTGATTTCATCAATCACTTCTGTAAAACATTTCTAATTGTTCTCTCATTCTCCAAACTTCTTTCCTTTAACCCTGTATCCCAGATCTTGTATTGCCTTTGGGACAGAGGCATAGGGACTTGAGTATGACCTGTCTTAGATTCAAATCTTTAAAAAAAAAAAAAAAGTAGCAGCATTGACCAGCACCTCCCTCCCGGGTTCTGTCACTACATTTCCACTTGCCTGCTTGATTTCACACCATCTGCTCCATTAAGAGGGGGTTCTCAGTAGAGTTGTCACAAGCATTACAAAGCGTTAGCAGCAGCTGGTTAGGCATATTTATGCTACAGTAGAAATATGAGGGCTGGATACAATAGCACAATATTGGCTTTTTTTGGCACCAAAGAGTAATGGACAGCAGATGTGGTACACGATGTTTCAGCACTGGAGACTAGCATGACCTGGGCATGTCTCAAAGGCAGTATAAACCCACTCCAGTCATGTGGAAAAAAAATCAGAGCCTGGACAGCAGCACCTCCGGAAACCCTGGCAGGATAATAAACTCTAGGGATTAAGCAATATGATTAGCTGTGAGACACTCAGAAAGACACTCTACTTCTCTGTGCCTGTTTCCTTATCTACAAGGCCGGTAATAATAGCAGATACCTCATAGGGTTGTAATAAGGATTAAATGAGATAATGACTGTAAGGCTCTTAGCTCAGTGCCTAGCACATAGTAATAACAACTCAATAAATGTTAGAAGTTATCATCATCATCTTCCTCTTCATCATCTGTATGTTATGTGAGATTGAATATGTCCACTGAAATTTGTGGTAATTTAGGAGGAAAGTATAAAGCAGTGAAGAAGATGGGTTTTATTCATCTATCCATTCACCTAAGAAATACATATCCAGTGCTTCCCATGTGCTAGGGACAATTCCAGCATCAAAGATACAGCAGTAAACAAGACAGAAAGTAAGCCAAGAAAGAAAGAAATGAGATATACAAACAAAAATATCAGAATGTGATATCCATTCTCCAAATAATGAAAACAAGCTGCTCTGACAATGACTGGGTGGCTGCTTTAATTTGGGCGGACTTGCATGATGAGCAGGAGACTGTCAAGTGTCATCTGTCAGAGGGCAGAGCGTCCCAGACAGAAGAGACAGCAGTGCAAAGGCCCTGAGGTGAGAAGGAGCTGGTGTGTCTGAGGAGTGGAAAGGAGGCCAGTATGGAATATGGGTGGGTAAAGAGGAGAGTGGTCCTTGATGAAGTCAGGGAAGTTGGCAAGGGCCTGGTTATATGGGGCTTTATCAACCAGGGCAAGGAGTTTGGATTTTATTGTAAAGGAGATGGGGCAACTAGAGTAGTTGGTACTGGGTTAATCCTCTTGTAGTGAACAACTACAAGATATAACCAGAAACAACTATAATATAGCTGGAAAAATATATGAAACAATGACTTTGAGACATTGGATAAAACGCAGAGCAAAACTGTGATCCCTGAGAGAAGAGACACACATGAAGCGAATCTCCTGATCCCCTCGGCTTCTGGGGGGATGCACTTTCTGGAACACAGCATTGGGAATTAGAGCAAGCACAGCAATCTCACTGAGCCGAGCAGGCAGAGAGCAGAGTTTGAGATGATAAGTTTGCTGGAGTTTTACAGGGCAGAGTACCAGAAAGGAAGGAGCTATGCAAAGAAGGAATTCCAGAAATGTGCTTAGGAGTCTTCTTAAGTCTTTGACCAAATGTTAAGACACACGTGCAAAGGTAAAGCTCTGCAAGGCCTGGCTGATAACAGCTAAGGAGCAGCTATGAGCAGCACAGAGATTTCAAAGGGCAAACAGTGCCCTGAAGGGCAGATTGGACACTGTGTACGGAAAAACAATAGAAACTAGCTAAACTGAGGCATAAAGAGAAAGAAATCTGAAAAAACAGAAGAGAGCATTGGAGACGTGGAATATTATCAAGCAGTCTTACGTGTGTGTAACTGAAGTGGCAGGAAGAGAAGAGAGAGATTTGAAGAATCAATGCTCCAAAAGTTTCCAAATTTGATGAAAAATATTAACTCACAGAGGCAAGCAGTTCAAAAAACCACAAGCAGGATAAACACAAAGAAAATCATACCCAAGCACCTAACAATTGAATTGCCATAAAACAAAAATAGAGGAAACATTAAAAGCAGCCAAAAAGAAAAAAAAAAAGAGAGAGAGACGTAATACCTATGAAGGAACAGCCCCACTGCAATTTAATGGATATTTATTGAACATTTTTGTGTGAGTTGGGCCCCTGTGTGTGCTCGGCTATGGTGATAGAGTGGCGAAAGGCCAGAACATTTCCCTGTTCTCACGAAGTCTATTGTTGAATGAGAGGAAAGAGACACTAAGAAGATAATCAAGCAAATACTAAGTGATGACAGTTGTGCTAGTGACGGAGAGGTGCTTGAGAGCGTCTAGCGCTGTGTGGGCCTTAGGGCAGGTGGCCCTGAGGAAGTGACCTGTAATCAGAAGCCTGAAGGCTGGAGAGAAGAAACTGGGGGAGGATGGGGGAAAGGTCACTTCAGCAGAGAAAATGCAAAGATCCATGGCAGGAAAGAGCGGGGTTGCAAATCAGCCAATGAGGCTGGAGTGGGGAAAGAGAGGGACAGAGAAAAAAAAATTGAGATTAAAAGAGGCTGCAGGACTGGGTAGAGCCAGATTATGAAGGGATTTTATTTCCTGTGAGCAGTAGAACAGTGGGAAGCTAACATAAAGCTTTACGCTTTAATACCCTGTATATAATACACTATATTAATACATCGTATTAATACATTGTATTAAAGACACTTTAATAAAGTATATTTAATACAGTGTAAGAAAGTCTCAAAGACTAATTTCTGGGAGCTTAATATTGTTGCAGACCAAAGTTTGAAATGAATTCATCCTGGGCGATAAGATTCACGGAGAATCACCACAGAATACCAAAGTCCTGGGGTTACCCTTGCCGAGGCCAAAGTCCCGTTGCGGACTGCGTTTGAAGCTTCAAGCTAGGAGTGATCTGGGGGAGGGTCAGACTCCCTGTTTCAGGAGCCGAAGGAGCCACCTGGAAAACAGACTGCACTGCCCATTACCACAATATCCTCTCTCTTTGATCCAATTACTGAATTAGAAAGGGGAGTGTTCAAGGCAAATGGAAGTTTTTAACATTAATCACTATCTAATGATGGCAAAGCCTGGGAGATGTCAGGTTTTATTTGATAGATTTATCCTGAAAGTGATATGTACACTGACAGTTGAGGAAATTAATGGTTTGACTTTATGGAGGACTGACAAGACAAACTCACTCTGACAGGCTAAATTAAGAAGAGGCTGTTACAGAATGTAAAATGCCAGCTTCATATATTGAGTGCGATGCTTGGAGGTTTTTGGTACTGATTTCTAAGCTTTGCACATACGTTTAAATAAATGAAAATTCAGGAGAGGACATTGCATTGAAGGGGTGACATTATAGCTAAGCAATGAATAAATAATTTACAAGTGGCATCTTCAACTATATGCATTTTTTCAAAAATGCACAGATTTATAAATAGAATCAAATAAGGTAAAGCAAAATAAACCAATTTTAGGCTTATATTTTCAATTTTAGTGTACATGTAAATTCCTTGAGGCAGAAATCTGTCTCATGCATCTTTGTATTCCTAGTGCCTAGCACATTGAGGAGTATACAACTGGCACTCAATAAATGTTAGTTGCAAAAATGTGGCATATCAATCAGTAATAGTGATTGATACAAGTAATTAATAAACATTTGCCATTTTCTAATTTACAAAATACTGAGTAATAAACATAAGTTATTTTTATGTACAAGGATGAATTGCAGGATTCATGGAAAACACTTCAATAAATTACTAATCTCTAGGATAATTTGGATAAAATGTCATAATCAAAATGATATGGTATTTTTCAAAGTCAACTGTATGGAACTAATTTAATTATTTGTCAGTTTTTCTATATAAAATAGATATACTGTTTCAATTTTCCCTTTTTATTTTTTTCAATACTATTTTCAACGTGATCAATTTCTTTCTAAAGAGAAACTTTTGTAGCAAAGACGTGATTCATTGATCTAGTTTGTGTTCCTATCAAATTTTACTCTTTATAGTTTTTATCGTATGTTTCCTTTTGATGTCATTACTTGTACCAAATCCAATTCACCCAACTTAAAATTTACAGATCTGGATTTTGAAAACATGTGATTTTCCACTGACTTTTAGTCATAAATTTTACCATGTGCAGTTTTAACTACTGTCAATTTTATTTTGTGTTGATGTTTTCTTCCAATAATATTTACTAAGAATTGGATAAAAATCCACCAAAAAATTGCAAACAATATTGTAAAATGTAGAGATGTAGCTAGATCAGAGTTGGGGAGCGACGGGGGTGGTTTGAGTGAATACGAGATGAGAAAGGAGATGGGAGACAGACGGAGGCACAGCACAGGGAGATAATGCCTTCGTCAGATTGTTGTCAAAAATGTCTACCTTCATTAAAGGAAATGCTTATTATTTGAGATCTTATGCTTGGCACCCTCAAATTTCATTGAAGATAAAGTTAGCTACATATTTTCACTAAGTAAAAATCACATTCATCTGCTAGGGAATTTCATAAATGCTGAATCACTATCTTCTTGCAAAATTTTATAATAGCTCCTTAACTTGAGAAGGCTCTCTCTTCTGAAGTTCATCTCCCAAGTATAATACCCCAAGTACATTTCAGCGGAGAGAACCTGGCCTTGAAATGCAGGAACCACTTCCCTAAGCCTGCAGACAGACCCCGAGGGTCCTCATACACCATCTTCTATTCTTATCCATTAAAATACTCATTCTCTGGGAGACTGCTATGAGGTAGAACCTTTTCCATATATTCTTGACCACAGACTTCTTCTTTGTGAAATGTTTATTCAAATCACTTGCCATTTTTATAATGGGTTAGCTGTCTTTTTCATTCATTTGTAGGTGTTCTTTATATTTTTGGATATTAGTCTTTTGTTGACTACATGTGTTGCAAACATCGCCTCCCAAGCTGTGGCCTGTCCTTCCACTCTCTTCACAGTACCTGTTGATGAGCAGAACTTCTTTTAACAGAACAGTAATTTTAGTGTACTCACATTTAGTCATTTTCCTTTATAGATTCTTCTTTAAAAAGTACTTTCCTACTCTGAAGTCATGAAATTATGTTTCCATAATATACTATAAAAGCTTTATTGTTTTGCTTTTCACATTTAGGATTTTAATCTACTTAGAACCAATTTTGCATGTAAGTTATTTGGGAGAAGTCCGATTTCATTTTTTTCCATAACCCAATTTCCCCAGAACCATTTATTGAAAAGGCCATATTTTCCTTGCTGATTCTCACCGATTTGTAATGCTGCCTCTCTCATACATCATGTCCATATAAATATAAAAATATATAAATCCCACTTTTGTGCTCTTCTCTCCTCTTGCATCTCTGACATATCTGCTGCTTCCATCTTTCTGCCTGAAGTCAATTCTTCAGAATGTTTGCTGAATACGTCAGCTTTTGTTTGTCTAAAAATGTCTTTATTTTGCCCTCATTCTTGGAAGATGTTCTTACTGGATATGGAGTCCTAAGATGGCAATTATTTTATCTCAGTACATTGGTCCAATGTATTTGGCTTCCACACTTGCTGCTGAGAAGGAAGGTATCAGTCTAACCATTGCGCCTTTGTAGGCAACCTGCTTTTCTCTCCCTGGCTGCTTTTAAGATCTTTTCTTTGGCTCTGGTGTTATGAGGTTTCACTATATGTCTAGGTGTACTTGTGGTTGTTGTTAGTTATCTTGCTTGAGATTCATGGAGATTCTTCAACCCAAAGTACACTTTATTAGAAAGAAGTAAAGTGTTTTTATCCCTTCTTCGCCTCTCTTTGTTTTAGAATGGGAAGGACTTGAGTGCATGTGCATATATACAGGAGAAAGCTTCAGAGAAGGAGCAGCTGAGGATACAGAAAAGAGGTTAATAATTGGTGGAGTGAGGTCCCCGAGGAAGAGGCAAAGCACGGGCACATTGCACAGGTAGGCAACGGTGCCTCAGTTGGAGGATGAAGGACAGGTGGGGATGTTGCTGAGGAGCGAGCAGAAAGTTAATGGAGTTTTGCTTGATGGATTCTATTTTGTCTGTGAAAGAGATATATCATTTACTAACTGTGTTAGGTGCTAGGAACATGGTGGTGAACAAAATATGGACACTCCTTGTCTACATGGCAGCTTACACCCCAAAGGGAGAAACAGACAATACATAGGTAACAAATGACAAACAAAATAATTACCAATTATGAAAGTGCTATGAAGGAAATTTACAGTATGCTGTAATAAAGACTGGAGTGGTTAAGGTTGGCAGCTCTATGTGGTGACTTTTCAGCTGAGATCTAGAGGACAAGAAGCCAGGCATCCTGGAAGAGCTTTCTAGGAAAAGGGAAGGGCAGGTAAAAAGGTTCCAGGTGGGAAAGGGTTTTGCATGTTGAAGGAAATTTTAGAAGAAGGCCAGAGTGGTTAGAGTACAGTGAGTGAGAAGAAAGAACGGGCAAGTCAAGGTCAAAGAGCTCCCCAGGGATAAAGTCATCTGGGACTTTGTACATATATGTACACATATATGTTTGTGTAAATACGTATATGCATATCTGTACATATTTATGTATAGATATATTTATATATATTATATACACATACGATATTTTTTCATTGTTTTCAACATGTGGTATCATTAAATTCATGTGGTCTTTTACATATACCGTGTGCTGCATCTTGATTTTCTATTTTCAATAAATACCTCTTGGAAACTTCCCTGTCTTGGCTAATATAGCTATCATTCTTTCTCTCTTTTTTTATCACTTTTTAAAAAAATTTTTTTGCAGGGAAGGATTTGCCCTGAGCTAACATCTGTTGCCAGTCTCCCTCTTTTTTTTTTTTCTCTCCAAAGCCCCAGTATGTGGTTGATATCCTAGTTGTAAGTCCTTCTAGTTCTTCTCTGTGAGCCACCACCACAGCATGGCAACTGGTAGACAGGTGGTGTGGTTCAGTGACCGGGAAGTGAATCCAGGCTGCCAAAGTGGTGAGAGTGTGGAACTTGAAACACTAGGCCATCAGGGCTAGCTCTATCATTCTTTCTTTTGAACATCTGCAATATATTAAGCATTCCCCTGTGTTGTGATGACTTGGTTTCCTATTTTTGGCCACTACAGACCATGCTGAAGCAAACAATCTTGTATTATAGCCTTACATATTCATGCTGATATTTCTACAGGATATGTTCTTAGGAGCAGAATCACTTGATCAAATGATATATGTACTTTTTACTTTAAGATGTTTCCAGATTCTTTTTGAAAGTTCTTATGAGTTAACATTTCTACCAGCAATATATGAGGGTACCCTGTCCCCATGTCCCTATTATGTTGCTCTCTCTTTTTTTTCTGTCTGATGAATGTAAATACATATTATATATATTTTTTAATTATATACACATACATGTGCGTATGAAAATATATAAAATTTGGTATGTTATAGTGAGTTGAGCATCTTTTCATTCATCTGCTTACTACTTGGACTTTCTCTTCTTTGAATTGTTTGTTCCTTTGCCCATTTTACTAATATGTTATTTGTCTCCTTCTTGTTATTTTGAAAGATCTCTTTATAAAGTAAGGATATTAACTGTCTGATCTCTACATTGTAAATATTTTTCAAAATTTTTTATTTTTAATGACTTTATGTCTTTCACCATAGCAAAATATTATTTTGTATATAGTCAAACATACTTGTTTTTAGCTTCTATATTTAGCATTAGTTAAGAAGTTCCCTCTCAATCCCTCATCTGTATACAAAGTATTATTTATTTTTTGTAACACTATTATTGGTTTAAAAAAAAAGCATGTAAATTTTAAGCTATTTGTAACTTATTTTTGTATTCTTAATAAGCTTCTTCCAGAGCAATGATCAGTTGTGCCAATGCCAGTTATTAAGTAACCCACCCTTTCCCCCTTTAGTGGACACATCGTCTTTGTCATATGTTAACTTTTCAAATATGCTGACATCTATTTCTGGGATCCTTATTGTGTTCCACTGATTTTTTTTCCCATCATTATGTTCCATTGATCCATTTGTGTATTGATTTAATCACAGTGGCTTTACATTCTAATACGTCTTGTTGTATTTTTTTTTAACTTTTTATTAAGATTATGGTAGTTTGCAACCTTGTGAAATTTCAGTTGTACATTATTGTCAGTCATGCTGTAGGTGCACCACTTCACCCTTTGTGCCCTCCCCCCAGCTCCCCCATTCCCCTGGTAACCACCTATCAGTTCTCTTTGTCTCTATGTTTAACTGCCACCTATGAGTGGAATCATACAGAGTTCGTCTTTCTCTATCTGGCTTATTTCTCTTGACATAATACCCTCAAGGTCCATCCATGTTGTTGTGAATGGGCCGATTTTATCCTTTTTTATGGCTGAGTAGTCTTGTTCTATTTTAAAGTATGTTCTAATATCCAGTGAGGTAAGTTCCCCTCAGTCCTCTTGTATTCATACTTTCCGTAACCATTCTTGGGCGTTTATTCTTCCATTCAAACTTTGAAATCTTTTCCTAAAGTCGCAGTCCATCTCCCTCAAAAAAAAAAACAAACTAACTAATGGTATTCTAAGCGGAATATTAAATTTATAAATTAATTTGAAAAAAATGACATTTTTTAAACAATTTTTTTTAATCCAAGAACATAGTATGTTTTTCTCTTTACTCAGATCTTATTTTTAATTCTTCAATAAGATTTTATAGTTTTAAGCATGTGATTCCTGGGTCTTTTTGGTTGAATTTGTTTTTAAATATTTTATTTTTAAATATTTAATAAGTTTTGTTACTTTTGTGAAATTATCCCCTCATTTCCATTTCTAGGTGCTTATTGCTATAATTGAGGCAATTTTAGAATGTGTATCTTATTTCAGGCACGTTAACAAATGATGCTATTAACTCTATTAAATTTTTCTTAAAGTTCCTCAGCAATATGTTTAAACTAAGCGGTGTTACCCTGGGGAAGCGGGAGAACAATGGATAAGAAGTTTGTCAGGCCTGATTATACGGTGCGCTGTACTCTAGCAATTATTTTGTGACACATAAAGCCCTGAGATGAATGAAAGGTCCTGGCCCAGGTCTGATGGTTTCCCCTCTATGCCCAGGCCCAGCCTCAGGCTGGTGGGCTCCGGGCTCACGTATAGAAGATGGAGCCTGGAGGGGGATGATTACACTCCCCAAAAGTCTTCGGTGTCCTCACCCACTCTGGTGCTGCCATTTGCAGGCAAACACCTGTTGGAGAGGGTTTGTGAAGGTCAGGAAGCCTGCGGCAACATTGGAGGATGTTGCTGCCGCCGCTGCTGCTGCTGCTGCTGCGCATCCTGGCTGTCCTGACTTTGTTCCGCTTCCTTCAGAAATCTTGATTGAATTACCCAAGTGTTGCTGGTCTCTGGTGATGCACGCCTGCTCCAGTATTTGTCAGCTGATTGCTGTACTAGATCACATAAGATTTTCTTAAATACCGACTTTTACGTTACTCACGTCCCTCTTAGCTCATTTAGTACCTTTAACCTTAAATTCCTCACGGTCTGGTATTAATATTGCCACTCCTGCTTTCTTTCTCTTTGCATCTGCCTAGCCTCTCTATACCTGATACTTTATTTTCAATCATTCCTTATACATTTGCTAAGCATCTGTTACATGTGATTTTCTCCAATTCGTGACCAGATCTGGTCATTTTGTCACCTAAATTAATTTGGAATCCATCATTTCTCTCCACCTCCACCTCTGCCACCCTAGCCCAAGCGATCACTCACGTTCCTGGGCTCCTGCAATACAGAAGCCTCTTAACCAGGTCACCATGTCCCTTTGTCCCCACTCCTTCAAAAACTATCTTTTCCACACTGCAGGCAAAATGACTCTTCAAATCTGATCCCATCTTACCTCCTCTTCCTCACGTCTTGATATTTCCCAAAGACTTCCCACTGGTTTTAGGACACATACAACACTCCTTCACCTGGCCTTGCACGTTCCAGGCCCCATCCACCCCGGCAGCCTCACTGCGCCCACTCTGCTCTTTCTCTCTCTGCTCCAAACACATCACACTCCTCTGAGCTCTTGTCTGTTCCATGTCCACTCCTACCCAGGGCATTTGCAAGGTTATTCATTCTGTCTGGAAGCCCTTCCTTCCTCCTCTCCCCTCTTCTGCTAATTAAGGCTCCAACTCATCCTGCCAATCTCTACTCTAGAGCTGTGCCTTCAGGGAAGTCTCCCCTGACCTCCCTGGCTCCATCCGATCCCCACTGTAGACCCTCAGTGCACTGGGCCCCTCTCCCTGTAGCACTGCGCACAGCTGCTGTGTTCTAATTCCTTGGGTGGCTATTGAGTGAGGTCTGTTTTCCCCCCTGGACTCTGAGTCCCATGAGGACAGGGGGCATACCTGCTTTGGCTCACCCTGTAGCCCCTTCTTGGAGCATATTGCCCAGCAGAGAATAGGCATTCCAAAGATACTTGTTGGATGGGTACAGGAATGATCAGCAGTCACAGTGAACTCTGAGAAACACAGAGAAGGCTGAGGACCCTGGGACAAGGGCCACCTGCACACAGCCAGCTGGTGCTTCCCCCCCAGCACCACCACACCCGCCTTCCCTAAGCCAGGCGGCTGTGGGGGTTGCTGAATACAGGCGTGTTTGAGTCGGCAGACTATGTGGGACCCTGAGGAGGAGAATCAGTGCAGGGCTTTCCCCTCGGTGGGCTGGTCGAGAGCCTGGAGACCAGCATTGGAAGCCCCAGGAGAAGAGCTGGAGAGGCGTGATTTCTGGAAAGAGCTTGACACTCAGAATTCCAGGAATTCACGGCTCCGTGTGAGTGTGCCTGCCTTCCCTGGCTGCCAATCTACCAAGGAGGAGCTGAAGGCGTGGGCACAATTCTTCTGTCATTCCCTTACACTTCTTCACAGTTGTATCCTGGATGTATGAATCCCTAAATAATAGGAGGTTGATTTTCTTTTTCTAAACTTTATAAAGAGTATCAAACTCTAAATATTCTGCAACTTCCTGTATTTCTTTGCTAGGGCTGCCATAGCAAATACCACACACTGGGTGGTTTAAATAAAGTCACTGTGTCACGGTTCTGGAGACTGGGAGTCCCAGATCAAGATGCCAACAGGTCTGTTTCTTCTGAGGCCTCTCTCCTTGTCTTGCAAATGGATGCCTCTTGCTGTGTTCTCACATGGTCACCTCTTGATCTCTGTGTTATCTGTGTCCTAATCTTCTCTTCTTATAAAGACATCAGTCATGTTGCATTAGGGTCCACCCGTAGGAGCTCATTTACATTAATCGCTGCTTTAAAGTCCTTTATCTCCAAGTACAGTCACATTCTCAGGTACTGGAGATTCGAACTTCATAAGAATTGTGGTGGAACACAATTTAATTCAGCCCATGACACCCGCACTTTTCATTTTGTTATGTCTATGATAGCTGTCCTTATGAATGCACGTTTGTTGTTAGTGCCATTGAGTCAATTCTGTCTCCCAGTGACCCTGTACAGCAGAGGGAACCCTGCCTGGTCTTTCTGCACTACCCTCTCACCTTCTGACGCTACATCAGACAACTCTCCGCTGCCATTCATAGGGTTTTCAGTGCCAATTTTTTCAGATGTGTGTGGCCAGGTCCTTCTTCCTAGTCTGTCTTAGTCGGGAAGCTCCTCTGAAACCTGTCCACCATGGGTGACTCTGCTGGTACTTGAAATACCGGGGGGTGGGGTAACTTTCAGCATCACAGTATGACAACTGACACACGGATGGTGTGGGTCCCTGAGTGGAAAATGAACTGGGGCCTGAGGGCTGGCCATTAATGCACATAGTATATTTATTTTTCACTGCTGAGTAATATTTTGCCATATGACTGTACCAAAATTTATTTATTTATTCTCTGGATGAACATTTGAATTGTTTCCAGCTTTTTGTTTTAAAGACAATGCTGCATTAACCATTCTTGTACATACTCCTGGCATATATACCTAAAAGTGGAATTTCTGGATGTTATGGTGAATGCATCTTCCATTTTACTAAATAATGTCAAATGGAAAACAAATTTCCAATAGATACCCTATATAATGTTAGGGAAATTTCCTTCAGTCCTAGTTGTAAAGGTTTTTAAAAATCATCAATCTTTTTGAATCTTATTGAATGCTTTTTCTACGTCTATTAATTTTATTTAACAAACACCAAGCAGATGCCGTGAGTGAAGCGCAGTGCTTACCAGTTACTAATTCATCTATTGGCATAGTCATAGTTTTTCTTGATTCTGTTAATGTGATGAAGAGCATTAATAGGCTTTATAATGTAAAATTACCCTTGCATTTCTAGAATAAACTCTACCAGGTAATGATGGATTATTTTTTCATACCTTGCTGGGTTTGCTTGGCTAATATTTTACTAAGGATTATTGCATCTATGCTCAGAAGGGAGATTGAACTTTGACTTTCTTACTTTGTCCTTGTCTGGTTTTCAGTATGGAAGTTGTGTGAGCCTCTCAGAATGAGACAGGTGGGAGAGACTCCATTTTTTTTAATCAGGAAGGGTTTGTATAAGATTACAAATTATCTGTTCCTATAAACTTTGGTAAAACGAATGTGTAAAAATCGTCAGAACTGGTGTTTTCTTAATTGTTTGATAGCTTCTATATATGTGGTTTTCCTTTTTAATTTTGTTTCTTTAAACATTCCTTATGTCTTTAAATGTATTACACATGCTTATTGTATAGTTTAGATTTCCTTTTTTAAAACTCTAGATACAGTATCAAACTATAGCCATTCTGTAAGTTGCTCTTTTCATTTTATGTTATGCCTGTGAGAGTCGTCCATGTTAATTTTCCAGCACTTCCAATATTTTCCTTCTCTGAGGTCTGATTTCATTTTTTATTGCTTCTCCTGATTCAGCTCCTAGAATCCCATTTCCTTGAATTTTTAGTGTGACTTCTTTCCACTGGAATGGAATTTGGGGGAATTCTTTGAGGAGTTCAGGGTGCATTTCTCCTGAAAGCATTTCTGTTTGTTTCTGTCAGACACCAGGGGATACAAGTCCATTTGAAGTTCTTACTTTGCAGTTTTTTCAACCATTAAAGTAACATGAATTTGGAGCTGGAAACAGCATACTGGTCCACCTATAGCCACACATTCTCGAAGGAGCTTTTCATTCTTCCGTCACCCAGAGCCAAGGCTGAGACAGAGATTTTTCTCTCTCTGCCTTTGTGCAGTGGAATTTCTCTAGTTCACCCTTTGCTTAGTCTTGGAGACCTTTGCGGTCAGGGCTTCACATGGGGGTCTCTGCTCACATTCTCCACCTTGCACAGGCCTGGGCTTGGTCTCCTGTCTCCACTGCAGGATAAATGAGGTGGATGGTGGATAAACGAGACACTCTAGGCCATCAGGGTTTGGCAGATGTCCTTAGAGAGTAGCCAATGGCTTCAGAGTCCACCAAACTCTGACTTGTGAACTCACTTCATCCTAGCCATTGAAGGAGTTCCTGTACTTTATTACAGCTTAGACCACATTTACACAGGTGTTTGTAGGGGCCGGTCCCCATGGCCTAGTGGTTAAGTTTGTCATGCTCTCCTTCAGCGCCCCGGGTTTGCAGGTTTGGATTCAGGGTGTGGATCTAGACCACTCGTCAGCCATGCTAGTGGTGGCGACCCACATATAAAATGGAGGAAGATTGGCACAGATGTTAGGTTGGGCTAATCTTCCTCAGCAAAAAAAACCAGGGGAGGGGTGTTTTTAACATTTTATCTAATATTTTCAAGTGTTTTGTTATAAGAAGGTTTCAGGATATCTAGTCCACCATATTGTGTGAAACAGAAATTAGACTCTTCTTTTTTTTAACTCATATTTAATCCAGTTGTCAGCATCTGTGGCTAACCACTGCTTCCTCTCCTTTTCATCATCCTCTGTCTTAAGATTTCTTCTTGTTCATTTGTTTTGGGCTAAAGACATTTCTTGAATTTTTGTTACATGAGGGTGTGGGTGATACATCTTCTGAATTTTGCCCATTTTCAAATAATTTTATTTTACCCTGAAAGGAGATGCTATCTTGGGTAGGAATATATTTCCTGAGTTTTAGTCCTTTTTTAAGTCTATATAATGTTGATATTGTTTCACCATCTTCTAACTTCCTATGTTGCAAATGCCAGTCTGATAATTTTTCTCTTGTTATTTATTTATTACCTTTGCCCAGAAGCTTGCTGATTTTTATTCTAGTCATGCAGCTCTGGAATTTTGCAAATCCAAACTTATATCCGTGGCATCTCTCTCTGATCCTGCTTGTAACATGCTAAGTGATTTCAATGGGCAGGTTCTTCTTTAGCTACGGGAACCTTCCTTTGTTATAGTACAAGCCCATGATAACGCAAATCCACATCGCTGCTTGATATACTGCCCTATCTCCCAGCTCCATCTCAAACAGGACTGGCCTAAAATGAGTCTGCTTTGTGTGGTGGAAAGGAGGAGAGATGAGGAGGGGTGATGACAGTACAGCCGGGTGGAGGAGCCACAGGCAGTCTCACCTCAGGTAGTAGGAGCAGTTTTCTCCTGCTCCAATCTCCCCACACCAGGTTGATGACATGGGCACCAACTAACTGGATGGTTCCTGGAACTACTGCTATAGAACTAGAGGTCCCAGCCCGCCCCAGCACCCACAGTTATTCCCACTGATATTTGAGTGGGAACAGAAAGTGGTCGGCAGGTAGCACCAAACCACGCCCGGGCCCTGGATGACTTCCGGGTACACAGCTGGACATCCAGGGGATTCCAGGCGGGCAGATCCCCCAGGCTCCCCCTGGTCATCCTTGAGCTCATGATAATGCTCACCTCCCATTTTATACAACTGACTTTTTGGAGCCCACTTATCCCATTGCAGAGAGTTGAACTGTATTTGTTACCTTTGTTCTGTCTCTTTCTTTCTCTCCTTTCATTACCTACACATAGATTTTACGGATCAATTTTCCAATTCTCTTACCTTTACCCAGAAGGTTCTACCTGTTTGTATTTTTCACTCCTGAAATATTTTGCTGAAATATTACTTCCATGTGTCTTTAGACATTAATTTCCATCTCAAGACAGATTCCTCTCTCATTTAATTCATCTACTCAACCGTTTATTTGGGAAATCATCATCTTTTAGCTCCAGGAAGTCTTTTGTGTACTGCAGGCTAATCTTCTTTGGTGCTCGCGTTGTTACTTTTCCTCACATGAGTCTTTTCCTCCTTCAGCTCTGTTTGCTGAGCATGGTTCTATTTGCTCTGATCAATATTCCCTTTTTGGCTGCTGGGCCCCTAGAAGGATTCTTTTTCTTTGTCAGCTCACTGGGGTTCATAAACAGCTGTTAAAAGTCTCCAAGTCATGGCAGTTCTGCAGTGGTGGAAGGATAGTGTCTCTTCCTTGTGGGCTGTCAGTGCAGCCCGCAGACGGGCCACCAGGCCCCTGACAAGGCATGGAGTGGAAGCCATTCCAATTGAAGGGCTCCTCTTGCTCCCAGGCTCCAGCATGGGAAGGATTGTGCCCACGCCTTCAGCTCCTCCTTGACAGATTGGCGGCCAGGGAGGGCAGACACACTCACACAGAGCCATGAATTCCTGGAATTCTGAGTGTCAAGCTCTTTCCAGAAATCACGCCTCTCCAGCTCTTCGCCTGGGGCTTCCAATGCTGGTCTCCAGGCTCTCGACCAGCCCACCGAGGGGAAAGCCCTGCACTGATTCTCCTCCTCAGGGTCCCACAGAGTCTGCCGACTCAAACACACCTGTATTCAGCAACCCCCACAGCCGCCTGGCTTAGGGAAGGCAGGTATGGTGGTGCTGGGAGGGAAGCACCAGCTGGCTGTGTGCAGGTGGCCCTTGTCCCAGGGTCCTCAGCCTTCTCTGTGTTTCTCAGAGTTCACTGTGACTGCTGATCATTCCTGTACCCATCCAACAAGTATCTTTGGAATGCCTACTCTCTGCTGGGCAATATGCTCCAAGAAGGGGCTACAGGGTGAGCCAAAGAAGGTATGCCCCCCATCCTCATGGGACTCAGAGTCCAGGGGAGGAAACAGATCTCGCTTAATAGCCACCCAAGGAATTAGAACACAGCAGCTGTGCGCAGTGCTACAGGGAGAGGGGCCCAGTGCACTGAGGGTCTACAGTGGGGATCGGATGGAGCCAGGGAGGTCAGGGGAGACTTCCCTGAAGGCACAGCTCTAGAGTAGAGATTGGCAGGATGAGTTGGAGCCTTAATGCAGAAGAGGGGATGGGTGGGGTAAGGGCTCCCAGGCAGAATGAATGACCTGTGCAAATGCCCTGAGTCGGAGTGGACATGGAACAGACAAGAGCTCAGAGGATTTTGATGTGTTTGGAGCAGAGAGAGAAAGAGCAGAGTGGGCGCAGTGAGGCTGCCGGGGTGGATGGGGCCTGGAACGTGCAAGGCCAGGTGAAGGAGTGTCGTATGTGTCCTAAAACCAGTGGGAAGTCATTGTGAAATATCAAGGCATGAGGAAGAGGAGGTAAGATGGGATCAGATTTGAAGGGTCATTTTGCTTGCAGTGTGGAAAAGATAGCTTTTGGAGGGGTGGGGACAAAGGGACATGGTGACCTGGTTAAGAGGCTTCTGCATTGCAGGAGTCCAGGAGAGTGAGTGATGGCTTGGGCTAGGGTGGCAGAGGTGGAGGTGGAGAGAAACGATGGATTCCAAATTAATTTAGGAGACAAAATTGACAGGCCTTGCTTCCGAATTGGATAAAATCATAGCTAACAGTGGTGGAATGTTGTTGTTTTAATGTGTCAGGGACCATTATAGACACTTTACATACATTGTGTTCTTTAGTACTCCCAACAGCCCTATGAGGAGGTTCTATTACAAGACCAATTTCACAGGTGAGGAAACTGAGGCACAGAGAGCTTAAGTCTTAAGTTAAGTCTTAAGTCCTAGTATGCCCAGACTAGGAGGTGGTTTCCTCATTTTCAGTTGAATTGGATACAGGGACAAGGGAGAGGATGAGAGAGAGAGTGGTGTTATAGGCGACTCCTGGGTTCCGGCTTGTGCAGCTGGCTGGATTATGGGGCCATTCACTGGGCTTAGAAGAGGGTCTTGGAAGAGGCCAGGTTTGGGGAAGGAATTTAATTTTAGTTTAGGTTTGCACATGATAAATTTAAGATGCTCGTGAGTCATCTAAGATGTTAAGGAGCCAGCTGAATATACAGGTCTCGAGCTCAAAGGAGATTTCCAGGCTTTGGATGTAAATATGTTTGTTGTTGGCATAGTTGAGTGTGGGCACTAATGAAATCATGGGGAACAGAGTGCAGAGGAAGAGGAGGGGAGGGTTTAGGATAGAGCCTTGAAGATCTTTAATATTTAACGGCCAGGGAGAGAGGATGAGCCAAAAATCAGACAAGCAAGAAGTATCCCAAACAGTTGGAGGAAAACCAGGAAATTGTTATGTCTTGGAAATTGAGGGAAAAAAATTTAAAAGCAGGAAATGGCTAATAGTGTTGAATGCTTAAGAGGTGCTTAAGGTGAAGATGAATAAGTGGAGAAGTCTGGATTGTGGGAAGTGGAGGGAAGATGGTGGATAGCAGAGGGTTGACAAAGAGACCAGTTAGAAGACTGTGGGTGTGGCCTAGGGATTGAATGATAGTGGCCTGGATAAGGTGGTGAGTGTGGCCATGGAAAGGATGGATTTGAGAGATTCGTACTTTCAGGTAGAATAGGTAAGACTTGCTGATGACCTGCAATCAAGCATGGTTTCTAGGTTTCAAGTTAGCGCATCTGTGTGAATGGTGTTGTCATTTACTATGATGGGAAAAGAGATGAGGAGGGACAGATTTGAGGGTAGAAATCAAGTTCTATTCAGGCCATGCCAAGTTGGAGATGCTTATGGAATTTTCAATGGATATAGGAGTAAGTAGTTTGGGGCATAGAAAAGAGTTACATTAAGACATATAGATTCTGGAATCTTTACAATCCAGATGTCATTTAAAACACTGGGCTGGAGGGGCTGGCCCTGTGGCATGGCGGTTAAGTCCTGCATGCTCTGCTTCAGTGCCCTAGGTTTGTGGGTTTGGATCCTGGGCGTGGACCTACACCACTCATCAAGCTGTGCTGTGGTAGTGACCCACATACAAAACAGAGGAAGACTGGCACAGATGTTAGCTCGGGCCGATCTTCCTCAAGCAAAAAGAGGAGGGTTGGTGGCAGATGTTAGTGCAGAGTGAATCTTCCTCACTGAAAAAAACAAAAATAAAACCCTGGGCTGGAATATGTCAGCCCCAGGGAGAACGAACATGGCCACCTACTGAAAATGAGTGGAGCAGGCACTCAAAGAGTACTGATAGTCTGTCAAGGGAGTGGGAGAATAAATTGATGAGGGACCCCTGGGGGACTTCATGGCTTCAACAAGGTAGAATTCCCTTCAGAGGCAGCTGTACACAGAGCTGTGGGATTTTCTCCCACTGGGCTCAGCAGTCTGAGTATGGGAGCTAAGCCAGGGCTTTAGTTTTCTGGGCTTCAACATTTTCCAGAGCTCTTGCCTTTGTTTTTGCGATTTCCCACACCCCAAATCACAGGCTTGGATCTGACAGAGAGCTAACTGACTGGGAAGAAGCAGGTGAACATCTCCCTGACCTGCAGCATTGCTGGTGGCTCATATCTTCCCACCTCAGGGACGTCGGCACAGATGTAAGTCAAGCCTGAGCTCGTGGTGCCCATTTGGACACCTACCAGCTGAGTTAATTTCTCCAACCCTACCACCCAGTCCTCCTTTGCTCCCTGTAGTCAACTTTCCACGTTGCCAGGGTCCTAATTCGTGAGTTAGTGATTCATAGTCAGGCCTGCCTAAGTTATGACTTTCATTACCTCTCATTTAGACGGTGGCAAGAGGCTCGTAATTGGTTTTCCTGCTACTAGTCCCTTCCCTCGCCAATATGTCTCTTGCTTGCCAGATTCATCTTTTTGAAACATCACTCTAATCCAGCCTCTTCCCAGCCCAAACACCTCTAATAGCTCCCTATTTATAGAAGAGTGATTTTCGGACTCTGAACAGCAGTGCCTTAGGGGTGCACAGAGGTGGGAGTGGGCGTGTGGGCTGGGATGCCTGCCCCCTTGTCCCACGTGACTGGTTCTTTGTCTGCACCTATTTTACACATCAGCCTCTGGTGTATCATTATAGGCTTTATGGAATTGGAATTCATTATTTTCTATAGAGAATAGAGCAACCAGAAAGCAAGGACCTCCAAATCTAAGATCAATTCCATTTCAGGCCATCTTTTCCACTGCTCTCTTTTTTATACTCCTTTGCTCTAGCTAAAAGGAGTTGTTCCTTTTTTTTCTGCTTTCAGTCTATTTTGTTGCATTGAAAATTAATTCATTTGACTTATGATACAAGGATGGGCTCCAGAATCACACAGACATGTGCTGAAATATTTGGATTCACCATGTACTAGCCATAGGAAACTGCACAAGTTACGTAATACTTCCCACGCCTCAGTTTTCTAATCTGTGAAAGGGAAATAAATTTAGTGATCGCCTCGTAGGACTGTTGAAGGGGTTAAGTTAGACACTCCATACGAAGTGATTAGCACAGTGCCCAGTTTGTAGTAAGCAATAAATGACTGCTATAAATGTTATTATGCAAAGCATCTTCATTAATTTGGAGTAGATCCAAGTGCATCAATAAAATAAGCAACCATAACTTTACTCAGTAGTAAATTCCAGGGAAAGGCTGCTTTAGATTTGAATCAAAAGTTGGGTTATGTCATCTATGTCATCCAGTTGATTTTGATTTTTTTTCATGACAAGAAGCACTGAAAACATTGACTTATATAAGGAAGTCAAAGAGCAAACTTAAAAGGAGCCATTCTTCATCCTTTTATGCATTTGCTCATGTTATGTCCTTCACTTCAACTTTCTTCCATCCCCAAGTGTCCAGATCCCACCCATCTTTTAAGGATCAAATGGTCCCTTCTCCAGGAATCATTCCCTGATTTCCCTCAGTTGGAATCATCTCTCCTTCTAGATTCTGAGGGCACGTGACCTGGCTCACTCCTATGGTGTTTAACTCCTTCTATCTCGTGTTGGTATTTCTTCATAACATGTAGGAACGCACTCCCCAACTTGGGACATCAATAGATTCACGGCTCCTGCAACAACAGATGTTTGTTAAGCACCTGTTATGGGCCAAACAGAACTCTAGATGCCAGGGAAACAGCAGGAAACAAAGCAAAGCCCCTGCTTTTGCAGAACTTACATTCCAATGGGGTGGGGGTGGGGCAAACTGGTAAATATATAATGTCAGCTAGTGATTAGTTCTATGGATAAACGAAAAGGAGAGTGGGAAGACAGAGAGTACTGGGAAGGGAGTTGCTGTAGGCTATGAAGGAAAGACCCTAGGAGAAGAACGTTTCAGGCATAGGGATCAGCAAGCACAAAGGTCCTGAGGTGAGAGCATGTTTGAGGAACAGCAAAGATGCCAGCTTGCCTGGTGCTGAGTGGGCAGGGTTAGGCTGACAAGAAATAGGTCAGAGAGAGGGAGGGGTGAGAGGGATCCCATAGACCAGTACAAGGATTTTGGCTTTTACTCTTTTATTTATCCAATTAATTGCTTTTGCACCCACATGTTTATATTAGCAGAAAGCCTATTACCTCACCTTTGAGGCCTCTCCCACTCCGAATTGTCCAACAGTGGAGGACTTTGTTCGAAGAGGTTAATCCTGCTTGCAAGTCCCAGGAGGAAGAGGTCACATTGGTTAATCCATTACCACTGTTCTTTGATTGTTCCCACATGGGATCCTCATGGGACACTTGTCCCAGGCAGCCTGATGGATGCTTTTCCACTGTTGTGGCTGTGCTCCAGCTGGTCCAAATCCATGCCTGGGCCACAGTGGGGCCCTAAGCTTGAACTAAAATGTCACAGGTCTCCTATGTCTCAAACACATGCTCAGCCACTGTTAGAAAAGCTCAACGGCCTTGCCAAGGGGCTGGACTTGGAGTGGCCTCCTGCTACGACAACACACTGGACTGACCCCCGCCCCACCCCTCACTGATCCCTAGACCCTGGCGTAAACTCAGCAGAATTTTCCTCCAGTGGAGAGGCGCCATATACCTTTATGAGCTAAATTTTCAACTATACACGTTCAACACAAATGCACAAGCTGTGGAAACTGAGCCTCCTCTCAGGGTGACTTCATGTCTCAACACAGAGGCGGGGACTGGCGTACTGCTTAGATTCCGCTTCACCAGGCATCGTAGGCTTATTTCTCCCATGTGAGGGAGGCTGATCGACAGGAGAAATCTGTCTGATTTACCTAAGTAACCTCCACAGCACCCAATTCAGGAAATGGCACTCATAAAACATTTGTGGAATGAAATCTGATACATTTGAAATGACCAAATCAATCCTTCATTTGCTGTGAAGTGTTTTGAAATGGGCGACCAGTGAGAAGATGATTTCCTGTTCCCCTCCAAGCATCTGGTATGTGTGGACTTGACTGGCACACCATGGTGTTTTCAAATTTTATTCAAATGGACTCTGCCATACCAGACGCTCTGCATTTTTGTTAGCTGGTCAAGAGATGACCTTGAAAGTGGGCCAGGAAGCAAGGAAGGGAGGATGGAAGCCAAAGTTAGGCACCGCATTTGTATTTTGTGAGAGTGGAAGAGTGAGGGGAGAGAGAGCCCGGGGGACCCTGCCGCCCAAAAATGGCTCCTTCCAACAACCTGAACACAAACAACACAGGGGCAGGGGTGAGACAGGGGCTGGGAAAGCCATCAGCATCTTTTGAGGTCTTAGTTGTGCCATTTCCCATCCCGAATTCAATAGGCAGAGAAGTTCAGACAGCTGCTCCCTTTCCACCTCGCTCCAGAGTCAGGGCAAACTGGCCTCTGAGGGCCCCAAATGGGACAGATCACAGAAGAGAAAACATTCACTTCCACAGCCCTCTTGGGACTGCCATCATCCCTTTTGAGAGCCCTGAAAACCTGGATTTATCTACTGTGCGATTCTCTCTTGAAGCAGTCCCCTGGCGCTCCATTAATTAGCAAGTCTCTTATTTAAACCCACTGGCTCTTCATCCCCCTGCTTGTGATCCTGCAGTGAAATCATAAGGCTGAATTGGGTGCCTCCTCGTAGTTTCCATGACAACCAGCTATAATCACTCAGGTAAAAGTTTGTGCCTTCACTCTAGGCTTGCGGGAGAGAGAAGCAGAGTGATGAGAGAGACAAGCTTTTATTCAAATACAAATGCCCTCAACAATAGCTCCACAAATTACTCTGTGAAATAAATTGATTTGCACGACTGCTCCTTTAGTTGGGTCAGACACAATTGCCTGCTCTACCCCCTCTGGGGCTCATGTTTCCAGAAATCACTTAAAAGAGCATTTTATATTTATCTGTTTATATTAACTCTCCTTTTAGACATCTGCTTCTGGTAAAGAAATCAGAATTATGATATGCAAATCTTGACATTCTACTTAATTTAAAATTAATCCTCTTTCATAATTTCTGTTATTTTTTCACTATAAGTCCCTTCCTTCTCTGAAGTAAAAATCACACCCACCAGACACACTCACACATGCACACACACGCACGTGTGCATGCGGCTCAAAGAATGGCCCAGATAGGCTCTCATGAAACCCCTGCTCCTTTCTCTGACCACATCAAATATTTGGTTCCTCAGGCAGTAGGCAAGCAGAGCTCACATTAAGGCCTGCGAGCATGCAATTCTCCTCTAACTTCCAAAGTTAGGGCCAGCCTGGAATCTGAGGATGATTCTTGTTGTCCCAGACTACTGCAAGGAAGCTTCCCCTCTGCCATTTTCTGCAGTGCTGCCGCTGAAGTCAAAGCCCCCACAACACGGACTTTGTAACGCGCATGAGTGACTGTGCACACCTCACCACTGCACTCATCTCCCTCGCTCTCAGCAATCACATTGTGACTCATGCCAGTTACCGCGGGGCTTTCTGGGAAGTGGGCACCTGCTCGGAAAAACAAACCCAAGCTGGCCAGTCACTCGTATCACATTCAGATTGCTGCCACCCACGGCTGAGTCATTGTGTGAGAAGGAGTTGTCCCTGTGGGTATTTGGGATACAGTTTCAGGGTCATACTCCTCAGTCGTCAGCTCCAACCTGTCCATGGAGAGTGGAAAACCCAGCTCCCAGGCGGCAAGGCGCAGACACTCCATACTCTCTACGTTTATCAGCCTCATCTTCAGTCCACTTCTCTCTCGACGCTGTTTCTGGATGGATGTACATGAGTGACAGGGAGATGGTGTGAGGGGTAGGAAAATTACTATGTCACAGTTATCAATATAACGCTCACCCAGACAGGAAGACATCATATTTGGCTAATGTCACCGTTAGCCACCACTGATGCTTTGGGAATCATTATCAGACTTGAATGAACAGAGTTGCAAAATGTAGTCTAAGCGGCTTCTACTTAGTCTCATTGGAGGTGCTTGCTGCCTCCTGAGGTGATGTGATACGCTGCCTTCGTACATGTGTGTCTAGGACTAACTTATCCACTAGGAGCAACACGCATAGTGCCTAGGGAGCATGATGCTTTTAGCAGCCTATGGAAATGTTTTAATTTCTTTTAAAGTGAGAAGAAGAAAATAAATATAATTCATCTTAGATTACATTTGTCTTTAAACGAATGTAATCATAAATTATTATTTTTAATATTTTTTATGGAAGAAGGACCCTACAAGGGCAAAAGTAGTGAGGGCCCAAAAAAGTCATAATGCAGCCCTTGAGTCTGTCACTTCTAGTTATAAGCCGCTTTGAACAACGAATCCCACACGTGGAGACAAAGGCCCACGATGCTAACGACACAGCACGCAACAGTGGTGTAGAGAACCGGCGGGCAAGGCTGAGTACAAAGCTATTCGTCTTTCTGAACTGTATATACAGAGAGAGTGTGTGTGTGTGGTTTGCTGAAGGCCGTCTACAAATCTGCATCCGCGTCTCTGCCCTTGGTCACGAAGCTTTCTTCTAAACTCTTTCTGAAAAGTTAAGAATTGTCCCTTATTTCTTGAGACGCTCGGGAAACTAAATTGGTCATCTCTCATTATGAAACAGTTCATGTTCCCAGCTCCTTGGAGAGGCTGGAAGGATGCTTTTGAGAGCTGGCTATTTTAGCTAAGAACGTTAATCATGCTGGTTCTGCTGTCAACTGAGGTTATACCATCCGATCTTCCATTTCCCTTGTCATAATCATTTATGGTCTACCACTTGACATGACACGTAAGTCCTTTTTATTATATTATATATTAAATAGTCCAGAACACACTAAAAACTCTTCGTCATGCAGTAACATATAATATAAAGTGGGTCCATCTTGATCTCCTCTTAAAAGCATCTAGTTACTGAAATGCTTACAGGCCCTGCTTAAGATAGTTTTACCTGCAGGGCAATGAGAAGGCGTGAACTCCATGAAAGCTAGAAGCGCACAAGAAATTGAAAGGATTCAGTCTTTTGCAGAGGGGAGATTCTAGGAGATTGGGTTCATTCAGTACACAGAAGAAAGGAAAACACCTTCACTGAAAATTTCCGTGTGCTAGGTCCTGTGCTGGCTTCTTTACCAGATTATCTTCTTTGAGCTTCATAATCTACCCGTTATTTTTATTTTACAGGTGGAGAAACCATCTTTCAGAGAGTTAGGTGACTTGCCCTAAGTCACACAGCTATTATTTGGTAGAAATAGGATTTAGATCCAAGTTTGGGTGATATCAGGTCAGTGAACTTTTTCTGGGCCGGATAACAACTACTCAACACTGTCATTACAGCATGAAAGCAGCCACAGACAATAAGTAAACAAATGGGCGTGGCTGTGCACCTGTAAAACTGTATTTACAAAATAGGCAGTGGCTGGATTTAGCCCGTGGGCTATAGTTTATCAACCTCTGCTTTACACTCTGGGTCTCAACCCCGGCTGCCGCTGGAATCACTGGGAGGACCTCAAAACTCTGATGTACAGGACTCATCCCACATCAATTAAACGAGGATCACATTTAAAGCAGCCCTCCCAGGTGATTCCTACAAGCTGCCTCAGTTGAGAACCCCTGCTCTAGAACTTGTTCACGAATAAAGCCAGGCAGCCAAGTTAGAGACACACACAAAAATAAAATTTACACAGAATCCTTTCCATCTATTCAAATTCAATTTTTCCTTCAGGAGCCAAACAAAATCCTATCCCTCAATTACACCATCCTTGTCCTACTCAGAAAAATTGAGCCCTCCCTCATCTGAATCCCTACAAGATGGTGTTGCAGAATTAGTCCTATTGCAACCTATTTTGTGTCATTGTCTCAATGGTTCTTCAAATCTACTATTACTTAAACTTCCCTGTGGGTAAACATTGACTTTTCAAAGAGCCTGTAAACTGTGGGCTTATGCCTTTCCTCATATCTAGCACAGGACTAGCTACCAAGCAGGTGCTGGTAAAGACAAGGAGCTTTCTTGAGGGGGACGGAAAGGAAAATGTTGGGGGTTTGAAAATGGATTTGGTTTGAATGTAGTTTGATAGAATTCAGTGATTTTCCTTATCTTCCCCCTTTTCCCCCAATCTGCTCCTTATTCAATCTTCCCGCCTTAGTTAATACCAACTTCATCCTTAAAGATCTTGGAATTGAGCTTGACTTTACTCCTTTCTCTTATACCCACATAAAGGTAGTTCTATCCTTAACATATACACAAAATCTGGTCATCACTTAGCACCTGCACTGCTACTGTCCTGGTCCAAGTCTCCATCCATCCCTTGGATTATTGCCAAATCCTCTTAACTCTTCTCTTTGCTTCTGCCCTGGCCCCCGAATTTGCCTATTCTCAACACAGTATCCAGAGTGATCCTGTTCAAAAAATTTAACTCTGCCTAATATGCTCCAATGGCTTTTCATTTCACTCAAAGTAAAAACCAAAGTCTCAACAAGGCATGCCATTATTTCTCTGACCTCATCTCCTAATAGTCTCCCCATTGCTCACTCAATTTCAGCTACTCTGGTCTTCTTCCTAAACCTTGAATGAGCCAGGCATGTTCCCACCTCAGGGTCTTTGCACATGCTGTTTCTTTTGATATCTATATGGTTACCTCTCACTGACTTCAAGTCTTGTTCAGAGTCACTCAGTGAAGCCTTCATGACCATGCTAATGTTGACTCTCCCTTTCTCCTCTGACACACTCTATACCTTTCTCTTGCTTTGTATCTCTCCATAATGCTTCTCACCTTCCGACTTACTACATAATTTACTTATTTGCATTGTTTATTGACCATCTCTCCTAACTAGAATGAAAGCTCCATAAGGTAGGATCTTTGCCTGTTTTGTTTACCTGTATCCCTAGTGTCTAAAAAATTGCCAAGCACATTGTAAAGGACATTTGTTATTGAGTAAAGGACAGGCTATCAACCTGATAGGCAGTTTCCTGAGAACACACATGGTGGTGTGATGGGCATCTGTGGTTTTGGCCTATCAAGCACCATTCACCTCCCTCATAGTAACAGGAGCCTTCTATTCTATAAGATACCATGTTATTTGAGGGGAGCAATTTCCTCCCCCACCCCATCTCCAAGAGACGGCACATGATTCTGGCCTAGGGTGCTTCTTGGCTATAGTCACTGGAGTTACTGGCTTACTGTTGAGTGTGTCTAACCCAGGCCAATCCAAATACTGCTTGTGACCTCTCTGCTGAGAGATTGGGGAAGATTATTTTTCTGCTGAGGTTGCTAAATTGGCAGAATAAGGGTCTGGGGCTATTTCCCACCACACGGCAAGAGACTTGAAAAGATGAAAAGAGAAATGAACCTTGATGCTATTGTTTGAACTCTGGACTCACACATTCCTAAAACGAATCTGTCCTGGTGTTTTAGCTGTGTGACTAAAGACATTCCTGCTATTATTTAAGCTTGGGTTTCTGTCACTTAACACTAAAAACGTCCTGACACATAAACCTGGTATGAAAAGACTCATTCTCATTGCTAAAAACATCTTTTTTTTTTTTTTTTTACTTTTTCAAAAACTGATAAGTTTGAGAAGACTAGGGCAATATAATGACTACTGAATATTTATGTAATTTATGAAAAGATAACATAGAGGCTTCTTTTCATTGTTTAGTATGGAATGGTGTCTCCAGTTTCCTTATAATTAACTAGTGAACATATTTAGTATTATCAATTTTTTTATTGAGCTTTAAATTAGTAAATCAGTGCATGATATGTTTGATTCTGGAGCCTTAACTGAGGAAAGATATGACGTGCCTCCTAATGCTAGGCTGATTGCAAAACAAACGGCAGGAAAGGCTAAAACCTTAATGCATCCCTCATCTTACCATCCTCCTTGCATCGTGCCTGCCATATGCTTGATATTTAGGACATTTCTCTGAGTAAATCAAAGAACAATTGAATTATTGAGAAAGTAAGTTGTTTTTAGCATTTTCTTGGGTCACAGACTTCTATGAAAGCTCTTCCTCCAGAAAATGCTCACGCATGCGCATAACACACACACATACACCCCACACCCCCCCCACATACACATGCACATGTACACACACACAAACTTTGCATGCAATGTCTGGGTTTTGCAGTGTCCTTGAAGTGCTTGCGTGCTTGCAAGGTGTCCATGGATCCTAGGTCAAGAGCTGCTCTGAATGATCCCACTTCGATATATGGCCTAGCCAGCATTTCCACCTAGAATTTTGATACTGCAAAGGTGATACACATGATTAAACATGGACTGTTGGGGCAGGTTATTGGATTGGCAGTTTAGTGGCTAAGTGGCTTTGGAGTGAGAAGCAGATTGCCTTTGCCAATAAATACATGTGTGACCTCAGGTAACTTAGTTAATCTCTTGAGCTTGCCTCAGTTTCCAAATACGTAAGATGAAAATAATAATCCAACCTCCCTCATATGTAGCGATGGCTAAATTAAATACTGCGTGTAGAGCAATTAGCACAGTTCCTGCTATACAGTAAGCATTCAGTAAATGTTAGCTGCTAATGGTATTAAAACTGTTTACGAAAGGTAATATTTGAAATAGAGTGACCTCATTTTGTCTAACACAGCTCAGGTGAGAATATTGCCAGCCACTAGAGAGGTAACTACGGGATCTTTCACAGTTTCTTTGGGTTCTATTATCGGTGATATAAAGTTATATTTCTACATATTATAAAAAGTTGATTCCTATTGCCTACAGGATAATAATGGTGATCCCTCAATAGTCAAGATCTTTATATAAGTAGGAACGCTGAGATCAGCCAAGGGTTAAAAGTTAAAAGTCAAGTTAGTTAAAAGTTGATCGAGTAGCCTTGTGGAAGACCCAGCCAGAGTTGCCATCTATCCAATTCCTAGGCTTCCTTTTAGTGGCTGTTGAAGAGATTCATGTATTGATAATAAAATTGGTGATATTAACTGTTCAAACCACCGACATCTTCATTTGCTTGGGCAAATTTCCTGATCAAAAAAATACCTTTACCATTAAATGGAGTATTTAGAAATTTATGGAAAATACAATGAGGTAACTTCAACTTCTTCATTGGCCAATTAAAAAGCATTGTTAATTATTTGCTTTGTTCTGCCCTTTTTCTCCACCACAGATTCGTACAACAATATTTATAGAGGATCTCACGTGCCGGGAGCTGTTCCAGATTCAGGGCCAATAAATACTTGCAACTGGGGTCAAAAGAGTGTTCTAATAGACTCTCCACTCCTTCTCTTCTATAACCCCATCAGCACCTGAAGCTTTTGTTATGGGACTGTCACTGCTGGTAAAGAAGAATGTCCTTGGGTCAAGGCTCAGCACGGAAGCTGAGTGAAGATGAGCCAGTCTTCGTTCTCTCCATCTTAAGTGGTCTTACTCTGAATCAAGGCTCTCACACTCAAATACCTGAAGAAGCAATGGAGGTCACCTAGACGTGAAGGTGGCTGGGTTAGGAAAATAGGAGAGTTAGGAGCCTCCTCGAGAGACGTTCAGATTCTGCTGTTTAAAACACGGTGCTTGCCAAAGAGAACTCATCTATCAGCCACTAGCTTCTAACTGATGCTCTTAATGGAACTCCAAAGGGAGAAGGATTAAATCAGGTGTCAGCAAAGTTTTTCTGTCAAGGGCCAGATTGTAAATATTTTCAGCTTTGCAGGCCATAGTCTCTGTCACAACTAGTCAACTCTGCCATTGAGCCATGAAAGCAGCCATGGACATACATAAACAAATGAGCATGGCTGTGTTCCAATCGGAGTTAGCCCGCTGGCCATAGATTGCCAACGCCTGGGCTGAATCATTCCTAACCACCTCCTTTCTCAGAGAAAGAGAGGAAGTGGGTCCTACTCATCTTCACCTCCCTGGAACTAAGGAGCATGTAGTATGTGGCAAATGCTCAGGAAGTGCTAGGAGATCCAGTGACTCCAGGAGAAAGTGTGCTCCTGAGGATCAAGCTGGTGTTCAGAGCTCAAACCGCCTGTCCCAGAAAAGGGCTGAAGATGAAAGTCTCTGACTTGGAGGAACTCTTCTCTCTGAGCAAAGTCCAGGGTTGGACTAAATGAGCCTTGAAGTTCCATCTAAGCTGGAAAACACTTGAAGACAAGACAGAGGGCAGAAAATATAGTCTCTTGAATGTGTCTTCTATCCCAGCTCCCAGCTGCAAGATTAAGCAGATTTGGAGACTCCAAGTATCTAACCATGTTTTGCACAACGTAGAAGCCTGAGTTCTTCCTCTGACTTGGAATGGCCTTTCCAAGGCTGGAACATGATTTTGCCTCCTACGGAAACCATCATCAAGCCTCCTTGGCTAAAAAGGGCTGTGCCAGGACCATTGCAATCGTTTAAACAGCTTCAGCTATGAGCTGCTCTCCAAGTAGAATGCAAAATGATTCCCTGAGCAAACCACCCCTCGCTGTTCCCAAATTCTGTCAAGTGAAGTGAGCAGCTGCTCTCCCACCCAGGTGAGTTCCTATAGCCCGAAACCCACAGCACAGCCTCAGCATGGCTTGTTTAGAGAGCTTAGATTTGTACAGAATCAGGAGAAAATGTCTCATCATATCCTTTTTAGAGAGGAAAAAGAGGGGAGAACAAAGTCAAATGGAGAGGCCCCAGAATCCTCTGATTACTGATGCCAAAATACCAAAAGGTCATTTATACCAGCTGTCACTACAAATAAGAGAGTCTGGGTCTGTTTTAGAAAGACATTAAAGGCAGGGAAGGTAGCCTAAATGCTTTTTGCACTTTATGCTTCCTTTTTTACGTCCCTACGTGTAGCACTCATGAGAAAAAAATCTCCTCTAAACAGGAGCAGCCCAGCCTATTGGCCTGGCCAAGGTCTCTTCAAAACCTGTATAAGGAACAGGAACAGATTCGAGAGGGGAAGGCAACATAGAGATTTGAAAATACACTATTTTCACCCAGCCCATTCTCTGAGTTTTACGGTCTCTGGGTCAAAGGGTTGGGTGAGGATCTTCCTATTCTCCAGATGAATTGTTCCAGAAAAATATGGGAGAACACAAATGCTGCAGCCATACTGCCTGGCATCAAACCAGCTCTGCACCCACCTCCTTGGGCAAGTTACTTATTTGCTCTATGCCTCAGTTTCCTCATCTGTGGAAATGGAGGCAATAATCAAATATGCTTTATAGAGTAACTGTGGGTTAAGTGACAATATAATTTGGCATTAACAGAGCCTGGGATGTGAGGTGAGTGCTCAGTAAACATGGCCATGATTCTTTGGCTGGAGTTCTATTGGTGAATAAGATGCATAATGGTATCAAGAGTTTGTTTGGTTTTTTTTTTTTTTGGTGAGGAAGATTCACCCTAAGCTAACATCTGTTGCAAATCTTCCTCTTTTTATTTCATGAGGAAGATTAGCCCTGAGCTAACATCTGTGCCAATCTTCCTCTATTTTGTATGTGGGATGCCTCAACAGCATGGCTGATGAGTGGAGTAGGTCCGTGCCTGGATCCGAACCCACGAACCCCAGGCTGCTGAAGCAGAGTGTGCAGAACTTTAACCACTCAGCCATGGGACCGGCCCCTCAAGAGATTTTTATTAATTTATATTTGCTCTCCTACTTCTGGGGCCAAAGATCCTTAAAAGTTTAATATTTTAATCCGTGAATACGTACAAAGTTAATTTTTCTTTTTAGTCAACCAATAAGGAAACCCAGAAAAAATAGATTTATATTCTCTTCCAAATTCCCATGATGCTACCAGGGTCAGAAACGTCATGTTCCAATAAGATGGCTTGGACAGGAGATGACAGTTTGATTAAAAACTTCCACCAGAAAAATTGCCCTATAGCTCCGGGTCCTGACAGCACAAGCAGAATAAGCCAGGTATGACCGCCCCTTAACAAATATAAATGACACGATTGTTTACTCGGTGCAATTTTAATTCAGCCTTAAAGATCTCTACAGTCAATTTTGGTAACTGAGCCCCTCTAATGCAAGATTAAGTGCCTTGAGGCAAAGAAAAAAAAAGAAACCTGTTTTGACATTATGAGATCAATAGGTCCTGGAAGCCACTAAACTACACAGGGACAAGGCTCTGAGCATATTTTAAAATGCAGCTTTAGATTTCAATACAAAGTCTATCACCACAGTCTAAAGTAGATGAAATAAGTTAATATTAGCATGTGAGAAATCACAAGTGTGATTTTATTTTATTCCTCTGTCTGGTTTTAAGACAAAATTTATCTAACTAAAGAAACTCTTGCAAACAGGTCAAATTGAATTAAGAGTAAGATTTTTAAAGTGCTTTGCTGAAACGTTGGTCATTTAATTGTACCGTTTCTACTCAAAGCTCTTGACTATGAGCACTCATTTAATTCTGTAAATTGCTGAACCTAAGTGTTCTCACCATGCAGCCAAAGCCCACGTGAGTCCAAGTTTACCCTTAGAGACGGGCATTGGTTTCTCAGTAGCAGGTGTCTTTCTGAGAATGTTGCCTGTGCAGAAATCTGAAGGCTGAGTTATTATTCAGACATCTATATTTGGCTTAGGCCCTGACCCAAAGGGACCCCTGGATTAAAAAAAAAAAAAGTTATTCTCTTCCTGTGGGGATGAGGATGTTGAAAGGCCAACAATCTCTCCATCTCTGGGGTAATGATAATGATGAGGTCTGTGAACCTCCCAGAAATTAGGTGATTAAGTTCACATGCTCATGGGTGCTACCGTTGCCCACATCTCTTTCAAAAAAGTTTACTAAGTGCATTAGACAAGCACAGCCGAATGGCACTGTCACACACTTCAACACCTCCTGGTTTTCTTTTTGCAGTTCCCTGTTATGGGAGACAAGCCACCGACCCTCCTTTCCTGAGGTGAGTTCTCCTCCTGCCTAAGGGCTGCTAGCCAGAGAGGCAATGGAGGGGCAACAGCTTCCCCTTGGCATTTTTTACCTTAGGGGCTCTAAAATCCCAGCTTCCTGTGTGTCTTTTGGACCCTATGAGGCACAGGGACCATGATGGATAGTAACTACAAAGAACAGATCTAGGCACCCAGTAATGCCCAAGGCAGACATGCGATAACCTGTAACACTCTGGATTATAAGGGACACTTACACTGCTGCTGAGTGGGCAGCCCTGAATCCCCCAAGATAACACACTATAAGGTAACTGACCCTATTTTGAGGAACTGTCCCCTTCTAAACACCCTAACTTTCCGACATCAAGTTTCAGAATCTGCACAGTCTTGACTCTTTTGTCTAATGCGGTGCTACTTAACAGCCAGCACACCCATGTTTAATATGAGCAAATTCTACTCTAGGGAATCAGAAAGAGAGAGAGAAACTGAGACAGAGTGACTGTAATATTTCCATCCGTTCTACTCATTGAGTGTGTGCCCTGGGGTCAGGATGAGATGGAGGCCTGCTATTCACTCAATGTTTTCACTTCCCTCTCTAAGAGTGGGAGCATCTTGCCACTCTGAGTGTGATTCTGGTATTTAAAAGATGCATACTTTTCTTTTAATGTGGGCACTAAAATCGAACCCACTACTTCAGTGATGCTCAACTAAAGAGACAGCGATGTGCTCCACGCAGAGAGGAAAGCTGTGTTGGTGATCTTACTGAGAAACTGAGGTGGTTTCCAATGTGGCTCTTTCCTAAGGGGTTTTTAAGGTTAATAGTGGCTAGAGGCAATGTTTGCTTTAGATTTTCTTTAGAACACAGCTACTCTATGAGATGCTTCTCTCCTGTATTTTTCTCTGTATCCAGTTTTCATGAACTGAGGCTGAGAGAATGTATCTACTGCTCACCTTATTCAAAGGATTTATTTATTTGTTTGGGCTTAAAATTGCACACTTTTCATGAGCTGGATTGGGGCAGAGAAACCAGATACCTTGTATTAATGGCATTATAGCATTTTTGTGTGCAGATCTGGTTCTATCTTCAGGAGCATCTCTCATGAGAGTTCGAGAAATTCATCACTGGCAGGATAGCTGTTGGCAATGATTGATGAACTCCTGGATGATGCAGCCCTGGTTTGTTTGGCATTTGTGTCCATGCCTTGGCTGAAAGTTTAGAGAGCATATTGATTTAATTTGTGGATGACAGGAGTCTGGAAAGGACAGCAAGTGCACTGGTGATAAAATGAGGATCCAAGAAGATCGTGACAAGCTGGAGCAATGGGACAAATCTAACAAGATGGATTTTAACAGTAGTAGATAGAAGATCCTGTACTTAGATAAAACCGGCCAGGACTCCTGGTACATTCCAGGCAACTTCTTGCTATGAAGCTCCAAGAGTGGGATCATTAAGTGCAGATTTCCGGTGGGCACGTGCTGTGGGGGGAGTATGTTTAGCGGTAGCAGGTGTGCAGAAGATTTGAGGATTCGGGTTGAAAGCCAGTTCTGGGCATATGATGTTGTGGCCCAAATCCAGTGGGATCTTCCATTGCAGAAATGGAAATAAAAACAACTCCATTGGCCATGGTGATGGTGGGGGTCAGGGTAGTGGGAAGGTGGAGGTGCAGGAGGAGGTCAAGGATGTCTTCTGTTTTATCTGCTGAGTTTTGGCTATTCATATTTAAGAGTGGTATGTTCAGAAGCTAATTCAAAGCCCTCTGCACATGAACTTCTCATTTATGGTCTTCTTAGTGGGATGAGGTGGCAGAGCTATTCCATTTGGGGAACAATTGGGATCAGTATCTTTAGATCTTGTCTTCAGCCTGATTACATTCCCCTACAAAGGATATATCTCTCTTGACTGATTAGAATACCTCTGGTTTCCAGGCATTATCAGAGCGAAGTGGAAGAACAGGGCCATTTAGTATGTAACTTTTTACTTAATTCTCTTGTTTTCAATATAACCTCTGCCCTCAACGACGTTTAGTGTCTCTCAGTCTAGAGTCCTTCTGTTTCACCCACTCCAGAGGGTAAACGTCAAGTCCTCATCCAGAGTTGGGGACTGGCATTCACTTAGCTACATGAAGTTGGGGAGAGAATCTAAAAGTCTAATTGCTTCTCAAACAGACACCAAACCAGTTCTACTCTTTTAGGTTCCATCTTCCCTCCCACTTCCACAGGTGCCTGACGCCACCGGCTCCCGAGCCTTTGGAGGTTCCACAGCACGTGCCAGACGGCCGCTTGGCTTCCTTCACCTTCTGAGGGCTGCTGAGGTGGACCCATGTGTCCATTTGTTGCTGATGTCCCTGCTCGTGTTCTTTGTGTCCTTGTGGGTTTACACATTTAAAACAATCCATTTACTGTGATTTTAGTGGGTTTAGCAAGGACACAGAAATGTCTAACAAGAAATTCTGTGTAGAGTTTTATTGCAGCATTTTGTAGAGGCCAAAAACTGACTCCAAAAGAAGACCCTCCGGTTATGGGAATTATGTAATTCACTGTCATCCATCCATGCCTTGGGGTACTAGGCAATCATTGGAATGAACGAGTTGTAGCTACACCAGGCTTTCCATGACGCATGCTTAAATGAAAAGCAAGGCCCAGAGAAATGTATAAAATGTGATTCCATTTTCGCAAAACAAATGGCAAAACCCTTATAATGTAAATATATATTTATAATAATTTTATGTTAAAATTGATTTCCCAATTTGGGACAGGTGAGGGTGGGGAGAGGCTGAGGGGAGTAAGCACAGAAGAAAAAGTGAAAGACTAGAAGGAAATAAATGTGTTTATAATAAAAATAGTATGTATAATATCCTATTAACGTAGCTTTACCTATATATTTGCATATACACATAGAGAGATGTACAAACACATGGTTACTGAAATGTTAGCAGTGATTTGCTCTGAATAATGAGATTATTTTTACATTTTTCCTACATGCTTTTGTAGTAATTTTTTTTACAGTGAATATGTATTATGAAAATAACACGGAAAAATATTTAAAAATAAAAGTTGAGAGCTACGCAAAGATGAAAAGATCTACACGTGGAAGTAGCAGAGTTTATTCCTGGCATGGTGGATAAAGGCACAGGCAATGCAGTCAGAGAGATTTGATTTCAAATTCTGACCCTAACATTAATGAGGTCATTTAGCATAAGGCTTAAAAGCAAAGATTGCCTGGGGTTTGAATCCCAGCTCTACCATTTACTGGCTGTGTGACTTTGGGCAAGTGATTTAACCTCTCTGTGCCTTAGTTTCCTCACCTGGAGAAAAAGGATAATAATACTACTTGCCTTGATACTACTTCCAGCAGGGTTGAAATGAAGATTAAAAGAGTTTATTAAGTGCTCAGAACATTGTCTGGCACACAGTAAGTGTTATATACATGCTTGATTTCCCCCTTTTTCTGCTTTCTCTGGTTTTGATTTACACATGTTTTGTACGTCTCCATTTTTATCTCCTCTCTTAGCATATCAATTATACTTCTTTATTTAACTTTTCCAGTGGTTGTTGTAGTGTTTACAATATACATTTTGATATAATCTAAGTCCACTTTCAAATAACAGTGTACCTTTTCATGTACAGAAAAAGTACCTTATAACAGAATATTTCCAGTTGCTTCCACCCATCCCTTGTGGCATTGCTGTGATTCATGTCACTTATCCATCCCTCTAATCACCTGATACATTGTTACAATTATTGCTTTAAACAAAAATATATCTTTTATAGCAATCAATTCTCTGATCTTCTTCCTTTCTTTATGTAGATACACGTTTCTGACCTATAATATAATTTTTGTTCTCCCTGAGGAACTTATAATATTTATTGCAGAACAAGCCTGCTTGTGAGGAAGTCCCCAGTTTTTGTTTTTCTGAGAAAGTCTTTATTTCTCCTTCTCTTTCAAAGGATAATTTCACTGGGTACAGAATTCTAGTTTGGCAGGTTTTTTCTGTCAACACTTTAAAGCTTTCACTCTGCTCTCATCTTTCTCGCATGGCTCTGACAAGAAGTCTGTTGTAATTCCCATCCTTGTTCCTCTGCAGGGAAGGTGTTCTCATTCCTATGGCCATTATTTCAGTATTTTCTTTCTGTCTGTCTTTGATTTTCTTTCATTTACATATGATGTTCTTAGGTGGTTGTTTTCTGTTGTGTTTCGTGTTTATCCTGTTTGGTTTTTCTGACCTTCCTTGGTTTGTGAGTTGGTGTCTGTCACTAACTTTGGGAAATTCTCAGCCATTATTATTTCAACATTTTTTCTCTCTTTTCTCTTTCTTCTCCTTCTAGTATTCCAGTGACGTGTATGTTACCCTTTTTGTTACTGTCCCACATTTCTTGGATGTTCTGTTCTTTTTTTTTTTCCATTATTTTTCTCTCTTCACTTCAGTTTGGCAAGTTTCTGTTGACCATGTTCGAGCTCACTGCTTCTTTCCTTGACTCTGTCCAGCCTACTGATGAGCCAATCAAAGGCATTATTTCTGTTACAGTGTTTTTTGATTTCTAGCATTTCCTTTTGATTCTTTCTTAGCCTTTCCATCTCTCTGCTTATGTTACCCATCTGTTCTTGCACATTGTCTACTTTTTCCATTAGTGCTGTTAATCATATTAATCATATGATATTAATCATAGTTATTTTAAGCTCCCTCTCTGATAATTCTCACATGTGTGTCATATTTGAGTCTGGTTCTGATGACTGATTTTTCTCTTCAGACTTTTTTCTTGCCTTTTTTGTGCCTTGTAATTTTTTGTTGAAGTCAGACATGTTTTATTGGGTGATAGAAACTGAGGTAAATAGTCACAGTGTAAGGATTTATGTTAATCTGGCTAGAAGTTGGGCTGTGTTTAATGTTTGCTATGGGTATAGCTATAGGTATAGGTATATAGCTATAGGTATCAGAGGCTTTGAAATTCTCTGGTTCCTTGCTTTTGAGTCTGTGTCCTGAAGCTCTTTTAGCTTTAAGCTACTATTATTATACCAGAACCCTGCTGGTGTGGCAGCAAGGTCTGGGGAAGAGGGAGTATTCTAAAATCTTCAGATTCAATCTTATTCCTTTATTGGGCCCGTGTTTCTGGGCTGTGACCTTCACAAGTGTTTCTCCCTGTCGCCTACTCCCTTCCTTGTCTATAGCATTCCCAGTCTATTTCCTTGAGGCCCTGATCTCTGTTGACTGTGGTTGCTGGGATTCTTGTTTTCTCTTAGGCAACACAGGAAGGCTAGAGGAGCTGGAGTGGGAGGAATGCCCTTCCCCTAGCTGGGATAAGGCCCAGGCAAAGTGTTTTCCCCGGAGTGTGTTACGGAGAATGCTCTGCGTGTATTTCACAATGATTATACTTATCCCACAAACTGATCCTGGTGACATTTCTCACCAGGTTCTTGAGGTAAAGCCTATGAAAGAATGGGACCCCCACATGGACCTACTCACTGCTTATCAAGCCATGCTGTGGTGGCATCCCCTATAAAAAGTAGAGGAAGATAGGCATGGATGTTAGCTCAGGGCCAATCTTCCTCACCAAAAAAAAAAGAAAAGAAAAAAAGAATGGGACCCCCACTAAAACTGTGGCCCCAAGCAGTTTCTCACCCTCAAGCTAGTCTGACTTTAACTTCTAGAAATTTCTCAAAATTACCATTCAAGTGTTCTTACCAGTTTATGGCTACAGCGGCTTCTGCTCCAGGCAGGCAAATTTCAGCTGTCTTCTCTGTATTCACCTGTCTCTCCTGATTTGGGGGTGGCAGTTTGCCTTGTGACCTCATTTATTTGATGAATGCAAAAAAAGTCACTGACTTTTAGTTTCTCCAGCTTTTTCTTGTTCTTAGGATGGGAGTGATGACTTCTAAGCTCTTTATATGCTTGAGCTGAAATTGGAAGTCTACATGTTTTTAGGAACAAGCTTCTTAAACTTTCTGCACCTCAATTTCAACATTTATAAAGTGGGAATAACAATACCTATCTTCTAGGATGATTATGGGGAATAAAGGAGAAAATACATAGCACATAGTACCCAGCAAATAGTTGGGTACTGGTACTCATCCTCTCCCTACCCCTCACCCAGTGAAATGACTAGGGGTCTGCAGGCGGAAGCAGAAAGACTCCCTGGTCGGGACAAGGTGGAGGAGGGAGGTGGGGGAGTGGAAAAACCTTTAAAATCTTTTTTTATCTCTGAGGTTCCATAGTTCTCTCACTCCTATTTACCAAATCTGGTCACTTCCGAGGAGAAAGTTAATTAACAGAATATGCAAATTAACGAGCAGTTACAACACTAATTAACATTTTCATATCACGAGCCAGTTCAGTTCCGTACATGTGTAAATCAAGACAGTGTCCCTGCAGCCATGGAACCTCACACTGGAAACTTGCAATTATTTTGCTATCTAAACAGCACTGAGATGCATAGAAATGCTGGCTTCTGAAAGTTTCTTTATCTGAGGCAGGGTCCTACAAGGTCAATACCACGCTCCCTGGTGGAGGGAGAATGAATTTGAGCTTCTTCACACCCTTGGTTGGCAGGTACTGAATGGGGTGGTGAAAAATAGCCTCCTTCACAGGCAGGCAAGCCCGTAGGGCAGAGACGTCAGCCCCAAAGCTGGAGCGGGGGATTCCTCACCTCACCCCCGCCCCTTGCAATCACTGGAAACTAGGTCTATACTTTCTCAAAACGTGAACATGCTGGATTTTGCTGTGCTTTGCTGGTTGATAGTCACGACTTGTTAAACAGCTCCCCAGAGGGCAAAGCAATTGGGTGGTTGTAATGCTGAGGGAAAGGAGTCTCGTCAGTAAAGAAATTGCTGCACCCCCATCTCCTCCGCCCCCACCCCCTGTAAGGAGTTTCTAGGCAGCAAAAACTGCTTCTTCCCAAATAGGCTTTGCACAGCATTAACTGAACGCATGCACCTGAACTTCTGGGCATAACAATGGCTCTTAGTCCCTTTATCATAGAGTAGACCCTGCAGAGTTGGGAAAGATAGAGCCAGAGACTCTCAAAAACCCTGAATTTGCCATTTTGATGATTTTTGCACAGGCCCCCATATACTTGCTTCACAAAGACTTCTTCCATCCACTCTTTCCAACTTTAGTCACTAAAGCTTTTGCTCTTGTTTATTTAAATGGAACACAACTCTCGATTTTTTCAATTAAACTACGAAATTGCGCAAATGCATGGCCTTTAAGTTCTTTTCTGATCTGACAGAGTCAAATTTTAATTATTGATGTTACTTAAGAGTACTCAACTGCCAATCACACTGTTATTACCAGAGCAACAAATTACCAAGGAAGAGGAACAACCAGAATTACTTTTTATTTTTGTCAAAGTTGACTTAGCCAGTGTCCTCGTAGAAACAACTTCCAACTCAGATGGTTCAAGAGAGTTTAACGAAGGAACTCCTTAGAAAGGTGTGAGTAAGGTTAAGGAAACCATTGAGGGAATTTGGGGCACCCAGAGACCAGCCACAGTGGGAAACCGGTTCCCTCCCCAGGGCTGGAGGGGCAGGTGAGCCTGGGGAGGCCGGGAGCCCTGGAGGAGCCCCCTTTGTAGCAAGGCTGCAGCCACAACTAGAAACACAGCCCAGAGGAGGGAGCAAGTGGGAATGAATACCCTGCCCCTTATCTCCTCGGTGAGGTGGGCCAGGGCTCACTCTGAGTCTTGGCAGGGTCACACCCAAGAGTGAAGCCCTCCTTAGATTTGGGGGCTTTGCCTGCCTCACCCAAGCTCCTGCTCTCCCATTGGCCAAAGCCAACAAGGCCATCCATAAGGGGTTTGGGGGTGGGGGTTATGCATTCCAGAGGCTCAGCCTCCTTGGGCACACGACAGAGCTCAGAAAGGAAGAGGATGGCTCTTGGGAGCAAGGGAAAGTCACAGAGAATGGCCATTATTTTCACAGGTCATGGACAATTTCTAAGTCTGAGGGCTCTTAAAAGACCCTTTTGTTCATATTATTTTTCAAGGACAGATTTTTGATAAAGGAAGAAAATAAGCTGGTACCAGTAATTCACACACAAAAGCAAGATTGATATTCTTGTGATTACTCTCAATTTAGTATTTTGTCAAATTAGATTATTGGAACTATTTTATGGGAAAAAGACTTCTCTGTCCCTCTGTAGAAGGGGAGAGGGAGCTCTCTTTCCTCTCTTCCTAGGACTCCTCTTGTTAATCATGAAGACTTTCATTTTTAAGGCTAGGCTGTGAAATTTCATTAGTCAGCATTATAAGCAAAAACAGTGGGCCAGCAGGGCTCCATTTTACTGACAGAAATGGACAAAGGAGTGAATGATATTTTACTAACACTAGTGAAATGAGGAGCGTATAGTTTTATTCTTCCACACACTTGACACAATTTTTTTTTTTTTTTTTTTTTTACAAAGAAACTGCATTTTTAACATTTCACAGGAGTAACTCTATGTGCAATGATGAGGAAAGGGCAACCCGAGCAGGCTCAGGGCGGAAACTCTGTGGTCAGCTCAGTGCCCCCTCCAGCTAGGCACTCAGCCCACAGACCCTCCCAGCTGTCCAGGGAGCTCGTCCTCAAGTGGCCGGTCAACATGGACCCAATAGTCTCCCGTACACACTATTAGTTCCACTCGTTCCACTGATAACAATTGTGAAATACAGAGAGAACTCAAAAGGAAATGCTTTATGTGCAAAGCTCTTTTGTGTAAATTCAGCCTCAGTGCAGAAAATGCCTCAGGGAATTTCAGTTTCTTCAGCAGTAGTAGCAACAGCTAAGAAAAAAGTGTCTGGTAGGTATGGTGTAGCTATCTGTGTCAGGCGCTGTTAGGTCTATTGCAAGCAGTAGCTCACTTCATCCTACCACAGGCCAAGTAGGAGGCCTTATTTTTAGTTGGTTTTTTTTTTTAAAGATGTGGAAAGGTGGATCACAGCACTCATGAGGGTGAAGCTGGAAGGTCAGCTCAGCGTCTTACCTTCAGTGCCCAAGCTCTCAGCCACGGCCACGGGCCCCAGGGAGCGGCCAAGGGCGAATGAAAAAATTATTTAGGAAAAGGTATCTTTTTAGAGTAAATTTAAGCACCATTTTTTTAAAGACTTTAGAACAACAGAAAACTTTGAAGAAACTGTAAAGTCTCCCGCTGCTAAGAGAAGTAAAATATACCATCTTCCCATTTTGTTTTTGAAGCATTTGTAAAGAAAAAGATCAGAGAGAAGGACGCTTGACCGGTGTAAGTCCTCGCAGGTGCTGGGGATTCAGGAATGAGTGAGACAGACACGGTTCTAGCCACGTGCAGCTTCTAGTGTAGTAGAAAGATGTTTACAGAATACTAACTGAAAACGGCAGGTCACAAAATGCTATGTAGAGTCTGAACACGTTTTGATTTAAAAAAGAAAGAGCCGTGTGTTTGTCTCAGTCCATTCGGGCTGCTATAACAAAATACCACAGACCGGGTGGCTTACACACAACAGAAATTTTTTTCTCACAGTTCTGGGGGTCAGGAGGCCCAAGATCAAGGTGCTGGCAGATTCACTGTCTGGTGTCCCACTTCCTGGTTCATAGGTGGCTGTCTTCTCTCTGTGTCCTCTGGCAGAAGGGGAAAGGCGCTCTCTGGGGTCTCTTTTATAAGGGCTCTCTTCTCATTCATCAGGGCTCTCCCATCATGACCTAATCAGCTCTCAAAGGCCCCACCTCCTCATACCATCATGTTGGGGGTTAGGATTTCATCACACGAATTTTGGGGTGTACACAAACATTCAGTCTATAGTAGTGTGTGCCTGAAAGTGAAAGAATATTTATTTATAAAAATATTCTCATCAGGTGGTAAAATGGAGCTGATTTCAGCTTTATTCAATTTGCTTTTATGTAATTTCTAAATTCTGTAGAATAAATGAGTGACCAGGAACTCTGGAGGCAGGAACTGAGTCTTCTTCTTTGTACCGGCAGCATGGAGCCTGGTGCTGGATAAAGTGGGCACTCAGGAAGTGGTTGTTGACCCAGAGCATGACCTGCACTTTTCAATGCCCACCGTTTCAGATGGCCCGTTCCCCAGTGTCCACGCAGCTGGAGCCGAGTTGTATACAATATCTTCCTTTCTTTTCCTGGCTGGTTTGTTTGAATGTGCTGGGTGGATTAGTTGTCTGACCCAGGCAAAAGCAGAAGAGAAAATTCTTACCACTGCATGAGGCTCTGACTGGGTTGAATCTTGCTATGACTCTGGTTGGTTTCCGGAGTTTTGGACTCTTTGCCCTTCACACTGTGGTGACTGTTAAATTCTGCTGAGATATGGTAGGTGTCCTGAAGAAAGGGAGATTGCATTGGACTAATAGCAATGTTAATGGATTTTGTCGCTCTGTTGAGTTCCTCAAATTATACTATTAGGTATAGAACATTATTTAGAAATGGTTAAAACATATAATTTTGGTCCATTGATTTTATATTATCCATACCCGTAATTTGTATTACGGATTTGTTTTGTTCTTGTGCAGGCTCTTTAGAGCCTGGGAACAGCAAAGAACAAAGTGTTATATATGCACTTGCTGGTATGTGAAGGGCTGTGAAACGTAGTCTGGCTTCGACAGATAAGCCAGTCAATTTAAGTCAAATAAAATGAATTCACTTTTTAATAGAGCTTTAATTTCACCCTGGTTGGAAAGGGGCAGGGATGATAGAGTGAAATTTTAAGTCTGTAACAGTTTCTTTTTAGGACATGCTTTTCCAGATTTGGGTCAGGAGGCAGCACACGATGATCTATCACCGTCAGTGCTGTGGGGGTTAAAATAGAATCTCAGTCGTTTACATCAATCCCAGACTTTCTCCTTCCCAAATCAGGTTTTACCTGGTGTCTTCTTCTCTCTTTTAATTCCTATGAGTTTTTATAAAGCCTTTTATTTTTAAATTTTATTATTGACTGGTGATCCACAAACAGAAAAAGAAGTGTGCGAGTAATAAGTGTGCAGCTCAGTTAATTAACCCAAAATGAGCACACTCATGCAATCATTACCCAAGTCAAAAAGTAGAATATTACCAGCAGCACATCAGCCCCCTTCATGCCCCTCCCAATCACTCACCCCTCTCTTTCCCCCAAAGATAACTGCTATCCTGACTTGTAACATCATAGAATAATGTTGCCTGATTTTGAATATCAATCTATTCATCCATGTGGTTGTGTGCGGCTGTAGGTCATTCATTTAATTGCTGAGCAGTATTCTCCTATTGCTTGGCATTAGGTCTATTTCCAGCTTGTGGCATTATGAATCTTCCTGCTCTGCACAATTCTGTTCGTGTCTTTTGAGTCTACATGCACACCTCTCTGTTGGGTACATATCTAGTAGCGGAATTACTGAGTCATATAATATGTTTTCATTCAACATTACTACGTGATACCAAACAGTTTTCCAAAGTGGATACAGTCCCATATACTTTCCAGTAGTGTATGAGTTCCCATAGTGCCTCATTCTTGCTCATACTTGGTCTTGTCCATCTTTTTAATTTTAGCTATTCTGGTGACTTTGTTCTACTACTTTGTTGTGTAATTTGTATTTTCTGGATTACTAAGGAGGCTGAACACAGTAGGATATGTTTATTGGTCACTTGGAGTCACTTCTCTATTTTTCTATTGGGTTAATAGATCCATTGTTTTATAGGATTTTTTATGTTCTACACATAAGTTATATGTGTTGCATGTTACTTCTCTCACTCTGTGGTTTTCCTTTCTACTCTCTTAATAGTCCTTTTCTGATAAACGAAAGTTCTTAATTTTAGTGTAGTCCAGTTAATATTTTCATTTATTGTTATTTTTGTGAGTCCTGTTAAAGAAATCTTGGGGGCTGGTCCAGTGGCATAGTGGTTAAATTCTCACACTCCTCTTTGGAGGCCCAGGGTTCATGGGTTCGAATCCTGGTTATGGACCATGCACCACTCATCAAGCCATGCTGTGGCAGCATCCCACATACAAAATAGAGGAAGATTGGCACAGATATTACCTCAGGGACAATCTTCCTTAAACAAAAAGAGGAGGATTGGCAACAGATGTTAGCGCAGGGCGAATCTTCCTCACCAAAAATAAAAGGAACGTAGAAAAATATTTTAGAAAATATTTTCCCATGTTAGCTTCTAAAAGCTATATGGTTTTACCTTTTACATTTAAATCTATGATCTTCCTGGAATTGATTTGAGAGTGTGATATGAGAGAGAATTTTGCAAGCTATATCAGGCTTTGGAGGTCCCACAGCTAAATAGAAGCTTGCTTTCTATCACTTAGAATTGTTATTTTATACCTGCTGAAAGAGATCTTTTGGATATACTTAGAGAGATTTTAAAATTGTGTATCACTCTCATGTATTCATAAAAACAAAAATGTAAGTAATATATAGGTTAGTGTATAGGTATCTACTGCTCGACCCTCCAATTCACCTTTTACGCTTTTCATTACTGCTCTATGCTCTAGGAGGCTGAACTGTGTGGATTTTATGAAAGGGCTGCTTGCCATTTGGATTCTGCTCAGGTCAAACAATAGGCAGCACCAGAGGGAGCTCAGAAAGTGGAAGGTCCATAAGGGTGGAGTATTTATTGTCCCAGATCCCTCCCTTCTAGGTCCCTTTCTTCTACCAAAGGCCACAGCCTGCCAGCCACCCTCTCCATACTACCTTCTCAGGGTCTAATAACCACTTCCTCTCCTTGCTGCTTCAAGCAAAGGGGTTGTAACTGCCCTCCGCTCTTCTGGTCCAGAGGTACTCCGCTATCCTTTGCTGTTGTCCTAAACCCTGCCCACACGTTTGTAAACTGCCCCCTTATTAAACTCTCCTCAATTCCCCAATTTGAGTGTACTATCTGGGCCCTGCTGGGACCTTGGATGATACAGTAATGGTGTTCCCCAAACTTCTTCACCCACTGAGAATTCGACCCTTCTGAATCACTTTTCAACTTGTAGTCATCAATATCCATGCTTTTCACTGTAATATCATCATCAAGTGCGGGCCACCAAAGGGATTCGGGGTGCTGCATTTCTTAAATGAGAGCTCCACTACAGTTTCTGGGATTTTCTTACAAGCTGCTGACACCCATTTTGCAAGTTTTGATGCAGAAACTATGACAATCACATCACAACAACTGTCTGGCCAACAGCAGCTGTTAGATGCTTCCTGATTACAGAGATGTTAGAGTTTTTTAAGTGTGTATCTTATTATCAATGAAATACTATAATGATGATGATGATGACCACAAAACCTACTAGGATCTTTACATATACCATTATCTCCTTTAATGCCAATACCAATCCTTTGCGGCAGATATTATTATCTTCTTTTTACAGGTAGGGAAACAGACTCAGGAAGGTTAAGCAGTTTGCTCAGGATCACACACCTGGACATGGCAGAGCTGGGATTCAAAGTCAGGTTGATCTAACGTCAAAGCCTGTAGTCTGAACCACTTGCCTCTGTGGCTATTCAGCCACCTAGAGGTGATGAGGGAGCATGGTGCATGTAATGAACTCCTAATGAACTGGCTGATCCCTTGAGTTCCTTCCTGAAACTCCCAATAGCCCCCACCCCCAATTCTAGCTCTTCTACTTTAGTGGCTTTGTCATCAGCTCTACCAAACAAGCCATCTATGAGAATAAAAACTGGCTGTGACAGCATTTGCTCCCATCATGTGGCAGCTCCCACAGACCCTTCACTCAGTGGTTGATATCCCTCAGGCCAGATGGACCCAGGCACGCTGCTGCCTTCCAGTGTGCCCGCAGTATTTCCAACTTCCATAAAGGCAAAGCATCGTTTCAAGCAGCCAGCTGGGAAGCAACTGCCCACCATGAGAATGTGGAAAAGAAAGGCTGTGGAAAGACATGGCACAGCTCTGAACTTGGATAACCAACGTCAGCCCCACTCATAATGTCTTTGAGCAACATGTAGAAGGGCTTCTGCTCTGGGAGTCACAGTGCAGGTTCTGAGGAGGTGGTTAAGTACCACTGAACAGAATGAGTACATGTTCCCATCACCGATGGTTCTCAAGCATCACACTTGAAAACTGTTCTAGTCTCAGCCCTTCTCAGGTACCCTTGAAGCCCTTGACATCTCTTTCTTCAGGAAAGTTGGGTATACAGCAGTGCTACTCAAAGTCAGGACAATGGACCAGCAGCAGCAGCATCTCCTGGGAATTTGTTAAAAATACATATTCTCAGGCCTGATCCCAGATCTGCAGAATCAGAAACTCGGAGGGTGGGGGTCTGGCAATCTGTTTTAATAAATCCCCAGGTGATCCTTGTGCACACTAAGTTTGTGAAGAATGGATATACAGTAATTTGTGAAAATTTGGGGGTCTGTATGACTTTAGTATACTTGCAACTGGAATTTAATTATTAGATTAAAAAAAGAAAATAAATATTTATTTTTGCACATTAGATGTTACAAAGATGTGTAAAATTCATCATTTTCTCCTCTCCAGTTCTGATCTTCAGAGGTAACCAAGGTTTAACAGTAGGCAAGAATCCATTCACACCAATTTGTGTTTATTCTCACATATACGAACACATATACTCCTATATGGTTTTTTTCTCCCTTTCTTTCCACTTTTTTGTTTGTTACAAAAATGAGTTCATATGCCAATACACACACTACTTTGCAATCTTCCCTTTTGCTTGGTATAACATGGACATCCCTCTGGGGCAGTACATGTAGTTCTAATTTTTTTTTTAGGAGTTGTAGTATATTCCAAGGCATGAATGCTCCATATTTTAATCCAATCATTTTTCATTGATAGACGTTCAGTATATTTTCAATTTTTCGTGGGTTAAAGTAGGGGGCTGTCACTGTGAAAGTAATCAGCCTTGGATCCAGTCATAGGCTGAATCTGAAGCTGAGAAGGCAGATATGTAAGAGTATGCTTGTGCATAAAGAAGGGCCTATAAAGACCACCCCAGCTACTCAAGCCGGGTACCTCTGTCTTCCAGCTTTCAGCAAGCACTTGTCACTGTCTTTTCTGTGCCAGGCATTTGAGCTAGTTGCTGGAGATGCAATGGTGGATCTTGATCCTCACAGAACTCACTCTCCAGTGGGGTGATATATAGGCACAAAAGGCAATTATTGCAGTGTGATAAATGTCAAAAGAGGTGCCACATTCTTGGAGGAGATGCCAGGTAAGCTGAACAGGAGTTAGTTGGAAGAAGGAGGGGTAGTCTTCAAAATAGAGGGAGCAGAATGGTGAATTTGGAGGAAACTCCACTAGCGTGAGGGGAGGAGAGACAAAGCTAGAAGTACAAGGAGGATCCTAGTCGTGAAGCCACTTGAAAGTTTCAACATTTCCCCCCCAAAAAACAAGGAACTCTTTTTACTATAACAAAATGGTAGCTGTCCCTTCTATTATATAAGTACCTCCATTAGAAATTGGAAGAACCGTGTTAGGCAGAAAACTGAGGCAGGAAAGAGACTTGGACACATGAAGTTGAGTGTGATGCCAGACCTGAATACATAAGATAAGGGACATTCAATAAACCCTCATCATGATCGTGGGTTTAGCCTAGAGTCTAGTGAAATCTGTGCTGACGTGCCTGTTGATTGTCTCTCACTGAAAGTACAACGTCTAAAATGTGGGAAAAGTACTTCCGAACAATATTTACTGACTATCTACTGGGTGTTAGAGTCCAGGGATGAGGTGTAGACTTTTATTTGTCGTATTCCGTGGGGACATAATTCTCCTAAGAAGGACAGATCACATGTCTTGTGGACCCACGCCATGTGTAAGCTGAAGTATTAGGTGAAGAATGAAGAACATGTGAGACCACGTGTCTGTGAAGGAGCTACACGAATGAGACAGAAGAGATGACGTTTAGCGGCTGCCGTGAATGAGACAAGAAGGTAAAATGGATTTCCAGGAAGTCTTTTTTGTAAAACTCTTATACCATCACTTTATGGACAACCACAGTAAAAGATCTCTGGTATTTCTCAAGATTTTTAATTTGACCTCTGTTCATTTACGTGAGAAACTGCACTGAGCATGGGCCAGAAGGTGAGAGTTATATTTGGGTTACAGATCTGTTTTCTTATTTAAGCCCAGCCAGACATGTTTTGAATAGCCTGAAGTCTAAGTGCCCCATCCCAGGGCAAGAAGTCATGCGATGAAGAGGACTACACTTATAGACCAAGGTGTGCTCTGCCCATTGCATCCTACTGTCTCCCGCCTATGTGAGAGCATCCCCATCTATCTACCCCCCACAGAGGTCTGTGACATGGCCTGAAGCTTGGCAGGCAGTGTGCCTGTTTCCGCAACAACCCATAGGACAGTTACACTCCCTCCCTACTCTCGTCTCTGTCTCCAGAAAAGAGGCCACAGAGTTCCCTAATTGCATGCTGCACTTCTCAGTTCTGAGCACAGCCTCTTAGAAGAGGTTTCTTTCTCATGTTTAGCTAATATGTGCCGACTATAAAGCATTCAAACAACATAGCAGGATATAAGTTCACCGTGGGAAGTCAGGGCTCACACCACCCCCGCCCTACTCTCAGAGGTAACCAATTTGATGCCTATCTTTCTACAATTGTTTCTACACATATATATTGTTGTTTTAGTGCCATCCAAAACATTGCAACTCCGAGTGACCCTGTGTACAGCAGAGCAAACCCTGCCTGGTCTGTTTGCTCCATCCTCTCGCCTTCTGGCGCTGTATCAGACAATACTCTGCCGCTGTTCATAGGGTTTTCATGGCCAATATTTTCAGAAGTGGGTGGTCAGATCCTTCTTCCTAGAAGGCTGGAAGCTCTGCTGAAACCAGTCCACCATGGTGCTGTTTGAAATACCAGTGTCATAGCTTTCAGCATCACAGCAACATGCAGCCACCATAGTACGACACCCGACAGATAGTGGTGCGGTTCCCTGACGGAGAACGAACTGGGGCTGTGGCAGTAAGGGCGTGAATCTCAACCATCAGACACCACAGCTGCCTACACATATATAGACAATATACATTATTTATAACAAAAATAAGATTTTACTATACATTCCATGAGGTAACTGCTTTTTTTGAAACTTAATGTATCAAAGATATCTTTCCACATCAGTATGGGTAAAACTACCTTATTCTTTTTAACTGTTAGACATAGTATAAATGTACCAGAATTTAATGAATCCTCTGTTAACGAAATGTAGCTTATTTTCCACTTTTTCTATGCAAAGGTCTACGGAGGTGTGGCTATAGCATCGTGAATGAATGCAATCTATTCTACAGGATAAGTTCCTTATAATGGAATTAATGGCCCCAAAGGAAAGCATTTAAAAACCTTTCCCCACACTGTTGCTCAAAGTGGACATTTCTAGTTAATCCTTTTCATCTGTGTCTTGCTTAGAGAAAGGCCTTTCTCACACCAATGTTATAACAATTTTCTCTATATTATCTATTATTATTATTATTTTTTTAACGCTAATGGTTTTCTAATCCAGAGGTCAGCAAATTACTACCAAATCCAGCCAGCTGCCTGTTTTTGTGAATAAAGTTTTATTGGAACACAGCTACCCCTACTGCTTTCGTGTTGTTGACGACTACTTTTGCATTACAATGGCAAAGTTGAGTATTTGCAGCAGAAATTGTATGACCCATAAAGCTGGAAATATTTACCATCTGGCCCTTTCTAGAAAATGTGCAAACAATGCCTGGAATTTACTTTATTGTTTGTTTGTTTCTGTGAGTCAGGAACTTACCTTTGTTGTATCAATTGATCTTAAACCATTCAATGAACGGTCCATCTTTACTGATAGGAAATGTCATCTTTGTCACATAACAAATTTTCATATCTCCATGGATGGGTTTCCTCCAGGCTCTATTCTGTGTCATTGATCAATTGGTCTTTTCCTGCAGAAATACCACACTCTTCATTTCTTTAGTTTTATAAATTTTTCCCCATAGTTTTATATTTTGTTTTTATGTTTAGTAGGGCAAGTCCTTACTTGTCCTGTGTCAAAGAGATTTTTAATGTTCTTTTTTATTTTCTCTTTCAGATAAATTTCAGAATCTGCTTGTGAAGATCCCAGTGGGTTTGTTATCAGTATTTCATTGACTTTAATTGAGAGAGAATTAAAATCTTTACAATATACTGTGACAGTGACTCCTTCCTCATGGCCTCACCCACATCAAATATTATCATTTTTTCACCTTTGCCAATTGATGGATAATAATAGTGTTTTATTCTAATAATTTATAACGGATAAAAGCAGTTATTTTTAGCTTATTGTTAATTTTCCTCAGCTTTTTTTTTTTTTTTTTTTTACCATTGATGTTAATATGAGGCATTGCTCTTCAACTGATAGAAGCAAAAGACAGGAATTTCACTACTTGGCCAGGGGTGCAGATAACTGTGCTGTAAAAATATTTTTAACGATTGGTCAACTGAAAGACATTGATCCATAAAAATCAGATCTTTAGCAATCATCCTCCCTCTTGACTCAACATTGCTGCTCCAAACGGCTCCACCATTTCCTGTTGCCTAAATAAATTTTTAATCAGCTACATGCTGAGTGAACAAGTACAAATAATCCTCCTCCTTATGAAGGCCAGGCCCACAAAGGGCGGCAGAGAGCAGCCGCGCTCCAGCTCCTCCATCTCACGCACGAGGATGGCCCTGCTTCCCCGCGCTCTGGTGCTCACCAGTCAGCCTGGCAGGGCTGGCAGGCGTGTCTCGGGTTAGAATCCCTGACAGCCTCTGGGATGGAGATTTTCAGGCAGGAAGTTCACTGGGCAGTGTTCTTGTGACTGGACAGAGGGAGAAACTAAATTACCAGACAGTCACCGAAAAGGCCTCCACCAGCCTGCCGAGAGTTCTGGAGCTGGAACGGCCATTTAGAGTTGTCCCAAATTAAGGCAAGGGGGCCAGGTCTTTATACCTCTGCATTGAATAGCTGTGGATGGGGGCTGCCCCCAGAGAAGGGACATGACCATGTGGAAAACAATTCTCCTCAGCTAAAGATAATGCCCTTTGAGAGACTCAGCTGAGGGCCATCATCCGCCAAGACGCCCAGCACCTAGAGAAATAAGCACCTCAGTCCTGCAGTTGGGGGATGGGCAGCACAGCACAGCATCCTTACAGGGTGTTCTTGACCTTTCCTCAGACCTCCCAGCTTTCTTTTGAGCTGAGAACTCAAAATACTTTCAAGTGCATTGCTCAGCTTTGGTATCTAACCTTTCAGGCAAAACTCTCATGACACATGTCGGTGAAATTTCATTTCTTCCAAGTGCATCACCAGGATTCAGAAGACAAACCTCAGGGACCAATGGCTGCAGGATTATGTTTTTACCAAAACCCCAAGATATATTATTCAAATAAATAAGAAAAAAGTATTCAAATTTTTTTAAAAAGAAAACCTTATACAGTCGATGAACTAGCATTATGTCATGTTGCCTTGGCACTTTTTTACATATAATATATGAAAAAAGTTTACAAATTACAAGGACATTTTGCAATGAGTCAAAAAATAGATCGTAAAATCACTCATGTGGTCTTCGATAACAACAACATTAATAATAGTTGTGACTATCATTTGTATAGGGCTTTAGTGTTTACAAAGTGCTTTCATACCATCAACCTGCTGAGTCCCATGAGAGGCAGGAATTATGATGAAGAATCTGAGGCTTAGAGAGGTGCGGTAACCCCAGCCTCGTGCAGAGTCTGCAGTAGGCCATGGATGCTGCAAGTCTGGTTCATCTCTAGAGCTCTCCTCCTGCCCCCTCCTCAATCCTCTCCTCCCCACCTCCACCCCACGCTCACCTGGTCCAGGTTCCAGGCTCATTCTCCGTTGAAACACTCTAAGCACCCATACTCCCCAACCAAGATCTTCCCTCCTTGGGAAGGACCTGTGTCCTGCTTTATCTTTTTCTACTTGTCTTATTAAACCTGCTCTCAGCTGGCTGTCCCTAGAAAAGGGACTCAGAAGTGATTTCACACAAAGCTATTAATGCCCAACAATGATGAGTAAACTGCTTGTTGTACCCTCTCCAGGTATATATTACCCCCAGGTGTATATATGTCCCTAGGGATATATTATCTGCATTTTAGCAGAATCATATTATGTTGGCATAAGGAACAGGCTACTGAGGGAGACATTTTGGAGAGAGGATCTTTCCAACTGCCTGCCCCCCTCCCACCCCCGTTCGTGTCATTTTACTGCTCTAATGATGAGGCATTAATCGTGTAGCCCACTGGACTTTGAGTCAAAAGAATTGGATTTGAGCCCCTGCTCTTGGGGAGATACTTAACTTTGCCTTGACCTCCTCACCTCCTATGTGAGAAGGTTGGATTGATGTTTTACTTTGCAAGGTGACTAGAGAGACCAATGGGCACAAAACTCTCAATAGTATAGCAGTTTTGTCAAAACTCTGTGGCTAGAGGAACTTGGAGTTGGAGTTGGTCTAGGGGTAATGCCAAGGATTCACTGCCCCATGGGCCTCACCTCACTGGCCACTAGGGTCCCAGGAGGTTCCCCTGGCACATGTGAAGCGCACATGTGGACTGTGCTCTGCGCTGCATCAGCTGATACTGGTGACCAGCTCTCCCCTGTACACACAGCTGTCATTCTATGTTTTCCTTTGCCTTGTCCTTGAATGTGTGTCAGGGGCAATATCACTGAGATACCTCCTGAAGCATTTCTCCTCTCAGCTGTCCTTTGTCTTAAGGTAGCCCCTTCTGCCAGGAATGCTGTTTTACGGCTCTAGGGGAAGGGGAAGGTGGGTACTTCCCAGAACAAACAAAGTAGAAAAAAAGTGGGGGGGCATAGGGGCAACAGATAGGAAGGGTAAGTAGAGGTCTTTTGCCATTCAGATGACTCGGGTTCAGACGCTGCTGCTCTTTGGGGTTAACTCAGTGAGTATGGGAGGGTCTGGGGCGGGTGGTGAGAAATACAGAAAACTCAGAAAGACTGAAGGAGTTTGCAGGATGTCCTTCTCAAAACAGGTGTCCAGAAGTAGAAGACAAGCGGTAATATAGAATATTTAGGGGACAGGGGGATAAGACAATCCCCTCTGCTTCCCTGTGTTCTGAGTATGGCAGGGAAGGGATCTAGAAGTTCTTAAGCCACAGGCAAAGCAGCTGAGTACACTGGCTGGGACTCATGTGCTAAGGTGAAGGGCAAAGTGTCCCTCTAGCAGAGGATTGAGAGTAGGCTGTTCAAGCTGCCAGTTGAATGGGATTCACAGCCAGGCCCCAGTGGGTTAGCAGCACAGGAACAGGCAAGTGAAGGCTCGGTCAGAGGGGACCCACCACGCTTGGACCACCCTGAGAGAGATCACGAGTTACTCTAGCCAAGAACACTTCAACAGCGGATGGAGTGAGGGCAGAGGCCACTGCTGCCCAGACACCAGTGGAAATAAATTGCAGCTTTTTGGGGGGCAAGGAAAAGGAGAAGGATGGCTCTTGGGCGAAGAGTCCTTACTCCAGCACCAAGCTTCTCGTTGCACTTAGATCATATCTTGGAAGGAGGAAGAGAAACCTTTGAAGGAGAAAAACAGTCCAGATATGGAGTTCAAAATTCAAATTGATTATCTACCTAAAGCAAGGCAGAGGAGATTGAATTACCTTTAACTGGAAAGTTTAACTCTCCTCGCCATCGTGGGAAGGATGCATGGTGAGGAGACCTGGTTCCAGTAGGGTGGAATAAAGAAATCCCCACCCCTCCCCCTGCCCCCCTATTTTTTTTAAATCTGGGACACAGTATGTGTCACAAATAAATTTCTTTACTAGAAGAGAAAAGCAGCCCACTTTTAACATTCTGGCAAATCTCAATCTTAAAAAATACAATGTTAACAATGTAGAAGACCATTTTTAGTTCTCTAGTATTAGCAGTTTCTCTATAGCAGCTTCATTGTGCTCCTCCAGCATGTAATTACTATTCGTCCTATTGTTAGGAAAACCCACCAACCAGGTCTGCTAGGAACAGATACCAGGAGCAAGATTTGACAATTCCCAACAAGTTAATGATTTCTAAAGTCCCTTCTAACTCTTGATCCTTGTGGAATTCTGACATAGATTTTGTCAGCATGAAGGAATAGCCAGGGAAGTGTCTGTCTTTTCCACTACTGCCTCCCTTCATCCATTAACAGCTGAGATGTGCGAGAATAAAGGCCACATCAAGGAGAACAGCTCTACAGTTAAGCAAGGGCTTCTACACAGAACTCATTATTCCTTGATAAGATCAGATTCAACAGGAGTTTAAAGCAATGACCCCATTCAGATCTTCCAAACACAGTGATGACCAATTGTGTTAGAGATATCTCATAATCTGAGACTCAGCACTTGTGAATCAGCAATGTGCTGGGTACTGTAAGTGAGGGACCAGTCAGGGTTTGCATCTTTATTGATCTTTTCTTTCCAATTGAATCCTTAAGTACTCCAGATTTCTAAAGGCCAGATTGGTTCTGCATCTAAATTAGCTGCTGAAATCCCTTGTCAAACCGTCTCTAATTGATGATATGACAACACGCTCACCTATTCTCTCTGTCTTGGTGGAGAGAGGGAACTACAATTTATTGAGCACTCACTATCTGCCAGGTATTTTGCCAAGTATGCGCTCCTTCATTTTATGTACTCCTTCATTTAATTCTAACAGTTAGGCCAGGTTGATATTATTATTGACTTTTTCAGAAGCTGAAAGTAAGAGAGAGGTTGTGGCCCGCTCAAGGTCATCCAGAAGGTTAGGGAAGGAGCAGGAATATAACTGCAAAGTACCTCTTTTGTCCTCTATTTCATATTTCTTCTGTAGGAGCTGATTTTCTCACTACTCTGTGGTTTCCTCAAATATTTGAAGTGTAAATTTATGTGCATCTTCCTTTCTCTTTGATGGTAGTCTTGCTGATGAACTAGTCTAAATATATCTGTATAACTCTCTCACATGCATGCCAAGGGATGGCTGCTGTCTTGGGCACACAGAGAACACAGCAGTGAGTAGAGTATTAGCATCTGCAAGATCCAATTCAGTCAAAACCAAGTACCAAGATGATGCAAACAAACAAGAAATGCTGAATAAAATGTATAATTTAAAACATGCAAAACAGAGCTCACAGAAAAAGGAGAAGAATTATCTAGGTACCAGAAGTGAAAAAGAAACTAAAAAGCAAAAATTTAAGCAACTGTTCTTATGCTTCATCCTCTTTGAGATTGTATTGGGAGTAAGTTCAAGTAAACTAGCAGATTTGGTTTCAATGCCTAATGAAGGCAGTTGAATAGGCTTTCAGCCCAGGTGAAGTGGGAGGTGGAACTGAGAGTTTGGCATAAATACAGGACCCTCAAATAGCTGTTTATTGCAGATATAAGAAATAATGAAAAAATGGCATAGGAAAAACTGTGCCCACTGGCTTAGCTTGCTTACCGATGTCTAGGCTCTGGATGGGAAAAAAACGTCTCCACAGAAGTCTAAAACCCCAAGTTGTACATCATGTGGGTTGGAGAGTTAGATTTATTTTAACCCTATAATCCCGGAGCTACTAAGATAAGAAAGTCACATACACTGGGTGGTAATGCCCTTTGGGGCACCTGGCAGGTGCAAACACAAATCTACTCTGAAGGAACACTCCCTCCCATCCAAGATCTATGGGGTTTCCATAGGGAAGAGTGACCGAAAAACAGGAGTGAGAGTGAGAAAATCCAACACACTCGGGCCGTAGAGCCTCAAGTACTTAAAATACAAAACAACATCTGGAAGCGTACATATATAGGATATTTAAAGTAATCAGAGACATAAAAGTGAATCAAAGTCCTAAGAAAAGAATGCAGCAATATGAATAAATAGAAAAGATTCATAGAAACAAAATAGAATTTCTGAAAATCATAATTAAAAAGCTACAGTCATTAAAATTAAAACCCAATGGATAGATTAAGCAGCAGATTAGACTTGCTGAAGAGAAAATTAGAAATTAGAAGGCAGATTTGAAGAATTACAGTGTAGATAAATGACGGGAACTAGGAAAGAGATTTAAAAATTTGGAACATAGAATGAGAAGGTTTATTCAGCAGAATTTCAAGAATAGAGAAAATAAGAGAGAGGCAATATTTAAAGAAATAATGTCTGTGAGCTCATAAAAGACATAAATTCTTAGATTTAAAAGCACAATAAATCCGTAAAAGTATAAATAAAAAGAAAGTTTTACATCTGAACACACCATGGTGAAATTTTAGACCACCATGACAAAGACAAATTCTTAAAAGCAACCACAGAGGAAAAGATAGATTATCTACAGAAGGAAACCAATGTGAATAACTACAGACTTATGAAGATCAACAATGGAGGCTGAGAGTCAGTGGAACACTAGCTTCAGAGGTTTGAGAAAAAATAACTGGAGATGCATAATACTACATCCACCTAGAGGGCCGTTCAAGAGTCAAGGTGAAATAAAGATATTTTCAGAAAAAAATTCAAAGAGTTTACCACATTAAGACCCTGCGTGAAAGAACTACTGAAGGATGTATTTTAGGAAGAAGGAAATTGAACCCAGTAAGAAGAAATACATTGAAAATAGCAACAGTGAACAAAAAATTGGAAAACATAGGTAAATATAAATGATCATTGACTAGATAAAAGGACAGAAATAATAATGGCTAGCTTGGGAGGACAAAAACAAAATGGCTAGAGAGGGTTATTGGACTTGAACTCATCTAATGTCCTTATTTTGTTCAGAAGGATAGAAAATATCACCTGCAAACTAGTAGAGGAAAAAAGAGGAGTAAGAAAACTTGATTTATTTTATAGAAGGCAAGAAACAGGAAAAAAGATGTGACAAAAACATGGTAAACAGAACAAAATAAGATGGTAGAAATAAATCTAAAGGCATCAGTAATCACAGTAAATGTAAATAGTCTAAACTTGCTAGTTCAAAGAGCTTACTACAGGCATACCTCATTTTATCATGCTTCACAGATATGCGTTTTTTAAAAAACCCTCTACTAGCAAAAAGATGACAACTAGCTGAAGGCTCAGAGGATGGTTAGTATTTTTTAGCCAGAAAGTATTTTTTAATTAAGGTATGTACATTTTATTTAGACATAAGGCTATTGCACACTTTTAATAGACTGCAGTATAGTGTAAACATAACTTTTATATGCACTGGGAAACCAAATATTTGTGTGACCCACTTTATTATGATATTCACTTTATTGTGGAGGTCTGGAACCAAACCTACAATGTCTCTGAGCTATGCCTGTATTTACTTTTTAAAAATAACTATTTTGTTATAAGAGATACAACTAGAATTTAATGGCTCAGAAAGGTTGAAGGTAAATGGATAAAAGAAGATAGTCAAATACCAATTTTCAAAAGGCTAGTGTAGCTGTATTAATATTAGGCACTCCAGACGTTTAGGCAAAATGCATTTTGGGGATAAGGGTGTTATTGCACAATGATAAAAGAATTAAGTCTTTTCTGACACCAAAGTCTATCTTAGCAGTTTTCTGCACTGCCTGTTGTTTATGACCATTGTGATCTTATATAATGAAACAGTGTGTTGGAATTCTCCTGAGAGGCACACAATGATTTACAATCCCCATAGGTAAAAAGATATAATGCAAAGAACATGGGCTATGTAGTCAGACTGGCCTGGGTTGGATTTCCAGCTTCACCACTTGTCAGCTTTGTTGCCTCATTTCCTTTTACCTCTCTGTGCCTCAGTTTCCCCATAGGTAAATTGTGGTCAGTCATAATTGCCTCTCATGGTTTGTATGAGGATTAAAAGAGTTAAAGTAAATGAAGGGTCAGTTTACACTAACTTCTCAACAAATGTCAGCTCCCTCACTCTATTTGTCATCACAAAAAACAAAACCTGCAAAACTTATAACCACAGAAGGCAAATAGCTGTTTAGGATTTCAAGTAGAAACCATTTTTCTTATAAAGAGTCAATTATCCATGAAATTAAATATTTATGCATTCAGCAACCACTGTATTTATAATGTTAGAATATGAAAGTGGCTGGTCTAGAAATTACAAGACATTCTTAATGTCTTCACAGCTGATGTTTTGCTATCATGGGAATATTTTAAAATTACATTTTATAATTATCTAAAGAGACTAGTGTCCCATAAGGTTGATTAGGAAAATATTGCACTATTGAACATTTTTATTCAGGTGTGTAAATGCTGATGGCTGGTGCAGATGCTCACTTGTAAGCAGTTTGGCACCCAAAGCATATTTTTCCTTGAAACAAGATCACAAATAGTGGTGTGGGGAAAGGTTTCCTAAGTTGGGCGACCAACTGTCCTGGTTTGCCTGGAACAGAAGAGTTTCTTAGGATGCAAGTCTTTCTGTGCTAAACCTGGGAAAGTCCTGGGAAAACACAAATGATTGATCACCCTACCAGGCCAGCATCCCAAAACTGATCTGCCTGCATCAGCCACAACCACTGGAGCCCTTTGTGAAAACTGTGCTCTGCCAAGTGCCAGTTTCTCCTGTGGCTCTGCTGGGCATGGCACCTGATCTCTGACGGTCACCCGAACTCCCAGGTACTAAAGTTACTCCGTGGTCCGCATGTGGGAGAGAAGAGAATTGTCTCCTCTCTGTTATTCTTTGTCACTTAGACCCCAATACAGCCTATCCTATGCCAAGAATATCACTTCTTTCAAAAACATGGTACTTTTAGCTTTGTGTACTTACTCTTCTCATAATGTTACCCAAAATGAGTCTCTCCTTTCAGGATGGAGGGATGAGCATTAACAGGAGATCAGAATCCACCCTATCCCCTCCTTGGTCTTCACTGTCTCATCCCACCTCCCATGTGTATCAATTAAGACAGTCGATGCTCCTCCAAGATGGATGGCCAATCACCCCGTCCCCAGACAGCCATCAGAAACCACCTGGACCTTGCTTAGGCACCTGCACAGCCTTTTTTCTAGGAATATAACATAGTTAATAATGACCTTGAGATCCACAAAAGTAAAGAGCAGCATACTGAACAATTGCCATTCACCAAGATCCACTTCAAACCACACTCTCCACTCTCTATACACTCCAGTGGAAATGATTTCTGCCTCCCCTGTTCTCTCATAGCAATTACTTTATGCTTCTGTTTAAACTTCAATAATGATCTGCCTTGTATTATAGTCACTTAAGCATGTGTCTATCTCCTTCATAAATTGTTAGGTCTTTGAGAGCAGAGAAACTGGCTCACTCATCTTTATATCACTCTTAGAACCAAGCAGAGTACCTGTCACAGATAGACTATTCAATGAATGTTTTAGGAATTGATAACATCTTTGAGACTTGAGAAACTCATCAGAGATCAGCTATCTCCATTTTAACTTGGTCAATAATTCAGTCTTTAGGAAGAATGGCTATATTAAATATGTTCTGCCAACATTGCTTATTCTTGCATTAAAGTTCACAGACCAGTTAATTTAGTAGGTCGCTATAAATTGGAAAGATTTGGCAGTGACAGAAAAGATGTAGGTATTAGAATAAATAAAGTTCAAATTATTCCAGGCAAACTTTAATTGAAAAATCATTTGAATGATGCTGTTCTCTGTAGTAGAGAGTACCCAAATAGTAAGATATTACTTAATGAGACAAAAGGGTAAAATGTGATTTTTATATTCTACTCAAAGGCTCTCATTTCAACTTTAAACCGCCTCATGATACTATGGTATAGCAGCCAAATTCATGAGTCAAGTGAAGTTTCAAATACATTCACTAAACAAATCAAGTTTCTAGCTCAATTAACTTCTGGGAAAATGAAAAATCTTAAAATTACGACTAGATTGGCAATTAAAGGAGTCCATATCTTGTAGATAAAACAGTTTTTAAAAAAAGACCCAAATTCTTTACAAGTTTAAATATCAAAATAATTTGCCTAAGGACAAAAACAGCTGTAAGATGCTCTCCAAATTAGAGTCATTACACTAGTAATATGTGTAATATGCTAAAATGACATACTAGTAATATAATAATTTACAAGAACTCCAAAATTATCATTAAACTCAAAGCCAGAGAAAAGTTACAAGTGACTCAAAAGTTATTTGAGGGGATTTTGGTTCCACAATATTCAAGGTCGACAAAAAAAACTTTTTTATGAACTTCATACTGAAGGTAATCAAAGGTAATCAAACTTCTGAGATGAGGAGAAAGAACTGTCTCTTCAATGAGCAACTTGGAGAGCGCCAGGAAGCTCTGGCGAAATAAACTCCTGTGCTTTTGTCAAGGCCCTGGATAAATGGTAGCTGTACCTCATGAAAGGATCGCAAAGAATCCTTTGAGGTCGTTCACCAAACGTTGCATTTGTTCTGGTTCCTCTGAGATCTCCCAGTTGTCACCACAACTCTCACTGAGCACCAACTACACATCAGGCGACAAGGCAGGGATCAGCACACACGATAACCCCATTCCCATAACTGCAAAGTGTTTTAGTCCTGCAGCAACAGAACACGTTTAAATTGATAGCTATTACTTAGCACAGTAAAAAAATGAGCCCGGATGACACATACAATTAATTACATGTTATTCCACTCCGATTTTAAAAAGAGAGAAAGACTCTGTGTGATTTCACATTGTACTAATTTTTCTAATAGGCAGAAGAAAAGGCAATCATTTAGTTGTGACAATATCATAATCTTCCTACCCACGAACCACAATAAAAGTATATTCCACTGAAACATCTCATTCAAAAGGCTGGTTTCCTTTATGATGATAGAAAAGGTATTTGTTTAGTTCTGATGATATCGTGACTGATTCCAATGTTCTGCATGGAGGAGAAAAACCATTTTCTGTTGCCTACATGGCAACAAGTAACCATATCAACAGAGTGCATGTGTGTTAGAAAGAAAGAGGGGGATAATTAACTGCTGTTGTATTTACTTTCCTGTCTTCAGTAGCCACAGGGTCCGCATGTGCACCCAGCTTCGGAAAGGTGTCCCAGTCATCTTTACTTAATGGGAAGCGCTGTGCCGTGATGTGGAACTCCCAACCAGTGCTGATTTTTCCTTCGCTTTATATCTGCTCCTCTGTCCTGACCCTTATCTAGGCAGGGGAAAGAAGCTGAAAAATATTAAGGATGCTAAAGTATTGCAAAACAAATAGTGAGTCCCTTCCTTCCTGAATTAGGGATAGAACCAATCCCACAACATTTATTCTCTGGGCTTGTGAATCTGTCCACAAGATCATGGTTAAGAGATCTCAGGCTGAGAAGTCTAGTTGTGATTTGGCTGAATGAAAAATATTATTAGAGGGGCCAGTTTGCCCCTGGAGCCAAGACTATAGGAAAAGCAGATGAGACTGGGGGACTTGATTTCATCCCAACTGGGATTTTCTCTTTAGAATAGTAAACTTGTGGTCCAGGCCTAGCACATAGTCAAATTCAAAATATAGGAATCAATAATAATTAAAAAGTGCTCAAAACATGTATTGCTCTCTCATATCTGCATGTCCTCTACCTTCTGTCTCACATTCTTCATCTGGCAATTGGTGCTCATCCTTCAAACCTCAGCTCAAGCATCAGCAGCTCCAGGAAGTCTGTCTTGTGTCCTCTGCTCTCCCCAGCCTGGGGTGGTGCCCCTTCATGGCTCCTGTATCACCTCGTGCCCACTTCTTGTCAGGGAGGGAGGAGATAGCTCTGTTCCTAAAATAGGGAATAACAGCTTTGAACACATTGAATTTGAAGGGCTTAAGTTTTAGCCTTGGTCCAAAGAGGTTTCGGACCCCTTCCTCTCTTCTCTGTTCCTATCTCCCTCTGCCTCGGAGGGGAGCTGCTGTTCTGATTGACCCATTAGACCACACTGCACCGTGGACAGGGACGCTGTATGTGAAGGGTATGCACAGTCATGAGTGCCCTTCTCTTCTTCCATCTGCATCCGGATGTGGCAGGCTGGCTCTTGTTGTCTATGTGGCTGTTTGGGTGAGTGGATTTGGGAGGCCGCCTCACAGACCTCAGTGCTCCTGTCACTCTCTACAAGGATGCAGAGATTTGGTATGGGGGCAGGGTTACTCTAGAGGCTCAGGCCTCAGCCAGGCACCCTGACTCAGCTTAGGGCAGCCCTGCATTTGGCCTCATTGGACACTTGCCCATCCTGCACTTTGTTCCCCATTTGGTAACTGATTCACATATTGACAGATCCTTTGTCAGGAAACTGACAAAGGGAAGCACGATGAGGGGGAAGGAAGCACTTGACTACATCCCAAACTTCTAACACTCCCATCTTTGTGCTTCCGACAATGCACGGTAATTACCTGTTTCCCTCATTAGGTGGTAAATTCCCTGAGAAACTACTATTGATCTTTATATCCCCAGTGCTTAGTACAATATCCAATACATATTAGATACTCAAAAAATGTCAAGTGAGAGAATGAATGGGTGAATGAGTTTGGCGATTCCTAGACCTACTTCATCAATCCAACCTCTGGCCACTCTGCCTCTGTTCCTGCTGGGTAGACCCCTGGACTTCTCCTACACAAGCTGTGGCTGATCCATCTCTGTGTTTAACCCAGCTGCTCACCTCACCCAAAATGTCCTCCATCCCAGCTCAACATTCACATTCTCTATTAAGCCTCTTGCAGCTAATTCTACCCACATTCATTCCCTTTTCTAAATACCTTTTGCACAGTTTAGTACTTTGTTATTGTCTAATTTGTTTTAAGTGCGCCAGAGTTATATTCTTAACTGGATTATATCCGACCTGGTCTTGACTTACACCTTCCACAAGACATCATCAGGCAGGGCAAAGTCTGCAAGTAGAGGAGCTGCTGTCTAGTCTCTCTAACTGGAATGAGGTGGAGAAAGTCACGTATTTTTCCTAGGCCTCAGTTTCCTCATCTGTGAGAAAAGGGGGAATAATTATTTGCTTGAATGTGTCATGGCATTGTAAGGATCAAAATAAAAACACAACGTCATCTGCAAAAAACTTATGCACAATTTATACCTCTTAGAATGTAGAGCAGAGTTTGGATCAGGGGAAAGCTAACAAATACTTATAGATTTACTTGCTAATGATTATGTTGCTTACAGGCATCTCGTTAACGAAGGCTGAGTCACTCTTGTTGTAACTTCAGGGAGGATTATTATTATTATTTGCAATGACAGGTGGGTGATCTGGTGCCTTTACACCTATTCCAAGGAGGCTGGCAGGCTGAAAATATTTGAAAAATGTGACTAGACAATCTTTTGGAATGTAGTTTTACAATTTTTAAGAGTTTACCATTGTTGTACTTCCTAAAGAAAATTCCTGCTTATTAGGGATATCTTAGTCTGTTCAGGCTGCTATAGCAAATTACTATGGATAGATAGCTTAAAAACAATATGAATTTATTGCTTATAGTTCTGGAGGCTGATAAGTCCAAGATCAAGGTGCCAGCAGTGTCTGGTGAGAGCCTGCATCCTGGTTCATAGATGACCATCTTCTCACCGTGTCCTCCTATGATGGAAGGGACAAGAGAGCACTCTGGGGTCCCTTTTATAGGGCACTAATCCCATTCATGAGAGCTCCACTCTCATGACCTAATCACCCCCAAAGGTCCCACCTCCAAGTGGGGTTTAGGATTTCACCGTATGAATTTGGAGGGAGACAAACATTCAACCTAAAGCAAGAGATTTGTAATCCAACACAGGAATCATCAAAAATTTCTTCCTTATCCACCTCCCTCCTATTACTTACTCGTAACATTATCTTAACTTGAATTTTGATCCCAATGTAGATGTGGAAAGTTGGGCAGGATTTCTCCTTGTCCAGTATTTTCGCTGGAAGCTTCTTTGCCACAAACATCTTCGCCACAAGCATTTTCATTGCAAAGATTTTCGCCATATAACGAATTGGCTGTAAAGCAATTTTGCCATAAAAGACAAAATAACTGGTTGACAGTTTGGTGTCATTTCTCCATTGATGCAGTACTCCCATATTTATTTTATATAAATCTTAGCTCCACATTTCCCACAAAACTCTGGAACATCTATCAACAGACATGTGACAACATGCTGTGGGGGCCTGGAATTGGCCACCACAAGATATGTCTCTTTGACATGATGATTATTTGGGGCTGGTTACTTTGCAGACAGGAAAGCAACTGAAAAGTAGAATTTACTTACCCTTTGTAAGAGACATTCACACTGTAAAGGAAATCTCCATCTGTAAAGATGTCTCCCCCTCTGTACCAGGAAGAAGGGGGGATGACCTTATCTCTAGAAACTCTTAATCAATGGGGAAGACAAGGACTTAAATCTGCATTTGTTTGTTGTGCTTGTCTGGTAACCTCCTGTAACTGACTCCCCCTCACCCCCAACATCCTCCTTTGTCTTTAGCTGAAGATGATATTTAATGTGGGGGCTTCAGCCATTTTGGCTAGTTGCTCAGCTTGCCTGAGCCTCTCCCATGTATACATGTTATAAAGCTTTGTTTAATTTTCTCCTGCTATTCTATCTCAAGTGAATTTAATTCATTCTCCAGCCAGACGAACCCAGAGAGGGTAGAAGAAATGTCTTCCTCCCCTAAAATGCCAAGAACAAACAACAGAGTAGAAGGTTTTTCACAGTTCAATGCAAAGCTCTGTCACAAATATGCATCCTAGTGTTTGGAAATTGATACCTCTCTTAATGAAGAAAATTTTAGCAAAAGAGAAAAAGTGCAATGGATGCCAAACAAGGAGATGAATCAACAAGCAAAAAAACATGAATCAACAACAAAAAAAGAAAAACATGTACGATACTGTAAAGACAGACTTTGAAGACAAGTGCTTAGGTACAACCCACAGAATAAAATCGGTTATTTGGGCTGTATTGCCATGAATCTAAACACATTTTAAATGTATTCAAATATTTCATATTTTGCAATAGTCTTTTTCATTTTGATATTCATTTTTCGTGTTTTATTATGTCCTTTTTTAATGTCCTTCTTTTATTTCTCATCATTTTGTCTTTTATGTCAAAATTGCCTTATGGGAAATTGGTTACGTGGTGAAAATGTTTGTAGGAAAGACACTTGCAGCAAAGAAGTCCATGGCAAGGATGCTTATGGTGAAAGTACCCAGAACTGGATGTGTTATCCCCATTTTGTGAGTGAGAACTCAGAAATTTTTTAGTGAATTTGAAGGTCAGAGAACCTGTGAGCCACTGACTCAGGACCACAGAGCTCACATGGTGTGAAGGTTCAGTTCTTTTTCTAGGAAGATGAGGTGAATAGGCGAGAGACCAAGGCCTTAATTATTGGTAAAATGTAGGCTGTTTAATGTTTAGCTTTCAGGCTTTTATTTGATGAGATAAGAAGTTTAAACTTTTGTTTAAAATGAAATTCCTGGATTATCTTTCAATGGTTCATATACCTTACTCCTGTTTGCTCTGAAGAGTTCTGTATGTGGTGCTGAATATTCAACACATCTGTGCTGACAAATGAATCTTTGAGTGAACTTTCTTTGCATAATACTAAGTTCAATATAGAAAATCTCCAAATATACTAGGTTAATATACTAGGTTAATAAAGAACTTTGACATTGTGTGATAATAAATTGTGACTGACTCAATATCTTAAGATTTTAAAAAATGCTTTACATATTGGTATTTAGTTCAAAGCACAAATAAACAAAGATAAGGAGAAATTTAGGAAAATCGCAGAACAGTTTTATCTGTTTCGTTAAAGGAAATTATGTTCCGTAGCATCATTGACTTCATTGGCTAATGAAACATTAGAATTCTTTATATGGAGAGAATATTTTATATACTATAAGATTCCCTAAGTCATGATGTAAATGTGGTTTTTGTAAGCAATTTTAAGACATCACAAAAAAAATATTTGCGCAGATTTTTTACAATGTGATTCAAAGTACAAATATGGATGAGAATATGAAATATTGAAAATGGATGAGACCCATTTTCTTTGACTTGGAAATTATGTGTAAGAATCTAATAACATCAATTTTATTTAATTTTATTTTTTGTGTGTATGTGAGGAAGATTAGCCCTGAGCTAACATCTGTGCCAATCTTCCTCTACTTTGTGTATGGGATGCCTCCACAGAGCAGCTGATGAGTGTAGGTCCGCACCTGGGATCTGAACCTGCAAACCCAGGGTTGCTGAAGCAGAGAGGGCAGAACTTTAACCACTTGGCCACAGGGCTGGCCCCAATGTTAATTTTAAATGAAGCCCATGCAAATAGACACATGAAGGAAGGGGAAAGTTTAATAACCTTTAGCCAAACTAATTAACATGTCCCATGCTGTGTGAAAAGGCAATCATCCTACTCAGTGTATTTCTGTTTATGACTCAAATTCGAAGAGGAGTGGCCTAAGTAAATGCATTGACATGAGCTGTCTGATGTGGTAGCCTCTAGAAACATGTGGCTATTTAAATTAAAATTCAATACAATTTAAAATTCACCTCCCTATTTGCACTAGCTGCATTCAACTGCTCAAAACCCACATGAGGCTGATGGCTCCCCTATTACACAGAGGACATATAGGACATTTTGCAGAAAGTTCTGTTGGACAGCAATCATTTCTGCTGACGGCATAGGCTAAGGAGGATTCCACGTGAATGGGGCTGGGGGTGGGAGTTCCAAATTAGCATTTCTCTGCTCAACGCTTCCAAATACTTCTATTGTTACACACACACACACAAACAAACACACACACACGAGTCTTGGTCATCATGAATCATATCTTTACATCTTCCATAGCCACTACTATAATATTGGTGAAACACACCTTGAATCAGTTACTTGAGGAAGACTGTGATTTAATGAATAACTTAAAATAATTCTATTTCAACAACAGATTTTTCAGAGGAGCACACACGTTCGAATGCATGGTATTTTATTTAAATGCACATATATACAATGACGACAAAGGGAAACTCTGCAGAGTTGAGCACAGGGGCTTCATGCATTGGGAGGACCGGCAGACTCTAGTTTTACAAGATGAAGTATGGGTTGAAAAACAGGCAAAGACCGGAGAGCAAGTTTCATTCCCCATCACCACATAGAAGGGTCTTCGAGCCTGTCAAACATAGGAAGCAAAGCATGTAAGAGAAGCTTCCCAACTTCCTGGGAGGCCTGCAAGAGTGAGACATCCAGCTCTGAACTGAAAGATGATCAGAAACTGTTGAAAAGGCTCCTGGTGGCATTCTAAATAGGACGCCAAGTATAACATCAGAGCGGGAGACAGCGGCATAACGTGCAAGGACCCAGCTGAGCAGCTTTCCCTCATGTTAACAGGAGGCTCCGGCAAAACTCAGAGGGAGTATTTAAAAGGCTCTGTATTTATCAAAGAAGCGGAAGAACGCTGCAATATTTCTGAAGATCAGAACTATGGGAATCACACAAAACTGCAACAAGAAAGTTACTGTTACTCAACTCTGAATATGCTTCCTTTGTTTTCCTGCAAGGCTTTTTATGTAGTAAGACGCTATTTATTAGACTATAAGGAACACTTTTTAATAAAATACCATTCACAGGCAACTTCAAAGCTGTCAACTTTTGTCTCTAACTGCACGTGATTGAGGCCGTCCATCAGGGTGCAATTAACTCTATCTCATGCACCAACCGTGTGACTTTGGGCCACAAAACAAAGAGGAGCAGCAAGGTTGTAAGCAGGTCTGGATGGTTCTTTTTCTGACTCTAAGTAGATATGGCTTACCCTAAGCTTTTTACTGTGGCAAACATCATATACATGCCAAGGAAACATTAAAAAGCATTTATTGCTTAGTGTTTAATAACAACCTGTATGAATTTTCCACCTGCTTCCCTTGTATTTGCTCTTCAAGTCTGGGCTAGTATCTCCAGGGGCAAGAGTAGTGGAGTGTTATTCTAGTCTAAATTGTTGTTTCCTTCAGAGATAACAAAGCTGACAACTCTAGACTTGCACCTTCACCCCGGCTTGCCATTTCACAAGAGAACAGAGGGAGGCTGGGAGGAACCGCGAATGGCTCCGTGGGGCATCTGTTTAGTCTCTCCAGAGAACTCCAGTGAAGAGTGACACTCCAACACGCTCACTGAGCAAGTGTTCTAGTGACCTCTTCTGGGGAACTTGGTTCTTGACGCTGTGGAGCTCTGAGTTTAGGGCGGATGTGCTACCCCCAAAATGGATGACCCGTATGTGTCTGATTTTTACTGGAGGTAGACGCAGGAGGCATCAGATGGAAGAGCCAGTTATGGAAACAGAGGATCAGGCTTCTTTTCAGGAGCACTCCTCATCCAGGTGGCACCAGAGGATCCTAGCCCAATGTTGGACACCTGGATTTTGGTGGGCATCTCTTCTCAAGACAGACCCACACTCCAAGAAAACCCCAAGGTTACAGACAAGCCTCTAAGAATAATATGTTGTTCAACATTCATTCATTGAATGCAATAAATTACGATATGACATCAGTCAAACTAAAATATGTCCAAAAGTAAACAGAAGCACCCCTTGATTTATCTACAGCTTCACGTAAAATCAGGAAGACTGGAGGGAGACCCATGAGGAACATTTCCTAGGATGTTTAGACACTCCACATAGTGTATAAAAACCAAAGACTATCCCAGCCAGAGATGCACAGTTGGTGATTTCAATGTCGAGATGGGGACTCACTCTGTGCTCCCCCAATTCTAGCCCAGTTAGCAATTCTCTACAGAGTAACTTCTGACATAAAAGTCACTTATATTTAATTTTTTCAAAGGAGCATCAAATAATTCGAGCTGGAAAATACTACCCCACAGAAGTTCAGAGGTTTGCAAATGAGTACGTGAAAGAAAGGTCCTCCCTACCTTGTTCCTCATCCCCATTTCTGCCCAAATCCTACCTGGTCTGGAAGACCCCATTCCAATACCTCCTCCCTGGGCAACCCTCTGATTTCCCTCCCCTGGGAACCTTGGGCTCCACAACAACATCCCACAGGAGCCTTTTCATACCTAGTTCTGGGAACGTTTTCTGTGGTTTCTCTCATCAAGAGGTCTGAAATCAGTGTCTCAGGGCTAGATCGTTTTCCGTATCTAAAAAAAAAAAAAAAAAGGGGAAAAAATCCTTTAAAGCAAGTTTGGAGGAGTCATAAAGTCCTTTAGAAAAAAAGAAGATTTGGGGTATTAAGTCTAAAACATCTTCACTTGATCATCTGCTAAGAAGTAATCTGGGTGTGTGAAGCATTCATTATAGAGAAACAAATATGATTTCAAATTATATATATATATTTTAAACTTTGCTTAAATACTTAATAAAAAAACTTAGCAGATCATTTAAACCCAACCAAAATTCCTAGTCAAATTCTTGCCTTTTTATACTATCGCAAGCAATACATATATAGGTATAATTTTGTAAGTAGGTGATAGGAAATAAATGAAAATGCACTGAAGTATAGTTTTAAATGTTTCCGTAATTGGTTAACTGGCTATAGTTCTGATGATACACAGCCGTTTAAATCTTAACCAAGAGACCAGATGATATTTGGTCCGAAACAGCCCTTGAAAAAAATTAGCAGACTAAAGGTCTAGACCCAGCCATGCCTTTGAATCTCAGTTTTCTCATTTGTAAAACTAAAATTGTAACTCCTAATTTAAATCAGAGTCTCTGTGACTATCCAATGTGAGTCACAATACTTTGAAAGTGACAAAGTGATGCACAAAGTCATGTTACTGCTGTTGAACTGCACCCATTGTTACAGCTACCAATAGATCCTAGGTCCTGTATTTTCCATATTTATTTGGGATGCCAAAAGCCAAAAGCCTTCTCTCATACTGTGAGATCTGCCCTGTAAATATAAATGAATCCTACCAGTCCATAGAAATGTGCTTGGTCTTTTTTTCCCATAGCAGGATATGGAGAGGACAATGTATGAATGCAAGGTTATGCTTTCCTCCTGAACGGTACACACTACTTGCTCCAGGTGGGTGTGTACACTGGTGTGTGTCTGTCTGTCTTTCTCTCTCTCTCACTGCTAAAGGGTCCGACAAATCTATACCAGGTTGTATTTTTTTGAAGAGGCTATCTTTCTCTTTCTCAGAAAAGGCATTGGACACCAGCAGCCACTTTGTTCACAAATGAAAAATCAGCCTGGTATGGATTGATTAGCTAATAGGTAAAACAGGAGAACAAAGCTGCCAGAGGGTGGATTCCAACCGCCTATCAGGAACAACTACATCTAAGTTTTTTGGAAAGATTTCCTATTATTGCTCCTTTGCTGGGGCTCAAGGGAAGCAAAAACAAAGCAAACTCCCCCATCCCCATCATGTGTAGGATCTCCTCAAAGATTTTCTGCTGGAGTTGTGATATCAGACTCTAGGCCACTACTTATACTTATTTATTCTGTCTGTTGATTTTACTCATCTTAAAACTCTTGGGCAATCTTAACTCATTTATCTTCATCACGCTCTAGAGAAGGAACGAACTGGCAAATATTTTCTCTAATTTACCAGTAACGGACCTAAATCTATAATAGCAGGATTTGCACAGTCATAAAGCATTGTTTACTAGTCCCTTCTCTCATTAATTCTGTATTACCCTTCTTCCCTATAATTCTTTAACTTTCAATGATAGAGTCTCTGGGAAGCTTTAAAAACTACTATGCAGTCCAGGCCCCACCCCACTCAGTATATTTTAAAAGCTCCCCAGGTGATTGCACTGTGCAAGCAGGATGGAGAAACACTAGCCAAGGGCTGAGTTTCTCAATCTTGGCACTATTGACATTTTGGGCTGGATAATTCTTTGTTGCAGGGGGCTGTCCTAGGCATTGTAGGATGTTTGGCATCATCCCTGGCCTCTACCTATTAGATGTCAGTAGCACCCACCCCTTGTTGTGACAACCAAAAATGTCTCCGGACACTGCCAAACGTCTTGGGGAGCATAAAGTCAGCCCCATTTGAGAAGCACTGATCTAGAAGACTGTATGAGCAAATGGTGCTGGAGTCATGCTCTAGAACAGACAATGCAGCTTTCAGAAGCAATGAACCAGGAGTGCATAGCTTAAAAACACAGGCTGAGTAGAACAAAGGAGGAAAGAGAATGATATCAGACTACCATTTATGCCAAATTAAAACATATGTTCACAAGTGACACTGTAATTGTCAAAAAATATAAACACATGCGTATGATTGGGTGTGTGCGGTGGGAAGGCGATGAGAATACGGACTGGAGATGATGGGGGCAGATTATAAACCTCTGATGGTTTCTAAGAAGGAACTTACATGAAGATGAGACAGGGAACTCTGCCTCAGGATCAACTCATTCCCACCTAACCTGAATCTCTTCCCATGAAATTCAAGTCCCTTTCCCTTATTTTTTCTTCATCAAAGATGTTGGAGATCGCACTGACTGCTAATGGTGGCAACAATACCTAAGGAAAACCAGTAGGAGGGCTCCAATTTCATCACCCCTAAAATAAGTTTTCACGAAATGTTCTTAGTTTCATGATCTGTAAAATGGAGATAATTATACTCACTTCAAAGCTTTGAGGTAAACTCTGAATGAAATAATGCTTAGGAAAAACATCTTGAAATGCTAAAGCTCTAGATGACGGTAACGCTCTATAGCAATCATCTTTGCAGAAGTAAGCTCTACTGTGTGCTGTAACTGACAAACTACATAATCAGCAAAGGTTTTCTTAGAAAAATAATTAATATATTTTTTATTTGTACAAGTTCTTTTCTCTGGTTTATATGATAGCACAAGCAAAATCAGAAGCAATTAACTTTTTGAGAAGCCTACTAGGATATCAAACATTATTGCTTTTTGTTAATTAAAATGATCAGACTTTAAGGATCACAAACCAATACTATTTAATTCTGGCACTTTCATATATTTCTGATTCTATATAAACTGGGACTTTTTCAAAAGCTTTTAAGGATGTTATACCCCTTTTTGATGAAACAGAAAAAAGAGAATTTTATTTAACAAATATAAATTCTCCCCACTTTGGATCATTTTCAACTATTCCCTGACTTGTAAACAGTGAAAATATGGTGAAAATAAAATTGACGCTTAACAAAGCATAACTTAAACATGTTAACATTAATGCTTTGAAAGGGCTCCTTCTTTTTAGATAATAAGGTCATTTGATCTCAGCAATTAAAATAAGATATTGAATGATTTGGAACTAAGATGAATCGATTTTGGAAACAAATGTTAAATCCTGTAATATTTGTAAAATAGTTTGGATTTGATTTTTTTGCTTAACATTTGATGTTAAGAGTGAAAATGCGCCATTTCATTTTAGCTTTCTAGGGGTTCAGAATAAAGTTTACGATTTCTCGGGTTCCATGTAATTCTCGAATTCACCCTAGAGTGACTACACCAATGTAAGTTTCTACTTAATAAAGCACCAAGTGGACACTTTCTTTTCAGAACTCACCTGCTGCAAAATGAGAAAAGTCTCTGCATTTTAGATCAATTGTTTTCTGCTAAATTTCTGTTTATTGGGGCCAGAATTTTCAAGTAAGGGCCTGAGACTGCAAAAAACACTGCACAGAAGAAAAGAAAAATAGCTCTATTTGTCTTTTCCTAAATACTGTGATTCAGTTCGCTCTGGGCAGGATGGAAAATCTGGCAAAGTCTTCAGCAACCGAGCTGCTTCCTGGTTGTTTTTGTTGTTTTTCCTAGACACCCTGCTCACCCTCCTCCCTCCACCGCTTCCCTGGCGCTCCTCTCACCCCTTTCACTGGGAACTTTCCCACCCAGGTTTCCAGACAGGCCCCCTACTGCTCTGAAAACAAAAAGACGAGGGGGTGGATGGGAGGAGACGGCCAGCCACACAGCCTAGGGAACCTGAATTTGAGGATCACGATTTTACGACTGTAGTTGCGGAGGGAAAGTACTCAGTGCCCTGCGCAAACATTTACTGAGAGCCAAGTATGTGCCCGATACTGTCCTGTCCTGTGATACAGCGAAGAAAAAGAAATGGTCCCTGTCCTCTACGATGCCAGGATCTCCGGGTGGGCGGGCAGGGCGCTCCGGAGTCAGTCCCACCGAACCGACCCACCTCTGCCTGGTGATGAGGTTGATGTAGTGTCGCAGCGCCGAGTAGTATCTGGCCAAGTCCTCCGCCGGCGCGTCCTCTCCCGGGTTGTCAGGCTTGGAGGGGTACGCCTCGGCCAGCGCGCCCAGACACACGAGCATGGACAGGGCGAGGGTCAGTCCGGACAGCCCCAGTCGCTTGCTACCCAGCATCTGCGGACACAGCAGGCGCAGCAGACGGGGCTTGGGGATTCAGAGGACGCACGCCCCTTCCCTTGCTGCCACCCTCTACCCCTAGTCCGCGCTCGACCCAGTCCCGCAGAGGAAAGAGGAGCGTGGCGAGCTCCGCTCTGCCTCCCCGGGGCACGGTCTGCCCTGGCCTGGCCCCTCTGCTCCGCCGGAAAACTCCGCGCAACTCGGGTCCAAGTTGCAGCGCCAAAGAGTCGCCGGGCGAGAGGCGCGAGGGGTGGAGGGGTGGGAGCGCTGGCGCCAGTTTAGACGCTTGAAACACAGAATTAGAAGTTCCTCCCGCTGGGTTGAGGGATTATCGCTTTCCTACCCTCTTCCCCAAACCTCTGTCAGAGGAGAAAACTTTCTTCGCTCGTACTTTTGGTCTGCCCGGCTGCAGGAGCTCGACAGCGATGGCTGAGATTACTTCGAGGTGGCAATTTGGGCAGAGGGGAGAGAACTGCTCCCCGGGCCAGTCAGTCTCAGTTCTGACCCCAAGGATCCCGGGAGGTGGCAGGGCGCGGGGCTTCCAACTCCGGGGATTCCTCATTCAGAGGGCGCTGCCTGGGAAACCTCTCTCCGGGCAGCGACCTCGGAAGAGACTGTCAGCTGCCCTGGGCTGCAGGTCGTGTTCCCCCTCAATATGCGCCAAAATATAACCCAGAAGGACTGCCCAGCCGGGAGAAGGGCAGATGCACAATCAGAGGGGACCTGAAGGAGCAAGTGGGATTTAGCCGCCCAGAGAGGCTGGCGCGCGTCGGAGCGCGGCGCGCAGGGGTTGGGAGCAGGGCGCGACCCTCCCAGCGTCCTAGGACTCCGCATGGCTTGGACGACGCCCCGGGCAAGTTCACCGGCGTCCCCCCTTTGCTCCCGCCTGGCGGAGCCGATCGCGGCACTCACGGTGGCAGGCTGGTGGGCGGGCGTGGCTGGGCGGCGGGTGCTCTGCTGTCCGGCGCGCCTCTTGGAGCGGTGAGAGCCGGAGGATGGGGTGTCGAGAGCGGGTTGCAACAGGGCTTTTATGGCGCTCCCTCACCGCAGCAGGAGGGGGGCCTTGGGCAATCACGCTCGGGTGACGCTTACCCCGCCACTTCCCGCCCCCGCGTGGTGGGGGACGCGGGGAAGGGGCTGGAGCTGCTGTCGCACGAGTGTTGGCTCCAGGTGCCGCCCACACCCCAACTCTCCCGCCCCAAGCCCTGCCCCAGGACTGGGGGCTTGGCACGGGCGAGAGAGACAGCGCGCTCCAAGGGCGCCGGACAAAGCCAAAGCGCCAGTCTCTGCCCTCCGGCGGCGCCCCAAACCGGCTTTCCTTCACGCCCCGTCCAGTCCTCCCGGAGACAGAAGCAGCCCGGATCATCTTTGTCTCCTGTCCCCCGGACAACCAACCCGTTGGGCGCCAGGGTAGAGGGTACCTGAATCCCCTACGTGGTGGAGCATCCCCTGGACGCGCCCGGCAACGGCTCTGGCCACAACTCCTGAGCGCGTTTGGAGAGACAACTTGGTGCACAGATTTTCCTGCACTTAAAGCAGGTCCGAGGCGCCCGCCCGAAGTCCGGAGCTAGAGGGTCCAGAATGCCTCCCCTCCTCCCAGGGGCTGAGAATGGGGTTCAGTGGCTTCAGCTCCCCTTTCCTCAGCTTATTTTTCGGGGAGATGAGTCCTCCCCAAGTACTCGCCCAAATGCGGGGAAGCCGGCTTGGTCGTGACCTGAAAGAGGGTGGCGAATGAAAACTCCCCTGAGGCGGGAGTTCCATTTCCTTGGTTTACTGGAAAAGTGCCATGTTTGGTCCCTCGAGAGACCCCTTAAAGCGCAATCAAACGAAAAATTTTGGTCCAACGCGACCCATAGTTAAATGAACAGCAATTTCTCTGTCTGCTGGCAGTTGTTAGTCCCAGATACATTCAGTGAACGTTGGTTGAGAATGTGGGTTCTGACTGAAATTAAAGAGATCAAAAACGTTCATCATTAATTTGCACATCGCGATAAACCTGTTGAATAAATATCAAAGATACAGAAACTGTTTTTACAGAATCAGGATTTTATGTAGTGGCCTACATCTTAAAGTTCCCTGAATGAATGCTCCTAGAAGTCTGAATCTTTCTAAATAAAATGGCACGTTAGGAAATTAAAGCGTTAAGTTACACGTTATTTTAATGCTGAAATGACAAGTGAGCCTGTTAAACTGACACTTTGTTTTTGTGCTATTTCAGCCCCATTGAATTAAATATCAATTACTGTGCAGTAAGCACTCCTCTGTGTGTGTGTGTTTTGTGTGTGTCTGAGTGTTAGAAATTTTGAAGACCAGCATCCCTCTCACTAAGGTGACAGCTTCTCTTTCTGTGTTACACAAACATGTGCGTGAGACAAACATCAGGGCTCTCAGCATCGCTCAGAGGTTCTTATAGGAAAGAGCCTTGGATAAAGTCAGAGCAAAGCACCTTCTAACTTAGAGCCCTTTCCTGCTAAGGAGAAAGGCACTTACCACTTTTCAATAAAATCATCTTGGTTTTAAAGTGTGAGTGTATCACAGATTCCTATCAGTTAAAACCTAAACTCGGAAGGAATCCTTGAATTTGGGAGAAATTTCTTCTAAGGAGACACACCACTGTTGAGTGGGGGAGATGTGGAAATTTGATTAATTTGGCTTAATGTTACTGGTATCTAAAAATAACAGCTTATTCTCAGAGTTTGGCATTTGGAGAATTAAAAACTGAGCTGTGTACCCTACACGTGTCCTCACATCCATATCCTCTTTCTTTCCAGTCCAAACTGCATCCCTGGCCTTGGGTCTGAATGTTCTGTTTCTTCTCTCTCAAGACTTTGCTCCATTGATCGGGTCCTCTCTTTCCTATAGTTTTCTATGCATACAGATATATAAACTTATAGCCTATAAATTTGCTTGAGTTTGTTCTATAAAAGACACAAAGCAAAACAAAACTCTTCAACAAACAAACAAAAACAACTGTCACTCAACCCAGCATCTCCTTCTAACTGCTAAACCATTTCTCTCCTTTGTTTCAAAATCAAGTTTATTTGTTTACTTATTCTTAGCAGCTTTATTGAGATATAACTGAGAAATACCAACCTACAAATGTTTAAAATATTCCATTGGATATAGTCTTACATATATATATACCCATGAAGTCATCACTGCAATCAAAATAATGAGCAAATACATGCCCGCCAGAAGTTTCCTCATGTCCCTCTGTAATTCCTGCCTCTCCCTGCTCCCTTCCTCCACTGATGTGCTTTCTCTCATTACAGATTTGTTTGCATTTTCTAGAATTGTATATAAATACAATTCCATGGTATGTTCTCTTTTGTCTGCCCTCTTTCATTCAGCATTATTATTTTCAGATGCATCAGTGTTTTTGCATGCATCAATAATTCATTCCTTTTTATTGTTTGGTAGTATGCATTCCATTATATGGATATATTTTAAACTTTTTTTTATCTATTCAACTGCTTGTGGACTTTGGGTTGTTTCCAATTTGGACTATTACAATAAAGCTTCTGTGAGCATTTGTTACCAGTCTTTGCATGGACATATGCTTTTGTTTCTCTTGGGAAAATTCTTAGGGGCAGAATGGCTGGGCCGTATGGTAGTTGTGTGTTGTCGCACGGTTCACTGATGGTCTGTTTGATTTTGTTGTTGTTTTGCTCTTTTTTTCTGTTTTATTGGATAGTTTCTATTGCTATGATTTTGAGTTGACTAATCTTTTCTTCTGCAATGTCTAATCACTACAAAGACCATTCAGCTTTCATCTCTAGAATTTCAATTTGGATTTTTTTTATATCTTTCATGTCGGAACATGTTCAATGTCTTCTCTAGCTTCTTGAATGCACGTTAATAATACCTTGTCTACTGCTTCTCTCATTTGTGCGTTTCTGTGTCCTTCGGGCTGATTGCTTTTCCTCTCCTCCTGGCTCTGCTTTCCCTTCTTCCTGGTCTGGGTGGTAATTTTTGACAGGACGTCACACGCTGTTCGTTTACCTTGTTGTCTGTTGGATGTTTTGCATTCCTAAAGCCATTCTTGAGCTTTTTGGGGGGGGCACAGTTAAAAACTCGGGAACAGTTTGATCCATTTGAGTCTTACACTTAAGCTTTTTAGGTAGCACCAGAGCTCGTGTTAGTCTAGGTTTCCTTTTTCCCCATTTCTGAGGCAAGAAACTTCCTCTTACTTTAACTGATAACTGATGCTCTCAAAATTGTGACGTCTTCCCCTCTGGCTGTTGGAACAGGCACTACCCTCTGCCCTTGGTGAGCACTGGACACTGTTCTCTCTTGTCCTTCTGTGTGGTTCTTTTCCTAGTCTCCAGTGGTTTCTTCAAGCACATGATCGGATCAGAAATCCATCAAATACTTGAGCAGGACACTCTGCAGACCTCCAGAGTATTCTTTCTTATCTGGTACTCTAACTGCGAATTTTAGCTTATCTGGCTCCCCACACTTCCAGCTCCAGCTCCTCTATCAGACTGTGTCAATTCCTCCCTTCTGCTCTGCCTCTTGGATAATTTCTTCAGGCAGTGAGCTGAGATCACTGTATGGCTGCCCTCGTCTGTTTCCCATCTCTAAGAGATCACTGTCCTTTGTTGTCAAATGTCCAATGTTTTGAGTGTTGTTTCATATATTTTTGTGCAGTGTTTTAGTTGTTTCAAATGGGAGAGTAAATCTAGTTCCTCTTTCTACATCTTGACCAGGAATGGACGTCTCACAGCAAGGCTTTTTAAAAAAAAGATGTTTCTACTCACTGCCTCTGTGTCTTCACCTTTGATTTGGTCACAAAACCACAGCAATCTAGGTTCTGTCTGAATCTAGCTACTGAAACGGCTATCGGTAAGACCTGGTAATTGCAAGCTGCATGGACCTTTACTAGTTATCTGACTTCTCTTGACCTTGCCTTCGCTGGTCTCCTCTAGTTCACCTCCTTTCTCTCTGAACTGGGCACAGGCTCCTTTGCTGACTTTTCCATCTGTACCCCAAGCGCCAGCCTTACCTTTCCATTGCTCACACTAACCAAGCAATCTCGTCTACTCCCATGGCTTATGAGTCTGAAATCTCGTAAATTCAGGTCTCATACCTGGTACTCCAGGGCTATATGTCCAACTCAGAAAATCTTGATCAAGAGCCTCAAATTTAGATTAAACAAATGGAGCTTCCATTAACATAATTTCCTAATTGTATGTCATATGAAGTCCAAAATATTTTCAAAATCCTTAAATTGCACTACAAGGCTCACATATTTTGAGCTCTACCTCCCTCCTCGGCTTATTTAATGTAATTTTCTCCTTTACAGTCTATATTCCTGTCCATTAGCCTTCTTTCTGCTTTTTATATATGTCAATCAAGTTTTCTCTTTGGGCCTTCATTGTGCTATGTCCTCTCTCTGAGATATTCTCTCTCTCAACTCGACCTGGCCAACACCTCCACAGCCTTCTAATTTTACCTCAAAATGTCACTTCTTCATGGAGGATTTTCCTGGTCCTCTGTGTTGGATTAGGTCCCATATTATAAGTTCTCAGAGGACCCTGAACTTCTCACTAATTGCACATAGCTACAGTTGAATTTTGTATGAGTTATCTAGTTATTGTATTGATATTTCTTCAATATCTGTAAATTTTAATATCTGTTAACTCCATAAGAGAAGGGGTGACACATTTTTTACTTACTTCTGCATCCCTAGTGTGATTCCTAGCACCAAATAGATTCCTAATAAATAGGTCCTGATCAGAATAAAAATTTATAACTGAGTTTCAGAGGGGCCTGTTATAATTTAGAACAGGGATCAGCAAGTAACCTCCGGGCCACCCCCCATGGATAAAGTTTTATTAGAACACAGCCAAGCCCATTCATTTACACATTGTCTATGGCTGCTTTCCTGCTACAATGGCCAAGTTAAGAAGTTATGACAGAGACTGTACAAAAGAGACTGATTTTTGCCCACAAAATTGAAAATATGTACTCTCTGGCTCTTTATAGAAAAGATGCAGACCTCTGATTTAGAACTCAAGTGTTTTACACAAATCGCAAGTAAGTGAACATAATAAACAATTTGAGGGTCTGTAACATGCCAAACTACTTTCTGTCATCGGGCCCTTGCACAAGCTTTCTCTGCCTGGAACACTCTCCCTTCCCTTGACTCTTTGCTGGCAAACTCCCATTTCTCCTTCCTGTTTTGCTCTGCATGTCATTTCTCCGTGGTCCTTCAGTCTTTTTATGAAGGCTTCATCACATAGGCGTGGTGGATTTTTAACTCAACCTCTAGCCCATCTCCCCTCCTTGGGGGATGAGGGAGGTGGGGCTGAAAGTTTCAAGCTCCTAATCTTGCCTTGGCTTTCTGGCAAGTAGCCCCCATCCTGAAACTACCAAGGCTCCCCCAGCCACCAGTCATCTCATTAGCATACAAAAGACACTCTCTCACTCCAGTGATTCCAAGGGTCTTAGAAGCTCTTGTGTTAGGAATTAGGGTCAAAGACCAAATATTAGAACAAAAGATATTCCTAGCACCCTTATCACTCAAAATTACACGGGATTTAGCAACTCTGTGCCAGGAACCAGAAACAAAGACCAAATATATTTCTTGTTATAGCACAGGTTGTCAGGACTGGTCTTGTTGAGAAGGTGACACTGAGCAAAGACTTGAAGAAAGTGAGGGAGTGATCCATGCAAATAACTGGGCACCGCATCAGAGGCAGAGGCAAAGGTGAATCTGAAGTAAAGCCCCTAGGGCAGCTGTGCGCCTGGCATTTTCAAAGATCAGCAAGGAGTTCATTGTGGCTGGAGCAAAGTGAGGGAGGAAGAGAATACTAGACAGTGAGGTCAGAGAGGACTGGAAGAGGAGAGATCATATAGGGCTTTGTACATATTTTGACACTTGTATAATTGAATTGGAGAGTCATTGCAGGTTTTGAAGCAGAAGAGTGACGTGATCTGACGTATTTTTGACAGGGTCACTCTGGCTGCCGTGTTGAGAACCTGATGTGGAAGCTTGGGAACCTGCGTGGAAGTGGGAAGGCCAGTCTGCAGGCTTGTAGAACAATCCATTAGAGACAGCATTGCGACTAGGACAGAGGTAGCAGGGGAGAAGTGAGAAATGGTTGGATTCCAGATGTATTTTAAAGATAGAGCAAAGAGTGTGAAAGAAACGAGAGAGGAATGATTCCAGACTTTTTGACCTGAACAACTGAAAGGATGGTGTTGCCTCCAACTGTAATGGAGGTAACTGCAGGTGGAGCAGGTTTGGGGGTTGGCACTGGGAACTCAGTTGGAGATACGCTAAGATTAAGATGTCTATTGGACTCCAAGGGGAGATGTCAGTTGTATGTGTGAATCTAGAGGTGAGGAGAGAGATCTAGCCTTGACACACAATTTCAGGAATTGTTTGCCTTTAGGTCATATTTAAAACCATGTCAATAGTAAGATCATCAAGAAACTGAGTAAAGAAAGAGACAAGAAGAGGCCTGACAAATAAAAATGGCAAGCAATAGGATATATTGGAGTATATGAGGAAGACATTTGGTGTAAACCTAATTCGGCCTGACTTTGTTTTCCCAAAAGGGCCTGACCGAGGCTGTTGAGCATGCATTGTATATCTGCTTTAGATATTCCCTATGGCAAGAACAAAGGCCCTTGAGATAAAGGTGCAGCTTCCCTCCCCCTCCCAAGGATTAAGCATCTTTCCTTAGGCTAGGAACTGATTGCTGTGCTCACCAGTGACCACCCAACTCGAGACAACAGACCTATCTGCTGTTTCCATCAATCGCTGTGCCAACAGAGCAATCTCGCGACTATTGTAAAAGGGACATTTCAATCCTATGTGAAACATCCTGTTTGGGGGTATATAACCACTCTGTGCACCCCACTTCTTCCGTGCCCTTTCTTCCGTCGAGAAGAAAGGCCCCAGGCCATGGTCCTCAGATTTCAGCTCAGAATAAACTCTCCCAAATTTTCATTTATAGATTGGTTATGGATTATTTTTGTCGACAGGCCCAAATTGACTCCTGCAGTGAGCCAATGTTGAGGGGTCAGGAGATGAGAAAGGAGGAGCAAACTAGCCTGAGATGGAGGGACCAAAGAGGTAGAGGAGAACTGAAAGAGTCTGCTGTTTGGTGTCCTAGAGGCCAAGTGCAATTCTTTTTTTCAAGGAAGAGAAAGTGAACATCTGCATCAACAACTGCTGAAAAGTAAGTAAGACACAGGCTGAACTGACCACTGGCTTGAGCAACGTGGAGGTCTCTGCGAGAGCAGTTTTGGTGGACTGGCAGGGTTTGAAGGAGAAAGGGAAGAAAGGTGCTGGAGACAACTCTTTCCAGGAGTTTCACTGCAAAGAGGAGAGGAAAATGGAGCAGCAACTGGTGAGGGAAATGGGGTCAAGAGAAGGTGCTTTTACGATGGGGGGAAAAAGAGCATGCTGACCTGCTGCAGGGAAGGATGAGGGAGGAGGAAAAAATGACAGTGAAGGAGAGCGTTCTAGAAGGTTTTATATACTAGGGATTTTATCTCTTTATGAAGTGAGTTGCCAAGATTTATTTGTGGTTTGTCATTTATCTTTTTACTTTGCTTAATGTGTTGTTTTTGCCTTGTAGAAGTTTTTCATTTATAGTTGAATACATTAATCTTTTTTGTGTGGCTTCTGGGTTTTCAGTCTCAGTTTAAGAGACTTTCGACACTCTGCAGCCGGGATTTTTCAATATGGCTCAAGGGCCAAATCCAGCCATTCACTTGTTTTTGTAAATAAAGCTTTATCGGAAAATAGCCAAACCCATTTGTTCACATAATGTTTATGGCTGCTTTCGCACAACAGTGGCAGAACTGAGTAGTTGCAACAGTGACCATGGGGCCCACAAGCCTAAAATATTTACTATTTGGCCATTTATGGAAAACAATTTGCCAACCCCCGTCCTATAGTAAAAAAAAAAAAAAAAAAGAAAAAGAAAATAACTTGCCCATGGTTTTTTTCTTGTGCTTTTATGATTTCTTTCTTTCTTTCTCTTTTGTTTACATTAAGACCTGGAATTTATCCTGGTATAGTGAATAAATTAGGGTTTCAACTTTATTTTTCTCTATGTTGTCTCTTGGTTTTCTCAATACCATTTATCAAAAAGATAATTTCCCTATAGCTTTGGGATGTGACGTTTAGCATATACAGTAATAAATTCCTATAAATATCTGTATTGATTTCTGGACCTGCTGTTTCATTTCATTGGTCTTTCTGTTTATATGAGTCCTACACTGCTTTAGTAATGTGGGTTTAATATGTAGTTAAGGCTTTAACCTCTTCATTGCTCTCTTTTTAGAGGTTTTGATTTATTAGTAACTTTTTTTGCTTTTTGTTTTTTTTCTTGGTGAGGAAGATTATCCCTGAACTAACATCTGTGCCAATCTACCTTTATTTTGTATGTGGGATGCTGCCACAGCATGGCTTGACAAGTGGTATGTAGGTCTGTGCCCTTGAACCCTGGGCCACAGAAGCAGAGTGTGAGAACTTAACCACTACGCCACAAGGCTGGCCCCTTATTAGTAATGGTTTTTGTTGTTTAATATTCTATCATCTTATTTTATTTTATGGGATTTTTTAATTTGTTTATTTTAATAGAGACTTGCTATTTCCTTTGTTTTCTATCTGTTGCCTTATAATCTGTGATAGTTATTTCTTATTTCTGGCAATTTGGGAAATATGTGATCTGTTTTATTTCATCTAGTGGTTCTCTTAACAAATTTGAATAATTTGAATTGAACAATGTCTGTTACTGTGGCTACCCACCTGGTTGCCACTCCTGCCTGCTTCTTACTTTTGCCAGTGTTGATTTAGAGGCAAACATGTGACCCATTTCTGGCCAATGAAATACCAGGATAAATCAGTGGGAGACTTTTAGAAGCGCTTCCTTTCTGATAAGGTTATCCTTTCCCACAACTCCCCTCTCCTCCTGTTTTGGATGCTGTTGAGTGCAGATGTGAATCTTTGAGCTGTGGCAGCCATCTGTGATCATGAGGGACAATATTGCAAATACACAGAAACCGACAGAATACAAAGATCAAAAGAGCCTAGATCCTTGTGAAATCAGTGAGCTGCCAAACTACTCTTGGGGCTGCCCACCATTGGATGTCCGCTTAAGTAAATAATAGATGTCCACGTGGTTGAAGCCACTGCTAGCTGGGTTTTCTGCTACTTGCAGCCAAAAGCATTCCTCATTAGCAAACTCAACTTGTAATGCTTGGTTTTCTTTACTTTTTTCCTTTCTTACTTAGTTATTTTCAGGTTATTTGTTTTTTGGTAAGGGAAACCTCTGTTTCAGCCTTATATTTATCTTTCTATTTATAACACATTTTCTTTGATTCTCCTTAGGCCTAACTTAGGCCTGTTATATTCATGGGTTGTGTTACATCTGCTTTTCTGTTGTCTGAGAGGGTGGCAAGGATGGGGCTGAATGGGGTCTGGGAAGTAAGGGTGGAACCGGGACTGTGGGTATCACTGTTGGGAGGTTTGTCACTGAAGACTTTCTCTGTAATTGGTTGAAAGTGCCATACTGAGGTTTACTCTAAATAGCTGAGGGTTCATCTGATCCAGGGAGAAAAGCCTTTGGCTTTCAGATAGTTCACCAGGTTCCAGGCAAACCAAAGCCTCCTCTTCTCTCAAAGACAAGCTACCTTAGATGACAATTTCCTCCTCTCCCCTCCCTGCCTGTCTCTCCTGCTCCCTCTGGGATATAGGTGGAAAAGGTATGAAAAATAGGCAAACTAGGAGTTCATCACATTTGTCCCTTCCCTGCTTATATCTTGTGTTTCTCCTAGCTAGTAAAACAAACAAACAAAAAATACAATTCTTAGACGTTCTTCCCATCTCTAATGAATGAATATCTATTTTTCTCTCATGGTGGAGAGAGGCAACCATTTAAAGAGACTCCTGACATATTTCTTGGAGTTTCCTTTCCGAATCCCATCCCTCACACCGTCAGCCCACTTCCCTCCAAATTAGGGGTATCAGTTAGTTGTTTCAGAACTTTATTTCTCCACGTTTTTGTCCATTGTGCTGCTTCTGGAGGAGTCAAGTTGAAGCTATAGTCAATTTCCAAAATCTTCTCTCTGTAGATGATGTTTTTAAACTGTTTCTTTATAAGGCTGTGCTCCTTCCTTAGTTTGGATGCTTCTGGCTTATTTATTTATTTTGACTATTCTTACTTATTTGTGTGCATTTTGTTACATTTTAGAGAAAGGAAACTTCCTGATCCTGTATGTTCTTTCCCAGTTTCTCTGTGAAATTGAAACAGGGTTCACCAACGGCACTACTTCGATGGCTGTGTATTTGTAGCAATGTCTAGAAATACATGTGCAAGAGAACTGGAGAAATTATAAAGATTATTTGGACCAAAATTTATCTGAAACATCCAGATAATTGCAGGAAAATATAGTTTTTTAAAATTTGAAAGTATTCTGATAATAGCTGTGCTTCTCTCCTCCACTTTGCGTACATGGGCACAAAGTGCAGATTCTGAAACAGCACCCATCGTGCTGAGTTGGGACTGGCTTTGTGTTCTTCCGACCAGTCACAGTTTTTTTAAAAAAACATATTATTGTTATTAGGTCAAGTCCCATGCTTCTAATCATGACAACCCATGCAATAACGGAATGCTTATTTTGCTGAGAATAGAACCTTAAAGTGACTGTGGGAATGACAAGCATATTTTGCCACATTGAAGGGGACTGTCTAGGAAGATATTGATTTCCTCTTGTGTAGACGGTTAAAATGCTGTGTAAAGCTACCTGCACCTCAGGTGATAGCACTGACCACCTGATAGGCTTATAGAGGAACCTTAACTTCATTTCTGATAGATTTGGTTTTGAAGAACGTTCAGGTTCTGGTGTGAGGATGCATCATTCCTTTTTAGGCATTGTTGTGGACCTTGTGCATTGGATGTCCCTAGAGACCCATTGCAGGACACTTCCAGCCTCCCAGTCTCCAGAGGCTGAAACGAGTCCATCCATTCCCCAGTCTGATGTGCTCCTGTGGTTCAGAAGTGATTTAATTCAGGTCCAGTTGCTTGAGAACTTAGTTCAAAATTGAGTTATAACAAAATGTCCCATACTCTCTATGTATGTTATAAAACATTTTTTAAAAAGTTTTAAACAACCCTGAGCTAGGAAAGCACTAAATTATGTGGGGAGAGAAACAGGCTATGAATACCTTCTTCATAACTAACTCAAACTGAGGTACAAGCAGTGTGGTCTGGAGCAGATGGCCCTGATGGAAGATTCCAGATTCTGCAGCTTCCTGACTGAGGCAAAGTTAGCAGTGTTCTCGGTGGCCTGGTTCTGTGATGAGGTGTTGGGAATTGTTTCTGGAAGCTCAACCTAGAGTCTGCTTTTTTAGCACTCACTCCCAAAGAGTCTACCCTTTACTAAATCCTTTTCTGTGTGAAGTAACTGGAACTGATTCTGAGAGCTAAAACTAAGAATTCTGACCACTTGCGGGACCATGGGAGAGACAGAGCTAAGTTAGGGATCTTGCTACCACAAGTTGGGTCTCTTGAGTCTCAGAGATGGGAAATGCAGGCCTCCATGAGGTGTTTCTCTCATCTAGCTCCTTCCATGGGTCCATTTAAACTGGTGGAAAATGGTCACGTGGGAAAGTTGGGCATCATTCTCAGAGATGAGAGCTATTGGAGTGGCAACTGACATCTCAAAGTACGTAGGTGCGTACAGAACCATAGACCTCGCTCAGCCTTATCAATAGGAAGGTCATCTCAGAGCATTTTCCCAAAACTTCCTTCTCAAATGATGCTCTCTTTGCATGGTTTGGCTGAAAGTAATGGAGAACTCAGGTTCGGTTGTCTAAAATCATGAACATAATTCATAATCTCACAAAATAAGAAGCCCAAACATAGGGCATCTCTCCTACAAGTTCATTCTGCAGCTCAGTTCTGTCAACAAGACCCGGGTTCTTTCCATCATTTGCTCCACCATCTATGTACGATACGCTTTGACTCAGAGACTTGCTCCGTCCAGGGTTGTTAGAGGTTTGCCCCAACTCTGGCTGCATCCAGAGATATTGACATCCTTTTGAAGAAAGTAATTTATTTATTCTGTCATTTCTTGATGAACATTTACTTTTGTCTCCCCTGTCTCCTCCTACTATAAAAAAATATAGCAATGAGTAACTTTGGATGTCTGTCTTTGCCCATGTGTGCAGAAGTAATTGTTGAATTCCTAGAAATGGAATTTCTTGCTCAAAGAAAGCATGCGTTTGAAATGTTAATAGTTCTCGCCAAATTGCCTTCCCAACAGATGTGTCAATTAATAACGTATGTGAGAGCATGTCTCCCCAAAGAGAGTGTGTGCTTTTACAGAAGAGGTACAGGGGCTGCTTCTGTGAGTGGTGGCTCGGAGGTCCCTGAGACTAGGCAGAGGAATATGCCTGCATAGATTTGTGGTCCCTCCAATCTGGTCTCAGGACAGGATGGAAAGGACTCTCTTTCCAAAGTGAGAATCCACGTTTGCGCTTGAAGCACCTTTTGCTCCATAGTAGGACTGGAACCAAAGGGAAGTGGAAACTAACTGAGCCACAGGGCAGAGCAGGTTAATGGATGGACCCAAAATGAGGCTAGAGAATTCTTGCTGCTTCTATTAAGCCGAAAGGCCTTAACAGGAAAGCTATTTTCACAGAGCTTTCAAACTCTGATGAGCTCACCAGAAGTGTTTTTCAAAATACCCATGGTTCTAATTGTTTCAGTATTAGTTCAAGGAAAGTTCTTTTTGTCTTCAAATAATTTGAAAGTTCAAATTTTGCAATACGACTCTTCCCCTTATGGAATTCTGAAGGTTTTGCGCTATTGGGAAGGAATGACTTAGGTTTTACAAATATATTTTGGCGCCTTACAGATGGAACAATCTGCAAGCTTTCTCAGAATGTCAATGCATGATGTTCCTAACTCTATTTTTTTATTGACCTTTTTCTTATTTGAGAAGTTAAGATAGTGCTTTATGTTACATTTGGAAACATTTATTTTAACTGTTCAAAGGCCCTTTTTCAATTCAAATTCTTTTCTTTTCTCTTGTTGGATTCTGGTGGAGATCACGTAAAACCAACCAGGTGAGAAGCCCTTTGGGAATAACTGAACGGAGCACACCCTGTGTGCAACTTCGGCTATCCTCACTGAATTTTCAGAGGATCCTCTCTGACTCAGAAACCTGCGGCAGCCTCCTGAGAGGACTTTATCCCTTAAACTCCAACACTCCAGCTAATACCAGCTCACAAGATAATTGTCTCGAGTGGAATGAAATTAGGCCAAGAAACCCAAGTGCTGCAGCCTCATTCTGATGCCTGTGTTTTGTCCTCTCTCCTGCCAACAGGCCCCGCTGTGACAACATTCCTAGAGTAGTCTGGTTTGCTGGCACGTTTTTGCCTCAGTCTTTCCTTTCCCACACCCTCTGGTGGCCATTTTATTTCACTTTTAGGAGAGGAATGAGGACAGATGGCCCCAAATACAGTAATGACATCCTTGAATCATGGTGCCTTGATTCATTTATGTTGGAGAGTTATCCAGCTAAGGCATATCCACAGGTCACGTTCTGGGCCTTCAGAACCACTCCGTACAAACTCAGCATTTCATAGCTAGAGAGTTCTCTTATCGTCTTTAACTGGGCCTCTTTGCTAACTCATATTAGCTTTAAACTCAATTAGCGTGTGAACTTACCCTACTGAAATGTGTTTTAGCATATATTTGCCATCCTTGAGTCTGCTTTTGATTCACAGACTGAAATACGCGTTAGGATTGTGTTTGACACGAGTACCATAAAACCTGATGAATGTGGACTTACACAGGGAAAGGATTTATTTATCCCATGTGAGAAGAAGTCTGGGTTTAAGTAAATTAGGGCTAGGCCAGCACCTCAAAAATGCCATTGTGGGACTGGGCTCTCTCTCTTCCTGCCCTTCATCCTGAGGATGACTGATATACCTCCAGCATCAAGCTCCAATTCCAGTCAGGAAGAAAGAAGAAGCCGACGAGGCAGACCCAGCCAACCTGAGCTTATTCGTGTCTTATTCTTCAGACCCCACATGGTCTCTCCTAGCTGCAGGGGAGTCTGGGAAGGGAAGTTTTAGCTCTCTGATTTCTATGACACAGGAAGGCATGGAAGGGGATGCAAATGGATTTCAAGTGAGCCAATTGGTAGTGTGTACCTAGTAGGTCTGTGCTTCCTGGCATCTGGTCCTACTCATTCCAGATTTGGTCTTCATTGTTCATCACTGAGCAACCACAGGTACCACTTCCCTTTCTGCTGCTGAGGTGGGCAATGAAAGCCAAGATGTAAACAGTCTTTGTGGTTTGCGTAGTTTTGTTTTTTTTTTTTTGATGAGGAAGATTGGCCCTGAGCTAACATCTGTTGCTAGTCTTCCTCTTTTTGCTTGAGGAAGATGGTCGCTGAGATAACATCTGTGCCAATTTTTCCCTAGTTTGTATGTGGGACACTGCAATAGCATGACTTGATGAGCGGTGTATAGCTCCGTGCCCAAGATCCGAACCAGTGAACCCCGGGCTGCAGTCAAAACAGAGTGCATGAGTTTAACCACTACACCACCAGGCCAGCCCATAGAATTTTTTTAAATGATGGAAAGAGCACAATGATCAGATGTCAGAAAACTCGATTTTAGTCTTATATTACTTATCCTAAGATGTCTCATCTCAGGCAAATCACTTACCTCTGAGTCCTAGTCTCCCATCTGTAAGATGGAGGACTGGGCTTAAATCTTCTGTTCTTCCCTCTCTTAGGATCTCAAATGTCTGTGAGTAAACCAGGTCTCACCCAGATTACCATGAGGGCTCAGAGAGGCTGGGCCCAGAGAGGAGGCCTCACCGTGCTGCCCATTATCCTCATCTCCCCATCTCTCCCAGCCATCTCTTAGGACCTCCCAGCACTTGGACGCGGAGAACTGAGAAGCATCACAAGAGCTTGGGACCTGGGTAGTAAACTACATTTCTCATTGACCCTATGTGACTCTTGCCTTAAAGGTATGAACTAGTCCAATCTTAGTTATTAAACAACAATTTCCCCTTCGGGTAGTTGTGGCTTCTCTGGGATCATAAGAGTGACCTAGAGGTCAAGCCATTGAAATGGTGTCATCTGCCAGCTTTGAATTGCCTCTTGGCCCAGCATGGCCCAGGAAGTTGCCTTAGAGCCATGTCCTCCACTCTTGATGTGACCAGCCTTCTCCAGGCCCACGCCTGTAAGCACAGCACCTACTTCAGTCTGTAAAATGCTTCCACGACTTGTTTAAGTGTCCACAATCCTGCAGAATCATTGAAGATGGAGGTGTCCAAGGATGCAAACGAATGCATCTATTATAACTCTTCTAAATAACTTGGCCCTCATCTGGGGCCATGGGGTTTATGGTTAATTTTCAGATATTTTCTACAACTACTGTCATTGATTTCTTTTGACTTCATTTTAGCCCAGCATCTTTTGCTTGGCAACTAGTTTACCTATATCACAGATATAAAGTGGTGGGTCATGTAATTTCTGTTTAGTCTAACTTGGGTCAGAGAGTAGAATTCTCCCTTTAGGCCATGACTATCCTGTAAGATGTTCAAGCTCCTTCTTCTAGTGGGTGGTCCATATGAGAAGGGGGTGTGCACAAGGCAGACTATCGAGGGAGTGACCAGAGAATGTGTCTTCACATGGTATGCTCAATGGGTAATAGGCTGACGTTGTGTGTGTGGGGCTGGGGAGAGGTCCTCCACAGTCATGGCTTCAGGGAAAGCTTGGAGTGAGTCAGCTCTCTTGGAATCTCATAGAATGTTCTTCTAATCTCCTAAAAATAGGGTGGCTCCACTCCCTTCTCTCTGGCCCATTATTCTTTATCCAGAATTTTCCATGGTGTGAGAGGAGAAGTGAGTAGATGGGATAGATCAGACTCTTCTGAAACTATGCATCTCAGAATTTTAGTCTCATGCTGTGTTTGTTGTGTTTCAGTTGCAATAAGGCTTAGGAGATAGAGAAGGGAGGAGATCCTATCAAGAGTTCTTAATAAGGGGCTCATAGAATTCAGGATGTCTATGAACTTGCGTGAAAAAAATACATCTTTATTTTCACTACTCTTTAACTAAAATTTAGTATTTACTTCATTTATGAAAGTAGGCAATGATCATGGCCGTGTTAGCAATACTTCTGACTTTGACATAAATAGAAATTACAGTAAGTTTTGTGGCCAAGTAGTTAAGTTTGTGCGCTCCCCTTCGGCAACCCAGGGTGTCCCCAATTTGGATCCTGGGCATGGGCATGGCACCGCTCATCAAGCCATGCTGAGGCGGCATCCCACATACCACAACCAGAGGCATTCACAACTAGAATATACAAATACTGGGGGGCTTTGGGGAGAAGAAGAAGGAAGAAAAAAGATTGGCAACAGATGTTAGCTCAGGTGCCAATCCTTAAAAAAAAAAAGAAAAGAAATTACAGTAAGTTTCACATCACATTAACGTTAACGCAGAAACCTCACAGTATCACTATACTCACTGAAACTTCAACAGTGTGAAGATTATTAGACCCACCTCTAGGTCTTGTTATCTAATGCATTGATAAAGAAGGATATATCTTATATCACATTAAAATATTTTGATATTAACACTTTCTTTGTAATCGTTTGGTTTTTTGTTATGCATTTAAAAACGTTTTTCTAAGGAAGGGTTTCACCAGGCTACCAAAGCAGTTCATGGCTCAAAAATAATTTTTAGGACCGCTGCCCTGGGGATACAATTTATAGAATATGTATAGAACAGAGATGGGGGAAAACACACCTTACAGTTTAGACAGATTCCCTGCTAATTACAGCACAAAAGAATTAAACATAAAGCAATGAGCAAAGGTCATTTCCATCTGACTCGTGTTGCTCCAGGCCTCATTAGCCTGTGGGTACAAGTGGGGTCATGTTAATGCTAACAGCTACATTTCCCTTGTACCTACCAGCTAACATAGTATCTCCCACTTTCCCCCAAATCTCTGTTTTTATGGGAATTCCTGAAAGTGTCTTATGTAAGTTCATCAACAGTTTTCTCATATTTTTCCTCTTATTCATATCTCTGCCCCAGAAGCCTCTGGGAGGGGGGAGGTGATCAACACTGCCCCTACTCTGGGTACCTTCTTTGAGAACCAAAGGTTATCTCCCGAAATTGCTAAGTTACAAGTCCTCATTTGGCCAGGGAAGTGCCACATATCCTAGAAATTTCCCCCCTTACTTCAGTGAAGTAGGGAGCGTAGTTCCCTCCTCACTCTGCACCAAAGCTCCAGCAGGTGGGGCTTCCGCCACTCAAATTGCCAATTTGGGGTTTAGGGATCAATGAAGAGGGAAGGTAAGATTGAATGAGGGAAAAGTAGATGGGGATGGGATATTTCCCTTGTGAAAAGTCACTTCAGCTTCCTCCAGCAGCCCCTTCCTTCTTGAGGTTCACACCTGAGTCCAGGGGTGGAACTCCAGGAAACCACATGCCAGACGCCACGCTGTTCCATCCCCCACCCCCATCCTCTTCATTCAAGTTCGCTAAATTAACTCATTCAGAGAGATGCTTGACAGGCCTCCTGATCCATCAGACCCACTAACACCTGAACTAGCAACCCCCATATGCTAAACATTTCTCCTCTGCCCTCCAGACCACAGCTCCATCCTTCTCTACTCTGCTTTGTGCCAGAGGAGGCTGAACGATGTTATGAACAGCATCAACAGCGCCCTTGTCCTCTGCCTTCCCTTTGATTGAGTTCAGCTGTCAGGAAGTACTATCAGGAGATATATAGGGGGAGGAGGAAGAGGCTGGGGTCTTTATGTTCTCCACGTTGCTCCCTGCCCAGTCACTGTGAGCTAGACCCACCTCTACTGAAGATGTGGCTTCTATTAGGTGGCTCTCCCTTAATGCTACAGGCATTGTCTCCCAGTTCTAGTACCTCCTTTCTCTTAGGCTTTGGCCTAGTGGGTAAGAGCTCTCTCCGTTGCTGGCCTTGGAGTGTTGCACTGGCCCTTGTTTCCTTTGACCCTGCCCACACCTACGTAAGCAGTTGCTCTACTGAGCTTTCCTCAACTCCCTTTTTGAATGTGCTGTCTGCATCACTTTGGTCCTGAATGACAAACTCTCCATCTTGTCTCTGTTGTGTAGGAGAGAAACAAGAGAAAACAATATTGGCCCACCAGTTCTGTGATACTGCTCTGTCCTTCATGATAGACGCTGTAATCAAAACGGGAGCAACTACCGGTTCATGCCCTGCTCGGAGACCTGTAAGCACGAACCAGGCAGCCCCTGTGCAGAGGACTGACTCCTGGGTGGGAAACCCAGTGACAGCTACGCAGGTTTGCTTTACCCTTTCCTCCTTCCCTGCAGACTCATCAGCATGGAAAAGACAGAACAAGACCTCTGACAACAGCTCAGCTGCTGAGGCCACAGAGGGAAAATTAGAAAGATAAAAAATATAGATTATAACATCATCAAAAAAGGGGCATTAGGCCAGGAAGGAGCCTGCTGAGTGTTATGGGAAGGACTTCACTGGAACCTAAGACAATGGAGAAGAGATCTTTAGAATATGCGTGCCTGAGTCAGTCCCAGCAAATGGTCATGCTGCTCAGATAAGCTTGTTTCTGGAAGCACATTGCTTGAATCATTCACCTTCCAGAAATCTGGTTGCAAAAGTGACCATTCCTATCACCATTCCGGTCCTCACGCGTTATTGACACCCCCACTGCGGGAAAGACACTGTGATTGGTGTTCCCTCAGGGTAAGAACATCTAGGGAAAGCTTAGTGCTGCCCAGATGGACTCTGGCATCATTGATCAAGTGAAAACAGTAATGTCCCAAGCAAGACGGGAAGAGGAGGCACCAAGAACAAACATTTATTTTAAAGCAGTAATCTTTATGAAATATGCATGATACAGCTAGCTGCTGATATAATGCCTGTTACAGCTATTTCTCGGCCTATTTGCAAACCCATCAACCACACTATGAAGTGGCACTGTGGACAACACAAAAAGGAATAATGACAATTAAATAAGGCCCATTGCGTATTAAGCATTGCACTTGAACTCATCCAATTTCAACAACAGCACTATGAGAAAAACATTATTATCCCCTTTTTACCAAAGAGGAAACAGAAACTTGGAGAGATTATAGATGTGTTCAAGTGCACATGATAAGGGACAGGGCAGAATCTAACCAACAGTATTAAACTAAAATGACTGAGTGGACGCCCTGGCTATATATTTGTGAAAGTAGCACTGGGCATGACTGCATATTCATATACCAAGTGCATAGTCAGTAAAAAATATGACTGAGCCAATACAAGGTCCAAATGGGGGGTGAGGAAAATAAATGTAAGACTATTCAGAGAGAGAGCGAGTCCTTATTTCTGGGGCAATCACCAGGGATGTGAGATTTGAACTTGACTTTGAACAGTAGGGAAGTTCAGGTGGGGCAAACGGTGTGGGTCAACTCACAGGCATGGAAAAGTACCAGTTTTGAGCACGTATAGCAGTTTGGCTGGGGGCAAGGGTTCATACAAGAAAGTAAAGGGGAATTAACCTGGAAAAGAAGATTGAGAGAGACCAGCTATGAGGGAAATGACTATAAGGCTACAGGGATTAGACTTCACGCTGTTAGAAAGGAGATGTGAGGTGATTAAGCAATGTTTCAAAAAGATCGACCAGGCAGTCCAATGACAGGTGCCTGGGAAAGGCAAGTGATGGGATTTATGGAGCCCAGGAAGAAGGCCACACTGGTCACCAGGTGTGGAGTGACAGGGGCCTGGATTCAGGTGGTGGCAGTGGGCGTGGAAATGAGGGATAAATGAAGAGCCATTTAGAAGGAAAAATCAAGAGGATATGGCAACTGACTCATAATAATAACTAACACTTACTCATTTCCACAAATATTACTTAAGTGCCTTCTTTGCACCAGGCATACTTCCAGGCCCTGGGTATATAGCAACGAACGTGACAGACAAGGCTGCGTCCCTCATGGAATTCACATGCCAACGGAAGAGAAATATAATAAATAAATACACAATAAATAGATATACAATAAACAAAGAAATGAAATGTAACTTCAGGTGGGTAATTTGTGCAATAAATACATACTACAGAGGGTTAAGGGGCTAGACAGTGAGGGGGTCGGAGCTTAGATCAGAGGAGGTGTCCCTGAGGATGAGATGTTTGAATGGAGACTTGAATGAAGCTGCGGGAGTGGGCCATGTGAATAACTGAGAAAAGCATTCCAGGCAGAGAGGACAGGAAGTACAAAGGCCCTGAGGCAGCTGCATTCTCCCTGTGATCAGAACAGCACAGCCAGTGTAAGCAGAGGAGAGTGAGAAGGAGGAGAGTGGGAGGGAGGCTGAGGGACAGCAGGAGCAGAACAGTCAAGAGCCCAGCAGGCCATGGTGAAGACTTTACACTGTACTCCAAATGAGGAGGGGAATGACATGACATGCTTTCTATTTTTTAAAGATCACCACTTGACGCAAGCTGACGATGGCGGAACAAGAGGAGAAGCAGGGAGACCACTTAGGAGGTCATTACAACAATCCAGGTGGACGATGCTGGTAGCTTGGACTAGTGGCAAAGGTGATGAGAAGCAGTAGGATTTGGGAGGCGTTTTGAAGGTAGAATGAACAGGACTTGGTGATGGGCTGTACGGAGTATATGGAGTCAAGAATGAGAGAAATCAAGAAGGCATCAGATTCCAGAAAACCTATATTGGGGTGAGAATGACTGAGTCTTTGATTCTCTGATTTTCCTACATTCCAATCATCTAATCCATCGATAAGTATAGTAGAGTCTATACCCAAAACCTATCTTGGATCTGTCCAGTTCTCACCTGTTCCCCACAACCACACTGGTCCACAGAGCATCATTTCCTTCTTGGACTATTGCCAATGCCTCTCAGCTAGCCTCCCTACTTGTGCTCTTGTCTCTTCCCTGATAGGTAATTCTGTAGAGAATCTTGGATTCAATTAGCCTCTGCTGAAATCCCTTTAGCAGATTTTTGGAATAAGAAATACTTAGAATAAAATCCTAATTTCTCAGCCTGGTTTATAAAATCTTACATAATCTCATCCCTCATAGCTTTGCCACCTGCATCTCGCCATGCCTCCCCTCCCCCAGTGCACTCCTAGTCACTGTCAGTTTCTCAGACACACCAAAACTGTGCACCCCACAGTCCTTCTGATTGGCAAGCTTTTTCTTTGTTCCTGCAAGGGCCAATCTTTCATATTACTCAGCTCTCAGCTTAAATGTTACCTCCTCAGTCAGCCTTCCTGATCACCCAAGTCACTGTTCACTTTGAAAGGAAGCATCTAATTTCCTTCCCCTTGAGTCTGTGCTGCCCTTAGTGACTTGCTTGACCAACAGAACACAGGAGAGGTGACGTTGTGGGACTTCTGAAGCTAGATTCCTTGCAGTGTCTGCCTGGACCTCTTGGAACAGCCCCACTTGGAGCCCTGAGCTGCCACATATGAAATCTGACTGCTCTGACATTGCCATGCTGGACAGCCACGTACAGGCACTCCAGTCAACAATCCCAGCCTTGCAGCCACCCCACCCAGGCACCAACTATCCAGACAGGACCAGCCATCAGCTGAATACCACCCAGATAACACCATGCGGAGCAGAAGGCTCCCCCAAGTGAGCCCTCCCCGAAATTCTCACCCACAAAATTGTGAGATAGCAAAGTGGTTGTTACTTTATTAAGTCCCGAAGTTTTGGGGAGTTTGTTACGCAGCAATAGGCAGCTAGGACACTGTCTACCACGGTATTTCATTGCTTTCTAGAACATTTATCACTATCTGATATTTTTCTTGTCTATTTAGTTACTCTATGTGCCATCTATCTATCATCTATTTATCTATCTATTTACTGTGTATTTTACTTCCACTAGAATGTCAGCTTCATGAGAGCAGGGGCCGTATCTGCCTTGTTTATTGCTGTATCTTTGGCATCTAAATAAGCTCTTGTACATAGCTAGATGCTCCATAAACATCGCTGAACAAATGAATGTCTGTGTTTCTGAATATCCATCTCTTAAGGGCAGCAAGGGTGAAATGAGTACAAAACACACATACATACACACATACAAATGCAGAGAAGAAAACCTGGGTAAATATCTCAAAATATTATCCTCCAGGTTCACAGAACTGGCAAAAGGCAGAGCCTGGGTTTAAACTCAACTTGATTTTCCATCTGCACACTTAAATGCTATGCTCTTCTGTAAAAGAAACAAGAGGGGCTGGCCTGGTGGCGCAGCGGTTAAGTTCGCACGTTCCACTTCTCGGATCCCAGGTGCGGACATGGCACCGCTTGGCAAAAGCCATGCTGTGGTAGGCGTCCCAAGTGTTAGGTGGAGGAAGATGGTCATGGATGTTAGCTCAGGGCCAGTCTAGCTCAGCAAAAAGAGGAGGATTGGCAGTAGTTAGCTCAGGGCTAATCTTCCTCAAAAAAAAAAAAAGAGAGAAAGAACAGTCAATATTATTTCCAAGTTTACAAACCTTGGTAGAACAGGGAAGAAGGAATGGGGAGAAGCCGGATAGGAGGAAAGGAGATCCGGGGCATGTCTCCCTCACTCCCACTTTTCATTTCTAATTTATTATTTCTAGGGCAGATGATTGCTACAGATTTAAAAATAATTATCTGATCAATTTATTATTATATCTTACTTCCAAGTCTTCTTAGTAATTTGAATACATTTTGGCTTTCTGATACTTTTCTTAGTGAATAATCATATTAATGATGAAAATAAAATTTTTGGATTTTCCTATATGTTTACTGATAATTTCTGTTCCTTGTCTTATTGAATTAGTTAAAACTTCCAAAAATAATACCAAATAATAGTAGTGATAGCAAAGATATCTGTTCTAGTCTTGATTAAAATTCCCTCATTTATTACGACATTTGCTGCCTGCTTTTGGTAAGTGATCTTCATCAGTTTTAACGACTATAGTTTTATCCTTTTTTATATTTTTTTCAAAAACTACGAATGGCTCCTAAAATTAATCAAATGTCTTTTTAGTATCTATTAATCTTGCAATTTTTATTCTTTAATTTGCTAATATAATGAATTATATCAATTGATTTCTTAATATAATATTATCCTTACATTCTAGAATAGATTATATTTTATTCTATTATTCTTTGATATGATAATATTCTATTTGGAAATCTTGCATTTCTATTCATAAGTGAAATAGTTTTATGGTTTTCTATTTATGTTCCGTCTTTATAAGATTTAATATTAAGATTATGCTAGAATCCCTGTGGTCTGTAATGGTTTAACTAAATAGTTAAATGATTTGTCCTTTAAAGATTAGCTAGAACTCAGCTGCAAAACCCTCTGGTTTGGGTTCTTTTAAATAAAGGATTTTAATTATTTTTCCAGTCTTTATTGGTCTGTTCTCATTTTATATTTCTTCTTCAATCAATTTTAATAGATTTTTTTAAACCAAGAAATTATCAGTCTCCCCTAGATTTTTATGTTTATTGCCTTAAACATACTATTATCTGTTAATTTCTATAATCTTTTCAGGATACATGATTCAGTCTGCTTTCTCATTTCTCACATAGTATATTTTTCATTTTATTAATCCTCAATCAGACCTGACAGAAGATTATTTTCCTGTTCTTCCAGAAAACCAACTTTTGGTTTTATTTTTCCTTTCGATTATTTTTCTGTTCTCTATTTTGTGTATTTCTGCTTTTATCTTTATTATTTGCCATATCCTAGTTTCTTTTGTTTCATTTGGTTGTTCTTTTCACAATTTTTTATGATTGAATAATTGCTTAATTTACTCAGATTTTTATTTAAAAATAATTTGCAGCTCTAAATTTCCCTTTGATTAAAAATTTATCTGTGCTGATAGCCTTTTCTATGAGCCATTTATGCTTTACATTTTTGTAGATAACATACAATTTTAGTTTTAACTTTCTTTTTGATCCAGCGGTTATTTCTCATTATTCTTCTTTTCCAAATTAATTTGGAAGTTCTACTATTTTTTTTTTATTTCTTCTAGTGGATACTTTTCCTTCTTAGCTATCAGGATTCAACTTTTTTTCTCTATTAATACACCAAAAATGCTACTCACTACATCTCTCTCCAAGATGTTTTACTTTCTCCCTTCTCAATACCCTATTTCGAATGATGTTTGGGCCTCTCTCAATGCTCCTACGAGAAGAGATGAGAAAGGATTATAAGTTGATTATTAAATCCATAGCAATTGTCTGCCCTAGAAATGATAAATCGGAAATGAAAAAGTAAAGGTGAGGGGGAGATCCTATTCCCTATATGACAGATAACTGTGACATTGAACAGAAAAACTTTAGGACGTATGTGAAAAAAATTATAAAATCTTATTGAGGGACACAAAATATGTTCTGAACACATGAAGAGGCATATTATACTTTGAAAATTAATAAGTGAATTAATTGTTATTTCTATCATAATCTCAAAAGAATCACTTTGGGAGGCAATAGAAAAATGATTTGAGAGTTCATCTGGAAGAATAAATGACTGATGATGGCCAAAAACTGTTTTGAAAAGTTTTTGTGATGGGAGGCTAGTGAGGGGAGAATTTCCTCTCCAAATATTAAAATGTAATAGAAAGCTAATGAAATCAAAACAGCATAATACTGGCAGACAAATTAGTGGAACAAATAGAGAATCCAAAAATAGATCCAGAAGTATGTGGGATCCTAATATAGGACTAAAGTAGTAATACAAACATAAATTGTAGGTTGAATAAATCTCAAATTAAAATATAAAAACATCAGGGGCTGGCCCCGTGGCCAAGTGATCAAGTTTTCATGCTCCGATTCGTGGCCCAGGATTTCGCCGGTTCAGATCCTGGGCACGGACATGGCGCCACTCATTAGGCCACACTGAGGCAGCATCCCACATGCCACAACTAGAAAGACTTACAACTAGAATATACAACTATGTACTGGGGGGATTTGGGGAGAAAAAGCAAAAAAAAGATTGGCAACAGTTGTTAGTTCAGGTGCCAATCTTTAAAAATAAATAAATAAAAATATTAAAAAGACAATTTTGAAGAAAGTCCATATAATAAACAGGAGTTGGGGGAGAGCTTCTTAAGCAAAGCAGAAAACCCAAAAGCCATAAAGGAAAAATAGACATATTTGATTTTATAGAAATTAGAGTATTTTATAGGCCAAAAGATACCAGGAATAAAGATAAAGACAAAAGATAGATTAGAAAAGAAATTCATATGACAGGTCAATATTTTTAATATCCAAATATGTCTTATAAATTAATAACAAAATTATCCCAAAAATGAGCAAGGAAGATATATGAGAAATTCACAGAGAAATGAAAATAACTGGTGAACTTATGGAAATATGCTTGGTCTTGCTAGTGTCACAGAAATGCACATTAAAAGAAGTTATATGTCAACCTGTTAAAATCACATAATTTCATTGTTTTAAATTTTTGAACTTTTTACAATAAAAATTAGAGGGAATACTATAATGAACATCTATATTCATTACTTAGATTGAATAATTGTTAATGTTTCGCCACATTCCTTAATCTAATTTTTGATTATTTTTGATCATGCTATTTCTCTCTAAATACTTCAACATATTTCTCTTAGAAAAAAGACATTTCCCTAAATAACCGCAGTACCATTTCAACTAGCAGGATTAACAACAATTCTTTCATATTATCTAATACCCAGCCTATACTCTAAATTCCCCAGTTGACCCTAAGACATCTTTTACAGCTGGTTTGTCCAAAGTGTGGCCCACTTGAGGACCACTTATTGCATTCGGTTGTTGTGTCTCTTGAATCTCTTTTAATCTTGAATGGAATTCTCACCCTCGCCTTTTTTTCCATGGTAGCAACTTGCTGAAGAGACTGGGCCAGCAGAATTACAGAACGTCCCACCTCCTGGGTTACTTCCTTGTGGTTTTCCTTTTAATTCCTGTAAACTGAAGTTAGATCTAAAGGCTTCATTAGATTTGGGTTAAGTATTTTGGGCAAGAAGCTTTCACAGGTGACGCTGTGCTCTGGCCTGTTGTACCTCATCACAGGGCAGGTAATGTCTGGTCTCCACTGTTACTGATTCTAAGATTGTTCATTGGGTCAAGGTGGCAACAACCTGATCCTACGCTGTAAAGTTGTGTTTTCCCAGTAGGGACCAGTATGTAATTTGTGAAATGATATTCTGGGGACATGTAAATATCCAGTTCTCCATCCGTCTTTCCTTATTGCTTTAGCATCCACTGATGACCTCAGCCTGAATGAAGTTTTTCATTATGGGTTACAAAATGGAGATTTTCTAGTCCTATCTTTTGTTCAACATTTATTAGTTGGTGGTCTTCTCTAAGAAGAGCTGTCCGAAATCATTAAGGGTATTGGGCTATGCTAATATGGAGTTCATACTGAAAAGGCAGATAAGTAATTCTTTCTACTTCATAATCAATTTTCAGAAGAAGGAATTGACCTAATAACTATCTCCAATAATGACTCATGAGGTTCCTCTTTTCCTATTATTTTTTTTAACGTGGCTTCCTCTTTCTGGGTATCTATCTATCTATCTACTTACCTACCTATCTGTCTAGAAAATAAGGAGCCCCTGATGTCTGAGAACAATCTGACACTCCCGGCTAGGCCTCAGTGTTGTTACAGATTGATCTAATGCTTACAGCTAAGCAGTGGTGTTCTCCTGTTGGACATAAACAATCTCACAGAACATCCACTTCAGACAGATGTCACTATGCAACCCACAAAATACCAAGCACTCCCCACTCTTGGCTAATTTGAGAGACTTCTGCTGCTTTAGCAATTTCAGCTTTATCTTGCTCTATTCTGCCCTCCCTATAGATAACACTCACTGAGATAGTCTATCATAGTATTATCTCTACTTTCTGACAACACTCAATCTAGAACAAATTTCTGCTTCCTTAGGCCCTCCCCAAATAACTCAACCAAAACCAAAATCCCTGAATAGGTTCTTTCTAACACCCTTTTACTGAGATGATGCCTTCTTAACTGCCCCTCCTCTCTGCCCTTCCCCATAGTATACATTCTCCCTTACTGCAATGAGTGAGAAAAATAAATTCTACTTGTTCAGTTACTGGTGTTCCTGGTGGTCTTTTGGTGAAGGAAATTAAAGAAAAAAAAATATTTTATACGTGGTGTGTTTCAACCCATTACAGTTATTATTATTTTCAATGCTTAATTTTTCCAATTTTGTGAGTGGGAGACCCTTCAAACCGGCTTATGTGACTCCTTGGTAGAACACCATTAGTCTCTGAAAGCGTTCTGTGTTTTGGCATGAAGATGTCCCCCGCTCACCTAGTATATTCCCTGCCCCAGACCTGGACAGAATTTAAAAGAGTAATATCAGCCAGTGACTTCAAGGATGTGGGAAGTCAAATACTTGCAGAGCTTGCTGGTTGAAGTTGAACTTTTATAACATTTTGGGAAAGAATTATAAGATATTTCCTAGTATTTAAAGCATTCATACATATTGATCCCATTTTTGGACCCTAACAGAAACAAATAAAAGCAGGAGAACGGAGGAATTTATGCACATGGATGTTTACTGCAACATTGTGCTGGCAGAAGAGTGGAAACAGCATATCCACCAAAGACAAATGGAGGACTAAATTATGCTCATAATGTAAAGTATAGAATATTAGGCAGCTATTTTTTTTAATGAGATAGAGCTATTGTAGAAAATATCCATGAAATACTGATAAACAAAAGAAACATATTGCAGTGTTTTATATATACCGCATAGTCTTATTCAGAGGCAAGAAATCACCCTATGCTTGTGTTTTTGTTGGCTCATGAAGAAAGAATTTTATCACACTGCTCACTCAGAGGAGTGGGAATAGATCCCAACCACCTTTGATTTGTTTTAATATGCAGCACATATATATTCCTTTTTCATTTACCAAAAAATTAAAACATGAGAAAAAAATAAGTAAACAATAACCAAACTAAAAGATGGAATTTAATTTAAATAGTTTCTTATTTATAGTCAATCTATAAGACAAAAGATAGACATTTTAGGGAGAGAGCTAGACAGTTTCTTAATGAGGGCCTTGGTTTCTCCCAGGAGGCTCTGTCATCAAAGCCTCCATGATAAAATACCGTCTGCCACGTTGAGTGCCAGGTCTTGTATCTGGAACTCTTGTCGTACCTTGGATAAAGCTACTCGTATTTCTTCACCCAATGTTAGAGAGAAAAGCACTTGACTCCTTTTTCCTGAGAGAAAGTTCACCTTGTAGCATCATGGACTGCCCCATAACTTAAGTTTGCATTCAGCCGTCACCACAAAACGTACACACATATGGAAATTTTACAGGATGGGGGACAAAACCATTCTGGCAAAAGTACCTAAAATCATTATATTTTGGTGATTTAAAAATAAATTAACAGAGCTTTTCAGAGATATGGGCACTAAAGCTAAATGGAAAAGAAAGCTGAAATGAGAAAAAGGTTCATCCTTACCACAGCAGAAGGACTTTCCGCCCAAAGTAATTTCCGTTTTCTGGGTGAGTGGGTTTGCATTCTGGCTACACTAATGCAATAGTTCTATGTATGAGTAATTTTAGAGTTCCACTCAGCAATTCTAGCTCCACCGATAAAGGCTTCGGGTGGATGAAATAGTATGTTTACCTTTATCAAAAATGCATTTCCATATGAGAGTAAATTGTGACAAACATAAAAATATATTATTACTAAAGATGATAGAAACAAACCGTGGCTCTGCTCATGGCCATGAGAGCTTTCAATAATCACATATTACATAGTTTAAGTACAATTTTCCGATGGCACAATAGCCTAGAGCAGTTTTTTTGTTTGTTGTTTTGAAGACATGAGGCATTATCTAGAAAGTACACTGCCTGTAAGCCTGATGTTGCAGGAACAGGGAGGCTAATAACTCCCCTTTTTCTCCAAACACACTTCTCGTTTATCTCTCTGGGGTTTCAACAGAGCTGAGAGGAGCCGACTCTCCCTGTGTTTAATCTCAGAACTTGGCTGTAAGGTCTGCTGTTTTGGGCACCCATTTTTCACTAGTTTCTGCATAAATATCCTCAATAATTTAGACACCTGGGGGTAAAAGTGGGGGACGGTGAGTATCAAATCTTCTCCCCAAGCAAAAATTTTAAAGTTTCCAGTTTTATTGGAGGGCCCAAGTACTGTCCAAAATGCACCTAATTTCTTCTGATTAGGTGATGGAGGTTGTTGTGTTACTTGCCTCCTTGCTTTAACTCTCAGAGAATATCCTCAGTCAAATAACTTTTGTCTTCTGGCAGGAGAAAAAAAAGAAGAAAAGTTATTTCTCTATCTCTGCTATCCTTGGGGCACACTATTCTCCCTTCTCTTTCTTCATGCTCCGCTCAGCCCAGGTTGGGGTTGATGATGGCATTGGACTGTGTGCGGCATTTCCTTTCTCTGCGTAACGTAAACTCCCCTCCTTCTGTCCACTTGCTGGATGGAAACCTCTGTGTCAGGCTTGGCAAATACCTGGTGGATACATCAGGCTACACTTTCAATCGCCTGAAGCTGGCGCATGAGACCTACCACTCCAGGTATAAAATATTTCTTCTTTTTCATTTTAAATGATTTTTAATATAAACACACATAATACAAACTGTGCTAGTAGGAACTAGCACAATGCCAAGCACATAGCAGACAATAAATATTTGTTAAACTAAATATTCTCAGTCATAAATCTGACTCATATATAGAGTTTGGGGTGACGTTGCCGGCTGTGAATAGATGAGAAAGATGTGATAGGATGATACAGATTCATAAAGAGTCAAGGAACATGCAGGTGCTGCAATCAATGTGCAATTTATCAGCAGCTGAATCACTTCCGTGTTGGATAGAGACCTATTTTATCCCGAAACTGGTCCCCACAGGTTCTGACTAAAGCAATTGAAAGAAATGCACTCTTCAGATAATATCTCCCAATAGGTTTTAGGATCAATTCTATGACATGAACTTATCTAAGCATCTAGAAAGTAAGTCAGGCACAGAAATAACTGCTCCCTTCTAGAAGTGGATAAAGATATACTCCGGATATGTAGAAGAGAGCAGTAATTTCATTCATTTTATCATGAGTCTATTTCTATAGACCATGACTGGCTGGTGGAACGTTCTTTCTGATTGCCTCTTGTACCTATTTACATGGATGTTCACAAAGAGTAACAACAGCAAGCGACGTTATTTCTAAAAGTTCAAGCACCTTATAGAATTCACAGTGTCAAAATCATGTTATAACTGACGATCCAAACAGGATGTGTTTTAGAACAAAATCCAAATGTTTTCTTTTAACTAAAAATGTTGGAGGTATGGAATTAAAATGGCTACAGCAACTCAAGTTCAACTTTCCAAAATGCCCAGGGAGTTGCACAAACTCTCAGAGCCTTGATTCCGAAATGAAAAGGAGATTTACACTCACGGGCTTCCACTGTGCCCTGGCTGAGCTTTCCTCTTGACATCCTTCCCAATTTAGCAAGGCCTTCCTACACTCCCCAGGTGTGCCAGGTGGCTAAGGACTATAGGATTGTCCTCATGCTTTCTTTTCTTTCTGCCCTTAAAGCATGAAGACTCCTGCCTCATTTTTTAACTTCTTATTTTGAAATAATTGCAGTCATAAAAAAATAGCAAAAATATTACAAAGAATGCCTCAATACTCTTCACCCAGATTTCTCCAAATGATATTTTACCAAAACTTCTTTATCATTCTGTGTGTGTGTCTATATACACATACATATGTATGCATATTATATATAGATATGTTTTAATAAAGACATTTGAAACTAAGTTACAGACATGCTTTCCCTTTACTCCTAAATATTTCAGGCCGTATTTCTCTAAAAACAAAGACATTCTTTTATATAACCACAATACAAATTACCAAAATCAGGGAAAGTATCATTGATAGTATACTATTCTCTAATCTGTAATACCTATATAAATTGGTCATTTTTCCCACTCATGTCCTTTATAGCAAAAAGAAAAACATCCAGCCTGTATCTCTTTAAATTCCTTTAATCTTTCACGGACTTAACAGTTTTGATGAGTGCTGGTCGGTTTTTGTGTAGAATGCCACTTAATTTGAGTTCTTCTGCTGTTTCCTCATGATTAGATCTAAGTTACGCGTTTTTGGTGGGGATACCACAGAAGCGATGCCATGTCCTTCTCAGCGCATCATGTTGGGAGGCGCATGATTTGTATTTGTTCCATTACTGGTGTTGTTATCTTTGATTACTTAGTTTAGGTGTTGTCTGCCAAGTTTTTCCACTGTAATGTTGCTGGTTTTTTCCCTAAAATTAATAAATAACTTGTGGGAAGGTACTTTAAGACTATACAAATATCCAATTTCTCATCAAATTTTTATCCTTAGCATCCACTGATGATTCTTTTCTGCTTCTTTTTAAGTTTCTTCTTGCATCTCACAGTACTTTCTCAGAATAAACTGATAATATCCTTCTTTCCTTAAATAAAACACTCTGTAATGGTTTAGGCAATTCTATCAAAATGCAATATTTGCTGTAATAACTTTATTCCTCAGAATGTTGTGAGAATTTGGTAGGAAAAAATTAAAATGTTCCTCTCTTGCTTCAGGTGTATAATTATAGCAGATAATTCTAATACAATTAAACTAGTCTCATAATTCAGCAAAACTGTTTAAAGACTCACTGATTAAAAGTCACTAACAGTAATTACTTAAAAAGACATGCATTTGATAAATATCAAAATGGGCTTCCAGGGAAGAGGTGAAATGGAGAAAGTTAGAGATGGCCTGCGAACGCTGTTGTTATTTAAATTCCCAGTGACAGAGGTAGACCTGAATTATCTTGGCATATTTAGATCAAGATACACATTTCCTCCAGCAAAACAGCAAGTGAGGGAGTGAGGCTCTCAATTTGAAATTAAATATTAATGACGAATTCCTTTCCACTCTCTTTTTCCTTGAAGTCACTAGAGTGACTGTTTCTGTGTTTTACAAATGTTTATTTGAATCATAGGGCTTTCTGTTTTAGTCTGCATAATCTCTCCACCTCACAGGATGTTCCTTCCCTGTCTTCAACTCCGGGAACGTAAAATTCGCTCATGAGTGGCAAATAGAGAAGAGAGGTAGAAAAAGTGATGGAAATCCTACTGGGCAGAAAATATGAAACTACTCACCCGAACCCTGAAACATATTTATTGAGCTCTCTCAAGATCACCTAAAAACTATTTGTGGCTGTGTTTTCTCTGAGGTTCCCACTAGGGTGTGGTTTTAAGAGTCTTCAGCAGTTGACAGCCTATATTACCTCAGTGACTTCCATGGCAGCTCTTTAACAATGTGCTCCATCCCTGTAAAGCTCCACTCAGTCAGCAAAATCACCATGTACCTGAGGGCACTAGCCATCAACCTTGGCTGTACATCGTAACCACATGGCTCCCATTCCGAGTTTCTGATATTATTGATCAGGGATGTGGCCTGGCATTCAGGGCTTTTGAAAGCTCCCAGATGATTCTGATGGGTAGCCAAGGTTGGAAACCTCTGCTGTAAAACGTTCTTATTTTCCCCTTGGCCTAAGAAATAAAATTCTAGTCTCCTTATTTATGCAGATTTCTGTGACTCGCTATACTTTCAAGATCCCCCTAGTAGTTTATTTCCACACATATGAGTGAACAGGAAAACCGTTTATCTAGGCTGCTTTGTACACTAGAGGTTGCTTAAAAATTTCAGAGACTGATGAGCTAAAAATATCTTATTCAGCTTAAGTTTCACCTTATAGAATAATGAATTAGAAATATCTCATTTTCCCCATTCAGATTCCACTGTGCATGTCACAGCACTGCTGCCGCCTTCACAGTTGTCTCCATCACTGTGATGCTTTCTGATCTTGGCAGTTGACCGAGCTGGTCCTGGGGTAGTTATGACATTATCATTTACTGAGTGCCTCCTAGCTACCAACTGCTTTATACAAGTGCTAAAAACATATTTTAAACAGAAAACCATCAGCTTTAAAATAGCTAGAAGAGAGCCAGGATTAAGTCCCAGGTCTGGGAGGCTCCAAAATCATGGCTGTCTCTACAGATGAAAGTTCCAGAAGGGGACACTTTCCCTCTGTTGATTAGTCCAAGCCATTCAACTCACTACTTCCCTTGGCAATTTTTATTGGTTTAGAGGTTCTAGGGTCTCCTGAAAAGAATAAACTAGATTCCACGGTCGAAGGGTAGCTTAATGCTCTCTCTCCTGCTGAATGGGAATAAGGAGCATGGAGCCTTGATCTCCACTGGCTGCCATTTTTTGACCTGAGGTAAAAGAGCCTTAGTTTGAAAGCAATGCTGAGAACAACAGAAGGTTCCCCAATAGCCATCAATGGGACCAATACTATACACGGGCAAATAGGCAGCTGCCTACATATGTGATTTTAGAGATAATGGAAGAACGCTCCCCAAACAACTCCTTCCTGCTCATTGGTGCCTAAAATTCCCTTAAAGGAGAAAGAAGCTTTTATTCCATATTTAGAATGAAGACAAAATACAAACAGCTGGGAAAATGTAGCTCACTGATTCACATCCAGTGGTTGATGGAGAACTTTTTCTGGGAGCAGGTTTAAGGGTGAACACACATGGAGACAGGTGACAGGAAGGAAATCTAAAGATGGTGGGAAAGGGATGCTGGTTGGTCTGAGGATTGTCACCAAGAGAGACTGTGGCATCTCCTTCTTCAGCCATATATTCCAGCTGAAATGGTTTACATATTATCCTACTTGAAAGAACGCAGGTGGCCTAAGTGATTTCTCATGAGTTTTTTTCTTACTTTTTTTTAATGTACATTTCTTCAAATTTTAACATATGTATAGATTCATGTAACTACCTTCACCATCACCTCCATACAGCATAGTTCTATCACCTCCATAAATCATTAAATGCTCCACCTTTGTAGTCATCCCTTCCCCAACCTATAACTCTGGCAACCTCTGATCTGCTTTCTAGCATTTTTGTTTTGCCTTTTTGAGAATGCCAAATAAATGGAATAGTGCAGTATGTAAACTTTTGAGACTAGCATTCTCCACTAAGCATAATGTCTTTGAGATTCATCCAAGTTGTTGTTTGTATCAATGGTTTGTTCCTTTTCATTGCTGAGTAGTATTTCATTGTGTGAATTTACCAGGGCTTGTTTATCCATTCATCAGTTGAAGGACATTTGGATGGTGAAAGTGGATATCCTTGTCTTGTCCTAATCTTAGGGGGAAAGCATTCAGTCTTTCACCATTGAGTGTAGTAATGTTAGCTACAGGTATTTATAGATGCCCTTTACTAAGTTGAAGAAGTTCTCTTTTATTCTTAGTTTGCTGAGAATTTTTACTGTGAATGGATGTTGAAGTTTGTCACATGCTTTTTCTGCAAAAATTAATGCAATCATGTGTTTCTTCTTCTTTAGACTATTAATTTGATGGATTATATTGATTGATTTTTGCATATTAAACTAGCCTTGCATTCTTGGGATAAACTGTACTTGCCATGGTGTATTATTCTTTTTAGTCTATTGCTGGATTTGATTTTGTTCATGAATGTTGCTGGACTATTTGGTTGAGCATGCTTGTGTCTATATTCCTGAGGGATACTGGTCTGTAATTTTCTTGTGTTGTCTCTGCCTGGTTTTAGGGTCAAGGTAATGTTGGCTTTATAAAATGAGTTGGAAAATATTCTCTCCTCTTTTGTTTTCTGGAAGAAAGTGTGTAGAATTAATATTATTGCTTCTTTAAATTTTTGGTAGAACTCATCTATTAAACCATGTAGGCCTGCAGATTTCTTTTTCAGGAGGTCTTTAACCAAAAATTCATTTTTAAAACAGATATAGTACTATTCAGGTTATCTATTTCATCATGGCTGAGTTTGGGTAGTTTATAGTTTTTGAGGAATTGTTCCGTTTAACCTAAGTTGTTGAATTTACATGTGTAGAGTTGTTTATAGTATTGCCTATTATCCTTTTAATGTCTGTGGGGATTGTACTAATTTCCCCGCCTTCATTTATGATATTGGTAATTTGTTTCTTCTCTCTCTTTTTTCTTTCTTTTTTTTTTTTTTTGATCAGTCTTGCTTGAAGCTTTTCAATTTTATCGCTCCTTCATAAAACCAGCTTTGTTTCATTGGCTTTCTTGGTTTTTCTGTTTTCAGTTTCATTGATTTCTGCTCTGTATTATTTCCTTCATTCTGCTTGCTTAGCTTTTACTTTGCTATTGTTTTCTAGTTCCTTAAGGAGAAAGTTTATTGATTTGAGGCTTTTTTCCTTTTCTAATAGAATCATTTAATGATGCAAATTTTCTGCTAAGTTACTTTTCCAAACCCCTCAACAGCTCCTCATTGCATTCTTTCCAGGTTCATGACTGCATTCAGTGGGAGGCACATGATGGAATATGAATATGCTTACTCTATCTGACCCACAACAAGTTAGTCTTGTTTAATATAGTTTTTCCAGGAATCTTCTGGCAAAGAAAATGCCTCTATTTCACATTATCTCATCACACATAAAATTCATTATTTAAACAACAAAAATGTGGCACTTTTCGGGGCTGGCCCCGTGGCTGAGTGGTTAAGTTCGCGAGCTCCGCTGCAGGCGGCCCAGTGTTTCGTTGGTTCGAATCCTGGGCGCGGACATGGCACTGCTCATCAAACCACGCTGAGGCAGCGTCCCACATGCCACAACTAGAAGGACCCACAGCAAAGAATATACAACTATGGACCGGGGGGCTTTGGGGAGAAAAAGGAAAAAAATAAAATCTTTAAAAAAAAAAAATGTGGCACTTTTCTGGTGATTTTCCAGAAGTGCATGCTTAAAGCTAGTGGTTACCATGATGAACGTTTTTCATGATGAGTGCTTGGCTTTCGCACAATTTATTTTGAATTATTCCTCCAAACTCATCTACTAGAGAAGAATATATTGTTAACTGCTCTTAAGAAGAGAGAAACAAGGCCCTCACAAGAGAAGACTTTTGGCTGTAGCCTTTATTGACATGTCCTTTAGCTCAGAGACTCCTTCCTCAGCCATGTCCAGTCTACTAATAAGCCTATTAAAGGCATTCTTCATTTCCGTTACAGTCTTTTTTATTTCTAGCACTTCTTTTTGGTTCCTTCTTAGGATTTTCCTCTCTCTGCTTATGTCGCCCATCTGTTCTTGCATGCTGTCTTCTTTATCCATTAGAGTCCTTAGTATATAAATCATAGTTGTTTTAAATTCTGTCTGTTAATTCTAACATCCCTGCCATATCTGGTTCTCATGCTTGCTCTGTCTCTTCAAATTGTTTTATTTTTTATTTTTTTGCTATTTGGTATGCCTTGTAATTTTTTCCTTTAGCCGAATGTGATGTACCAGACAAAAGGAACTGCTGTAAACAGGTCTTTAGTGACGTGGTGGTGAGCTCTGGGGGAGGGAAGCATTCTGCAGTCCTATGATTCAGTCTCAGGCTCTTAGTGACCTGTGATGCTGGACTGTGAGCTTCTCAAGTGTTTCTCAGTTTTTTCTCTCCCCTTAGGTAGGACAGGATGGTTAGAGTGGGCTGGAGTTGGGCATTTCCCTTCCCCCAGGTTAGTTAAGTTTTGAATACCCTAGCAGGTTAGGCTCTGGTTAACTGGTTTCCCTGAGGGAAGGCTTGTTAAGAATAGAGTGTTCCATGGTATTTCACACTGGTTCCTTTTCTTCTGCCCCTGCCAGAAGCTGGAGGGAATTTTTCTCCCATATTTGGCGTGGGAATCAGGTTGAGCTCTTGGAGGTAAATCTCACAATATTGGGGGGGCCCCGTGTGACTGGGTCCCCCTGGAGTTTGTAACTCACGAACTTGTCTGCACTGGGCCTCCAGTAATTCGTCAATTACAGTTCAGGTTTTCGTCCCCCAGCACTGGTTTCCGCCATGGTTGCTGCTCATGAGTCTCCACTCAGAGGAACTGTGAATCCCTGTATTCCCCTGTCTGCGCCCCCAGTGTTGGGGGTGGCAGTTTGCCCTGTGTCCTCTGCTCTCTTATGGACCCAGGAAGAGTTGATTTTTCAGTCTGTTCAGCTTTTTACTTGTTGTTAGGATGGAAGGGAGATTTCCAAGCCTCTTACATGCAGACCTGGAACTGAAAGTCCTAGCTGGAGCCTCTAGAGGTTCAGTCCATGCCCCCAATTCAAATAGAACAAGAGAAAATTTGTTCCCCTGTGGACATTCCTGTGGCACGCCTTGTTCACTCCCGCATCCATTTGGCTGGACCTAAAAGTAGAAAGTGGACTGAATGGACTGAGGTAGCTGGTCTTATTGCACCCATTTATTTTCTGGTATTTATAAAGGAAAAATGTAAGGGGATGAGCCAGGATTATTCTTCCAAACCTTGAGACCACAGACTGTTGCTCTTTACTCTCCTTTGTCAAGGGTACAATGATACTTTATCACTCTCTCTTGACCCCAACCCCATGTTTTAATATTTAGTATTTGCATTGTGGGGGATCAGAATTGGCCACCTCCACATGTGTCTCTTTGGCTTGATTATTTTTGAAAACAAAAGAGTCTGAAAGAAAGTTTGGCCTTCTCCCAGCTGCCTAAAAAGATTTAAAATAAAGGCCTGTCCCCAGGACAGGCCATCACCATAGATAAATCTGGGTATCTGGTAGACTGGGAGGATCCTTGCTAAGCCCTCTCTTGTCAAAGTTCTGTTTACCAAACATTTGCTTTTCCATTTCCATGTGAATCACCTTCCTCCCCTTTGAAGCCCCAAACCATGCCCCCTAACATCCTCTTTTGTCTTTGGCTGAAGATGGTATTCAAGATGAGAGCCACTGCCATTTTGGTGAGTTGCTCAGTTTGCCTGAGTCTCTCCCATGTATACGTGTTATAAAGCTTTGTTTGATTTTCTCGTGTTGTTCTGTCTCATGTGAATTTAATTTGTAGCCCAGCCAGAAGGACCCAGAGCGGGTAGAGGAAATGTCTTCCTCCTCTACAGCATTTGCTAGGAAGGCATCATGCCTGCTCCTAATCTATCTTTGTGGTCAAGGTCAAGCTTCTCTTTATTAATTCACATATAAATCAACATAAACAATGCACTTCACTCAGATGGATGGGTGAGGCCCCAGTCCATCCATCATATCCTCAAATTCCATATTTGTCACAATGATTCAGGCTGCATACTTCCAGCCCCACAGCTGTACTTTGTTTTATCCCTTTCTTAGTAAAGATGGACAACAGGGAATCTCCTGTTTTTCCTTCCAGGAGTCATCACATTTTTCCTTCACTATTGCAACTCTGTGGTTTCATCTTCATGGTTGTAATCATAAGAGTAGAGCTTTGGGATTTGTTTCTGAACATTTGAATAAGCAAATTGAAATAAACCCATTAACTGGAGAGGTCCTGTTTGCCACTGGATAGCTTATAGAGAATCACCATATATGTTTTATACCTAGAATATCAGTTTTCAAGAATTTGAACCCTGAAAAAAGTGAATTAAGTCCTAAAATATTTATCAACCTCATTTAAACTTTCTTGGGTGATTTATAAGGCTCCTGCGAAATCCTATAGCATCTTCATCATAACTGTCAATCACATTTAGGGAACAGATGTGCAGAAGTGACAGTTTGTAGAGAATTCTGGTTAACAGAATGTCAGCTAATCAAGAGTTCACTCTCTGGCAGTGTTTCAGGCACCAGGAAGAATTTATTTAAATATTGACACAGACGACAATCTCTTCATCTGAAATACACAGGCACTCACTGACCTGTCTAAACCTTCTCTGTTGTGCCTGCAGTCAACTCCTTGCAGCATCCTAGCTACAGACTGTCACAGTCTGGATCTTAACACTGGAAAAGCACGATGCTTAGTAAAACTAATCTGTGTGTGAGACCAGGAGCTGTCCACATCCTAGTGTACGCATGGTGGGAGGAGACATGAACTTACCTTTCCCAAGGAAGCTCTGATTTCCTCGGTGATGAGTCCCTGCTTCTTGTACCAATTGCTCAGACAGTAGCACAGCTCATCTTTTTCTTGTCGTCCAGGCATGGCTTGCTGAGAGCCAGAAATATCTTGAATTTCACTTATATCCTAAATGATAGAAAAAGAAAGAAGAAAAGTCTGTAATCACTAGCACTCATGTTTACCAGGACCTTTACGCAGGACACCACCCTGCCTATTCATCTGCCTTGACATTCCCTGCTTAGATGTTTTTTTCAGCCTTTTTTCCTACTCCCATCAATTGCATACCCATGCATGTCTTCCACCATCCATTGTCAGCATGTAGTATTAAGAGCTTGGAAACTGGAGTGTGGATTCTTTGGGAAACTTATTTTCTCCTTTTTTAGCCTCCATTTCCTCTAAAATGGAGATAATGACTCCTAACTTGCAGAAGTGTTGTGTCTGGCACATAGGAGGTGCTCCAAAATTGGAAATTGTCATTGGCAGATCCCCTCTCCCTGAGTGTTTGACTGTTTTAATTAACAAATAAGAAAGATTCCACGTGTCTTTCAAGGTGTTCCTCATGAAACAGGCATACTAACTCCATCTGGCTCCACCACACTGGATACACCAGACCATGCTCAATCAGCTTATAAATTATGAGGCCTGCTTGCAGCAGTGAATCTATTTAAAACTTATCCATCATCCAGGACAATGTTTTGTAGAATCTGTTCAAGTTCAGAGGGAAAAAATAACTTGAAGAAACAGAATTTAAGATTTAAAAAAGAGACTATTCACTTCATTAAAAGCTAAGAAAAAAAGGGAGGAGTTTTTTCAAGAGATGTCACTGACTTTAAATAGGAACATGTTTTAATAATGATGTTGTTTGTAAACTGGCTACTTTGTGAAGGCATATAGATGTGTGTATGCCTCATATATAGCCACACTTTCTTCTCCCGACCATAGGCGTTTCTGTTATAACACAACATGGTAGAGCTGAAAGGGTCTTCCAGCCCCACAGCCGAGCAGAGGGCTCTTTCCTCCTGTTGATGGTTTTAATTCTACTGCCCATCTCCTCTCTGGCTCCCCTGCTCTGAGAGAAAACCACACATGAACAGCACAGCTGCCACGTCAGTGTCATTCTCCTCTTTAGCAATCTCATATGAGCTAATTAGTTTATAGAAAGACACATCGAGTCAGGACAGAATGTGTATGCTTTTTACTTAGAGGTATGCATTCATTTCTCGTCTCTTTCTCTAAGCCCTCTTCCTACTCAGGATGTGAGCTCAAGTAATTCTGTGCTGCCGTTTCCGGTCTTTGAGCCAATGTTCCTCAGTACAGGTTTTGATGATCAGTTTTACAGGGTTAGAAACTTTTAAAAAATGTTCATCTCAGGATGTATTGGAAGAGGCACTACCAAAGCGAAACTAATAATAGATAGATTTATAAACTAGATCACCTATGTATTAATTTATAGGGAGATTCAGAGGCAGCTAAAGAGTCATGTCTGATAACCAATAATTAGCCATGTCTCAACTCAGGGCCAGCTCTACTGGGAAAAGTTGAGCTGGAACAGAAGGCTGCTTGGTGAGGTAGCATCAGAACAACGCATAGTAGATGCCCCACCGCAGTGGTTCTCAACCAGGAGTGATTTCCCCCAAGGGGACATTCGGCAATGTCTGGAGACATTTTTGGTAATCACAATGGGAGGAAGGGGGGGGGATGCTACTGGCATCCAGTGAGTGGAGGCCAGGGATGCTGCTGAATATCCTACAATGCGCAGGACAGCCCCACAACCAAGAATTACCCACCCCGTAGTGTGACTAGTGCTGAGGCTGCGAAACCTGCTTTAAGAGGTAGTTCTACCTGACTCTTAAACTTCTTTGTCATTTCTCTCTTCTCTGCGTGTAGGCGAAACACAACAAAGCATAACAGACAAAACTGCTCAATACATCAAATTAAATGATTAACTTCTCTGCGGGACCAAGAAAATTCTAGTTCTTAAATGTCCCAGTTATTCCCCAGCACAAACAGTGGATGCTTTCTGGCACATGTTTTCTTCCTTTGAGTGACAGGTGACAGTATCATTTAAGAATACGTATTTCTGGGGCCGGCCTTGTGGCACAGCGGTTAAGTGCTCACTTAAGCCCGGGGTTTGCTGGTTCGAGTCCTGGGTGCAGACATGGCACCACTTGGCAAAGCCATGCTGTGGTAGGCATCCCACATATAAAAAGTAGAGGAAGATGGGCACTCATGTTAGCTCAGGGCCAGTCTTCCTCAAAAAAAAAAAAAAAAGAATACATATATTTCCTTTTAGGCACCATTTGCATGACAGGAAGAGAGAGAGCTGGGAAGAAAATCTTAAAGATCAAGCCATGAAAGGGGAGAAAGCAGACACCCCCAGGCTGACTGAATGCATAGAAAACTGTCCACAATAAATGATGAATAATTACTGTTACATAGCTCATCAAGGCTTTGGGGGATAGAAAGATAAGCTTCTTTAAAGAGAGTTCTGCTACAGGCAGGAAATGCAAGCTTCTGCTGAAAGCTTTTGGATTGGGGTGAGGAAGGGAGGGTTGTGGTCGAGATCAGGGCCTGGGTGGTCACAGAGGTAGGTGGGGGAGGCAGCTGGTGAGCCAGGGGAAGAAGAACAGGATGCTTTTGGGATGCAGGGAGTGGAGGAGCTGGAGAGGACATGGCCCTTGGATAGGACAGGATTACTGCGGGCTTACCACAACCTTGCCAAACAGTGGTCCGTCCCCTGAAGTTCTAGGCCTTTGGAAAAGTCAGGCAACTTGATCCCAGCTGATACAACCCAACAAAGCAGCATCAGCACCCCGCCCCATGTCCAGATCTCGAGCTGGCAGAGCTGAAAGAGACGCACAGAGAAATGAGGATCGACCCAGGGCAGGCAATCCTGACATCAGCAGATGGCCTGAGGCCTGGGGCAGCAAGGGGGGCACAGAACTGTGAGGTTCCAGATGAGAACTAGTTCTGCCAGGGTGGGCTGTGGGACCTCTGACCTCCGTGTCCATTTCTGCAAAAAGAGGAGGTTGGATTAGATCACAGACAAGGTTCTTTCCGACTCTGAAAGTATCTGGTCTTATTCATTTCTACTGCCTGTTATAAGGCAGCTAGTGCCTACAGGTTTTTTTTTTTTTTTAACTTCAACTTCCTTTCATTAGATTCGCTTTGTCCCTAAATTAATGGTTAAATCTGAAAAGATTTTTGTATCCAGAGTTAATTGCTTTGAAAAAAAAATAATGTGGTTTTGAGGGAGCCAATTAATCATAGCCTTTGTCTTGGTTTAGGCTCCCCCAGAAGCCAACCCTGGGATAAGGATTTGAAAGTAAGTACTTTTCTTGGGCGGAGATCCCAGGAAACACAGGTAGGTATGAGGAAGGGAGGGAGGGAGGAAGCATGTGGGGAGTCGGTCACAATGTGGGCAACTGGAGCACAATCCACGGGGGATGGCGGGGAGGCCAGAGAGTTCCCCCACCTGAGTGTCAGACGCTGAGGAATTTGTCCACCAACTCCTTCTCCAAGGGGCTTGAGTGCTGCTTCCAGGACACTAACTCCTTCTGTGTGGACTGACAGTCCTTGGGCTGAGAGTCGCAAGTGCTCATGGTAAGCAGTCTTGGGCATGTGGAAATAAATGCCAACAAGATATGGAGGAACCTCCACCAACAGCATCCACTACCAGATCTGGATGCAGGAGCGAGTTGGGAACCAAATGGCAGTTTCACCGCTGGTAAGGCTGGAGTAGACAGTGCAGCTTGGACCTGAGGCTGAACGCAGAGGGAGGCAGAGCATCCCAGAGCTGCAGGCCACTCTGTGGGACATAGAAGCCCGGCCTCAGAAAATCTACTCAACGAAACATATGCCCTGGCTTGTGGCTGAGCAGCACAGAGAGGAGAAGCAGAGCAGGGTGCAGGGTGCTGCAGTGCGAGCTCTCCCCATCTGCAGGGGGAGTTAGGGCGGGAGAGAGAGGCAGAAACTTGGCCTCCCAACTTCCCTGAGGAGACGGGAGGCTGACCCCCACCTTAGGAAAACCCTGATGTGCGTGCCGTGGCGGAAGATGGGAAGAATAACACAGTAAACAAGCTGGAGTTGTGCAAGCCGCTTACCCTCAGGCTGCAGCTCCCAAAGCCCCAGAGGCCTCAGATTATTGAAGGAGACCTGAGATGTCACAGGGCCCCAAGCACTGTCCTGTATGTGGACTAACGTACAGGTAATTTCTGGTACTTGTACCCACTGTTATTTTTCAAATACAAACTCTTCGTATGATTGAGTTTATGGTAGACTGTAGTCATTACGTACTTTTTCAATCTATGGACAACGTATGCATGGGGGGCTGGTTATAGAATTATGACTTTTAAGAGAAGCTATAGGCATCGAACTTTCTACACACATCACCTCATTTAACCCTCCAAGGCAAACACTGCGTTATCCCTATTTTGCAGATAAGGAAACCACGGCTCAGGGCACTTGAGTGACTAGTCCAAAGTCACAAAGGTAGAAACCGGAGGATCCGATTGAAACCTGTAGTACAGACTCTGCACTGCGCACAGCCTTTCAGTGAAAACTCAGGGACAAAGTGATCTCAGATGCAACAATCATTTGAATGAGTAAGATAATCAAAATAACCAGTATGTCAGTACACTCATGTCTGCAGGATCGTGTCACCTGATGCTCCAAGGATAGTACGTCTTTTAATGAATAGACTGTCAGTCTGTCTGACAGCAAGACCTAGACTGTTGCCCCACATGCCCCGCCTCCCAGAGCGGGAGAGCTCCCCAAGATGGGATGACTTCAGAGTTCCTCTACTAGAAGGAGCTCATAAAAGTTTTCTCCCCAGGAACATTAAGCTGGGAACTGAGGACACAGAGCCTGGGGTCAGAGGAGTGGAGTCACCCTCTCTGTGGGCCTCTGGAGAGGAGGTCCTCTGACCTCTGCTGCCCTGTGTGGCCCTGGGGCTGCACCCAGAGCTGCCCTTGGAGAGCCTTGGTGGCTCACGTGTTCTGCTAATTCTTTGATATCCCAGTGTTATTGCGCTAAATCCTGCCTCCCACTTAAGCTACCCAGAGTCCATTTCTGTTGCTTGCTACCACAGGACTCAAAGGGGCACTCTCACAAGAGTCAAAGACTCATCAGTGACAAGATGACCATATGAAGGGACCCAGTCTCAGGGAGCTTATGTCCTGTGGGGGAGAGGAGACATGTGCACAAGCAACCATCACACAAGGCCAAAAGACAGAGAGTGACTGTAGAGGCACAATGTATTGATCGCAGCGATGGAGGAAGGCTTCACACAAAAGGGCACTTGAGCTGGTCCTTGAAGGATGGGTAGGAGTTCCACAGGAGAGTTGTGGGGAGGGACAGACACCATAACAAAGGCTCAGAGTACAGATGGGGGAAGGAGAAGTGGGGTTTGGCTGCAGTGTGGGATGGGACTGGATGAAGCCTGGACGATGGCTCTGCACCAAATGCTTTCCCAGCATGATTCTTTGTAGCCCCTCTAATAACCCAGGCTGTGAGTAAAAACATAGCTTGATATATTAACTGATTTGTTTTTTGTTCACAGTATTTTCTTCTGCTTCTTGACTGTACTCCATTCAATCATGCAGACATTCCATACTAATCCCTCAAGGCAAGGATGAGATTGCAGAAGGCAGAAAAATCAACAGTCGATTCTTGGCTTCTGCATTTCCGAATACAGTGCCAGCCTGCAGAGAGGGGCGGTGGTTAAGATACACAATAGAAGTGCTACAGAGAAACACACCTAGGGAAAACTGGTCCAGTGAATATTATTTTAATCCCAATAAAAAATAAAGAGGCACCATGTCAAGGATTGGGAACTTAACAAAAAGCAGCAGCGGCAGCAGCTGGCTGAGACTTGGTGCTCATCCAGGCGGCTTTGTTCCAGGCCACTTGAAAATGTCATTGACTTTGAATCCCAAATGGAGCCAACTTATCAGTCACCAACGTGGAGCAGCCCAGCCGGCAAAGGTTGCAGGATTTCCAGGAAACGCATTCCTGAGCATGAATAATTAGATCCTGACTATGGTGTAGCCTTCAGGAAAACTCCATTTCTCTGATTTCCTCTTACCCACTGTGTCCCTCGCTCTCTTTCATCCGCAGGCCCTTCAACTCCAGTGACCCCCGGACTCTCACCTTCAACGGTGATTCACTCTTAACCAAACCTGGAGACGTCTCATGTAATCTTTCTTCCTACGCCAATGCCTACCCCTGCATCCCCTATACATGCCTATTTCTGCTGGTTATCCTCCATTCTCAGCACCTGCCATCCATTCTCCACCCTTCACTGCCCTACTCTGTGTGCTGGAGGTGGACTCTATGCAAGATGTCACCAAGGCTCCCTCGCTTTCTGGCTGTTAGTTGGGTTTGCCAAATAGTAGGAGCCAGGAGAAGATCAGAGGGTAGGAAGACAGGGAGACCCGGGCGTTTGGTCCCCATCTTACCCTCATGTCTTGCCACAGACCGGCACTTGCTGTGTTCCCCTATAGCAGTCACTGTGACCTGCTGGCCCTTCTTCTAGAGTGCCCAGCTCTCTCCAGGCTCCAGCAACACCGTTCCTTCCCCTTTCTCCTTCAGGCTTGGAGTGGTAACTCTTCACTGGGCTCTCTTCAGTTCAACCCTTTGCATGTGTCTTCTCTCTTGCTAAGAGCCTACCTAACACCTACAGATTTCCTACAGCTCTAGTTTTTCTCCTTACTGAAGGGGACTTTGCAATGGTGATAACTCCTAAAGAGATTATGCAACTTTAGTTGTTGGATAATACCCAAGCAACCTCTCGATTATAGGATAGAACATGGTTGGGCAGGGATGGAGCTGGTGGTAGGGATTGGTCGCGAGAAGCAGGAAGGTCTGGTTTAGTGGTTAGAACCTCTGACTGGGAAGCACCTGACTCAGAGAAGATCTTCACTAAATTTTTCCGAATGAATGGAAAGGCGATCCCTCTACTTAAATCGCCTCTATCATAGAAGTTAAGACATCACTCAATCCTAGATAGATACGAAATCTCCCAATCTCTCTGACAGCAGAGGAAACGGGGCCCTGTGTTGCACGGAGTTTGGCTTGGCTTCTGGAGTCAGGCTGCTGGGGTTTACATCCGGACTCTGCTGCTTACAAGCTCTGTGTAGCCTGGGTCAAGTTGCTCAACCTCTCCGTGCTTCAGTATCTCAAATATAAAGTAGGAGAATAATAACACCTACTCGATGGGCTGTTTCATTGATTAAGTGATATGGGTACAAAGCATTTGGTATAGAGCTGGGCACATCTTTATCTCCCAAACATTGTCAGTTATAGTTATTATTGGCACAAACATTTAGCTAAGAAAATTGATGTAAAACTGACCTTGTAACTTGAGACATGCTAGGCCAATATTAAAATAATATGTAATATCAACATTATAAAATAATATGTAATGTCAACACAATAGTCTGTAATGTCAAAGGAATCATCAAAGGATTTTAAAGGAATCGCTTAAAAGAATCAGGAAAGTGGATTAAGGCAGTGGTTCTCAACTGGGGGCAATTTGGTCTCCAGGAGACATTGGGCAGAGGCTGGGGACATTTTTGGTTGTCATAACTGGGGAATGTTATTGAAATCCACTGAACAGAGGCCAGGGATGCTTCTAAAAATCCCACAATGCACAAGACAGCTCCTCACAACAAAGAATTATGTGGCCTAATGTGGACAGTGCCAACTTAATGAAAGAGGGTTCAGTTATGCACCTGGGACTCCAAAACTCCAGGCCAGGTACACCTGAGCTTTCTGTTATCCTAACTCCCTTATTTGGTAAAAGCCAAATATATACCTGGTCATGCTTGTGGAGTACATTGTATCCTTTCCCTGTGAGCTGTCTCCCGGCACTGGAGGCGGCTCCTACACTAGGAATAGGCTGCTTCCATCAGCATCCTCTTGGGTAATATATTTTTTAAATGTTTATGAAGTCACTGGAAAAGTTAAAAAAAATCAGAGAACATTTGAGAAAACATCTACTCATGTCCATTTGTTCTTGGAACTCATGACCAGTATTAGAGCCACAAAGAACAGGGTTGGCGTTCCAGGTACCAGCATACAATATAATCAGGGACATTAAGCACCGGCCACACTGGCCACAGCACGTTGCTTTATACATTGTCCTTGCCAGGGTCAGGGTCTGTCGTCATTACCTTGTTAGATACTATGGTACGGGTCTTGCCCGCTAAAAGCTGCAGTCTCACCATTTCATCTCCTTAAAATCATCTTATTAATATGCATTTGACCCCCGCTTCACATATGGCATCATTTCAGAGGGGTTTTTTTTCTCTCCAATTGATCCCTATTAGTTTTCAAATTTCTGGCAGGAAATTTCGTGTTAATAATTGCTGAGTCAAATGCACTACCTTGAAAGCAATTCACTGATTCATTCATCTCCTCATGCATTGATTCCTTCCCTCTTCACCTAGCCCCCTACTATATTGAGCAGGATTGCCGGGTCCTAGGGTATGTCTATGGCAGGCCCTGTGCTAAGATTAAGTTCACAAAAATGAAAACAACAGCTCACAATCTAATTAGTTGAGATAGAATTATTTTTAAAACTGTTGCACATCCGATGGCTTAGCAATTCCAATTTTCAGGAGCTAGCTAGGGAAATGCTCCAATACACATACAAAGTTGCAGACACAAAATGTTTATTGTAACATTGCTTGGCTAGAAAAACATTGGAAACAACTCAAATGTCCATCAATATAATCAATGCTAAGCGAAATGTGATATATACAAATCACAGAAATTTACACAGTTAACAGAAAGGATTATCCCTATACGTATCGATACAACTAGATCTCTGAGACATACAGTCTTGGAGGGAAAGTCCCCAGGGAAACACACCAGACTCAGAGGAGTGGTGACCTCTGGGCACATGCGAGGGCAGGAATGTGGTTTAGGATTAGTGGTCAAAGAAGATTTTAACATTATTGGAAAGAGTTTCATTTTTTAAAAGGATTAAATAGGTTGCTTATGCATTTTGCATATAAAACCAATAAAAAAAGCAAACTGTCACAACTATAAGCAAAGTGGTAGATAAAGACGGAAAAGCTTGCTCTGCCTGGGTGCACTAAGAAAGGCTTCAGAGAAAAAGAGATGTGTGAGCTGGGTCTTTAAAGGCCTGGTAGTAGCCTGACAGGCTGGAGTGGAGGTGAGGGGAACAGCAGAGAGGCAGAGAGAGAACCCCCCTTGGAGCACTTCTACCTGACTGGGCCACCCATTGGATTGGGGGTGGGGAACGTGACACTGAAGGAGGCAGATACATCTGGGAAGTAAGACTGCACTGGAGAATGGCTGCTTTTATATATCTTGCTGAGGAGTTCTGAATTTTCTCCTGGAAGCAATGGAAAGCTAACAAATGAGGGGTGACATGACCAGATGTCGAGTTTAGAAATATCAGTCAAGTAAGAGTGCTTCTTCTCTCCAGAGGCTTCAGAGGACAGATGTGCCCATTACCCAACCCATCAATGGCGTCACATCAAACCATCACATGCCCGTACTGGTTTTCCTTATATTGTCTAGCACATATGGGCCCATAATAGTGATTTTTTATAAAGATTTTCGAACATAAAACATATGCCCAACACACAGATTTTAATTTTTTTATTAAAATACACCATACATCTGGAAGAGTGCACAAATCTTAAAAGTAAGTTTGATGCATATTTACAAAGCAAACACATCTGATTAATCACAATAGAAATCAAGGCATGAAACATGACTAGCATTCCAGCAGCATCTCTGGTGATCTCTCCCAGAAGGTGCACTCCTGAAAGGGAACAACTATGCTGACTTGATCTGGAACTGATTTTTAGTATAATGTGAGGTAAGGAGCGAGGTTTACTTTTTTCACACTGCTATCAAATTGGTCCAGCTCCATCTATTGAAAAGGCCATTGTTCTTCCCCCTGCATGACAATGTTGATGATTTTTTTAATGCCTTTCTGAACTTGATTAACTACTCTTTTAGCCAGAAATTTTTCATCTATTCCCATAAGTCATATTAGATCTGTATTTTTCTTTCTTTGTCATGCCCTTCTCATGGTTTTATTAACCTTTATCAAATTGGTTGGGTAGCTATCTCTTCTTTTTAAATTCTCAGACATAGTTTATACAAAATGCGGATTATATTTTGCTTTGTGCTTTGGTCACACTCATTCCTAAATCTATCTGGGGCTTTTGGGAGGAAGAGGGCAGATTTCGAGTGATTAACTGTTGTCCATAATATTTAGTTAATTCAGGTGTCCATTTGTTTCTTATGATAATATTGGTTATTTAGAATTTTTTAGAATATTAACTATTTCATCTAAGTTTTCAAATTTATTGGCATAGAGTTGATCACAGTATTTTCTTACGATCTTTTTGAAAAAATCTACCATATTTGTCTATTTTTTTAAAAACAAATATGCTTTTTAAATTGAGGTAAAATTTACGTAGAGTGAAATTCATTATCTTAACTGTAGAATTAGTTCACTTTTGATAAATGTATACACACATATGACCACCACAACCCAGAACATTCCCTGTGCCCTCCTTCCATTTAATGCCCACCACCTCGTAGACAACCACCGTTTGTGTCTTAGCACAGTAATCTAGAACAGATGTTGACTATTCTTGAACTTCACATAAATGGAAAGATACAGTATGTACTCTTGTATCTTGCTTCTTTTGCTCAGCATAATGTCTTTGAGATTCATCCATGTTGCTGTGTGTATCAGTAGCTACTTCTGAGTAGTACTCCACCATATGAATATACCACAATTTGTCTATCAATTCTCCTGTTAATGGATATTTAAGTTGTTTTCATTTGGGCTTCTTATGAATAATGCTGCTATAAACATTTTTGTACAAGTCTGTTTCATTTATCTTGGTTAAATACCCAGAATTTAATTACTGGGTTATAGTATTATTATAATCCTATATAATATAATGCTATCTATCTATCTGTCTTTCTATCTATATCTATCTATATATAACCTAGGGTTGTATATAGGTAACTACATTTGGCTGTGTGCTCAACTTTATAAGAAATTTCCAAAACGTTTTCCAAAGTGTTCTAATATTTCATACTTTCTAATGTGTGAGAGTCCCAGTGTTCCATATCCTCTCCAATATTTGATGTTGACAATTTTTAATTTTAGACAATCTAGTAATCGGAAATGAGTTCTCACTGTAATTTTATTTTGCATTTACCTAATAATGTTAAGTACTTTTTCACATGCTTATTGGTTATTAATATATGTCTTTTATTTTTGCTGAGGAAAATTCACCCTGAGCTTACATCTGTGCCAATCTTCCTCTGTTCTGTATGTGGGTTGCTGCCACAGCATGGCCCCTGGTGAGTTGTGTAGGTCCACCATGCCCGGGAACCGAACCTGGGCCACTGAAGCAGAGTGCACTGAACTAAACCACTAGGCCACGGGGCGGGCCCCTATATTGTTTTTTTAAAGTGTCTGTTGAAGTCTTTTGCCAGTTTTTTTGGCTGAGTTGTTTGTAAGGGTTCTATATACATTCTGAATACAAGGCCTTTGTCGGGTATGTGTAGTGTAAATCTTCTCTTAATCTCTGGTGCCTCGCCTCTTCATTTCTTAGCTGTGTATTTTGATGAGCAGCAGCAGTAGTTTTGTTTTTATTTTGGTGAAGTCTAATATATCAATTATTTTTATGATTAGTATGTTGTATTTCCTCTGTAAAAACTCTTTAGCTACCCTAATATCATGAAAATATTTTTCTATGTTTTCTTCTAGGAGTTTTATACTTTTAGTTTCTACATTTAGGTCTATGATTTTTTTTTTCCAGTTAATTTTCATGTGGGGTTTAAGGTTTATTTTTTCCATACATTTCTCTAGTTGTTCCAGCATCATTTATGAAAATATCTGACTCTACCCAAGGAAGTCTTGGTACCTCTGTGGAAAATTAATTCACCTTGTATGTGTTGGTACATTTCTGGCCTCTCTATTCTGTTCCATTTGATTTCAGCTCATCTCTTCAATCACAATAGCAAGACAGGGAATATAATAATCACCTGTTGGTCTAGCTGTGTGCCAGATATTTATGTTATATGCTAGTTAATAAATTATATCAAATAATCTTCCCTGAGACTCTAGGAGGAAGGTTAAATAGCCCTATTTTACTGATGAGGAAACTGATGCTCAGGAGGACTAAGCAACTCACCTAAGGCCACACAGCTGATAAATGATAAAACCAGGTTCTAATTCTAGATCTGTCTGCTTCCAAAGCCCCACAACCTCTAGATTAATCTGACCTCTGGTTCTTGTTCTGCCACTAACTAGTTGTGGGATTATGACTAATTGAATTTGCTTCCCTGCATCTCAGTTTCTTCATTTGTAAAATGACTGACCAGATGATCTATGAGTTCTTTTCTTCTCTGATATGTCAGGGTGGAGTAAAGGTGGATTTAATTTTCACTGCCGTTAAATCATTCCTTGGGCCCACCAGGCTCTCCTCTGGCCTTCAAAGAGGTTTCCCCAGAGTGTAATGAAGTAACAGCCAAGAGGTGGGTGACTAGAAACATGGGTCAGACCCCAGGCACCTGTAGATATTCTATGAGCCAGTCTATGCCCAACTTCTTGACTCCTCTTCTTTTCTGCTCCAAACCTTAATATACCTCAGACATAAAAATGATTAAAAATGTAAAATAAATATGCAGTCTTTATAAAGAAGGTACATGTGCCCAGTGTGACCTTTTGATTGAGGAGAAATGACTGACTGGAAGACCTAAACTCAGTCACCTGGGGCAGGTACTTCCAACCATTCTGGCTCCTTCTCAACTCATGGCCTGGAAGGATGAGAAGTCCTGAAGTGGGAGCGCAACAGCGTTCGCTGGGGAGAAAAGAAGAACTCTTAAAGACAGGATGCTTCATGAAGAAGACTGGAGAGAAAGAATATTAAAAATCCATGTATTCAAACTAGATAGAGGTGATGGTTGCACAACATTGCGAATGTGCTAAATGCCATTGGATTGTATACTTTATAATGGTTAAAATGAGGGCAGGGTGTGGGGGAAAGTCCATGTATACAACACTTAAATACTGTCTGCACAAAATGATTTGATCCTAAATTCTCTATTCATTCCCCACTAAATTTTTGAAAAAGAGATTAGACTTGGGCTTATAGAGTAAAATTAAGTCCAAAGTGTGAGAACCATAAGTAGATGGTTTGGGCTTAATGCAAGGAACACTGTTTACCAGTCTGAAATGTCCCAAGGCAAAACAGACTCTCTTGGGGGGGGGGGGGGGGCAGTGAGCACCCATTGGTGGACTCAAGCACAGGCTTGAAATGCACTCAGAACTGAGAATTGGCTGACAGGCTTGTGGGATGGGGTGATTCTAAGGCTTTGCCAACTCTAATGCTGACTCATGTTCCTTCTCATTTGGAAACTGACCAGGCATTTCACCGTACCTACACGTACCTTCTTTACATAGGTAAGACATTATTTCACTAAAGAGTCGAGAAGTCTTGGTATCCAAAGGGCTTTGCCATTAGAGGATAGTGAGTCAAGGGTTTTGCTGGAGCACACTTGGGTTGCTTCTCTGACGCAAGGGTCTTATAAGCCTAGGTTTGAAAATAATGTTAGAAGTAGCGAGAGGGGCAATTATTTCCAGTGAGAATGATGATTAATATTTATTCCAGTTATTTTTGCTATAAATGACCCCAAACTTGGGGGTGTAAAATGACAGCCATGATTCTGTGGGTCAGGAGTTCAGGAAAGGGACTGCAGAGATGCCTCATTTCTGCTCCATGATGTCTGGGGCGTTAGCCGAAGACTTGACTGTGTGGGGGTAACTCAGTGGGAGGGGGCCTAGGATCATCTGGAGGATTCTCCTCTCATATGGCTGGTGTTTGGACAGGAGCTGTCAACAGGAGTGCCTACACGTGACTTCTCCATGTGGCCTGGGTTTCCTCACAGTGTGGCATCCTCGGTGGAGTTGGGCTCCAGAGGTGGGTGTCCCAGCAGACAAGGTGGAAGCTGCATTACCTCTTATCACCTAGTCTAGTCATGCAGCATCACTTCGGCTACATTCTATTGGTGACAAGTGAGTCACAAGCCCATCCAGATTCAAGGAGAGGAGACTTAATTAGTCCTCTTCCCTTCAATGGGAGAAGGCAAGGTCACATAAGAGAAGAGCATGTGGCAAGGAAGATACTTTCACAGTCACCTCCAGAGACTATAATCTGCCACATTGTTAAAATCCTTCTATAATATCATCAAGATGTCCCTTACATCTCTCAAATCTCTACTTTCTCTTCCTCCCATTATTCGGTAACCCCTTGGCTCCCTGCCCTCCTCATTACAGACAGCAAGTATGCAAGTCCCTTACCTTTTCTTTTTTCTATTATCAATTTTAACTACCTCCATCTCAAGGCACCCCACTTTTTTATCTCCTTTCTCATTCCCTTCCTTTTCCCATATCCCTTCTCTCCCTTTCTTTGTTCCATTTATGAGTTAAAGGGAAAAAACTCTCAACTCTTAGAACGAATGATAAAAATCTGCTAGAGACACATGAAGAAAAGGAAGCTGGATATTTTGACATTGCTTAGACACAACAAGAAGCAGAGCTATGGAAGTTCTTCAACATGCTAAGGAAGTCTTTTTTAGAACATGTAAAGTCTGTCCCTGCCTTTCTAGCTAAGCCAGATTTTCCTCACGCACAAGGATGTAAGATAAATCAAAAACTCTGTTTTATTATATTTTATTTCAGTTATGTTACAGCTTAAATAAGCTTTCATGATTTGGCCTATTTTCCATAGTGGCTGTACCAATTTACATTCTTACCAGCAGTGCCCTAGGGTTTCCTTTTTCTCCATATCATAAGATCTTGCAAGAACTTGATAAGCTAATGTGGAAATTAACAAATGGAAATCTCATTAAATTGGAGTCCAGAGGCCAAAACGGGGAGTTCTCATGCCCTATGTTGATAGCATAGCCCAGCAGGGAGAAGGAAGACTTCCTCTTCTTGACCAGCAAGAAGCTCAGCCAATGAGAGACTGTCACAACTCAGCCAGTGAAAAGCCGCTACACATGAACTCTTTGTTTACAACAGCCCTCCACACTTCCTCTATAAAAAAGTTTCTCCTGAGGTGCCCAGTGGCCAAGTGGTTGAGGTTCTGAGCAATCCGAGTTGGCTGCCCAGGGTTCGGAGATTCAGTTCCCTCGGGATCTCCACTCATCAGCCGTGCTGTGGAGGCATCCCACTGAAAAGAAGAGAGGGATTGGCACAGATGTTAGCTCAGGGGTGATCTTCCTCAGGCAAAAAATAAGAGGAGGATTGGCAATGGATGTTAGCTCAGGGCAAATCTTCCTCACACACCTACACAAAAGTTTCTCCTCCCTTGCTTCTTGGGGACTCACACGTGGCTTGCCATGGTTGCAGACCCCAAACTGCAATTCTTTGCTGATCCTGAATAAACCCATTTTTGCTGGAGAAATACCAGACTATTTGTTTAAGACCAACATTTTGGTGGCTCCTGCAGGGATCCAGAGAAGACCCTGAGGACTGTGAGGCTGGCGAGCAAACAGGCGCTGTACCCACAACAGCGCTCACTGAGCTTGCAGCTTCTTGCCAGCCCTGGAGCTGGAGGGTAAGTCTTTCTCCTGGATCTGAGCCTCCACCCTCCTTGCCTGCTGATTGGAACAAAATTCAGTATTCTGCACAAAAAGCTGATGAATCTGTTCATGACTATTACAGTTGACTTAAGATTGTTTTTGAAGAAAATTCTGGTCTTCCTTCAGAGGTTGATTCCACCCAGGTACTTTTTAACTCTATGTTTATTAATGGGTTGAACCAGGACCTTTCCTTTCTAGTAAAAAGGACCTGGATGGAATAGGAAACTATATTCACTCCAGATTTAGTTAACCTGACAAACCAGCTCTGATGCACTCTAGATGAATCACCTAAAAGAAAGACCATGAAAATTCTTAATCTTCAACTCCAGCAAATGAAGACCCCTAGATGAAACCAAAAACCTAGTTTCTGTTATTATTGCAAAGAGCCAGGACATTGGAAAAGAGATCATTATAAAAGTAGGCACTTCGAGCACCTCAGCCCCCTAACCAGCCTTTCCAGTGTCCTCCAAATTCTCAGTGATGGGTCCCCAAGGAACTACGGGGCTCTTCCCAGTCCTTTCTCTGAAGTGGCTTGGGGAAACATTTCTCCAGATTGGAGATGAGTCTCTGTCAGTCCTAATTGACTCCTGCACCACACTCTCGGTGCTCCACTCCACTACCATATGGCAGCTCCTGCCTCGGAGTACTAAAACAGTTCAGATAATGGGGATTTCTAAGAAACCTCAAAAGCTTCGTGTCTCTGAACCGATTCCCTTTTCCTTAGGCTCTGTCGGAGACACACACCCTTTTCTCCTTAGTTCCTCTGCCCCCGTTTATTTATTAGGCCAAGACTTTTTAGAAAAGTATCATGCCAGAATTTCTTTCTCCTTAGAGAGGGAAATAATTCTAGAATTTGACAGCACCCATCAAAACAGCCAACCGGGTGAATTAAACGACCCTTTGACATGTTTCATTTGCTCCGTCTCTGACGGTGCTAGAGCTGATTCTGGAAAAACTCATCATTTGTCCCTATTGATCAACTACCACCCTCCTTATGGGCAAAGTCTTCAGCTGCTATTGGTGATTCATAGCACCCCTTCCATCAGAATTCAAATAGATCCCTTGAAACTTCTCCCCAGAATTAATCAATACCCTGTAAGTAAAGAAGCCCTTCAAGGTACAAAGCCTATAATAGAAGATTACCTGGCTCATGGCCTCATTATACCCGTCCTAGTCCCTGTAATACTCCTATTTTACCTGTGAGAAAAGCCAAAGGCCGAGAGAGGAGGTTTGTCCAGGACCTGTGAGCAATAAACAACACTGTCCTCCCTTGACACCGTGTTGTTCCTAACCCTCACACACTACTAACATCTATTCCCACTGCAAGCACATTCTTTAGGGTAACTGATTTTTCTAAAGCATTCTTTAGCATTCGAGTTGATGAAGCTAGCTACCTTTTGGCCTTCACTTGGGAAGGAAGACAATTCACCTGATGTAACGCCTCAGGGTTTTCCTGAGAGCCCTTCTTATTTCTCATAAATCCTGAAGGCTGATCTGGATGATAGAAAGTTCCCTAGGGCTTCTACTTTGGTGCAATATGGAGACAATTTGCTTTTTTTCTCTCCTTCCCAAGCCTCCTCGCAGGAAGATGGCCTTCACTTGCTAAAGCTTTTAGCCTTAAAGAGACATAACATCACTAAGGAGATATTGCAGTTTGCCCAAACCCAGCTTTGATATTTAGGGCGTCTGATATCAGAAGAAGGGCTACAGCCAGATCCAGACAGGCTTCTTGGTGTCCTAAGTTTCCCCAAACCCAAAACTAAGTGCCAACTGCGAGGTTTTCTTGGGCTAGTTGGTTATTGCCAAAATTGGATTTCAGATTTCTCTCATGATCAAACCTCTGTATGTTTTAATAAAGAACAACAATCCTGACCCAACTTTATGGGAGGAACTAGACGGCATAGGCTTTAAGGCCTTACAGGAGAGTTCCACGACCCCATCTGCCCCTGGACATCCCAATTATCAGATTCCCTTTTTCCTTTTTGTATTTAAAAGGAAAGGAATGCCCTTGGGGTACTCACCCGAAAACAGGAGGACCACCATCAACCCACAGGGCATTATAGGCAGCAACTAGACCCTGTGGAATGGGGATACGCCCCCTTGCCTTAGAGCCATTACTGCAACTGCCATTTTGGTTAAGGCCACTGAGAAAATTGCTTTGGGATCCCCTTTAACCATTTTTGCACCTCATGCAGTAGAAGCCCTCCTGAATTCGCATCCCACTCAACGTTTTTCAGTCAGCCACGTGATCTATGAAATCTTTTCACTAACTACTCCTCATTTAACTCTTTTATGTTATAATAACCTTAACCCTGCTACTCTTCTTCCCTCCATTACTGATGAAGTCCCTCATGACAGCTTAACATTAAAGGATCACCTCCTGACTCCTCAAGATGATCTGCAGGAACCTCCTTTGAATAATGCCAACTTCTCACGGTTCACTGATGGTTCTTACTTAAAAGGCGACCATGGCAAACACTGTGTTGAGTATGCTGTTGCAACTCCTTTTGACATCATTGAGGCAGCACCTTTACCGATGGCTACTTCAGCCCAACAGCCTCAATTATGTGCTCATACACAAGCTTCTACTTTAGCCAAGGGCAAAACTGCCAATATTTATTACTGATAGTAGATATGCTTTCAAGTAGCTCATGATTTTAGAGTGTTGTGGAAGCAATGTGGCTTCCTTACTTCCAGTGGAAATAAAATTAAATTAAAATTAAATAAAATTAAAAATGACCCCTGTGGGGGCTGGCCCAGTGGCGTAGTGGTTAGGTTCATGTATTCCACTCCAGTGGCCTGGGGTTCATTTGAGTTCCAGGTGTGGGGACTGGAATGGCCACCCCAAGATATGTCTCTTTGGCATGAGGATTATTTGAGACTGGTTTCTTTGCAGACAGGAAAGCAACTAAAAAGTAGAACTAAATCTCTATCTGTAAATGTGCCTCCCTCTCTGTACCAGGAAGAAGAAAGGAGATGACCTTCTCTCGAGAAACTCTTAATCAATGGGGAAGGCAAGGACTTAAATCTGCATTTGTTTATTGTGATTGTCTGGTAACCTCCTGTAACTGACTTCCCTCCCCCTCCCAACGTTGGCATTTCTTTAAGGATTACGCATCTTTCCTTAGGCTAGGAACTGATTGCTGCGCTCACCTGTGACCACCCAGCTCGAGACAATAGAATTGCCTCCTGCTACGCCCACGGAGATAGCAGACCCACTACCTGCTGTGTCCATCAAGCGCTGTGCCGACAGGGCAATCTTGTGACTATTGTGGGAGGGACATTTCAATCATATGTGAAATATCCTGTTTGGGGGTATATAACCACTCTGTGCACCCCACTTCTTTGGTGCCCTTTCTTCCTTTGGGAAGACAGGCCCCGGGCCATGGTCCTCATAAAGCTTTGTTTAATTTTCTCTTGCTATTCTGTCTCATGTGAATTTAATTCGTTCTCCGGCCAGACGAACCCACATTTAGGTAGAGGAAAAGTCTTCCTCGCCTACACAGGCATGGACCTAGCACAGCTCATCAAGCCACACTGTGGCGGCATCCCACATAAAATAGAGGAAGATTGGCAATAGATGTTAGCTCAGGGCCAGTCTTCCTCACACACACACACAAAATTCCCTCATGTTCAGGAATTATTAGGTATTATACTTTTACCTGCCGCTTTAGCTATATTAAGATCCTGGGGTATTCTAAACTTGACTCTCTGGAAGTTAAAGAAAATCACCTTGCTGACACTTCCACAAGGAATGCAGCTCTTAAAGTAAGCAACAATAGCCAAGCCTCTGTCATTGTCCAAAGGATACGTCCCCAAATGATAACTTAGAAAGACTGACTGAAGATGCCCAAAAACTGGCTTCAGAAAAGGAAAAATGAAGTCACAAATTCAAAAATTGTTGGTTTGATAAAAAGGAAAAGCTCTGGTTCAGACTAAATAACAATTGAGCCCTACCAGAGACTCTAAACTTCCCACTCCTAACCACTGTACATGCAGCAAACATTGGTTTAATGACACAATGATAGCATCCATGAATCAATATTGGCAGGGAAATATTAACGGGGCTGCACAAAGTGCCTACCTCAATTGTCCCACTTGTCCAAAACCCAGGGAAGCCTGTTCATACTGCTCTTGGACATTTTATACTGTCTAATGGACCATTCGAGACTTGGCAAATGGATTTCATACAGCTGCCCCATCTCATGGATATAAATACGTTTTAGTCATGGTTTGTATGGACTGAAGCGTTCCCCAGCAGACAGGTTGCTGCCTCTTTTGTGCTAAAATCCTTTTGGAAAGGATTATCCCTCCTTGCAGAACTCTGCTCGAGCTTCATAGTGATCAAGGAACCCATTTTGCTGGTCAGGTCCTTTGACAAGTCTGTGCTGTTTGGCTGATTTTACAGCGCTTTCACTGTGCTTACGACCCTCAATCGTCTGGTTTAGTGGAACCCACCAACCACATTAAGACTCTGTTGGTAAAATTTGTAGAGACCCTTCAAATACTTTGGCCAAAAGAATTGCCATCGGTCCTTCTAAATCTCAGATCCACCCCCTTTGGAACTCATAACCTCTCACCCTTTGGGATAGTCACAGGACGCCCAGTGCACTTGGCTCCTGCCTCTTTTGACCCATAGTTAATAAAAGGAGATATACTCCAATATTGCAAAGGCTGAGTGGCTTCTATCAAAAATAACCATGTTTTGGCAGAGCAGTCTCTTCACAGTGCGCTTCACGGAGACGGAGACCTTGAGCATCACACCTTGCAACCTGGAGATTTCGTCTATTGGAAAACACACCTCCAGATGGACTCTCTTCAACCTCACTGGAAAGGATCCTATCAGACACTGTTAACTAACCCTTGTGCCACAAAACTCCAGGGAGCAGACCCTTGGATTCACATGACACACCAAAATAAAGCACCAAATCCTGACTGGAACTTTACATCATCTGGTCTCCTGAAAGGAAAGATTTACTGGCATTGAAGTGGACAACATCTGATGAGACAGCTTTCCCAAGATATCTGGACCAGGCCCGTTGGCAGTTTGTCTGCCAAACCTTTGATGATGACATAATGCTTCAGATGATCTCCCATGCCTAGGATCTTGATAACAGGAAGAATTTAGAAAAGAAAAATGCCTGAGAGTTCTTCCTTCTACCCCTGCTTCTTACTCAAATGTGTCTTCAATAGGGTTCCAATCTGTGCATTTTTCCTCTGACGTGGGACACGACACTGACAAAAGGTCCTTCCTGGCATCAAGGAACAAAAGGCTGCTGAAACTGGAAACCTTGACTTTTGATCAGCAGTGCTTTTAGGGACAAATCTTGATCAAAAGGGAAAATGTGGAAATTAACAAATGGAAACATCATTAAATTGGAGTCCGGAGGCCAAAACGGGGAGTTCTCATGCCCTATGTTGATAGCAGAGCCCAACAGGGAGAAGGAAGACTTCCTCTTCTTGACCAGCAAGAAGCTCAGCCAATGAGAGACTGTCACAACTCAGCCAGTGAAAAGCCACTACATCTCAAACTCTTTGTTTACAACAGCCCTCCACACTTCCTCTTCCCCTCTATGTAAGAGTTTCTCCTCCCTTGTTGCTGGGGGACTCACACATGGCTTGCCGTGGTTGCAGACCCCAAATTGCAATTCTTTGCTGATCCTGAATAAACCCCTTTTTGCTGGAGAAATAACTGGCTGTCTATTTGTTTAAGGTTGACACTAACCATACCGGTTATCGGATCAAACTCAAAGGAAACCATAATACTCACTGACAGGATTACCGATTCATGCAAATGCGACAGAGCTATTGTGAAAGTATAGAAAGAGAAGAAAACAATTGTTCCCGGCATATTGCCACAGATAATGATCTCCAATTTGCTAATGAAATAAAAGTATGAAACCATGGGGTTTATTTCTTCAAGATTGTACAGGATCTTGAACTTAGGGTTCAAAGAAAAGTAGAACAATATTAAAATCTCCTTTAGCAGAGCCCCCACTTGATGCCATCTCTCATCATCAGGCAAGGACGTGCACTGCAATGAACTGAAACTGCCTTTAGTCCCAGAGAAGCCAAGAATTAGTGCATGCTTATTTCTCATCTTTGTATGGCACAGCGAAATCAGCGATTGACTTATCTGCTTCTTCATTAGTAAAGCACGCATATCGCATCATTCTATATGTCCCCGCACATCAGTGTTCTCCCGGGACCATATATTTCCCCCTGCATTGCAGGTATGGCCCAAAACAGTCCCCTATGGAGACCACTTTAAATACTGCTCTATTCCCATTAGTTTTAATATTATTATTATTATTATTAAAGGTCCATTTGTACAGGGGAATAATTTCTAGCTGGAAAGCAATAGACACGACTTACATTTATTTTTAAAGAAAAAAAAAATGTCAGCACAAACAGGTTTAGAATCTCCCGATGGGATGTTAGGCTACTGAATTATTCTCCTCCAAGCTATCTGTAGGCCCATTAATTGAGAAATTAGAGAAATAAGGGTACATGAGGCTCTGTAATTAAAGTGCCCATTTCGCCTTCCTTCACTAAAACAGTTTTGCAGGATGTTAACTGGCTGGAGAGTTTCTCTGTGCCTGGTAGATCTTGATAAGTTGTGCATTTAAAAAGCACAGTTCCCACTCTTAAACTGTCAGGGGGCGTTTTTTTTAGAGCAGACTTAGCACTTTGAAGAGTTAATTACAAATCTGAGGAATATTTCTGTTTGGTTTGCCTCTTGGTATATTGGATGCTAATGGCCCCTTCCTGCCATTAAATGATAAAAACTTTCAATTGGATTTTCTGGTTTGCCTGGGGCTGGGGGAAGAGGCTATCCTGAGAGCAGTCACCAGATTGCTCTTTTGTTTTCAGTAAGCCATTAATTTCCTCGCTGTTTTGCTTTATAAGGAAACTATTTGATTTCTGTGTCTGCCGTTCGTCACCCCCAGCTGTCCTGTTGCGTCTGCAGATGCACTGCCCTGTTTATGAGGATTCTGGAAGAAATGACCACCCATGTCCTTGGTTTCTCTGTGTCTTTATCAACTCTGACTCATTCCTCTCGGTAGTTAATTGTCCTTTTTCTCCTGAGCTTTGTTTCTAAGGAAGAAAACACATATACTTTCCTTTGGGAAGAAAAATAGATAAACGACAAAGAGAAAGAGAGAAATCGCATTTTGTCCAGTTTTTAAGCAACCAGCAATGATGACTGGCAACCGTCCTTTTAACACTTTTATACTGACAGTTTACAGCAATTGTTCATTTGTCCCAGATTTTTTGGGACAGTCTCAATTTCAAATATTCTTCCCTGCTGTTGTCTCTTCAGATAAACGCATTCACAAATGAGAAAGAAGAAGAAACTCCTTTGTTGATGAAAGTATCCTGATCTTTAGCTTCAAAATATGTAAACAAGATGATCTCTGAATAAGGATGAAGAAATGTTAGCGTTAAAATTAAATAACACAAAGTTGCAAATCTAGCACATTTAATTTTGTGTGTGTGTGTGCACGCGTGCAGGCGCATGTCATTTTGCCTCATGGTAGAGGCAAATGACAAGCAGGTCAATAAATAAGTATAATTAGATGCATTGTCAAATTAAAGTAGAAAAAGTGCAAGCTTTGGAACCAAATAGTCCTAGGTTGGAATCCTGGGGGTCTGGGTTGGAAACCCGGGGTGGAATCCTGCCTGTCGTTTAGGAGCAAGCTCCCACCCAACATGCCTGAGCCTCAGTTGCCTCGTCTTAAATGAGAATAGTAATACTTACCTGACTGGGTAGTTGTTAAGGCGAAAAGAGCTAAGATTTGTAAAGTCCCTGGCACAGTGCCCAGGATAGAGAATTCCGTTTTAAAAAGGCACATTCATAGTAGTATTTGGGGGAGTAATATAGCTACGTTACAGTTGAACAAGCCTTTCTGGAGGGGGCTAGAAGGAGAAAGCTAGAGGGGGAGGAAGGCTGTGCGGCATCCTTCCCCATCTCCCACGAGAGAGGAGGCAGTCGGGGCGGTCGGCACTTCTTCCCTCACCAGGACTTGTCTTAAACCAAGCAAACCCACATTCCGGCCTCTGCCCAGACCTGGAACCTCAGCACCCAGGAGCAGATGAACTGGGCACTGGAGTGGCCCCAGGGCACCGCCTGGATGTCCCCCGTCAGAGAAGCCATGTTGTCTGTATCTCACTGGATTATGGATCCAGCTCTAGGGCGTTTTAGAGAAACCCAGCTCTTCCTATCCTGTGTTTCCTGTCCCGATCTCGCCTTCTGGGCTGGGGCGGAGCAGCGAGCAGCCAAGTCCCCTTTCCTCATCCCCATCCCGGGGCCCCACAGGATGAGGGAGAAGCAACTCACTGCCCCAAACCCTCTCATCCACAGCTGTTTGAAAATCTCACTTCCAGACTCAGATTCCAGATTCCTTTGAGTGAATTAGGAAACCTCACAGCGGTGTTGCCAATCGCTCTTTATCTGAGCCAGCTGTAGGTAGGAATGGACCTGGTTAACCAGGGGCTCTCAAAGCTCAGGTGCATTAGCCTCACTGCCTGGGCTCAGGACAAATCCAGATTCCTAGACCCTTACCCCAGTTATTCTGATTCAGTGGATATTTCAATAATCTAAAAGGATGAGTTTCTCAACGTATCTACTCTTTGCTGGTTACTGTGTGCCAAGCCCAGGGCTAAGGGCCTCACAGACATGATTCTTTCTTGTTTCCTCTCAGTCCTAGGAGGCAGAAGCTGAGTCACTGAGCTAGCCAACTTCTGTGGCTGAGTAACCGCTGAAGTCCTGAGCCACAGGCCTGGCTTGCCTTGGGTCACCAGCTCTCATAGCCACCAGCTTCGAACTGGCTCTCCAAACCTTCTCTACATGAATGGAACTAAATTTGTTTTGGACTTGCGTGACCAAGTGCATGGTTCTAACTTTGTTTATGAAACAAACATCAAAAATTTAAACAGTGCTTTCTTTCCTCCTTCTGAGGAATCCAGGCCCTAAAGTTCTCATGTTTCCTTGTAAAAGAACCATTCGGAGACGTAAAAGCAGGTCCACTTCCCCAGTGTTCTTCCTACCCCGCTGTCAAAGAGTTATTGCAGCCATCTTTCTATGTATGTCTTGTTTCTGAAATAAAGATGTCCCAGGCCATCACTTCTGTAATGCTAGATTTTTCTTTCTGTATTTCAAGAGCAGTAATATCCCGTCAATATGCTTTTTCATCTTAGCCTAAGGGGGATGTAAGACAGTTTGGCTTTATTATTATTCTGATGTTTCTATTGTTTTCTTTTTTTTTTTTATTAATGTTATGATAGATTACAACCTTGTGAGATTTCAGTTGTACATTTTTGTTAGTCACGTTGTGGGTACACCACTTCCCCCTTTGTGCCCTCCCCCCACCCCCCTCTATTGTTTTCTTTTTAATAAGAAACATGTAACCAGAGGCTCACAGACTACTCTTTGATTACTACAATTTCCCAAGGGTATTATCATTATGCTTTCAGATGGCACTCCAAAAAAAATAAATATTATCAACCATTCTACTTACCATGGTATTGGGTATTAGAATTGATCCCAAAGACAGAAAAACCCTTCTTAATTTCACTAGAAACAAAAATGTGCATCCATTTGGTATAACTTAACTAGGAGGACTCAGCACTGAATATAAATTTCTGTTTTTGGTTATAAAGACCATGGAGAGAACAAGGCTAATTTTGAGGAGCAGTTAGAAGAAGCTTGAAAACGTTTTGTTTTGTAAAATGGGGGAACCAAGTGATGACACGTGGAAGTGACAGGCTACTCCCCCCCTTATCTAGTGTCTATAATTTAAAAAAAATATTAAATTGAGAAGCAGTTGCTGCCCAACCTCCTGAACTCTGGAAGCTGGCAGATAGGAGCTAATCCTACCCAGAGGTGCTGGTTTTGTTGGGCAACACACTGCAGCATTGTTCTGGAACCTCGAACGGTCTTCCAGAACCTCGTTTTCAACAAATCATGTTCTCTCCCCTGGAGGCCACTACAGATGGTCGTGCTGGACATTCAGTGCACCAGGGGCCGGGCTGAGCCCGAGTGGGGCTGAGCAGTCTCTCAACCTGTCCTCTGCTCACCAAGCCGGAGCCCCGGTGCGGGGCTGCACCTGCCACCAAGGCACACACCTGTGCGCTCCGCCATCCAAGTAGAATCCAGGTAACCTCAGGTTCCTCTTATCCTCTCTTTCCTGCTTACACACGTGATAAAGGTGTCCGTTGTTACTAACAATAGAAAGACAAGCAGGAACAGGAATTGCATCAAGAAATCGATCAAGGTGTGGAGCTTCTTGCAGCTGTTCCTCAGTTTTAATTGGCGTAGTTGATATTTTGAACATTCACAAATAAATATTAAATATTATTTGTAAAAACAAATAATTCCTCCTGGTTTAAAAATTGAATTCCAAACCTCTAACAAATTAAATGTAAATAATTAACAGAGAGGTATCTTGGGGGAAGGGAAAAGCAGAATCTTTTGTTTTCATTAAATAGAAGAGAGGTATGTCAAACTTAAGAGACAGGCAACAGTAACTGACAAGGGAAAATAGACAGTGATGCGGAAAGACAGTGCTTAGCTTGTAAATGCTGCAGAGAAGCTGAAAACATTAAAGTGGGGAGTGGCATAAAAAAGAAACTGGAGGCTGCACTGCAGACTCTGCGATGTATTTGAACAAAAGCACCGTAAACTCAAACCACTCAAGTACATAGATACATTCGTACGTATCTCCATGGCTTGGAGGTTCTGTCTCCAGGAACCAGAGCGATTTTGTGCCCCCTCCCCCAGGGGACATTTGGCAATATCTGGAGATATTTTGGGTTGTTACAACTTGGAGGTGCTTCTAGCATTGAGTGGATAGAGGTTAGGGATGCTGCTAAACATCCTACAAAGTACAATATAACCCTCCCACAGGATAAAGAATTATCTAGTCCAAAATGTCAATAGTGCTGATGTCATCGGGAAACCCTGCTGCATTAGGATTGCATTCAACCCTGAGCAACAGAAATAGTACTACAGTGACTTAAATAATTAAGAGGTTTATTTATCTCACACAGTAAGTAGTATGGAGGTTGCCAGGCCAGAGCTTGTGTTGCAGCTCAGTGATGTCATCAAGGACCCAGGTCCCCCAGAGGCAGTCTTAGAAAATGTCATTTTAGCTGGGCACATTACTCCCCAAAAGCAAATTGAGCTTGCCAGAAAGAAAGGTCATAATGGATATTGTGCAGGCAAATGGCAGGATGGTCACAGACATGCTTTCCCTTTTCCGTGATGCCTGTTGATCTAGCCTGCCTTGATGCCCAGTGAAACCAGCGAAACTCTATCCAGTCACTTTCTATCTAAATTAAACTCTTCTGTGGAGTCTTTCATGCTGTTCCAAGGCAGCGCTACTCCCTCTGAGCCAGAAGTTTTGGTTTTGGGGGACAGGGAGAACCTCAGGGACAGAAAGGGACAGCAAAGGGAGAGAGATGGAGTTTTCTCCAGAAGAACAGTACCCAGTGAGTGAGATGTGTTTCTTTGTGGACAAATGGAAATGTTAGAGTAAGAAGCAATGGATATCTGAGAGCAGGACAAAGAGATGCCAATGGGGAAAAGTAAATCAGAGGTTTCTTCAATTGAACAAGGTTAATGATTTAAAGTAAAATCAATAACAAATTCAGAAATATAGCGTGAGAATTTTATAAGGGGTTTCCGACAACCAATATATGACAAACAGTGGGTGGGAAAGAGAACATAAAAGGTAAACTGAAACAGCTTGCTTATTATTATTACAATACTAATAATGATAAAGATGACAAAAATCTTAATCATAAGGCAAAGTCTTTGAGTCAATCATCAGACTGTTGGAACCCATCACAAAGAAGGATTCTGAGGTCATCTGAACTTGAGGGTGTGGGGGAGTGACATGACATAATTAATAATTAGTAAAGTCTGTCATAGATGTGGAAGGAGAAATGGTTTTAGATGAGACGTATATTTTCCTGTCCATGACTTTGTCCATAAGACCGGGTAAGTAGGCTGACCACAGAGACATTGGTTCTGAGGAGAGCTGAGTGAGGGGACGTTGGGAGTAACTGAAAATTGTGGACACTCCCTGCAATTGCCAAAAAGGTCTCTAAGACTTAGCTTTTCCTGCCAGTCCAGAGAAAGCTGAAGAGATTTATTTCAAGTTTTCTTTACACCACCCTTGCACTGATCATTTGCACATTTGTTGATGGCTTCCAGGGGCAGCTGCTACTTCCAAAGGACCCATCATCTTAAAGTGGCTCATTATGCTAAGCTAAGGGACTAGTCCTCTAAACTGGAAGGTCTTGAGTCAATTTGAAAATGAAATCTTGGCAGTCACCAGAAACCTTCTGCTAAGCAGTTCTTACAAGACTGCTCAGTAGGGGGTAGATCAGGATTTACTGAGCTTTAAAATGGCCTGGCTAATAATTCAGTACTCTCTTATTTCTTTTTCTTTTCTATTTCTGTTCTAATTTCCCTTGAAACAATATTTGTATCTCTCAGAAAAAGCTGTATGACTGAAAGATTTATGCTATTTTTAATCACTTAGACTCTCCTGAGAATTGGAACTCTATTGGCAAGGAACGCTACTTAATTCCACATTCTGAAGAGGTCCCTCAAATGCAGTGGGAGTTCAATTAATTCTTAGTAGTCAATTTCTGAGACATTTGGGCAGAATGATCAAAATGGCATGGCTCTTCTATTGCGCATGCATTATGCAAGATTAGAGTGATACGTTTTAACCTATTTTCAAAACTGTTTAGAGTGTACTTACCAGCATGTCTGATATAACAGAGCATGTGTTTTGAAAGAAGCTAAGGGATGACAAGGAGATCTGTACATAGTGACCATAATTGCGTCCTCAAATTACTTTTCTATTTCAGGGGGCATATAGGATGTACTTGAAAGGTCGCTGATTAGTCCAGTTCCACATCAGTAAATCAGCATTTGGAAACAGACAGAGGAAAATAACAGCCAACAGAATTTTACCAATAAAATAAAGTAAAACAGGGAAAGATGGTTTACAGATTGTTTTCTTCAGCAGGATGCTTTCAAATCTGGCAGGATGGCACCTTAATAGCACACTGTGGACATGTTTACTGGCCTCTGAACAGACTTGATTTCTAGATTGGATGTTTATTCTACACTAAAATGTAGATTGATCTGGCAAAATTTGGCACAAAATTGCATTAACTAAGCAGTAGAGGAAAGGATGTTATATTGAAGACAGTGGAAATAATATGTTGTTCTAAACCTATTTTTAAAGTCAAGCATCTCTTGTTTTGGTGAGACACAACGTCAAGAAACAATTTGATCACCCCAGCATTAACCAGTCAAGGCGTTTAGGAAGTCCAGCCCTTAGACATACCATTCATGATTGCCTCAGGACTCAATTTAAATATGGATGTGTCAATGTACTGTTATCCCTACTTTTCTGCTGTTTTTCCATTTTGCACCCATGTGACACGAGTCCAAGACCTTCAATTTTATCACTTGGCAGCCACAGGTGGTTGCTTACCCAATAGCCATTCTTTCTTGCTAAAGAAACCCTGACTTTGTTCAGGTGTCAGTTCGTCATGTGTCTCAGAGGAACCTGGATTTAACCCACCACCCTCCCACTCCTCTCACCCCAGAGGAAGAGTCTTGATTCATCTAATAATTTCATTCTCCTTCATTTGGGTTGGTTTAAGAACAGGCATGTGACACAATTCTGGTCAGTGAAATATGAGGTAAAGCTTGGGGCGGGGCGTGGGGAGGCTCCTGAGAATATTTTCCTCGGTTTTAAAAAGTTCACAAGACAGTGACTTGTCCTTCTCTTTTTGATGTCTATATGAACAGTAGCAGCCATCTTGGGGCCATGAGAGCAGCCAGCCTATGAGGAAACGACAACACACTGAGGTGGCAGAGCAGAAGGAAGGAAAGAAACTGAGTCCTTCCTGACACCGTTGAGATGCTGAATTAACACGTCCTGCCCACTAAAGGTAGCTACTGTCCCGATGTAGTGAATGCTGTGATGCTACCCAGATTCCATCTTCAGGACAAAGGCACTCATTTGTGCCTTTCATTTGTCCTCAGCCTGCAGAAATATTCCTTCTGCAGATATTACCTTCTTTGGGAGTTGCCTCACTCCAGATATGTCCCCTCCATAGGGTAATCCTGTACACAATGACTGATTTATATGGAGGTACAAAGGCCTGACCGCCGTGCTTCAGTGGGGGATAACCCTAAAGACCATCCCAGCTCTAGAATTTCCTGTAGATCAGCTAAGGTCTTTGTCATCATTGCATTGCAGTTTAACTTCCCTCTCTATCCAATCCTGTTTCCCTGGCTTCTTTACATGTGTTTTTCAAGAAAGCACCCTCCAATAAATCTTCTGCATACAAAACTCCATCTGAGCATATTTCCAGGGAACCCAGCATAAAGACACTTAATTTTTGAGGTAATAACTTCCTTGCTTTTCTTTCTATTTTTGCCACCTAAAAATGCATGCATCCCTAAACATCGTATTTTATATTTTCCTTCTCAAGAATACTTTATGTAAATAGAATCATACACTATATGTATATTTTGGTGTCTCCCTTCTTTACTCAACATTATGTCCGTGAGATTTCATGATTTATTGTGTGTAGTTGTATTTCATTAATTTTAATTATGCTGTAGTATTCCATTGTAGAAATTTATCATAATTTATTTGTATGTTATACTATTGATGGACATTTGGGTTGTTTAGAGTTTTGGGGCTATGATAAACAATACTGCTATGAAGATTCCTGTACATTTCTCTGATATGCATGTACATGAATTTTTGTGGGGTATATATCTCAGAAAGGAATTGCTACATCAAAAGATATGCATAGATTCAGCTTTAGAATTCCACCAAATAATTTTCAAAAGTGATTGTTCTGTACCAATTAGCACTCTAATAACGTGCAAGAGATCTTGTTGTTCCTTATTCCTCATCTGATGGATGTGTAGCAGTAGCTCTATGGTTTAACTTGATTTCCCTTACTACCAATGAGGTTGAGATATTTTCAAATAATTATTGACCATTTGGATACCGTGTTTAATACCCTCCAGATATTTTTGCTGGGTATAAAATTTTAGGGTGACAATTATTTTCTTTGAGTACATTGAAAATGCCATTTCAATATTTTCTGGATTCCATTCCTTCTGTTGACATGTCAGCTGTATAATTGTTGCTCCTTTGCAGATCTGTCATTTTTTCTTTGGCTGGATTTAAGATTTTCTCTTTGGTTTTCTATAGTTTCACTATGTTATCTGGGTGTGCATTTAAAAACAATACATCTTCATCAAAGTTCTTCATGTATTGATGTATTTCTGGATTTTTAGGAAATTCTTCCCTAGCATCTCTTTTGATATTGCTTATGCTCTAGTCTTTCTATTCTCTCCTTTGAGACTCCAGTTGTACATATGTTAGTTATTCTCATCACAATTGCTATCATGCTAATCTCTCTTTTTATTTTTCCATTCTTTTGCGTTCCTGTGCTTCATTCTGGATATTTTCTTCTGAACAATGTTCCATTTTAGTAATTTTTTCTTCAGTTCTGTACAATCTTCTGTTAAACCCATTCATTGAGTTTTTCATTTTAGTTATTATCTTTTGAGTTCTAGAATTTCTATTTGGTTCTTTTTTGAATTTGCTATGTTACTTTTTAGATAGTTCTCAGGTCTCAAGTTTGACTTTTATCTTCTTAAACATTGTAACTACATTATTTTTAAAGTTTGTATTTGATAATTCTAATATCTAGAGCTGTAGTAGGTCTGTTTCCACTATCTGTTGTTTGTGCTAGTTTTCATTTTATGTTGTTTTCTCTCCTCATGTGTCTGGTTTTCTCTGATTGTCATTAAGATATTCCATTTGAAAATTTTTTAAGAAATTATTTGAAGCCTAGAATAATTTCCTCTTCTCTCAGTGATGATTTTCATTTCCTTCTGCCAGTCTTCAGTAGGTATTAGCAACCCATCATCTTAATCCATCTCAGGGATTAATATTTTCTAAGTCACCTAGGTATTTCAAAGATAGACTACAATCCATGTGAACGTTGGTTTACTTCCACTTCATTCTTACTCCTAGGATACAGACCCTCAGAGTCTCAATCCAAAGGTTGCAGGGTGGGAGGAGGGTGGTATCACAGCTGAATTCCCACTTGTCTTCCTAGTACCAGGTGGCTTTCAAAAGCACTGCTCAACCTCTCAGACTTCTCTTCTGGACCAGCACATGTCAGCAGGGTCAAAGCAGCCCAAAATGCCAGGCTTGTTTCCCTAGATATCTGCCTTCTCCTGGATATTAGTTCTCTAATTCTTCAATACTTTTCTAGCTCTCTAATGCTTTCAAGCAGACTTAAAACTTTTTTTTCCAGGTTTTCTAGTTGTCTTCAGTGGAAGATTAGGTTCAAATTATCTAGCTCATCATGACCACAATGTTAATGGATTATTTCCATCAGCATAGAAATAGGCCATAATATCTCCCAATAAAAAAAATCTCATGACCTCCTTTAGCTATCTTCTTCTACCATCTATTTTTCTGCTCATCTTTGTGTGAAAACCCTTTAAAAGAGTTTGTATCTTGATACTTCCAATTCCTTACTTTCCATTTGTCTTTGAACCCACACAGATTATGGTTTTGCCTCCAACACTCCACCAAAACCTCTCTGGTCAAGGCCCTAATGAGTTCCATGTTGCCAGACCAAATGGTTCATTCTCAGTTCTCATCTTGCTCAGTTTCTCTAAAGCACCTAACATACTTAACACATTTTCTTCACTTGGATTCTAGGAAATCACACACTGTGGTTTTCCTCCTAACTGTCTGACTATTTCTAAGTCCCCTTTGCTGTATCCTTCCCTTCTTCCTAACCCTTAAGTGTTAGAATACATTAGAGCTCAATGCTTGAACTTCCCTATCTGCCCTTACTCTGTAGGGGATCTCATCTTGTCCCATAATTTTAATTCCAACTATTCAATAACCTTCCTCTTCAACTTCCTCATTGATGTCTCCATCGACTGAGCATCTCAAATCTAACATGTCCAAAACAAAATGATTGCTTTCCACCCTCTCCCCCAAACTAATCTTCCTAGTTTTCCTCATCTCAATAAATGTCACAGCCATTCAGCTAGTTTTCAAGCCTCAAACCTTGGTGTCATCCTTGACAACAAATATATTCTGAATTCAATCACCTCTAGCCACTCTAGAGATGCCTCTCTGATTTATGTGTATCAATTAAGAATGACTGGAGTTGCAAGTAACAGAAAACCGAACTACAGTAGCTTAAACTAGCAATCAGCAGACTAGGGCCCCTGGCCTGCCACCTATTTTGGTAAATAAAGTTTTATTGGAGCACAGCCATTCCCATTCTTTTACATATTGTCAATGGCTGCTTTTGTGCTACAAGAGCAGAGTTGAGTAGCTGTGACAGAAACTAGCTAGATCCCAAGCCTAAAATATTTACTATCTGGCCCTTTACATAAAGAGCTTATTAACCTCTGTCTTTAAGAGATTATTATGAGGTTCATATCAAGGACATCCAGAGGTATACAGTCAAGGATTGGTGCAGTAGCCCAATGATGTCATGAAGGACACAGGATCTTTCTAGTTGTCTGTTCTATCATTCTTGGCTTATGGCTTCATGGTCACAAACTGACTACTGCATCACCAGGCATCATATCCACATTCCAGGTAGGAAATAGCATAAAAAGAAAAGGGGGGAACCCCTCACATCAACCATGTCAGTCACCCTTCTTATCAAGAAGGCAGAGACTTCCCTAAAGCCTTCTTAAGCAGACTACCACTTCCATCTTATTGGGCAGAACCAAGTTACATTGTCATCTTGAGCTGCAAGGGCAGCTAGGAAATCAAGAATTTGGCTTTCCAGCTCCTCTAGTGAAGAAAGGAAAGGGAGAAGAGATTGAGACTCTGTTCTGGGTAAGCCAACGTGCAGTGTGTGCCATGTGAAGCCCTTGTTGTTTCTCTCCCTGTTTACTCTTGCCCATTTACAGTCTATTAGCCACATTGAAACCAGGCTGGTCTTTCTCAAAAGTAAATCACATCACATCACTGCTTTGCTCAAAATCCTCCAATGGCTCCCATCACACTTGAAATCCAAAGCCTTCCAGGATCTGGCCTTGGGTACTCTCCAGTCTTCTTCCTACCTCTCCCTCCCTGATCCACTTTCTCCCAGCCACACGGGCCTCCCTGATGTCCTTTCATTGCACAGACTGCCCTGCCTGGGGCCTCTGCTTGACACATCCTGCTCCCGGGTCTTCACACGGCTTGTTCCCTCACTTTGTTCTGGTCTCTGACCAAATGTCACCTCCTCAGAGAGGGATTCCCTGCCATATAAAACAGCACCAGTATCCCTTTCCTCTCCTTACCCACTGTATTTTTCTTCTTAAGACACCTTAGTACCTAATATTATCATTTATATTTATTTGCTTAGTTGTGTGTAGAATATGAGGCAAGGACTGTTTGTTTCATTGATATATTCCCAGACCCTAGATGTGGGTCTTGGCACAGAGTAGAGCTAATATTTGTTAAATGAATGAGTAAATTCCCATCACTACCAGTTTTCTCTATTCCAAAAACTTGTTCTTATTGGTTTAGCAAGGACACAGTATGATCTGAGAGTCTGGAGGCTTATCTCGTTTCCACTTTGTCTCTGGGTAACTCTGAGGATGTCAATTAATTTCTGAGTCTCAGTTCCATTATCTGAAAACCAGGAGTAGGGGAGCTATTGCTCTCTCAGGCAGTTTTAGTCCTCCTTAATTCTGTGTCTTTGGGCGATGTCAGCAAAATGACCCCTACTCATCCAGAGATGGGGAAGGACATTCCTTGCTGTTCTATACACACCTCTCATGCCTAAGAGATTGGCTTTCCTCTGCTCTCTCTCTTTCACTCTTTGAAGGCTTGTTTCTTTCACAAAGATTTATTATATGGAGTAGAAGCAAGGTAATGAAAATTTGCTCTTTCAAAAAGCCTTTCATTCACGCTTCACTGTAAACAGCCAGAGCTATGGTAGACAATAAGCACTGGGCATAGTCACTCATTCTTTCACAGTTAAGTTTTTGTTGCTGCATTGTGTCTCAGGCTATTCTGCAGTCTCTTCCTGTTTTCATGTCCTACGTGCAAGCTTCCCCTGAATCTTCTGACATATATACACTGCTGTGCTGTGAATCTGAGAAAAGGCAGAGCAGGAAAATAGGGAAACCACTGAAAAGTGGTGAGTCAAGACTGTGGGACCTCTGGAGATAACTGGAGAGGGAGAGGTCTCAGAGGACTGTGCCCCCCTTAGAGGGGCAGGGCCAGAGGTAGAGACGACATGGCAGGTCCACCCCACTGGAGACAGCAGAGAGCGGACAGAGCCTGAACCCTGTAGAACAGTGAGGTTCAAGCTGCCAGAAGATGAAGAGGGAACTGCCCATTTGGGGGAAACAGGGCCACTGCCCCTAGCTCCTCTGTGTCAACCTTCTGGAAAACAATGCTACCGTGAGTGACCAGCTAGAACTGACTCAAATCAAAAGGGCAGGTGGAAAATTCTCCACATCCGTGCCTCATACTATTGATGGTTGATGGATGGATTAGGGGAGGTGATTCTTGAGCGGGCCCTCACCTTCAGCAACTGGCCAGAACATTTCTTTCTCTTCAGGACATAAACAAGGGTCAAATTATTTGTCATGGGTCATGGGATGACTTTTATATCACCACAAGTGGGGCAGAGATCAACAAGGCTCATAGGATTTGTTGTCATGTTAGAGTTGACTTGAAAACCTCCAAAGTCCTATATTTATGACGGTTCATCTTCACACATTTCAAGTTACAAATATTCACAATGTATTCTATTTAAAATATATATTCAGTGAACCTGTTTTAATTATGTCCTTCTTTCTTTCTTCCTTCAATATTTACTGATTGCTGTCATCAATAATTTCTGAGAACCTACAGTGAGGTCTAATGCATCCCAGACTCCATTGAGTTTAAGATCAGCTTTGAAAGCATTGCTTTTCCCATAGCAAGAAGTGCATTCATTTAAAATAAAAGAAGATTATGTATTCTCAGTCACACAAATTGTACATTGTCACACAAGAACAATATAGTCTTCTTGGCTTAAGCCTGCCTTATAGTGAATCCTTTCTCAAGGAATCAAGGAATATGATTTTGCTATTTCCAAGCCAAAATTAATATTTATGTACCAATGGAATTCTTTATCCTCGTGATATTTTCCAATATGTGATTAGCAAACAGAGTCTAAGCATATCTAGGGCAGGCATCTTATATTCTCCATTCGGCAAAGCACTAAGAAGTCAGTTCACAGAATTTTTAAAGCTAAAGGAACCCTGAAGTCACAACCCCTCATTCTGCAGAAGATTAACAAACATGTTGAATGACTTGTTCAAGGTCATCAGCTAATGAGTAGCTAAATGAAGACTCTGTCATCTCTCCACCCAGTTTTCTGGCGTTTTATACCCCATTGTCTTTGAATTTGACACAGAAGAAATAGTTTTCCAAAGTTGGATGGATATAATTGTGACATTAAAAATACTACCTTAAACTTTCATAGGGGGGAAAATCCATAGCTTATCATATTTGAATTCTCATTTAGGGAGAGGTTTTATTCAAAACCACCCAGCAATGATCTATACTTCTGTGGACATTCTATGCTTCTCTGGATGACATAAATTATTTATAGTAGTTAAAAATCACCAAAAGTTAGTCACGAAAGGCTCAAGCTACTTATTCATGTTAAAGTTGTTCAGGATTTAAATTTCTAAAATGTAAATTAGAAAGACAAAGTTCCTTTTATGTGGTTTGTTGTTTATACATATCAGATATATCCATATCTGCAAACAATCTACAGCTATCAGCGAAGCTTGAGGTTGAGAAGGAAAATAATATGTCTTGGGAATGGATCCTGAATACTGCATCAAAATCCATGGATGTGCAAATGGGTCTGAGAAAGAGAGCGTAAACACAGAGGAAAAGTCTCTGCCTTGTCACAATTTGGGTTTTAGAAGAGTTCTACAATTTAAGTTTACCTTAGACATAAATGAATACTAGTAAAGCTAAAACTTTTGAACAAAGGAAATGTAATGGAAAATACCGTTCAAGGGGTACATCGTCCCTGTTATGGGCAAAAGCCCAGAACTGAGAGTGCAGAAGCAGAGCCTGCAGTAAGTCTGCAGATACCTGGGCTGATTTCCAATGTGAGACTTTCAAAACCCAGGGCTTCTATTTCTGGACAAGTGAAAGGAACCAGCTACAACTCTTAACTCGAATGGTAGATAGAGGAAGACAGGCACTCGGAACGTATCTTTCATCAAAATCAAACAGGTAATCTGTTCTCTTTGATAGCTTGGCAGACAAGCTCAGCCATTCGGGTGCAGCAAATTGGAATAACTCACATCTGAAGTAAATGAGGCTCATTTTGTAGTTTCTGAAATGTGCTTTTACAAAGTATCCTTTCTCCATCTCCTGAACACACCCTGTACTCTTTCTCCTTCGTAAGTCACTCTCCTGCGCTACAACCCTCCTCCACACAGTGCTTCAGGCCCAGGCAAGCTTCCTTTTTACTTTCACTCAAAGCTAGAATTTGTAAACAGGTTTCTTGCACCCTGTCTTGTAATTCTTTCCTCATTTTACACAACTGTCAGAAGCAACAGAGGCCAATGTGGTGGGAGGCAGTCATGGTAGGTATATTGATAAAAGATGTCAGCGTCCTAGTTGCAACTGTGACACCCCTTTTCAGTACATAAACTTCTCACCACACTGAAACGTTCATTATGCCATTCAGAAGTAGAGGTCTAGTGTGACAATTTGCTGTAAAGCGCCTCCGTGATTATAAAGAGAAAATCAGTCACTTATTCTGCTCGGATTGTTCATAAGACTGACAGACATGCTCAGTGAGGAGCGGAAAGCTTGCACCTGGTCAGGAAACTGCAAGATGAGACAACGGTTCCTCTGTTGCTAATAATTACGCCTTGGGTTTAATCACCAACTTCATGCCTGACAAAATGGAAGCCGAAGACTGGGGAAATGATGAAGCAATAGGTATTTAAATCATGAAACATTTTTCGTTCAATTAGTATGGTGATGAGGAGCTCCATTTGTTAGGGATTCCAGCTGATGCCAACAGGATTTTAAATTAAGGTTAGTTGAAATGACGGCAGCAGAGTTTGACGAGTGACACACTACAATGAATGTGTCAGTTGTCGTTAGGCTAGAGATAGACTTTTGATGGCTTGAATCATAGCTCAGACAGCTGAGATTGAATAACAGAAAGCAATTTACTGCCTAACCCATGTTCATAATAGTTGCTCTCCCTTTTGGCTAAAGCAAGGGGTAGGATTAGGAAAAGACAGACAGCCTGGAGGAAGGAAATGGATGACTCTAGTCTGTAAATTCCATTTGCATATCATTAATTAATTTAGGCAGCTGGATGGTCTGGGCCTATTACTTAGAATACCGTCTTAACCCAGTCTGGTCTATACTTGGCTAATTGCTCCATTGTACAGAGAACTCACCAGGAAATGATAACATCACTGTTCTGGCTTTGAAGCTGGCAACTTAAGACAATTTTTTTTTCCAACAAATTTCTCAATGACACTCACTCATATTTCTCCCCGGGAGGCTGCCGCTTGATGTCGCATTTTTTTCATTAACTTGTATAAATGGCACGTGAAATTGCTGCAAGGAGGTCGCCTATTTCGAAGCCCACCCTGCCATGAATATTAATGGTGGATAGGCTTTTCCCAACAACTCAGAAAAAACTTGGGAGGCAGGTTCTGTCTGGATGCCCATGATTTTTGCCACAAAGTGGCAACAGAAAAGAAGTTTAATTAATTGAACAATTGGGACCTAGCTACTCAGTTTATCGTCTCAAGGCAGAAGATAAATAAGACAAGAATAACTCTTGCTGGGTGGGGATAAAAGGACCAACTGCAGTTACCTCTTAATTAGCAACATGTGTGTGATGTGCTCTGTGGAATTTTCTGGGGCAAATTTTTAAGCTGTGTTCTCCTTAACCTACTGGGCATATTGGCACTCTCTCCTATGACGTGTCTATTGGCCTCTGAGAACACTGAAGAGTAATTTGAATATTAGCCCAAACACTTGGTGATTGTGTATAATATATGTCTCTGTTCTCATTTCCATGCACAGTGCATGAGATGTACAAAGGTCTGGCCTGTAGACGACAAAGGTTCTGCCACAACTAGCCACGTGATCTTGGGCACACCTCTTCCAGCTTCAGTTTTCTTATGGGTAAAATATTAAAAGTGAATCACTTAAGTTCCTTCTAGTTTTAACATTGTATGACTTCATCCTTTTTTTAAGTTAACGTGTATTAAATTCATTCTGGACCAGATACTATGCTATGTGCCTCAGAGGCATTCTCTCATTTGCTCTTCTCAACTGCCCTCAGAAGCAGGTGCTATTAACTATTATTTGCCCCATTTACAGACAAGGACACTCAGGCCTAAAGAGATAAAGTTAATACCCAAACTAGAGCTTGGAATCTCATACGCTGCCACGTGTCTGCCATCTGTCTTGGAGTAATTGGACAGTAGGTATTGCTTTTCCTCTTTTTTTCTTTTTTTCCCTTTTAACAATAATATTATTGTTTTTATGAAAATACTATTTGCTTATTATTTAAAAATCAATCAATACAGAACAGCACAAATGATAAAACAAAAACAATCTTTACCACCCAGAAAAAAATTATTATTAGATGAAGTCCATTCCAGATACCTCCCTACAAACATATACACCTAGCTGGAGCTGGATAGACACATAGACAGAAAATAGGAAAAATGGTGCAATTATTTCTAGAAGTAAAGTGTATTGAATTATATTTTACTCGATTCTAATAACGAAAGAAAAAGAAACTGAAGAAACTACTGGCCTTCAGGTGTGTCTTCTGCAAAAGACATTATTCTCTAAAGAAACGCCCTAGGGTTAAGGAAATAAGATTATCAAAAACACTTAGAGATTGGAGTCTTATGTCTATATGTTTTAACTTCATATTTCGATTTCAGACAGTATTAACTAATTCTCTGCTATGAAAGAGGAGGAAAGTAGAACTCATCACCTTCTAATCTTCTTTTGTTATTATCACTTTGTATTTTTACTCCATTAATATTTTTAACATTTACATTCCGTTCTGTATTTAGAATTCCCAGAGTTGGGGAATAACACTATGATTTGTGGTTTGGGTTCTCAGTCTAAATGGATTTATTGTTCCCTTGCCTTTTTACCACATAGCTTCTCCATTGCTATGTACTTTTGTTTTGATTTATGTCTTGGTTGGCTGGAGTTTACCATCAAGTAGATTTTTTAAGGACTCAGAAATGCTGAATTCTGTAAATTCTTCTGTGCTTGGGAATATCCACCTGATGCCTTTATATACGTACAAACACTTGGCTGGATTGAATATTCTTGAATCATAGATTTTTTTCCCTCAGAATTTTGTGGACATTACTACATTGTCTCCTGATACTGTGATTGTGGGGAAGTCTGAGGCCAGCACAATTTCTGTGCTTGTGGGTGACATTTTTTCAGACTTGATGCCTAAAGAATTCTTCCTTTATCCTTTACTGTAATAACTTAACACAATATGACTTCATGTTGAATAATCTCCATCAACTTGTCCTGGGGGAAGAAAGGAAATTATTTTATTCCAGAGATCTAGTTCTTTGTATATTTTGGGGATTTTTTGTGTGTGTGTCAGACCAAACCTCAAAGAGATAACACATGAGAGAGGGTAAGAGCACACTTCCATAATGTGATTGAGAGGGGACTTGATAGGTTTCTTCCAAAATAAAAGTCTCCTCCTATAACTCCCTAACTAGAAACCCATTCCACTTTGTCTAAAGCTACATATCGTTCCCAATTGTTTCCCTCGTGCTTAGCAGTGTGTGGCGCACAGTGGATGTGCTATAAAAATTTGGTGAACTAGAACACAGGATAACTGCTGTAGGGAGGCCAGGACTGAGGAGCGGGTCCTGGAAGAGGAGGTGAGAAGATTCCATATGAACTTCACTCTCAGGTCCTGCTTCGTCTAGAGCAGACATTCTTTAAACGGTCCTATTCTATGTAATCCACTCAAGAGAATCTCTAGGGGGGTGAACCGCTGTCAGTGAGATGGTGTGCCTATCCTTCAGTGTGGAGGGTGCTCACACAAAGGATAAAAACCACTGGTTGAAGCACTCAACCTCTTTCATCTTCGACATTGGCCTGCCAGCTGGTTTCTTGCTTGAGCATCTCCCTGAATCAATCCATCTTCCCCATTGGCCTCAAATAATTTTTCTAAAAGAAACAAGTCAAAGAAGTACTACTGGACAGTCTGATGTCTTAGTCTTAGATGCTTTAGTATTTTCCTACCACTTTCTCTTCAAAAAGAAGGCAAGAAGTCCAAGTTCTTTGGGTTAAGATGCTCCCAAATTCTTTAATCTGGGATACCGATCTCCTAGCTTGTCTTCCTGCTTCAAGTATCTCTCCAAGTACAGAGTTCCTGGCTCAGTACCTCACAATGATAAGGACAAAGTTAGTGTTAGTTCCTGACCTCTCCCCATCTCCGTATACCGGCCAATTGCTGTCTGGTTATTTCGTATTGAAATTAACTCTTGGAATGTCTGTCTCCTTCTAGACTGTGAGCCCCTCTGGGCAAGATCAGTAAGTGTTTGTTGGATTGAATTGAATTCTTGGAGCCAGTGTTCCAGAAAGATATGACTCCTATCTCTATCCTCTTTCTTTGTGTCCGCCTTCTCTCCAATCCTAGGTAATCTAAGGAGTGAAGCAGCCATGGTGAGAGCGATAGTGTGTACATCTGTATGTAAAAGAGATAACTTATACTGCACAGAAACCCAGAACTTTCTGGTGGTGGTAGGCTTAGATTTGATTCCTGGTTCTGCCACTATCTCACAGAGTAACCCAAGAGAACTTCTTCTCTCTCTGGGTCTGATTCCTCACGTGGCTTTTCCATTCCTGACCCTGAAGAGTGTGGCTGGAGATGATCTCACCACAGGGGTGGTGTGGCCTACAGCGTGGCCCTGTAATCCTTCTTGGTGTCCCTGTCCTCTGCCCTCATCCACTCCTTCACTCTCCTCAGGTCACTGGCCCTCCCCTTTCCCCTGTATTCTCAGCAGCTGACCTTGACCTTTTCTTCTTTATAGTGAGCATAGAGGTCCCTCTTACAAATACTGCTCCCTCTGCCTGGACTGACTGGGTTAGATTGTCCACAAAGATGGCCACCAACAGTCCCTCCCAGACCTATAGATGCATGCTGCTCCTCTCATCAAAGGTGTAATCTGCTTCTTCCCCTTGAATCAAAACCTGCTCATGACTTGCCTTGGCCAAAGGAAAATGGCAGAAGTGATGCTGTGTGACTTCTGCGTCTAGACCTTGAGAGGTCTTGCAGTTTCATTTTTCCCTCTTGGGATCCAGCCACTATGTAAAGAAGCTTGGACTAGGCAACTTAATGGCAAGAGACCCCATGGGGAGAGATGAAGAGAGATGGGTTGAGAGAGAGAGATTCAGCTAAACCGTAGTCATTCCAGCCGCCCCATCTGAGGCACCAAACATGTGGGTAAAGCACCCTGCACCTTGCAGGCCCATCGGAGCTCCCAGCATTAGTGACTCCAGCCAACACCACATGGAACAGAACTGCCCCACTGAGCCCAACCAATGGATAGAATCGGGTAAAATAAAAAATTGATGTCTCTTTAAGCTCCTAAGTTTGGGGGTGATTTGTTATGCAAAAATAACTGGAATTCTGACTCTTCTTCACCCTCAATGTCAGCCTGGTAAATAAGGACTCGTCTTTCAAGATTTGGCCCAATAATCAACTCCTTTGTGAACTCTCTGTGTTCTTACCCTGCCCACTACAGCCTTATTTTCTCTTCTCCTTTGCAAAGTGTCATAGGACTTTGTATTATAAGCCATGTGCTTCCTTTTCCCCAAGGCTCTGGGCATCTGGAGGACAGGGACTTGCCCTAGTTAACTTTTGCCTGTGCCTAGCACAGTGTCTGTCATATTTAGACATTCAGTCATTGCTGAAGGAGTGAATAAATAAATGAGTGAGAAAATTTAACAGATCATATCTACAGACCCTTCTGGCTCAAAAGTTTAACCATGTAATCTGGCGATGCACAGGAAAGTCAACATAAGCAACTTCTCATACCACGCTAAAGTGGAACAATGAGAGATGGCAGACTACACAGAAGAGTGTAGGTATCCAAAAATTAAGCCCTTCACTTGAAGGCCTTGTTTGACTCAAAACAAATCCATTAACAACCGTGCATTGAGCACAATCTATGACAAAGTGTGAGACTTAGTCGCCCTCCAATACTGTTCCTTTTCTTGCTCACATGACCTGTGATGGCCATGATGATGAGCAGACATACATTAATCGAGCAGCCGATATTTGCTAAAGGCATCGTTACTTCATTTTACAGATATGGCAAGTTAGGCCAGAGAGGCCAATTATCTCCCTCAAGTCACACAGCTGAAATGAGAAAGAGGCAGGTCTCAAATGCCAGCCTATCAACCAGAGCATGATTTTACCTGGTTTGGGCAAAAACACAAAAGGTGGAGCCAGCCAAGTGATAATGAAGACCATGTCTTGTGGCAAGAAGCACCATCAAATAACAGCAAAGACCTGAACTCAGCCACCACCGTGGTCTAGCACACACCGTTCTCCTCCCTCAGCACTGGAACGCTGTTTTAATACCTGTGCCCTTTAAGTCCCTCTCCACTTGCCTTCATCTTCCATGCTACCTCCAGAGTTATCTCCTAAACACAAATCGAAACTGGTTATTCTCCTACTTTAACCACAGAATAATGTCCGATTTCTTTTGAACAGCAGACAACGTCCTCCCCAACCTCATCCCAACAGCCTTCTGTTGTATCTCCGCACAGGTAACCAGATTCCTTGTCATCTCCTGCGGAGCTGTGGGTTATTTTCAAGCCTCCGTGCCTTTGTGCGTGCTGCTGCCTCTTCCCGGATTGCCCTTCTCTCTCCAGAAAACGTTGAAACATCTTTGCAGGCTCAGTTCAAACTTTACCTCCTCTGCAAAGCCTTCTTCCTCTCCCAAGCAGCATGGCACAATTCTGCATCTATCCACTTTGTACACCACTCGATGCCCGTATATACCTTTTTACATCTGTCTCTTCAAATCTCAAGGTCATATTGTATCTTCCTCCCTCCTGTGCTCAGACTTAACACTTTGCACAATTGCACAATTCTTTACACCCACGAGGCCCTCCACAAATGCTTACTGAGTGCACAAGTACATTTTTCCTCCCTCACATGGCTTGCTAGAGGGATACAGTGTCCACAAATCTCAATGCTTGTCTTTTCCTTATAGTAGAAAGCGTGGTGTGTTCAAGTTCTTAATAATAATCTTTCTCGAAAGACTTTCATCTCTTCACAAAGAGATATTTGTAAACCCCAGGCCAATCCCTGCAGCAAGTCTAACACACCATTTGTGAAGCTGGAATAAATGGATTATATCCATTTGATTCTCTGGCATAAGTTCCTCCATGTGTTACCGACTTCCTGCTTCTCCCATTTGTTCTCACGACAGCTCCAGTGGGAAGCAGCCCTGTGCCTTTGGGCCTGCTATACATTTCCATCTTTGTCTGCAGGGCTATGCCTGCCCAATATACTGCACAGCAGTGACTTTAAGAAACTCAAAGGCGTTCAGAGCCTTCTATTTTTCCCTTGCTCTGAAAGGTGCTTTCAGTTAATTATATTATAAAATTCAAAGATTCGAACACACTAGGAATTCAGTAATGAGGTGCATGACACACCATGCTGTTGTACTGGTTGTTTCAAAGGGATTTCACTGCCTTCACCTCTAATGGATTACTGTTTTGTCACATTACCAGCCTCAGGTACATTTAAGGATCACCAAATAAACGTTTGATGACATGAAGTCAGACATTTCTGTTCCAGGTCCGCAGCTCCGCTGGCAGGCGCAGTGGGGCTGACAGAGGGTGCTCCTAAAGGTTAAGCTGCCCTACACTTATGACAGTTACAAGGAGCAGTGCAGAGAGTGGCCGAGAGCATTCCTAGAGTGCAGGCCCTGGCTGCTCGTCACCTGTGGAAGAGGTAGGCATGGTGTGCAGACTGTAAAGGCTTAGCATTGAATGGCAGAGCCTTCTGAAAAGTGTTTACTCGTTTCTTCTCTAGTACCTTCTGGGCTTGTACTAGGCTCCAGAGCAAGGATTGTCAACAAGCCAGGATAAGCCTTCAAGGAATTGGATAATAAATAGACAATTAAAATTCAGAAGGATAATTTCTACTGGACATCCAGTATTGGTTTTCCATACAAAGAGAGATAAAATGATACCTTTAAAAAAGTTACTATTACAATCCACTCTCCCCAAAACCAATAGGCTCATTCCCAAAGGCACCTTGTGGTTAACCATTCATAGTATTTTCATATTGTTACTAACACCATGACTTACTCTGCTAATATTAAATTATTTGACAACATGAGCCAGAGTTTACTCTGGATTAGCTCCAAAGATGACGAAACCAAAGCCACTGAGACAACCAAATCACTGACCACTGAACCCAAAGGAACTGTCTTATTAGCTTAACAAACACACAAATTAGCATACGTAGGATATAGCCACATTAGCTTTCCACTGGTGGTAGGACAATACTGTGTAGAAAAAGTATAGGCTTTAGAGAAAGACTTGGATGTAAGCCCCAATATGTAACCTTGGCTGAGGACATTAAAAGCTCTGTGATTCAGTTTCCTCATATGTAAAAGAAGCATGTTGATAGTAGCTTCCTTCTTGGGTCATTGTGAGTATTCAGTGGGGAAATTTATGCAAAGTACATAGCCCAGGTCTGGTGTATCATAAGCACTAGATAAATGGAATATCTGATTACTGTCATAAGAAGGAGGGGAAAATATACAGGAAAAAAACACCAGAAAACTCAGGATAAATAGAAACTACAAAATAAAATAGTAGGGACAAATTATAAATATATTATTAATCAACAATGAAATGAGTTCCACTTCCAGCTAAGATGGAATAACAGGGACCAGATTTACCCTCCCATCTGAAACAACTAAAACACTGGACAAAATAAAAGAAAAAATGGTTTTTAAGACAGTGGATATCTGGTAATGAAAGAAGGCCATCCCTGAGAGATGAGAAACAAAGGAGGTGAGCCATATGACCCCCAGCTTACTGCCTTCAGAGAGCTTCCAGGCAGTTGTACAGAGAGAGACATGCAGGCAGAGGCTGACAGACTCCCCGAATTTAGGAGGAGGAGTTGGGAGATAGGGGAAATAAAGGCAGCTAGAGTTTGCAAGACAGAGTACTAGAGGAGAGAGCTGCACAGGGATCTGCAGAGGGTCCTCCTCGAGCCTTCAGGAGAACATCGATCGGTGTGGGCATATGAAGAAACTCCCCAAAGCCAGGCAGCTAAAACCACCCCAAAGGATTAGAACAGTACTCAGGGCTCACCCTGGGCCAGGAGGAGTGCCTGTCCCTACCAGCCACACTGGGAAAACTTCATAATTCACAGGGCACTGGATAGAGTATTCAGAAGGGTCATGCCTCCATCATGGGCCAATCAGTCCAGGATGAAATGCAGTCCCACCTAAAAATCTTAAAAACAAAACTCAAAAGGATCAAACTGTTCCCAAATAACAAACTGCATGCCAGAACAAAGCTCAATAATATTTATAAGAATGCAAAAGAATAGCACCCAACAAGGTAAAATTCAGAATAGCTGGCATCTGATCAAAAATGATCAGACACTCAAAGAAGTAGGAAAATATGACCTATAACATGGAGAAAATCTAACAAAGTAGACTGAGAACTGACACAGATGCTAGAATTAGCCGACAATGATAACAAGCCAGTTATCATAACTGCACTCAACATGTTAAAAATGTTAGAAACATGGAAAATATATGAAAAGCCCAAGTAGAACTTCTAGTGATGAAAACTACAATGTCTGAGATGAAAAATATACTGGATTAGATTAAACATTGCAAAATAAAAGATTTATGAACTTAAAGAGAGCAATAGAAACTATTCAAAATTAAACACACAAAGAAAAAAGGGGCTTTTTTAAGAAATGAGAAAAGCACTGGTGATCTGAGGGACAACTTCAAGAAATCTAGTGTAAGTGCAAATGGATTCCCCAAAGGAGAAGACGGAGGAGAGAAGTGAAGAAACAATATTTAAACAAACGACGGTTGGAAAATTTTCAAATTTGATGAAAACTATAAAACCTCAGATTCAAGGATCTCAATGAACCCCAAGCATAAAAAACATGAAGAAAATTCCACCAAAGCACAATCATCACCAAATTGCTCAAAACCAGAGGTAAAGAGAAGTTTTAAAATCAGCCCAAGAAAATAGGCACATTATGAACAGAGAAATAAAAATAAGGATAACAGCATATTTCTTTTTAGAAACAATATCAATGAAAAGATATTGGAGCAACATCTTTAAAACACTAAAAGAAAAAACTGCCAACATGTAAGTCTGTACTCAGCAAGAGTACTTTTTGAAATTAAAGGCAAAATAAAGATTTTTTTTAACACATATGAAGTCTGAAAGAATTCATTTTTTAGTACGGACCTGCCCTACAAGAAATGTGAAAGGAAGTCCTTTAGACAGAAGGAAAATGCCAGATGGAAATATGGATCTACACAAAGGAATGAAGAGCATTAAAAATGATTACTACATGGGTTAATATATACGTTTTCTTATTTAAAATTCTTTAAAGGGTAATTGATTATTTAAACAAAGCTAATTACAATGTATTATGGAGTTTATATCATATGTAAAAGTAAAGTATATAACAACAACACAAAAGCTAGAGAGAGATCAACAAGTATACTCTTGTAAAGTTCTTACACTCTATGTGAAGTGTTCTAATTTGCAGGTTGACTGTGATAAATTAAAGATGCATAGTATCAGCCCAAAGCAACCAAAGAGTTATAACTAATAAGCCAACAAAGGAGAAAAGGGAATCATTAATAAGAAATACTCAATCCAAAAAAAAGCCAGAAAGAGGAGAAAGGGAACAAAGGATAAATGGAACAAATAGAAACAAATAGCAAGGTAATAGATTCAAATCTAACTATATCAATAAACACATTAAATGTAAATGGTGGGAATACCCCAATTAAAAGACAGTTTGTCAGGGGCTGGCCCAGTGGAGTAGTGGTTAAGTTTGCACACTCTGCTTTAGCAGCCTGGGGTTTGCTGGTTCAGATCCTGGGCATAGACCCACACACCACTCATCAAGCTATGCTGTGGCAGCATCCCACATACAAAATAGAAGACTGGCACAGATGCTAGCTCAGCAGTAATCTTCCTGAAGCAAAAAGAGGAAGATTGGCAACAGATGTTAGCTCAGGGCCAATCTTCCTCACCAAAAAAAAACCAAATAAATAAAAAATTTTTAAAAGACACAGGTTGCCAGACTAGATAACAAAGCAAGACTGTACTGTATGCTACTACAGGAAGTATACTCTCTAAAGACAAAAATAGGTTAAAAATAAAAGTATAGAAAAATGTGCCATACTAATACCAATCAAAAGAAATCTGGAGTGACTATTAATATGAGACAAAATAAATTTTAGAGCAAATAACATTACAAGATAGGTAATCTCATCATCATAAAGAGGTCAATTCATCAAGAGGACACAACAATCCTTAACATTTATATATCTAATAATGGAGCTTTAAAATGCATGGAGAAAAACTGATAGAACCACAATGAGAAACAGAAAAACTCACAATTATAGTTAGAGATCTTAATACTTAATTGACATTTCTAGGACATTCCATCCCAAAACAACATAACACACAAACGTTCTTCTCTAGTGTACAAGAAAGTTATAAAGATAGACTACGAAACAACTATCAATAAATTTAAAACTATTAAAGTCATTAAAGTATATCCTCTGACCAAATGGAATTAAATTAGAACTTAATAGCAATAAATGTAAATTAACTCATCTTTGCAGTTAAAATACTATATTGTCATGTTTGGCATGTGTGTGCACACATACAAACACACAGATATGGCTATTACTGTCTGCAAACAACAGACCTAAAACAGAAAGGCTCAGGAAAGTTGAAAATCAAAAAACTGAAAAGCATATATTAGGCAAAAGATCTTATAGCTACTTTCATAAGTAATAAAGATACTTTAAAAAGCAAAAAGCTTTACTAAGACCAATAAAGTAACTATATAATAAAAGTTTCCATTCATCAAAAGATAAACAATTTTAAACTTTGTGAAAACAGAGAAAATACAGAAGTCTCAAAGAATTGACCAAAAAAACCCCTCCTGAAACTAATAAGAGTTTATAGCAAAGTTTTAGGATACAAAGTTATTATACAAAAGTCAGTTGCTTTCCTATATACCAGCAACGAACAATTGGAATTTGAAATTAGAAACCCAATACCACTTACATTAGTACCAAAAAATGAATTACTTAGGAATACATCTAACAAAATATGTGCAAGATCGGTATGAGGAACACTGCAAAACTCTGATGAAAGAAATCAGAGATCTAAGTAAATGTCCATGGATAGGAAGACTCGATATTATTAAGATGTCAGTTCTTTCCAACTTGATCTATAGATTCAATGAAATCCCAATGAAAATTCTAGCAAGTTATTTTATAGATATTGACAAACTGATTCTGAAATTTGTTTGTAAACGCAAAAGACCCAGAATAGTCAATACGATATTGAAGGAGAAAACAAAGTTGAAGGACTAAAACCACTTAACTTCAAGACTTACTGTAAAACTACAGTAATCAAAACAGCGAATGGACAAATAGATCAATAAAACAGAATAGAGAGCCCATAAATAGATCCACACAAATATAGTAAACTGATCTTTGACAGAGGAGAAAAGGCAATCTAATGGAGAAAGAATAGTCTTTTCAACAAATGGTTCTGGAATGACTGGACATCCACATGCTGAAAAAAATGAATCTAGACACTGACCGTACACTTTTCACAAAAATTAACTCAAAATGGATTACAGACCTAAAAGTAAAACAAAAATTATAATATTTCCAGAGGATAACATACGAGAAAATCTAGGTGACCTTTGGTTTGGTAGTGACTTTTTAAATACACCACCAAAAATACAATCCAAGAAAAAAAAAAATTAAATTGACTTTATTAAAATCTAAAACTTCTGCTTTGCAAAAGACACTGTTAAGAGAATAAAAAGACAAGTCACAGACTGGGAGAAAATATTTGCAAAACAGACATCTGATAAAGGACTGTTATCCAAAATATACAAGGAACTCTCAAAGCTCAACAATAAGAAAACAAACAACTCAGTTAAAAATGAGCAAAAGAGGGGCTGGCCCCGTGGCCGAGTGGTTAGGTTCGCGCGCTCCGCTGCAGGCGGCCCAGTGTTTCGTTGGTTCAAATCCTGGGCGCGGACATGGCACTGCTCATCAGACCATGCTGAGGCAGCGTCCCACATGCCACAACTAGGGAGACCCACAACAAAGAATGTACAACTATGTACTGGGGGGCTCTGGGGAGAAAAAGGAAAAAAATAAAATCTTTAAAAAAAAATGAGCAAAAGATCTGAACAGACAACTTATCAAAGATAAGCAACTTACCACAGATGGCAAATAAGCATATGAAAAAATGCTCAACATCATATGTCATTAGGAAACTGAAAATTTAAACAACGAGCCACCACTACACATCTATTAGAAGAGCTAACTGGATAACAAACAATATACAATACATGGACAATATAGACAAGGGAATATTACTCAGCCATAAAAAGAATGAAATCTTGCCATTTGCGACAACAAGGATGGACCTAGAGGGTATTATGGCAAGTGAAATAAGACAGAGGAAGACAAATACAATATGATTCTACTTACATGTGGAATCTAAAAAACAAAGCAAACAACAAACAAAACAAAACAGAAACAGACTCACAGATAAAGAGATGAGACTGGTGGTTGCCAGAGGTGGTGGAGATGGAGGGTTTGGCCAAATAGATGAAGGGTATTAAGAGGTACAACTTCTAGTTATAAAATAAAAGAGTCACAGAGACGTAGTATCAGCATAGGGAATATAGTTGTTAATATTGCAATAACTTTGTATGGTAAAAGATGGTTACTAGATTTATTGTGGTGATGGTTTAATAATGTACATAAATGTCAAATCACTATGTCGTACACCTGAAACTAACATAAGATTGTATATCAACTATACCTCAGCTTAAAAAAAACCACTGAAAACATCAAATATTGGCAAAGATGTTGAGCAACAGGAACTCATTCATTGCTGGTGGGAATGCAAAATGGTATAGCTCCTTTGGAAGACAGTTTGGCAATTTTTCACGTACTTGACATAGTCTTATTTTATGATCCAGCAAACACGCTCCTAGGTGCTTACCTAGATGAGTTGAAAACTTATGTCTAGACAAAAACTGCACACAAATGTATATGGCAGTTTTGTTCATAATTGCCAAAAACTGGAAGCAACCAAAACGTTCTTCAAAAGATGACTGAATAAACAAACTGTGGTACATCCGGACAATAGAATATGACTCAGTGATAAAAAGAAATGAGCTATCAAGCCACAAAAAGATGTGAAGGAAACTTAAATGCATGTTGCTTAGCGAAAGGAGCCAGTCCAAAAAGACCACGTACTGTATGATTCCAACTATATGATATTCCGTAAACAACAAAACTATAGAGATAGCAAAAATATCAGTAGTTGTTAAGACTTTGGGGGTGGGAGGGATGACCAGGTGGAGCACGGGGGATTTTTAGGGCAGTGAAGCTACTGTGTACGACACTGTAACGGTGGATACGTGACATTATAAACCCCATAGAACTGCGCAAGACAAAGAGTGAACCCTGATGTAAACTATGGCCTTTAGTTAATACAATGTATCAATGTTGGTTAACTATTATAACAAATGTTCCACGCTAATGCAAGATATTAATAACATGGGAAACTGGGAGCGGGTGAGGGAAGGGGGGTGTATGAGAACTCTATGTATTATCTGCTCAATTTTCGGTAAACCTAAAATTTTTCTATTTTAGAAAAAATACAGCTTCAATATTCAGAAATAAAAATTTTCAGACTTACAAAGAAAAATTGAAACATCAACCAATATACTGATGAATGCTAACCGTACCTTTCAAAAAATTGATAAATTATACAGACAAAAATTTAGTGGATATATCCAAGATTTGACCCACACAATAAACATGTGTTTTGTGGGATATATTTCAAACTTTATACTCAACAATAGGAGAATTCCCATTCTTTTCAAGCACTGAGGCATTTTTTAAATTTGTAGCCCATTAAACAAGTGTCAAGCAATTTCAAAGTATTGATATCATTAGGATCATGTTGTTGGAAATCAATAATCAAAAGATATCCACAAACAGCCATATGCTTGGACATTTGAAAGCATACTTCTAAGTAACTCTTGGGTTGAAGAGGAAATAAAAACAGAAATTATGATAAAAATAACAAAAATTCCACCTGTCAAAACTTGTGAATGCAACCACAGCATCACTTAGAAGATAAATTATGGTGATAAATATTTATGTTAGAAAAGCTAGAAGGCTGAAAATTAAAGAGCCAAGTGTCCGACTTAGTAAACATTTTAAAAAGAGAAAAAGAATTCTAGAAGAAAAGAAAGAAGAAAACAATAAAGATGAGCCCAGAAGTTACTGAATTGGGGAAAAAAATAACACAGAGGATTGATGAAGTTAAAAGTTAGTACTTTTGAAAAGACTAATAAAATAGACAAGCCCCAGGCAGTACAGATTACGAGAAAAAATGAGAGAAGCAACAGAAGAAATGAAGGGGTACTGCAGATATTTAAAGACTTATCAGGAAAAGTTATAAACATCTTTTTGTCAATAAAATTGAAAACAGATGAAATGGACAAATTCCCAGAATGTACCTTACTAAATTTGACTCAAGAAGAAAAAGAAAACCTAAATAATTGTATGCCTATTAAAGTAATTAAACCAATAGTTTGAAATCTTCCTACAAATATCCAGAAACTGATTATCTCCAGGGTTGGGGAAATGGGGCAAGGCTAAGGGGTAGGACACAGCGGGCTCACACGTATTGCTAACGTCCTATTTCTTAAGCTAGGGTAAAAAATATGGACGTGCTTTTTATTATTCTTTATATTTTGCATATATGTTAGATATATTCCTTAGTTTGTGTCATATGTTTAAAGAATAGCATGCCAACTCGAAAATAGTATTTTAAATCTACCTTTCTATAAACCAAGGTAACCTAATATGTGTGGGAGCCCCAACACTGTCCCCAAGGCAGATTTCCTGTATTAGAAGTATTAGAAAGAACTCATGAGAAGAATTTACTATACAAGGAGCCATCCTTGAAACTGAAAATGTGACATAATCAGAACTGCTTTACCGTATTAATAACATGGTCTTACACACATGCACACACAAGTTTCCATGGAATGATTTTCCAGGAACATTACAGCACTTTGACTTCAGTGGAGAGTTAGAAGACACCAACGGGTTTAACAGTCAAGAATATTTAGTGAGGTCCTTACTATGTCCCAATTAAAATAGATATTATTCTACTAAAAGTACTAAAGCCAGTACCACATATATAGATTGCTGTGAGCTCTGTATCCAGAAGTAGAATTTCTGAGCCAAAGGAAATGTAGGTTTTCAGCTTGATTAGATTTTGTCAAATTGCTCTCTGAAGTGATTTCACCAATTTAAACTATCACTGAAGTGCATGAAGGTTCCTATTTCCTCCCATCTTGAAAACAGTTTGTCAGAGTATAAAATGCTTGCCACTCTGATAAGCAGGAAATATTTCTGTTTCTTTTATTTGCCTTTCCAGATTTTCAGTGAGTGTAAGTACATTTTTATGTGTCTTATTGTCTATACATGGGGGGGGGGGGGGGGGTGTGGTTGACTCTCATGCCTGATGGTAGCTATAGCTATAAAGACACCACAAATGCTGAATTATCAAATGCTGGACCGTTGCTACAAAACAAAATCAGGGTTAGGTTTCTGAGAGCCTCTCATCACAACATTTCATCACTAATCAATACATAACTTTGCATTGTGTGTGTTTCTGTGTAAAGACACCTTATTGACTACACAGCCATCTCTCAGTATCTGAGGGAGATTGGTTCCAGGACCCCCGTGAATATCAAAATCCGGGGATGCTCAAGTCTATAAAAATGGTGTAGTATTTTAATGTAACCTACACACGTCCTCCAGTATACTTGAAATCGTCTCCAGATTACTTATAACACCTATTACAATGTAAATGCCATGTAAACAGTTGTTATACTGTATTGTTGAGGGAATAAGGACAAGGAATAAAAGTCTGTACATGTTCAGTACAGACACAGTCATTGTCCTTTAGATCCCAGTTGGTTGAATCCTCGAATGTGGAACCTACGGGTATGGAGGGCAGACTGTGTATTGTTGATTCACTAACTTTGAACCAGCAGCCAACAACACTATACCCCACGCCTGAATGACAGCACAGCCTTCTTGCGCTTAGGAACACTGGACAGCACTTCAGCTGCCATTTTGAACATGAAATCACAAACAAAAATCACAAAGATGGAAAAAACGTGGCACTAAATAAACCATGAAAAGGACACTTATTGACAGTATGAAAACTAAAGAAGGCAGAGCATCACCTTGTTCGACCCCAGCTGGGAATGGGTGTGTCAGGTGACAAATTTTTCTGCTCCTCTGCATACCTCCTGGATTGACTGTGAAGTCCTGTGAGTACTGATTTTGCAGGTTACAAGTAAGTTTTAGCAAGTTGGTGATTTTGCAAATATGGGATCATAAATAATGGGGACATACATATATTATTATCAATTGCCAACTTTGCCATGGTGTTGTTTGTATCTTATTCATTTGTACAATTTTTTTGCTTAAAGCCTGCTGGAGTTTGATTGGGATTGCACTGAATCTACGGATCAATTCAAGGATAATTGACACCTTAACAATACTGAGTTTTCTGACTTGGGAACAGAGTCTCTCTCCTTTTATTTGGTTCTACTTTAATTTTACTCACCAATATTTTCTATTTTTTATTGTATATATCTTACATATCTTTTGAAAGATTTATCTCTAAGCATTTGGTATTTTTTGATGCTACTGTAAATGATAGTTTTTAATTTGAATTTCAGACTGTTCATTGCTAATATATAGACCTAGAATTGACTTTTGCATATTGGTCTTACCTTCTACAACTTAGTAAACTCCATTATTATTAATAGTTTTAGTAGATTTTTTGCAGATGCCATAGCATTTCTACATCAGCAATCATGTCTGTAAATAAAGGCAAGTTTTCTTGTTCCTTTCCAATACAGAGCCTTTTATTTCTTTTTCTTACCTTGTTGCACTGGCTAGAACTTCCAATACAATATTGAATAGAAGTGGTAAGGACAGATATATTTGCATCGTTCCTGATTTTTTTTTTTTTTTTTTTGGGTGAGGAAGCTTGTCACTGAGCCAACATCTGTGCCAACCTTCCTCCATTTTGTATATGGGTCACTGCCACAGCATGGCTTGATGAGGTGTGTGTAGATCCATACCCAGGATCCAAACCCACAGAACCCTGGGCCACTGAAGCGGAGCATGCAAACTTAACCACTATGCCACAGGGCCAGCCCCTGGTCCTGATCTTTAGAGGGAAGTATTCACCATTAAGTGTGATGTTGGCTGAATGTTTCTTACAAATGCTCTTTTTCAGATTGAGGAAGTTCTCCGCTATTTCTAGTTAGCTGAGAAATTTTGTCAGTAATGTATGTTGGACTTTGTTAAGTGCTTTCTCTGTGTCTCCTGAGATGATCATATTTTTTTTCTGCATTAATAACGGTAAATTGTTTGATTTTAGAATGTCAAACCAGCATTGCATTCCTGAGACAAATCTCCTTTGATCACGATGTATTATATTTCTCATAGATTGTTATTCTAATTGCCAAATTTTGTCTAGAATTTTTGCTTCTTTGTTCGTTATGTTACATGATTGTAATGTCTTTATCTGGACTCGGGATCAGGGTAATGCTAGACTGATAGTAGACTTATTTGGAGAATATTTCCTACTTTTCAATTTTCTGGAAGAATTGTATAAAAATAGTATTTTTTTCCTTAAATATTTGGCAGAATTCACCAGTAAAGCCATCTGGGCCTGGATTTTTTCTCTGTGGGAAGCTTTTTAACTACAAATCACTGTTTCTTGCATCCCATTTCTTCATTCTAGGTTTCCTTATTTCTTACTGAAGTACATCCTGCAGTAGTTCTCTCTAACATGTATTTGTGGTGGGAAGTATTTTGGAGGGAAAAAAATCAATCCATCTTTTATTTCACATTTCTTTAATATTTTTCTCTCTTTGTTTCTCTGTTCTTTCCAGGTAAATTCCTCAGTACTATTTTCAAATTCTCCTTGATTGTTACAAATTGTAGAATTTATTCCATTTATTGAGTTTTTAATCTCAATTACTACATTTTTTATTCCTATGTTTTTTTAATGAGTTTTTTATATCCATTCATCCTTGATACATTGCTGCAAGTTTTTATTTCACAAAACTTTTATGGTTGTTATTCCTTCTTTTGTCTCTAAATAATTTAAACATTTTAAAGTCATTTTGGGATTACTTAATTACTTTTATTTTTCAATAATTAATTCTTCTCCTGATTCCTCATTCACAGACCAGCTTTCTTAGAGTGTATTTTATGTGTTTTGTTACTTTCATTAAGAGGGTGACATATCATCCCTCTCTTCACTTACTCCATCTTTCTAGTGGTTTTGCAGTGCCTCCACCCAGCTCCTGGGGCTCCTACTTCAGAACAGGTCTTATGTTAGCAGCTGAGGGCTTCCATTTTGGGGAGATATCACAGATTTAGCCACTGAATCAGCATCTGCTGGCATAGATCCTGTCTCCATTGCCTTCTCTGCTTCGTCTAGCCACCACAGTCACACAGCTTTACTTGCATTTAGTCTTTTAAACAAAGAAACTTCTCCTTTTAAATTGTCAGTATTAAATTAAGTATATAGAAACTATAGCTCAGGCAATGGTCCTTTCATGGGTGAGAAACCCCACGCTTTCCCCTGGTGTCATTCTGTGACGTTGACTGCCATCCATCAACACATGGGGTGCTTTTGGTCCCAACTACCCAACACAAACCCAAGTTCTGGCCAACTCTGGACATTTTCCAAATTCAGAATCCAGCAGGCTTGTCAATTCAATCCCCACTTATGGCTGGATGCTTCCATTTTGATTTTTGTCTACATCAATATTTAGCTTATTTTTGAGCATAAAATGTGTTGGAATGTGTGTGTGTGTGTGTAGATGTATTCTTGTTGTGGAGCAGTTTAAAACATGAACTCTTACCGCCATCTTGAAAAAAAAGCATGGAGCAGTTTCTTAATCTTCTATAGCCTCTTCTCCGTTTTGATATTTATAAAAAACCTTCTGTACACTATTTGTGTATTTAAATCTTTTTACACTATCTGAAATTTCAAAATACTCTAAATAAAACTTTATGATTGCGTTGACAGAGAGGTTGAATTTTTCCCATAGATTTTTTTTAATTATACATGCCACTACCGTCACCCCTTTCCCACTTCCTATAGCTACCCCTCTCCCTGTTTAAAATCACTGTCCTAAAAGGAAACATGCAGCTCTAATAAGATTAGCTTCAGAAAACTTCATGGAAATGTTAACAACCAGGGAGACTCTGTAACTAGTGGCTGACAAGGTTGCCTGGAAAAACATCACCTTAACTTGCCTGTACAGAGAGAGTACCCCCATTCCAGAAACCAGGAAAGGCAGTTTCCTCCACAATCTATAACCAGGCCTCACGTACTCTAATCGGTTTGTTCTCAAATTCTAACAATGAGAATAAACGCTGCTTTTGGTGAAAACATTTGTACTATTTCACAAACAACTTTATAACAACATTTACAGAAATCAAAGTAAAAGAACATCAAAACCCCAGTAGGTAAATAGATAAAGAGTAAGAACAGGCAGTTCTCATAAGAGGAAATACAAATTGGCCAAACATACACACATGTGTTATCTTTTATATTAATCTGAGAAATAAAAATTAATGTACTCTTTTACATCTAGGAACAATTTCTTTAAATAACACTCAAATTTAAGGTTGCTATTAAACTAGTATATTTATACTTGGTGCTACCTTGGAAATTGGCACGATTCTTTGGAAAATCAATATAGCAATATTTACTGGGAGCTATAGAAATGGCTATCCAACTGCTAGGAATTTATCTTAAAACAACGTAAACGCATGATGATGTTCACAGAGCATTACTTACAATATTATTACAAAATGTTGAAGAGGACAAACAGGCAGTAAATTCCCCCAACATTTTTGAATAGCTTTGTTGAAGTTTAATTGACATACAATAAACTGCACATAGGTAAAGTGTATAATTTGTAAGTTTTAACATATGTATACATCCATGAAACCATTGCCACAATCAAGACAATGAACATAACCATCCCCCAATGTTGTTAAATGAGCAGAAAACAATCAGGACCAGATGCTAAGTGATGCTACCCCAGCCATCACCCCCCACCCCCCACCCCCACCCCAAGAATCAGCAGACCGCCACCCAGGAGAGGAATGGGAAGGAGTCACTGGGAGTCAGTGTTCTTGGTGAGGAGGTTCGCCCTTCCCCCGCTTCCTCATGGCACTCCCCGCTCTTACCAAGAAGATAGGACTCCAAAGAAAAACTCCTACAGGTCGAGGTGCCTGTACGCAAGAGGAGGCTGGTGTTTACTCTCCAACTGGAGAGTTACCAAGTTGTGATATCTGCAGGGCCACTTCGGGGCCCGCAACCTGGCTGGAGATTTCCGAGGGTGGGAAATTGCTGGAACAGCTTCTACAGCAAGAAGGGATGAGGGTGTAACATGCTTGCGTAAAAGATGACCTTCCACCACACAGTCCCCTGAGGCTCTTGGAGGGTGTGGAGGAGAAACTAGGTGGCTTTCCTGACTCCATGTGAAGGAGCTGAGGGATTAAGAGAGGGGCAGGAACTATGGTACCGAGTGGCTAAGTGAGGGGACACCCTCCTGAGACGGGGGTTGAGGGCGTAAGCCAACAGCGTGACCTGAAAGGGATACCACTGTTCCTTTCTAGGAGCGATCTCAGGGGCAGAGAGATCAGAGTCAAGCTGAATATACTCTCAGGAAAATCACATGACACAAAGAAACCACATCAGCAGAGCCCCCAGCAGCCAACCAAAGTGACCAGTAAAGAGACCAGGGCCACTGCCCACCACTGACAGATACGAATATGTAGTACAGCCGCCCCTCTCTCCAAGCTCCTCCTCCTCACCCAACCCACCCTGGGAGGGGAGAAGGAGAGAAAAAGCAAACATATCCCGTCCCCACCACAGGTCCTGAAGGTCATGATCTAGCCAGAGAGGGAAGGGAGAAGAGATGAGACTGGGTTTCAAACTGGACCAGACAGAACTTTTTAATAATGAGAAATAACTCTAAAACTGTGGGAGCATCCCAAGATGTCACTGAAGAACAGAAAAGGGAGGTGGTGATTGGAAGAAAACAAGAAATTGTTCATGTCTGTACCTCTCTGAGTTTAGAGAATTCACTATACCTGATACGATCACAAAATTAAGAGGATAAAGTATAATATATCAACTCAACACATTATACAACCAAGAAAAATATACATATGAAGACCTATGTAGAAAAAAAATGCAATTTGTTTATATACTATTATCCCAAATAACAATAAAAAACAGAATAAAACATATAATAACCGTGTAAAAAAGGTATATGGACAAAATCTTAAAGGGAGTAAGAAACATAAAGATTGTTTTGTTACTATGGTAGTATAGTTTTTAAATTACTTTTATTACATTTCTTTTATGATATGAAAAAGGGGAAAAAAATCACCCACCATCCTACCTTACTAATTCAGAAAAGGATATCATTTTCCATGTTCTTTTCTCTTTATGTGATGCTGATTTGACGAACAGTTTCGAGCACTTATCTGCCAAATATGAGGCTGTTCCAGATGTTGTGGGCACAGCTCAGAGTGGGGCTGTAGGCTCGCCGCTCCCACCTGTGTGTAGCTACAGGGATGCAAGGTGCTGAGGGCTGTGCTAGGCAAGGGCAGCTGTGTGGACCACAGAGAGGGCACCAGGAGGCCCCCATAGCTTCAAGAGTAAATGGTAAGTATGGTAAGACAGAAAGAATGCATGGAAGGTGGCCAGAGGAAGAGCTCGAGGGAAGAGGCAGGGGCCGGAGCATATAAGATGAGCCCAGAGACTGGAAGTTCTCTAGAACAGAACAAAGTTCGAAAGGGCTTGAACATGGAGTACAATGAAGCTGCAGGTGTGGGGAGTAGGGACACGGGGAGCGAAGCAGGGTCAGCCTTCCTATAAATCACGTGAGAAATATGGATTTTGAGACAAAAGCACATGCACACATATATACACATTCATAATGCTTATTTAGTTGAATTTCTTAATTTCTATGAAATTCTTGATTGCTTAATTTCAAAGAGAATACATCTTTGAATTTGGAACTTTCTAGCCTTCTATACTATTTTCAATTCTCCACGTTTAGGTTCATGGAGTTTGCACCATTCTGGGACACAAAGCAGGCATTGGGAAGATGCTGGATTTTACTGGGTGGTCTCTTGGCAGGTGTTGGGCCCAAGGGTTCCATCCACAGCATTTGTCATCTCCACACCTCCATGAGGGCTGGCCTTCCTTGGGGTTATTCTCTGAGGTCGCAGGCATAACCTTCACCTCACATTGAAGGGTGGTGCAGAAACTCAGAGCATTTCTAACCATTAATTCAGATTCACTGGTTTCAGCTGACCTCCATCTGTCCAGAGACTACTCAGGGCCAACCAGCAGCCTGGGTTTCTAGAAGTTTCTCACACGAGAGAAAGTTGAAGGGAAAGGTATGAAGGAGAATTTTGCTGTTGACAGGTGAGCATTTCAAGAGTGGGTCTTCACAATGACCTCTTCGTTTACGGTTTATGAGGCAATGATGAGAGAGCTCAAAAGAAGCATATCTCTGAGACACGACAGTTCAATCCCAAAGACCATTAACAGAGGGTCAGCTCATCAAACTCCTCAGCAGAAATGGGACAGAGCAGACCTCTGTGCAATCCCACCTATCAGAGTGATGGCTGCAGTGTTCCGTTAATACAGCACCAGTGCAAACTGGAAACCTAAGAGTGCACTCCCCACAGCCACAGGCTCCGAAGAATCTTCTTGTCTCCACTAAACACATAGGTCAAGGAGACAGAATCTGGAGGACGTTTTCCAAGTGAATTTTGTTCCTGGATTTTGTTTAAATTTGAATACACTTTCGTAGGAATAGTGAATGAAATTGTTCATTAATCATTTTTGCAACAGTGAAAAAAGTTTCCATTTTAATTATGGCTGGTTGTCACACAGCTTAAATACAATTAGAAAGCTATTGCAGTAGTCCCCCCAAAATCCCCGGGTTCGATTTTGTGGTTTTAGTTACCCACAGTCAACTGCAGTTTGAAAATATGAAATGGAAAATTCCAGAAATAAACAGTCCATAAGTTTTAAACTGTGCACTGAGTAGTATGATGAAATCTCGCACCATCCTGCTCAGTCCTGTCCAGGACGTGAATCATCCCCTTGTCCAGTGTGTCCATGCTGTGTACGCCACCCTCCAGTTGTCACTTAGTAGCCCCTTCAGTTATCAGGGAGGAAGGGAGACCACACCCACCTTTGCCAGCATCAGATCCCAGCTCAGGGAGGTGAGAAGATTTAAAGCTAAGTCAGGTAGGAAGTTCTGACCATCACAAATGATTGACGCTTTGTTTATTAACTATATTGAAACTGGGTTTGCAAATTAAAGTAATTGTAGGAACACCTATAACCTAAAGTGACCAGAAAAATGAAGGACCAGACAGCATTTTTATCCAGAGGCAATGATGGTGGAGACAAAAAGTTAAGTTGTGTTTATATATATATGTATACACACAGACATATATGTGTGTGTGTATACATATATGTGTGTGTGTGTATGTATCCCAATACACATGAAATACAATACGGATATAATATTGGCATAATATGATATTTTGAAACAGTATATTTTAGACAGTACTGTTCTGATGCTTTTCTTGCAGCAATCTATATTTAAATCTCGATATTCTGGGTATTTTACAAATTACGGTGTATTCATATAATTTGGTTTTATCCTGCCACTTAAAGTGAGATAGATCCACATGTAAGAATGTACAAAGACATCTTACACAAGTCTGTGCCAATGAGTCCTCATTCAGTGGCAAGTAATAGAACATTCAACTAGAGCTAAATGGTAACTTACACAACAAGAACGTTAAACACACCAGGAGTCTGTAGGTAGGTGGTTGCAGAGTTGGCTAATTCGGCGGTCCACACAGTCACTCAGGCCCCAGGACCCAGCCTCTTACATCTTTCTGCCCCCCTGGCTGTGACTTCTTACGACTCAACCTTCAGCTTCTTCCCATATGCCTGCAAAGTAATAGCCACTTCCAGGTACGACGTCCTCATGCAACTACTGCCAATGGCAGGCAGGCAGGAGTAATTTCTCCATAATGATCTCTTTTGTTTACCTAGGGAGGAAAAATTCCCCAGAATCTAATCTGACGCCTGCCCCAGAGCAGAGAAAACTGGTACAGCAAGGAGCTGACGCACCCTACCTCTGTGGTAGGAGGAAGGCCCTGAAGCAAAAAGGCAGGGGATTGGGCGTTGGGTAAACAACCACGAGCGTCTGCTCCAGTGTCAGATACATAGCTATGCAGTATGTAGGACTCAGATGTCATTCTTTTTAAATGACTGCATAGATTTCACTGTATGAATGTATCACAGTTTATTTAACTAGTCCTCTGTGGACGTGCATTTATGTAATTTATAGTTTTTTGATATTACAAATCATTCTGCAGTGAACATTCTAGTATGAGTGTGTGTGTGTGTGTGTGCATTTTTGCACGCTTGTGACAGTGTATCAGTAAAACAGATTCCTAGATATGGAATTGCCAGTTTAAAAGGTAAATCCTTTTGAAGTTTTAACAGATCCTGCCAAATATTTTTAAATGTTGCATCGGATACTCTGAAAGTGTTTGCATATGGCTGTTTTCTCACTCTTGCACTGACACTCAGTATGACCAACTTTTTAATCTTTGCCAAAAGACAAATAAACATTTTCCTTGGGCCATGTTGCAGATTGCTAATATTGCAGGGAAGTGATGGAGCAGAGAAACCTGAATCACCAGTTGGCCCCTGAGGGGCCCTGTTTTTCTCCCATGAGTCCGTGATCCTAAATGATCCAGTCACGGGAATCCACAAGGCCTTCCTCTCCTAATAGCATTGGCAGAATTCTTCCCCTGTGAAAATGGATGCTTTAGAAAAGACTGTTGTCTTGTTCTATTAGCAGGTGGTTTCAAAGATCATTTTTATAATGTTTTTATTATAAACTATGTTTATTAGAAAATATATTAAAAAAACAAAGATAATCAAACAAAAGGATGAAGATAACCATCGCCCTAAATCCCTCTACTCAGCAATACCTGCTATTAACTTGTTGTATTTCCTTCTGGCTTCTCTCTCTCTCTTTATACACACACACACACACACACACATATTCATATATACATATCTACCTATGTACATATCTATGTACATATATACATATATCTCTATATATACATATATATAATTTACAGAAATGAGATATTCTACACATTGCAGTCTTTTCTTTGTTACTTGCTGGATCCATAAACACCTTCCCATGCAATTATAAAAACTTCTACAGTCTTGCTACTCAACATGTGGTCCAAAGATCAATACCATGGTCATCACCTGGGAGCTTGCTGGAAGGGCAAAACCTGGGGCCCAACCCAGACTTACGGAGTCAGAACTTCATTTTAACGAGATCTCCAGGTGATTCATACACAGTAAAGTGTGAGAAGTGTGGCTCTACAACATCCGTTTTGATGGTTGACAAGTATACTATTACGTGATTACGCCACAGGGCTAGAGTTTAATCATTTGATTCTAACTACTGTTAGGACAGCTTATCCATCTAGATGGCTAGGAGCCATTTCCTAGAAATCCTTCTTACAGCCAATCTCACTGGCCTTGGGTAACAGAGACGATCCTTGCTGGGTGAGGTTGTGGGAAAACCAAAGTCTGGGCCTGAGGCTAGATGGAGAGGTGTCTCACAGATGACCATTCTCAGAACGGTTTAAAAATCTGTTTACTATGTTATGGTAACAGATGCTTCCAAACAAAGAGAACAGGAAGCTGCTGCTTCTCTGTCTGCCATTCAGCAGGGCTGAATGTGTTCCATTAAATTCGCCTGCAAACTTTGCTGAAGAGCCCAGCAAGCAGCAATGAAAATTACACAGCAGCTCCCAGGCACTTTAGTGGGTAATCAGCTGAAATTGAGCTGTTTTCCATATTCTTTGCTGATAATGCAAATGGAAGCTTTAAAGCAAATGGCTGTTACCACACATCCTACAAGCTGAGAGGGCCCATGTGGTCCCCACAGATGCTTCCACTGTGCCCCAAGCCCTGCCAGGGAGTAATTGGTTCCCAGGGCTATCAGCGGAGGATCCATGAGACTGCCTGCGCCTTAATAAATGGCCAGGCGGAGCTAGAGGGTTACAGGCCCAGGGCCAATCCTCCGGATAAATTAGCTGTCGGGAAGGAAAAGCAGCTCTAGGGAAAAGCCTGGATCTGTCTACAATCTCTATGATTTTCTTGACACCAGACTCAGCTTTTCCTTGAAAGGTGCTCCCTTGTGCTGTCCAGGAAAAAGGACTCTGGGTGTGGTATGCAGGACTCTCCATCTAAACTGGCCTCAGGCTATAGGTGCCCAGGATTATCAACCAAAGCAGAAAGCAACTGCTGGGATTAGGGATTCAGGAAAAGCAGTTTCCTCTTAGATCTTCTTGGTTCTGAATGGGGCATCTGGGAAAAACATCCCTTTGGGAGTTACTAAGAGGCCAAGAGATGGAACATTGGAAAGGAAGACAGCACTGGATTCACATGCCAACCCACCATGTCCTAGCTGTGACCCTAATGGTGGCTGAAACTCTCTGACCCTTAACTTCTCTGAAATAGGATAATAATATCCTCATTGGTAAGATGTAGATGATAGCACCTGGCACATGGCAGGTGTTTGATACATGCTCTTTTCCCTCCTTCATCCCCTGAAAATGAACCAAACCTCACACCCTTCCTTTTCTCTGTCTTTCCTCACACCCCAAACATCAGAGACGAATGCAAAGGTCCATAAAGAACACGTCACTTCTAGAAAGTTATTACAGCTAAACTCTATGTTTTCCATACTATCCACAAACAAAAAATTTGTATTCAAACGTTTTTCTACTTAAATAACTCTTAGTTTAATTTCAATAGGAAAAGGGATTCTCAGTATATATTTGATGAGGAAAATGTAGACACAAAAGTCCTATTGACTAGGTTGTAGGGAATGAGCGCTCTCGTGCACTCCTGATGGGTGTGTGAATTCATTCTGGAGAGAACGTCTAGAGAGTGCTGTGTATGACCTTGGACCTGAAATTTTCACTCATGAAAATGTAGAAAGTAATTATAGAGGTCTACAAAGATTTAGTTTCCATATTGTACCTGGAGTGTGCCTTTCTTATTCTTTATAGTGTTTATGTAATTACACAAATAATAAATGAATATCTATCTTTGTAAAAATAAATTAGATAATATGGAAATATAAAGAGTGAAAAATGAGAGTAGCCTTTTACTCTCGTTTTCCTCATCCCACTTCCTTCTGTGAAAGTAACTTCTATTAAAATTGTGTTTACCTTCCATGTATTTTGCAAAACATTTAGAACATGTGTGTGTGCACATGTGTGCATGTTACATTCTCTGCAATCCCAATACCATTTATTAAGTAGTTAAATATTATTATATATTTAATAACATATATTTGGTTTTCCTCTATTTGCATAAACAAATGCTAAAAGAATAATCAAGAACATAAGAGATTATCTGAAGGAAGCAGGAAGTGGCAGAATGGGGTGGATGGGGACAGAAATGGGAGTAATGCTTCTTGTGCTAGGCAGAATAATTTCCCCCAAATCTGCCTATGTCCTAATCCCCAGTGCCTATGAATATGTTAGGTTATGTGACAATGGGGAATTAAAGTTGCAGATGGAATTAAGATTGCTAATCAAATGACCTTAAGATGGAGTATCCTGGATGATCCAGGAGGACCCAGTGTAATCACAAAGGTCCTTAAAAGTGGAAAAGGCAAAAGAAGAGAGTCACGGGAAGATGTGACTACAGAAGAAAGGCAGAGAGAGATGCAAGGTTGCCGGCTTTTAAGATGGAGGAAAGGGGCCGTGAGTCAAGGAATGTGGTGTATCAGGGTTCTCCAGAGAAAGAGAACCAATAGGAGAAAGAGAGAGACAGAGAGAGAGAAACAGGATTTTTTACGAGGACTTGGCATTAGTGATTATACAGGCTGAGAAGTCCCACAATCTGCTGTCCAGAAGCTGGAGACCCACAAAATGGTTACTTCCAGTCCAAGTCTGAAGGCCCAAGAATCAGGAGAGCTGAAGGTGTAAACTCCAGTCCAGGGGCCGGAGGAGACTATGTCCCAGCTCAAGCAAGCAGCCTCCAGTGGATTGGATAATGCCTGCCCACTTGGGGAAGGCAATCTACTTTATTGGGTCCACCAATTCAAATGCTAATTGCATCCAGAAACACTCTCACCCAAACCGACACACCCAGAAATAGTGTTTAATCTGAGCACCCCATGGCCCAATCAAGTTGACTCGTAAAATTAACCATCACAGTGAGCAACCTCTAGAAACTGGAGCAGGTAAGGAAATGCTTTCTTCTTTAGAGACTCCAGAAAGATACGCACCCTGGCCAACACCTTGATTTTAGCCCAGTGAGACCCAGGTTGAACTTTTAACCTATAGAACTCACTTTCTGTTTTTATTTGTTTCTAGTACATACTTTCATGGCTATAAATTTTGCATGGAATGCCACTTTGGCCACACATCATGGCTAATATGCAGTGATCTCCATGTCACTCATTTTTAAAATGTTATAATTTTTTGACTTCTTCTTTATCCAAAAAATAATGTTTAAAAATTTTAAGGTAGACTCTTTTTGCCCATCTTTTCCCAATTATTTTCTTTCTTATTTCATTTTATTTATTTTTTAATTAAATCATTTACTCATTATTTAGCAGCCCAGTTCTTATTGATGTATTGATTCTTAAAGCACCAATCGTGTCTCTTACTTCAGTGGTTCCTCACTCCCCTCAGGATAAATTGGAAGCTCTCTCCCGGGGCTTCCTCCAAAGCCCTTCATGCCTCAGCCCTGTTCACTCCTCCAGCCCCATGGCTCGCTATGTCTGTTAACTCCTCCCCAGTCTCACCTCCATCCTACTCCACCCTCCAAACCTCCCACTGTTTTATCTACTCCCAGCTGCATACTCTTCAACCTCATAGAATTCTGTTTAGTTTCATGAATGTGCCATGTTCTCTCTTGCTTCAGGAACTTAATATGTGCTGTTTCTGCTGCAGGAAGCATTTTCTCATTTCTACTCCATTAACTGCATGGCTTCTACTCATCCTTCAGGTCTGAGAATGGATGTCAGTTTCTCCAGAAAGCCCTTGGCTGAGGTTCGGGAGCCCCTGCTACTCTCCACATAGCACTTACCAGGTCACCTCCCCATCAAACGGAAATGCCCATTACCCACCTATTTCTTCCTCTAGAATTGTGACTAACTTAAGGGCAAAAGACTCTATCATTGTCCACCCCAATGTAGAGTCCCCTCTCCCCAGCCCATTCAAAGTTCTAGTGCTCAGTGCACATATGTTGAATATTTACTTATGCAACAAATTCATGTATATAAATAGGAAAAAAGAAAACAATAGAAAGAGAAATTATGTATATATAGAACATTTCAGCTATGATGTATTAAGAACTTACTACCTTCTAGGCACTGTACCAAGTACATTTGCCATTTATTCGTTTCATGATGTTACGGGGGTTTTCTTTTGGGAAGATTTGAGGAGATATTAATTTTCTTCTTTCAACTTTTTGAATTTTCCAAATTTACAAATATTCTTTATAGAAATCAGGGAAAATAGTTATTTAAAGGTGCTCTTTGGCTATGAAGTTCTTATGATATATACAAGTATAAAATACAAGTCACGGCCATTCTCTGACAATTGACCTTGTGGAGAAGGCACTAAGCCAGTGGGAATTCAGAATTGCTGTGGCCTCTCTTTAACTCTCATAGAGCTTCAATCTGTGGTAAGTTCCAGTGGCATCTATTGGCTCTGTACACATGGCACTTGTTTGTTTCTCCAACCTATAAGTAAAATAGTGCCCACAAACACAGCTGCTGCTGCTTTGGGCATTGCTAATCTCTCAATCTCTGCGAAGCTGTGAAGAAATCAGAGACTCATCCTTCTGCCTGCTATAGAGTCACCAATGGAAAATAATAAAGCTGAAGTGAGCAGCATCCAGGCCACTGGAAAATATTCTTGAGCCTGTTCACCTCTATTAAGCCCTAACCCATCCTATGATATGACACGACAAAATCTAACGCGTTAAAATTGCCAGTTGATACTCACAGTTAGAACACTCGTTTTGAGCTGTTGGTTAATGCACAATTGTTTGAACAATAAAAACTGATTTTTTTAGTTCACAATAGAGCTTTGTGTAAGCAAATGTATGTGCTTTTCATTCAAACATAAATAGCCCCACTTGGTTATGAATGAAATCAGCATTTATTGTCCTAATAATTCAGAAACATGAATTAAACATATATAGAGTTAAACAAGCTTTATTCCCCATTTTCAACCCAATGTTTCTCCCCTTTCTCATCCTCTGTCTCAAAAGGATATTTAGAAGTAAATTCTGGATTCCCAAGAAATAAGAATGAGCAATATAGTTATATCTGTTGTAACCTTAGTAAACATGAATAAAGCCTACTTAAACATTAAATCTGTAGTCTTTATTCTTGTGCCTATATATTTATTTCATATCACACTCGATACCTTTTCCTTATGGAAGAGGTAATGCCGCATCTGGTACATTTGTTTTCTTTCATGAAAACCTTAACTTTCTAAACAATAAAGGTCTCATTCCAGCTATGATATTTATGATTCATCTTTGCAGTTTATAATGATAATATCTACCATTTATTCAATGATTCCCATGTCCTGGACATGCTTATCCTCATAATGACTCCACTGGGTAGTTAATAACCCCGTTCTTAACTAGTCTTAACTAGGTGATGCACTATGTCCACGGTCCAGCTACTAAATGGAGAAGCCTGGGCTAGAATCCAGCCCTTTGTCATTCTGCAAAATGACTAGAGGGTAAAACCACCAAAACCATCCCCAACATTATTGGATTGTTTTTCATAAAGAACACATAAGCAAATAAGCTACTAGATTTCTTTCAAGTTTCAATTTGTCTTAGGCTTCAAGGCTAACTCCCTCTCAGGTAGAGTTGAGTTTTCAGGAAAAGCTGCCTTAGGCTGAGATCCCCGTGTCCCACACAAAGAGGGGTGACGGTGAACTGGAGTAGAGGGAGGCTGTGTGTGGACCCTGAGATTGGAAATTTGGAGAAATTCAAAGATTGGGATTGTGTAGTTCAAGATTCCAGGCATAAAGGCCAAAGAGAGACCACCACCATGGTCTCTCATTTCCCAAACACAAATCTCTCGAAGCCACAAAGCAGTGACTATGTTGTCATGACAGGTTGTACTTCTGAAAAGTACAAAGCACAAGAAATATGTCTCCCATGAATTTTCTACTCATGTCTTCATCAGTGATGTAACTTGGCCTTCAGAGGAATAGGAAATGTTGTGCCGTGACCAGACACTGAGGTGTTTCTAGTAGAGTATATGATTCTCCAATCAAATGGAGCTGAAAAATAGCAATTGAGTCCAACTAAGTTAACAACAAGCACAGGTTTCTAATGCACATATATCTTGGTAATACAGCTCCTGTCTTTGTATCCAAGGCTGAAGGGGGGTGGGGGGGTAAGGAGGACTAGAGTAGTGCTTTTTCTTCCCAAGTCCTTGCTTTTCCATGCCTAAAGCAGAAGGAGACAGTTGCCTTCCCTTCCTACTCAGGGGGTGGGAAGACAAGTATAGCTGATGAGGTTCCACATAACTCCTTAGCTATATTAACGTAAGAGGAAGAAATTTTTCTCACCCAAGATCATGGTAAATATCAAAAGCTGAGGGGCAAGAATTGCTGAAGGGGAGCCAGGCACAAGCTGCCAAAAGCAGGGCAGTGTCACCAAATAGATGGGGCCAGAGCCTGAGATGAGGTCATGTGGTGTCAATCATCTATGAACCAAGATCAAAGAGTTTGGGAGTGAACAGGGAGGGTTTGGATCATCCTCAGGAGCAGGGGCTGTTCTTTGAGACCCTTAAATCACCACCAACTGGACAGAAAGGGCAAAGAGAAGAGGCAGTGTGAGAGGGCCCATGGAATCAATGCTGGAGAGGCTCAGCAACAGTCATCAGGATGGGTGACACTTGCTGTGTGTTTACTTCACTCCAACCTTGGCATAAGTGCTCTAAAAGTATCATCCCATTTAATCATCACAAACCCTATAAGGAGAAGCTGACCACAGAGCCCATACTTTGAATCATTCTACTGCTATCTAAAGGATCTCCTGGGGCCGGCCCCGTGGCCAAGTGCTTAAGTTCACGTGCTCCACTTCAGCGCCCTAGGATTTCACTGGTTTGGATCCTGGGCGCGGACCTAGCACAGCTCATTAGGCCATGCTGAGGCAATGTCCCACACAGCAGAGCCAGAAGGACCTCCAACTAGAATATGCAACTATGTAGTGGGGTGTTTTGGGGAGAAGAATGAAAAAATAAAAAGATTGGCAATGGATATTAACTCAGGTGCCAATCTTTTTTGTTTTGTTTTGTTTCGTTGTGGATGATTAGCCCTGAGCTAACATCTGCTACCAATCCTCCTCTTTTTCCTGAGGAAGGCTGGTCCTGAGCTAACATCTGTGCCCATCTTCCTCCACTTTATATGTGGGACACCTGCCACAGCATGGCTTGACAAGCGGTGCCATGTCCGCACCCAGGATCTGACCCAGCAAACTCTGGGCTGCCAAAGTGGAACATGTGCACTTAACTGCTGTGCCACCGGGCTGGCCCCTCAGATGCCAATCTTAAAAAAAGATCTCATGCCAGGGCCAGCTCCATAGCATACTGGTTAAGTCCAGTGCACTCCGCTTCAGTGGCCCAGTTCACAAGTGCAGATCATGGGCATGGACCTACACGATTCATCAAGCCATGCTGTCGCAGCAACCCACATACAAAATAGAGGAAGACTGGCACAGATGTTAGCTCAGGGCCAATCTTCCTCAAGCAAAAAACAAGAGGAAGATTGGCAAAGGATGTTAGCTCAGAGTGAATCTTCCTCACCAAAAAAAACAAAAACAAAAAACACTCATGCCTCCCTGAGCTGAGGACATATCCTTGTTAAATGGTAGCTCTCAGACTGTTCTAAACAAAAGAAGTGACTAATCCTAGAACCCCCTTTAACTGTTGTGGCAAATTGCTTTATTATTTAGACGCCATGCTCTATGGTGGCGCCAGCACTCTGTGTTGTGGAAGAATAACCAACACCAGGTGCTAACGGGGGAATACAAATCTTCACGGAGTAACTGAAAGCCCTACTGAATCTGACTGGAAGTCAGGGAAAACTTTCTCGTGTTTAAAAATAAGACCAAATCAGGAAGCATGGGAAAGATGGACTTCAAATCCAAGAAAAGCATTTGTTACAAAATCCTCAAAATACCTCATATTCCAGTTCGGGGACTCATTGGAAAAGTGACATTCATATTCATGTTCTTAGGAATCTGATCTGCTACACCACAAAGTTTTAATCAGTAGGAATTTTTTCTTCACCACCTTCTCTTACTTTTCAGCATTCACCCTGTTTCACTCCCCTTTTCCTTTAAAATCTCTCACCACCCACAATCTTTTCTCCAACATTCCCAAGGGTCCAAGAAAGTATCCAGGATGCTAGCCTGAATTCTAGTTCTTCCAAAATAAACCTTCTAGGTTTAGAGCCACTGTCTGAGAGTAGGTTCCCTAGAAGCAGAGCCTGGGACAAGGATTCTCGTACATGTGATTTATTGGGGGAGGGCATTCCGATGGGGAATGAGACAAGCAGGAGGGGGCAGAGAAAAGAGCCAAGCACATATGTGACCTCAGCAGGAGTCTGGCTTCAGCCTGATCCTACGGAGAGCTCTGGAACACAAAATGCACCACAGAGCCAGTGTCCCCTCAACTCCCACCCCTAGGGGCAAGGAGATCAGGCTTCTGTCCCTCATGTCCATTAGTTCTTGGCTGTGTGCTAACAAGTAGGACATGAGGAGAGACATTACCTTCCAGATAGGCAGCCTATACTTGTCCTGGGGCGATTCTCCCAAGAAAGGGACAGGTCTGGCTTGACTGCTTTCCATTTTCATAGTTGTATTAATTCCGTGCTTTGTTCCCAGGTGGGATTTCATACTTTCTATCACCCAATTTCAGCTGTTTAAAGAGAGAGAAAATCTTGCTTCAGTGGCTCAAGAATATAGCATTTCTCAGTAATCTGTCAAACTATTTACTTGGGTTATTATTTTTTATCTCTATTTAAAAAAATTTTAGAGAGCGCCACCAAATCCCTCTTGACTCAACGAATTGCTGAACACATAAAAGTCTCTTTGTAATTCGTTTTGCATTTTGTACTCTCTGTTCTCTCACAAGGTATCATTTGTTCTGCCTCCTCTAACTTTGACACCAATGTAAATAAAGCCTATTTGAGGAGATAGCAAAGAGATGGTACCTGTTAAATCTGAAGCTTTACCTTTCCTTATTTATGATGGGAATGAAGCCAGTTATCTTCCAGCCTCCAAATGACACTTGCTCCAAGGGCAGAGAGTGAAGGACTTGGGAACATTTCAATTTTGATTAAGAGGCAGGAAGGAAAGTTATCCGGGTCCAAGAAAATATCCCCAGAAATACAGATTTATGGGATAGAGGACTTTTTTTGATGTTTGGTTTAGGAAGCAAAGTTTAAATATCAAGTTGGATAGCTTTGACTTTTGAACTAACTCAGCGAGTAGCACCCAGCAGAATAGAGTGGCTTAGAGTCTGAGCTTTGGAGTCTGGAAGTTCTGGGTTCAACTCCTAACCTTTCCACTGTGTGCTTGGGGGCAAACTACTCCATCTCAAAAACTTATTCCTCATCTGGAAAATGGTGATATTAATACAAACCTCTCAGGGTTTAAGAATTCAGAATAACTTAAGAATTAAGTGAGAAAATATATCTGTGGAGCTTAGCAAAATGCTTGGTACCTGGTAACCCTATTTGTTCCTTTAGTGGCAACAGTAAAGCCCTATGTTGGTTATATTAGTCAGGGTTCTCCAGAGAACCGATAGGAGATATGTTTTATATATATAAAATTTATTATGAGGAATTGGCTCACGTGATTATGGAGGCTGCAAAACCCTAAGATCTGCTGTCTGCAATGGGAGGCCCAGGAAATCCGGTGGTGTAATTCAGTCCAAGTCCAAAGGCCTGAGAATAGAGGAGCCAATGGGGCAAATCCCAGTGCGAGGGCAGGAGAAGATGAAATGAGATGTCCCAGCTCAGCAGTGAGGCAAGGAAAAAGGGGCAAACTCCTCCTTCTTCCACCTTTTGTTCTGTTCCGGCCCTTAAGGGACTGGATAACGCCCACCCACATTAGGGAGGGCAATCTACTCTTCTGAGGGCACTGATTCAAATGTGATCTCATCTGGAAACACCCTCAGAGACATGCCAAGAAACAATGTTTTATCTGGGGACCCCATGGCCAGTCAAGTTGACTCATAAAATTAACTATCACATGGGCTAAGCATTAAAAGTGGGAATTTTGTATTAAACTACACAGCTGGCTCATAAAATCCAAGAGGAAGAATATAATCAGGCCTCAAGGAAAAACTAGAACCAGTGTGTTAGTTCAGGTCCTCTGAGAAGCGGGTACCAACGTCGGATTGGTTGTACAAGAATTTAATGGAGGAAATGCCCATAAGAGGAGTAGGAGAGGGAGCTGGAGAAGACAAGAAGGGGCTTCGGGCCGTGATCCACATCTGACACATGAGGAGGAGAGGGGGAAGGAGGCAGGGCTGGGCAGGAAGAGCCTTGGACTGCAGTGCAGCTCTGAGAATGTCTTGGGCAGGGGCCGTCTTTGACTCAGTCTCCAGGTTGAGGAGTACCGTGTCTTGCAGGAATGGGCCTGCATTTCAGTCCTGCTGTGCATGGTCGTTGCTGGGGAGGCTTTGGAGGTAACATGGTGGTAGATCCAGAGGGACAACAGCTGGAGCCACCAGCCAATTTTGCTCCTTACACAGGGAGAGCTGAGGAGCATGTTTCCATGGCCACCAAAACGAGGAATCAAAGGCTGTTGGGAAGCCTGGAGTCCTTCTCTCTTCATGTCTCTTTCAGCTTTTTCTGTGTTTTGTTCTTCCCGCTCTCTCCAGACTGGCTGCTTCTACTCTTTCATGACACACACAAGGCAGAAAACACACTTCAGTTCCCAGGCTTCCATTGAATGGGCCCAACTAGACAAAAAGTAACCGCCTCTCCTTCTGTGTCTCAATTCCCAGTTCCATTGGAAGAGAGACTAATTGGCCATGCTTGGGTCATGTCCGTCCCTGGACCAATCAGCCGTGTCCAGAGAAGGCAATACCATATTAATCATTATAAGGATGGTGGGGGAGTAGTTTCCAGAAATGTGGGGATAGAGGTGGAGACCAGTACTAAACACACAACTCAGTAGTAAAATATTCAACAAAGGGCACCAGTATCCATCATGGTGTCATTGTAAAATACTTCCCAGAATAAATAATGTAACATTACAGAATTGCTAACTAGCTTAAGCTTCGACTCTGAGAGCAGTCAACTGCCCTGAGAGAGGACCCGTGTTCCCAGGGTGGCCAGCTAGCAATAGATCAGAAATGCCCACTCCAGAGGAGACTGCTGAGCGTTCCTCAGCAATGCAAATAGCAATCGATACCTGAGGCTCTGTTAATTAGCAAAGTGAATGTCAGAAATGGGCTTTTATTATGAAAATAGACCTGTTAATTAGCATAATAAATGGGCTTTCATTGGTAAAAATTAAACATATTTAATATGTATGGATTGGCTAAAACGCTTTAGAGACACATCCCTTTCTTGCTTAGATAGGATGTAAGAGTCTAGTTATGCTGTCCTCTGCACCCATAAGAATGGTGCCTGAGTCCTGATCCCTAAATGGTCCTGTGTCCAGCCACTGATTAGGACTGAAGGTTTGTGTCCCCCTAAAATTCATGCGTTGAAATCCTAATGCCCAGCGTGATGGTATTAGGAGGTGGGGCCTTTGGGAGATGCTTAAGTCCTGAAGGTGATGCCCTCAAAAATAGGACAAGTGCTCTTATAAAAGAGGCCCAGAGAGCTCCCTCGCTCCTTCCGCCACATGAGGACACAGCATCTGCAACCTGGCAGAGGGCCTTCACTAGAACCCAACCATGTGGGCACCCTGATCTTCGATGTCCAGGCTCCAGAACTGTGAGAAATAAATTTCTGTTGTTTATAAGCCACGCAGTCTGTGGTATTTTGTTATAGCAGCTGAATGGACTTATTCAGGAGGATTCTGGTTTTCTGAAAGGTCCAGGACTTGTTGACTTTACAGAACAAGAGGTTAACTGTTCAGTGAGTGCTAGCTAGTACATGTTCGCTTTATAAGTAACTGTACACAGGGCAGGATTTGGTCTGAGCCTCACTTCCTTTTTTCCCTGAAGTCAGGCCGTGGGGAAGATGCAAGCCCTCCCCCACCTCATACTTCTTTGGCATCTGCCCTAAGAAGAACATTAGGCTTGGAATATGACTAGAATGGTTTAGATCAGGCTGTAATGGTCATGAGAAAGTCCTTATATCACTGGCTCCTCCACGAAGTTCCAAAACGCCTGCTTCCCATCTAGACTTGAGCTTGGGTCCTCTGAAAGTAAACTCGTCGGCTGTCACTCTCCTTGGTGATATGAGGTTTTTTGTTTGTTTCTTTTTCAAATACAAGACTCTCCTCCCAAGATTGTACTAGATGGAACAGGGGAACGTATCTTGGCAGCCCACCACTCCTGGGCTGCTCATAATACCTGCTCACCAAAAATTCTTAAATAAATGAACGAATGGCTGAAGGAAGAACAACATCACTCCACTCTCCCGTGTGCAGCCTGTCGCCTCTGGAGCACAGACTCTCTGTGGTTGTTCACTCCTCTTCGGCTTAGTGTCGACCTTGTTTTCCCCCTTTCCCTCTTCCAGAGACCATCTTCTGACCTGGGTCGAGCATCACACCCCCCTTCATATTTCAGCAGAACCAACAGAGCTAGTTGGTTTACTCAACCAGCTCTAGGTCAGGTGAACCAACTCTACTGATTAGGGATCACCCTAGAGTGATCATATCCAGAGAGCTTAGAAATACTTGGACCCTGGCAGAAATTCTGATTCAAATGGTCAAGGGTGGGAACCCAGCACTGGCATTTTTTTAAAAAGCTTCCTCAGCTGATTCTAACACAGCTGAGACTAAGAACCCTTAGTGTGGTCCTTTGCTCTCATGTCACCTGACTCCCACACCTAGTGACCTTTGCATTCTATGACCCCAGGCAGAGTGGCTCATACTTTTGAAAACCCAGCTGACAGTGATTTAAGCAAGGTCAAGTTCTTCTCCTGAAGAGAACTCTGAATTTCTAGGACTCTACGACCACAGCCCAGGAGGCAGAGCTTGGAAACATGCCCAGTGAGAACCTTCAGTTCTTGGTCCGCCTCAATGCTCCATCCTTTCGCTCCTCCAGGGTGCCAGCTGTGGTGAAGACCTGCAGCAAGTCTTATGCTGTGATATGTCTGCCATGATATGCAAGGTGAGGGTGTACAGTAAGAGAGATGCTGGAAACACGGCAGAAACACCAGCAGATCTACGCAGGCAGGGCAGGGGATAGATGAAGTTTGGACAAAACACCTTTATGGTTCAAACCTGACTACATAGGTACCTCATAATCGCCATGCTGATGGCCAGTTCATGTCACCTGTTTTTGTTTCAGGCACCAAGTAGACCATGCGGAATCTGCCTCATTAAGAAGGTAGCAAGTTGTTGCTTTCTTAGTCAATCCCGGGTTGTGCCATTTCCACAAATACCTCTTCCTCCATCACTTCACCACCCCCCACAGCAACAATCTGCATTAAAATTCAAGAAGATTCTGGGAGAAAACAGTAAGGAATTTTTTTCTTTTTAAAGATTGGCACCTGAGCTAACAACTGTTGCCAATCTTTTTTCTTCTTTTTCTCCCCAAATCCCACTAGTACATAATTATATATTTTAGTTGTGGGTCCTTCAGGTTGTGGTTAGTAAGGGATTTTTGCCATTTGCTTTAAAAAAACACACAAAGCCAGTGTTCTCACTCTAGACAAATCACTATGGAGAGGCCTCTGCAAACAGGTTATTGATTTTCCAGGGAAAACCTCTATGTCTTGCTTCTGAGTTACTGGCACTCAGAGCGAAGCTGACCAGGCTACCCCCACACACAAAGGATGGGACTGCGTGTACTCAGTATCTTTCACATTCGACACACACACACAGATTTGTCATTTATCATTGTGAAGAAGTGTTCCACAAAGTGCAGGAGATTTTTATGTCCCACACTGCCTAAATGCCAGCAGCAACCCCAGTGCTGTAAACCAAAAGCACCCTCTCATATTTCCCAGCATCCCCCAGGGCCGCTGTACCACCCCAGACTGAGAACCAGGAGCTGGCTCTGTGCTGGATATTTGCCCTCACTCTTTAGTGCAGTTGTTCTCAACCTCAGGGAGGCTTCAGAACCTGACGCCTGGGTGCTGCCTCCAGAGATTGTGATGCAATTGCTCTAAACTGCATCTTAGGCATCAGGATTTTTAAAACTGTCCCAGCTGATTCTAATGTGTAGCCAAGGTCAGGCTTTCCTGGGCTGAATCCACGGGTCTGGGCCTCTTCAGTGGCCGACTTGGCCAGCGGCTACTGCTTGGGTGTACAGCTTGGCACAGCATGAGCCAAAGCAGCTGCTTTGCATCAAAACTAACACTCCACTCCATTCGCCAGGCCTCCAGCACTGGAGCTGACATCCACTTGGCTCTTCTGCATCATGTCTGCTGCCTGCAGAGTGATATATGGATCAGTGAGAAGCTAACTGCTAAATGAGGCAGCTCCTGGGTCGTTCTCTCCAAGAGACATCGTAAAAGGGGAAGGGAAAGACTCTTACACACTGCTGGCCAGAGAAAGAGAGAAACAGGGGTCTCGGGCTTGGGAGCAGGAGTCCTTCGGGCGGCCCCAGGCCTTCTGGGAGGCATTATCACCAACGATGTGCCAATAATTGTTTCTTGGTAGATATGCTTAATTATAGTGGCATTCAGCTACCCCCCACTGGGTTCTTTAATGAATCTCTCCTCCTTCATGGGTCCTGGGAGACTCTACTCCTCCGTTCTCATTTATCTGGCTGGAGTTTCCTGGGAAGCTTGGTTGTTAAGGCAACAAAGATAAGTATTTGTCTCAGAAAAATTCAGTTTGGTTTCATTTAAATCTCGCTATCTACATGGCTTTTTGTTGTTGTTTTAGGAAGTGGAAGAGCTTGGGTCCTATGGAAGTGAACCAATCTTTCAAGAAGACGAGAGAGCACACCTCTGGCTTGCTTCCATCTCCAAGCTCTCTCTTATTTGTAATTTATGACAGAAATGCCAGAAAATGAGGTAGGGAGAACTCTGTATTTACCACGTTTCATGATGTAAATACTCCCACCATGTCTGATTTCAAGCTACCAATATTTTAACAACTGGCCATCTTACCTCCTTTCCCATCCTCTCTAACACACACATGACTGGAAGCTCCCTAAGATTAGTAAATGTGTATATCAAAGTCACCTGATTTAAATACTGGAAATGTACCCTGTGAAAAGATGGTGGAGTATCTGCTCACAACTTGGGAAGAAAAACTCAGATTCTCTGAGAAGAGTTCCTAGCAAGACTGGAAATGGCACACTAGCCAGCCATGGCCATAGGTGTGCAAAGGAGAGACTCAGAGACCGGGGTGGAGAGGGAAGTCAAGAGGCCATCCACAGAGCAAGGCACCAAGCTTCGATAACGACTCTGGCTTAATTAGCCCCTTTCTTCTCATTAGAAATCCAGGTGATGTGAAAGACATATTTCAAAATAATCCAGGAAAGGGAGCACAAAACTGAAGACAGAGTTACTGCGGGGTCCAGAGGACCTGGGGATGGTGCTTCTTGAGTCCCTGGGCAGCATGGCATGAGCGTGGGAGACCCACCTGTTCGGCTGCGTGGGTGCAGGGGCCACCTGCAAGGAGGATGTGAGTAGCACAGGGAAGTTTGGCCCTTGTGTGCAGATACTGACTCGAAGCTCGTGGAATGCCATTTCTAAAGGATCACTGCACTGCCATCCAGATAACACGCTCTTTACAAAAGAGAGAGAAAAGAAAATTTCATACACTATTGTTTTGGGAAATCAGTACAGGTTCTGTAGCATTGTATAACAAACAGACGGATAATAATACCAAAAGGAACTTTTACAATGCACGAGGCACTGTTCCACACACTTTGCACATATTCACATTTAGTCCTCAGACTGTTCTATGAGGTAGGTGCTGTTATTAAGCCCATCTCACAAATGAGGAAACTGAGTCACAGACTGCTTAAGTGACTTGCCCAAGTTCATATGCTAGTGAGTGACAGAGTGAGATTGAAGGCTGGCAGTGTGGCTCAGAGTACAGGCTCCACTGTGAATGAGATCTCCCCTCTTAATCACTTCGCCCTGGCCCCTGAGCATTCTGGGTATGTGCACGTTCTCTTGGTTTTCTTTTTGACTGCAAGCTACTCCAAGGTGGAGCCTCTGAGCACTGGTCATCGGGAGTCCCCAGAGAAGCCAAGTCCTGACTCCCTGTAGGGTCCTACAGCAGAGGTACTCTTTGGTTGTGGCTTCTGGGCACTGACTCTGCTTTCTCCTCCCAGAGGAGGAAGGAGCCTTGCTGACACCAAGTTTACACAAGAACCAGGAGGAAGAATATTTGTAATAGTCCCTGAAATGAAAGCAAATAGATTGCTACTATGAGTTCCTCACAATGAAGCTAAAAGGGTAGACATGTGGCAAGAAGAGAGGTTTTCAGATCAGTCTAGACTTGGGCAGACCATGTCCTTGCAAGCAGAGTGTCCCGGGATGGACTTTGGGTCCAGGAGATGCTCTGCTGAGGAGTGCGCTTCTGTTCCCACCTGCATGACTGCCTCTCTTCTGGAGAAAAGAAAAGTATGACCTTGGCTAATTAAGTTGGGGACTTTATCCAAACTTGCATACCCTACCTGGAACATTGAAGTCATAAAAAGTATTTGTTGGCCAGGGAATGAGTGAATGAATGAATGAATGGCGGTTTCCCTCAGTTGCCTGGTACTGTTGGGGAATGACTCACACCAGACAGAAAGTCTCCTGGACCACAGATGCCCTTCCTGCAGGCCGCTGCTCCTCGGGACTTTATCCCATGACGTTGCCCCGCTCTGCCTGATGCCCTGCATGTGGGGGGCACAAATGTTATGGGAGTCTAGCACGCTCCTGAGCCTCAAGGTGTCACATCTTTGAGTCAGGGAGGAAGCAAGGCTTGAGGTTCTTCATTCACAGTCCCAAAGTCACACACTGTCCCACTGGCCTGGGAGAGGAATACAGCCTCTCCCCGCCTCTCATCCTGCCAGTGCTTCATTCCGTAAGGTCAGGTTGGGCATAATTCAGACTCATGTCCGATGATTTTTTTTTTCATGTGAGTCGCATTTAAATCCAAAACAATATTTTTTCCCTGTTTCCTATAAAAGAGAAACTTTTTTTTTTGTCCTGGTCTTGTTTTGTTTGTTTTTCCTTCCAAAAGAAGAATAAAATATAAATCCTTTATAATAATGTATTACCAAAAGGCTCAAAGATGTCATGGACATGTTTTCTGAAGAACGAAAAGGCATTCCTGCAACTCAACAGCTTCCCAGACACCCCGGAACAGAAAGGGCCTGGGGACACCCAAAAGTGAAATAATTACTGTACTTTTCCTACCATTTGGGTGAACTACATACTTCTTGACTCTCTATCAAGGAATTCCATTACCCTCCGGGTGCACTCCACCATTGCTTCCAACAACTGGAATATTGCCCAGCTCAGAATGTGCAGCTGCTAACATGCACGGACGGTCCAGAGCACAGCCCTGACTCGGGTGGTATATGGAAACAGAAATTGTACGTAATAACCTGCAGGAGACCATAGATGCACTTCTTGAACTTGTCCAGTGACCAATGTTATGAAAAATGTCCACAGAGCTATGCTCATTCTAGGGAAACCTTTTTAATTAAAGAAGAGATTTTCAATAGTTCCCATCGTGGGAAGGTCCAGTGGGTTTAGGAATGGAAAGTTACTGAGCTAGCAAGGATAAGACGCCACTCCAGGCTGGGAACTTTTGTGCTCACAGAGGACAGAAAAGATGCAAATGACTAAAAGTTTACAATGTGGCTTTATTAAGGCAGGCCTTGGGATGTGATTGTGAGGGTCCTGACCCAGGATTTGGGGATCTGGGATCTAGTCCTTGCTCTGCTCGTGCCTAACTGGTCAGTTGCCAGGAGTCTTTGAGGCTCATTTTTCCCATCTGGTACATGGCATTAGACCACTACAGTGCCTGGCACATCACAGACACTCAAGTAATGGCTGAGGAAGGAAGGAAGGAAGGAGGGAAGGGAGGGAGGAAGGGAGGAAGGGAGGGATGGAGGGAAGAAGGGAAGGAAGGGAAAGAAGGGAAATAAGTATTCTCAAGCATGGCTGCAGACTCAAACTAAAATAACATGTGACCTCTCCTCAGCCTACTCACTTTTTAGAGCCCCAGGGTCCTATCTGAGCCCCCATGAGAAGGAGTGGGGACACTGCCCTGGGAACAACTGCTACATGTGGCCCTTCAAAAAACTGGGGAAGTAAGAAGCATCTCAGATCACAAACCAGTTATAGGAAAAGTAAGTTATGGGCGCATCGTGCCTCCTTTCTCAGTTAGCATGATGTGGTTCAATGCCTCCTCCAAGTCCTTTCAGCTTTAGCCCAGGTTATGCAGTATTTCCCACAGCCCCAAACTTCAGGCTGCTCTGCCACTCCCTCCTTCCCTCTTACTTCTGTCAAGGCCAGACTGATTTCTCTAAGAGCACTTAGTCACCAGGAAAGCAATGACCCTGTTTCCTAATGCTTGAGTGCATCCTTGTTTAGGAGGAACTACCCTCTTCACAACCACCCAGCCACCCAGACAGCATCTCCAATCCTGCCTTGAGAAGCACCTCACTCTTCCCCCAGGAGTCAACCAGCAGAAAGAGGCAGCTTGTCTTAGCTCTTACCCTTTGGCTCTTCCTCCTCTCTTTTCATCCGTTTGGACCCCACAGCTCTTCTGAGACTGACTCATACATCTTCCTCTTCTCAACATGATGAGACAGGGACGAAAATTATCAATGTCTGAAAATTCACAGCCTTTTTCCTCCCACCCTCCTCTCCCCCTCAATTACATGATAGTCTGATGTTGCTGGCATGAGATTTTCTCTCTCTCTCCACCTCCCTTCCACACTTTATTGTACATGTTAAGGTCATGAGTAGGGGAAGAATATGTGTAGAAGATTCACATTGAAAAAGAAAATGGAAGAAAACATTTTAAATAGAAGAAAAAATAAAAACAGATCTAAAAGTGATGGGTAATGTGGACAGAGGAAAGAAGAGTCTTGCAGGTTTTAGGAAGTTTTGGCTTAAGAGTTGAGAGAATGAAAAAGAGAGTTTCAGGGATTATCTGCCCTCTGTGTAGAATTAATTGAGAGTGGCTGAGAGAGAGGAAGAGAGGGAGGGGGGAGGGAGAGGGGGGAGGGCAGGGAGAGGGGGAGGGGGAGAGGGAGAAGGGGAGAGATGGAGAGGAAGAGGGGGAGGGGGCAGTAGATGGAGAAAGGGAGGGGGAGAGGGAGGGGAGGCGGGGAGGCGACAAGGGCCAGAGAGAATTTGTGTGTGCGTGCTTGTAAACCATTCTGGCTTTTAATTGCTTTGTCTAGCTGAGAAATCATAATAGTGACAGGAAGAAACAATGACAAATGGGTTGGAATCACCTTTTAAATGTTTTGAACCATTGAGAACAACACTATGTCTGAAAGGAACAATCAGTTATGGATTACGAATTTTAACTATTGTCAGTTCTTAAGAAGAAAATGGTAATATAGAAAGAAATTAGTGAGGTTTCCAACCCACCAGCTTTTCAGTAACTTAGCCCCTGGGTAACATGAAAAAAGGTTGAATATATTCTGTGGCAACTGTATCAAAAGAGCATTAGATTGTTGATGCCAATGAAACTATGAACAGAGAAATAGACAGAGCCAGCATTCATCTTGAAGAGTCTTATTCCGATTTTCCCCAACAAGTTTGTTTTATGACAGTGAAATCGGGCAGTGACCACAGAGCTGGTGGGAGGTGAGAGAATTTTTATATAATTTGCTGCATTAAGGATATACTTCCTCCAGAGACTGAGGAAAGGTTTGAACTAGCCATCGTGACGTTGTGATGGCTATACTATGTGTCTCTGAATATGATCCAGCACCAAGATTGCTCACGGACAAATCTGTTTGCATATTGAGGATAATTACTCACTTGAGGGTGGTCTTTTTCCCAGGTTGGGTTCATACTTTTGTACATGAATCAAGGGCTTTCCCTGCCCTTGATCTATACAAGCATTCTTCTACTGATCCATTTTGTCCTCTCAAAAGATGCAAACCTAAGTCGCTTATTCTTGCCCCAGGCAAACTGGAGTTTTTCAAAAGTCCTCATTAGTTGGGAGGTTGGGTATTCCTTCTTCCCACTTTCAGAAACCCCTTCCCTCCCATCCAATCCCTAACCTTACACCAGCATCCAGCTTGGTGGTGGTCGTCAGGGGAAGGGGTGCCGGTAAATGATGGTGGGGTGGGGGCGGAAGGAGACTGGAATGGGAAGGGAAGTTATGAAGTCGCTTGGGGAGATTTCCTCTGTGTCAACATCAGTATCCATAAACGAATAGACTCAGAAGATTGTTTTGTCTTTAAAGTTGGGATTAGCAAGGCAAATGTCACTCTATAAAAGGCTGGTTTTCCTGGAAGCCACAGAAAGAAAAGAGGTCTGGGAAACACGCAAGTATGTGGTGTTCCACATGCTCCAAGGGCCTATTTTAGAGCATTTCTTATCTGTGAAGTCCTTAAACTCTCTTCCAGTTCTTAGCCAGCAATGCCAATTAAGTGGAGAACTTGAAGACAGGCGGTACCACACAATTTCCATCAAAAGGCAATTCACTGCTTTCATAACAGCAAGGATACTACTAGTAGTTTGAAAGGCAGAAGTGGCTCATCCATTTTCGGGGATAATTTATATGACTTGGATGACATGTAATTTAACACAGGTCATCCAAAAGGATGGTGATTTAATGCCTCGGATTTTAAAAAAAGGGCTGCTTTGCCGCCACTGCTTGAGTTTCACTTCATACTTCTTTGTTTCCATTTGAAGAGAAATATGTTTATTTTAAAAAAAAATTTTAACATCATTTTTCCAATCATGGGCAGAGAATAGAACCCCAAGATCAAACATCTGACCTTGAACACCAAAGGTAAAAGTCTGTGCTCTCAGTAAGAAAAATGTGGGCAGATTTGCGAATGTGAAACAAAGAATTGGATCCAAACTGTCCTTAGGAGATGGAGCCGTGGGAAGATGAATTTTGGTATTGTTTACCTACAATGTCCAGACACAAGATGCAAATCATTTCCTCCCTGTGACTCTGTGAGAACAAAACTCCCACAACAGTCAGCTTCTCACGATCATTACCCTAAAAAAGCACCCCATCAACCCCAACATGTTCCAGGAAATGGCCAGCCACAGGAAACCCTCCACCTCAACACTGAACAGCCCCTCCTCTTGAAATGTCTCCTACCTGCTGGTTTGTCCCCTTGCAACCAACCGAGACAGTCAAGCATAGGCCAACTAGAAAGTCTCCCGTTTTCAAAAGTCCCACCCTAATAGAACACTTGCCCATCAGACTCTGTCTCAGTGTTTCCTCTTTTTACCCTGTAAAACTCACTTTCCTTTCTAATACTCTTGAACCCCAGCTAAAACGAAAGGACAGCAGATGGGTGCCCTTGCTACAAGTTTATGAAAAACATCCTTTGTTCGTTTTTGTCTCAGAATTAGTTTTTCTTTGATACCCTTTAGGGGGACAGTGTTATTCCCAGAGTCCTGGTGTGTAACAGGAAGTTCAGTGGGACCTGTGATTATCCAAAGTCACACAGAGAAGCTGGAATTTGGACCCAGGTCTGTCTGCCTCCAAAGTCATGCATTTTCCCTTAACCCCCCACCACCACTTTTGGTTCGCACCACTTCTACTTCTGCAACCAGGTTTCTCAAGAAAACCGAGAGAGGGGAAGTCCAGGGGGAGGTGGCTCTGGTGCCTGGGGCTCCAACCAGAAAATGGCCAATCAAACCTCAGTTAAAAACAGGGGTTCACAAGCATGTGTTCATCTTACGGGTGAATCATGGCGGCCAATGCCAAGTACGTGGGCCTGGCGCGCTCTCTGTGTGCCTTGGATTGATTATTTGCATCATTGAGGGTGCCCATGATGTGCATTTTAACTCGACTGACAGGACATTGGGTAAGAGGCAGAAAGAGATGGGGCAGGGTTTGGTTTGTTCAATGCAGAGCCGTAAAGGCCCTAGAGCTAAGGCTGAGTCCTGACTCCTCCAGGGATGGTCCCTGAAGCTACCAGCACTTCTCACAGGAATCACTTGGGAATCTTGTTAAAATGCCAATTCTGGGTCTGTGGGTCTAGGCTGGGTTTGACATCCTGCATGTCTGACAAAGTGTCTAGGGGAAGCCAGTGCTGCTGGCCTGAGGTATCAGGTCATCATTCTCAACCTTGGCCACATATTAGAATCACCTGGGAGCTTTTTAAACACTCCTAAAGCTGGGGCCCCAGCTCCAAAGATTCTGATTTAGTTAGTTGGTGAGTGGGGCTTGGGCATGGGCACCAACATTCTAGAATCCCCCCAGCAGCCAGCCATGAGAACCACTGTTCAAGAGCCTCAAGGTGACCAATTCTGGCAAGTCTCACTCAGGTGTAAAAGGGTGATATGGCTGCACCAAAAATGAGACGCTTCCTTAGTGCCTACCTGTTTCAGTGTAACTTAAGGCAGCCTCTCTGTTCAGTAGCTCTGCTCACTTTAAATGCTTGTATATTCGTGACAATATTTTAAAATCTTCATCAGGAAGCTGGTTTCTCTCCATGGTCCCACCAGTGACCCACATTTCTTCTATGGGACCTTAAGGGGAGCAGGAGAAAGACCTCTAGTAAGAAAAATACAGACAGTTACTGCTGTATCCACTGAGTACTGCATCCAAGTAAAGAACTCATACTAAAATGCTCTTTTAAATCTGGGCAGTTAGAAAAAGTGGCTTCTCAGCTATCTGAAATTGGTAGGAAAGAAGTTATTACATCACTTAATAACCAAATCATGTCCTAAAGAAGTCCTTTTCAGACTTTCCACAGCTTCTTAGGCCACTATTTGTTGTTATCTCCTCCTGCCTCCCCCTCAGTACTTACCCAAGCTTCTTCCATGCCTCCAACCCATCCTAAGATAGGATCATTAAAAGCGGACTTCTCAAAAGGACACAGGCTCTTTAACATATGCATGGAGGCTGTGTTGAGAGGCCATCAATCTAAGCAGTAGAAATATTCATTTAAAGTGTTCTCTTGTCTGAAGCATGCCCTTTTATTTTCTGTATTCTGATGCTTTGATATCTGGGGTCTCGCTACCCTGGACAGACTGCCCTTCCCAGGGCTGCCAATTCCTAAAGAGAATAAATCTGTCACCTTGGATCATGCCTTTCATATGCAAACCAACCAATCCAGAGCCCACACCCCAACTACCTCCTTTATGGGGCTCTCACACTCTGGGCCTCTATTCCTCTCCCTGAATCACCCCATGACGAGGTGCCAGACAAGGAGGGACAGCCCCTATGCCCCAGAGCCCTCTGAAGTTATTCAAACCAGCCAATCCTAAGCCTGCGTACCTGCCTCACCTGTCCCCTCCCACTGAAACCACAGTAAAGGTTCTTCCCATGTTTTCCCCTCTCCCCAGCCTCCTGGCTGACCCTGGTGCTTCTATGAGTGGCCCTGCGTAGTGCGTTACACTCCTGTTTCTAGGGCGCTGTGAGTAAACTTATTCCTTCATGACGATCATTTCTGTGTGTATCTTAGCACTTCTGATTAAAACAAACCCAGAGTACCCTTATAACAACTTGTCCTGTTAATGTTTCAGCCCCAGGCCAGACCAGAAAGGCTCACTTGCCTCATCCTCCTCCTTGAAGAATGCATAACCTCTACACCTCCACCCCAATTCAACCCCCACCCCAGGGGGAGGACAGCCAAATGCAACAGGATGACTGGCAGCCTGGGAAAGAGAATTAAGAGGAGCTAAGAAACAGTGGGGTTGAAAAGGGGAGAGAAGAAATGCAGGGGAGAGAGGCAGCCAGCTCAGTGTATACTGACAGGCAACTCAATAGAAAAGTAAAGAATGTTTTTTGCACCATTCTTTTTGTTCCTTGTTCAGGCATGATCCTCTAGTTAGAAAAATCCGCCCCTCCCCCCCCACCCATCCCACTACCATCCCCCTGGACTGCACACCATAAACAGTACTTTCCTGCCCTTCCAAAGGTCAAAAGCGAAAGGGGTATGATCATTTCACACCATTTGCAATGACTCTCCAAGTCCTCTAATATTCCCTTCGCAAAGCTCCCGCTTACTCACCACACGGCCAAATCTTAATCTGGGTATGTGGCTCTTTTATGTGGTACCATTTACAAAGCAGTTTTTCTCCCACAGTCTCATTGGATTCTCCCAACAATCCTGTGAGGTCAGCAAGAATTAATTTTCTGATAAAATCCCTGTCTGTTCATCAGTCTCTCAATATTGAAGGAAACCTCAGCACAATTTCATTACTGGAACACACTGAATACCAATGGGGTTAAAAACCTTTTGAGGCCATTTCCACCAATCTTCACAAGCTTCTCTCTAGACAGCCAAATAGGGCTCCCTTCAATAGGGACTGAATCCTGACACAAAACTTTAGACAAGGGAACTTAATCTAATACCTTTTGCATCTCTAATATGTAAATCAAGACCACATGAAAAAAAAATCCATATTCTACACATTCATTCATCACTCAGGAAAAACTCAGACGCAAGAGGTGCGGGAAATAGATGTGGAAAAATGTATTCAGAATCTCACTGCAGATAAAGCCATAATTAGGAGGCTTGTGCTCCTATGTGCCAATCTTTAAGATGGTGCAGATATTCAGGAAAACTAATAAATCCTTATTAGTGCTATGCTCTCTTTCTGGCATATGAAAATGTGATTTTAAAAAATTACAAATTGGATGATAACTTACAGATAAACCTTGCTTTGTACGATAGGATTCCTTTTTTAAGACGTGAGCTGACTGCCCTTTTGTAAGTCAGATTGCATTTTATATGAAAGGATGTGGGGAAGGGAGAGAGAGGGGGTTTGCTGTTTGAAGGAATCCGATAGATATCTTTTATAATTGGAAATATAATCACCTTGCAAAACCAGTTATCTTCTAACTTACATATTGTGTAAATCTGTAATTTTTCGTGTCATATTTGCTTGAAGTGGGATACAGATGAATTTTGTTTGCAAAACAAGTCATTTAAACTCCCTTAATTAGAAGATCTTTTATGTGTGAAAATATTATTTCATAAACAACTGCTGGTAGCTGCACCTAGTATGGGCTCTGAATGTCCTTTTCTCGTTCCAGTTTTGACACAAATTGGTTGTATGACTTTAAGCAAATAACTTGTCAAGACTTGGTTTCTTCTTCAGTAAAATGAGAAGTTCGGATTAACTTACTCTTCATTCACTGATTTTCTATATACACTTAGTGGTTAACTTCTGTACTTAACATATATCAGGGTGTTAATAAACCTCAAGATGAATTTTCTAAAGGTAATTTTTATATTCCCCCCCATAGCTTTAATGCTATTAATTTAAGTCTGCTTAATGCTTCCACAAGGCTGAGACTTTGCAAGATGTTTTATGCATTCAGCCTTGTTCACTCCTGTGAAGCAAGGAATATTGCTTAAAAGAAAATAACTATGTACTTCTGTCCAATGGACAATCATTACATTTATGACCTTGAATTTCTATTGAATTTCTACGTGCTTATTATCCCACACTCAGCCAATGACTATATGTTCTCCTCTACATGGCTACCATTACTGTCAGGGATAAGCTTCTAAGATTTACTTTTTGTCACTATTTATTTTTTAATCATGGTTATACTCTGGCCATAGGTGAGAGAAGACAGAAGCATCCTTTCCCCAACACTGGCAGACAAAAAGGTTTATATTGAGAGTCAAACAAACAATATAGCACAGGATCACTTCTTTGCTTCAAAACAGCGCTAGAATCAGGGCTATTGTGTACGGTTGTGTAGACTGTGCACTGCACACCTCTTAGGGACACCATTAATATCATGTGAATGTACCCCTGGCATTGTGCAGTATACAACCTGCTGAGCCATATGCTGGAGCCCTTGTGGAAGTGTATGCAGGACTTGAACCAGTCAGCATATTTCCAGGAGAAAAAGGCAATTCTAATAGTAGTGTGTACAATTTCATGGGGTTTACGTTACTAGGCTATAACTGAAGATAAGATAAATCAAACAGAGTCAACCACTCAGTGTCCATAACTGACATATTTCTCTTTACTTTACTGCTGAATTCCTACCATCTAAGGATATAACTTCTGGCTGCATTTTCTTATTACCTTCAAAATTCCTTGCAGTACAGCATCTGTTGATCCAGCTTACTGAAACCGTGCCCTCCCAGGTCACCAGTGACATGATATGGACTAAACTTCTCAGTTCTCATTTTCTTTGGCCCCTCTCCAGCATTTAATTTTGCTGGCCACTCTCCTTTTTCTATGCCCTTTCTTGCTGAAATGGTTTCCTCCTTTAGGTTCGATGATGGATGGTGGAGATCCTATCGGGGGGCAACCTGTATGGATGAAATCTGTGCTTTGCAGAAAAAATTCCAGCTGCATCATAGGCAAGAAAAAGAAATCACTGTGTACTCCTAAAGGGGACCTCCCTTAGAAGGGTGCGGGGAAGGAGCTTCCAGCTTGGGAAAGGTATGGGTTATAAGGGGGGGCAAGACAGGGCTGTAGTACTGGGACCGTATCCTAGCCAGGGCCTCTGGTTTCTGCTCTGGCCCTACCTGGTAGCCCTGTGTGCAACCTAGGGAATCTTGTCAACAGCAGGAGAGCACTCAGGACCCAGACTTCCAGGACTTGAATGCCTCATGAGTGAATGTGGAAACTCACTTCTTCTCAAGGAACTGCTGGGAGAGGATTTGCCCCAGGGCCAGCCGCAGGAGGAGAGGGCCAGCCTCCACCAGTGTGGTGTGAGCCCTAATTACAGGACAGCTTTACCTGCGTAGATGGGCGCCACCCCTGTTTAGCCAAGGACCTCACTCTACCGCTGAGCTTCAGCCATTGAGGAGACCCGACACTCCTCTCCCCAGCGTCTCTGAACCGCTGGGACACTCCTTCACCATAACTCAAACCTCCACAACCTCCCTTTCCTGACACATCAGGAACTGAAGTATTTTAAACCTGGGGGCCACTGCGGGAGCCAGGGGTTCACCCAGCTTCTGCTATTTAGACACAACTCTCTAAGATAAGCTTCTATTCATTCACAGTCAGAAAAATGAGACAGGATTCAGCTAGACTGAACATCGTAAGCATTTAGGGACCCTGAGCACTAACAGGGAAAGGATAAAGCCATGCAGAGGAATAGGGGATTTGGGGACCTCTATTTGCAAGAGAGGGGTGTGGAGAGGGTCTCAAACATTTTTCCTTGTGGGAAAAACAGAGCACATTAGTCACAACACCAAAGTGTAGGGCGCACCCCAGTCACAGTGTTAAACACTGGTGATCCTTCCTTTCCCCTCTAACTGCCCTTCCACCAGTTTACTGTCTTTTCTTCCTCATAGCCCCATCCCAGACATCCCCTAAAATATAGACGAAGGTGCACTTCTCCATCCTGTGCTAGCCTCTCTCAAATATCTTTTTCTTACAGATGTCATGAATGTTCACAACTTCAGCACTCTCCTAAGGCAATAGTTGGAAAAGCTCTTGATTTGGAGACAGCCAAGAAGGAGCAATCCTGAAGATGCCCTCGCATGGCAAGCCCAAACTAAAGATGAGCTACTCACACAGAAGATGACAAAGATAAACTCATGCACCTAGAAAAGAGAAGAGGTCCCTTCTGTAAATAACTGAAGGGCCTGATGGACTTGAAAGGGCCAGAAATGTGGAGACCACAGCCAGAGGAATGAAGATGATTTTGTTGACTTGAAAGACAGGCTAAGCATTACTAGTAAGCAGGGATGGACACAGAGTTCCACTCAAAAGCTCCACTCCACGCAAAGAAAGACTCCCTCCATGCAAAACAGCCTTCCAAGTTTTAGACATTGAAAACAGTTAACTCTCACAAATCTCAAAGAAGAGGGAAGGGATAGTGTTTAAGGCAGAGAGAGGAAGAACAATATTGAACCTTGCCTCAGGTGAGGAGAGGAGGAGACCTGGGGCGATCATCTGCAGATCAGAAAGTCGGTGTGTTCACCACGCACACCAACCCAGCCGACTCTTCTCTCTGAAAGAAGAGCATCTGCCAAGACCCAGTGACTGAAATAGTTTGGCAACAAATTCTTGATCTACAAAGAAGCCTATAAGAGGCAATGGAAAATAGAAAACAGGTGAAAGGCATTCAGAGGAGAAACGTGTTAGAGTATAGACCAAGGTCAAAGTTAATCATATTAGCAAATCAAGGAGACAAAAAATTAATAAAGAGATTATGGAGCTCAACAGTACAACAAGTAATGCTGTAATAGGCATATGATGGGGGAGACAGTGATAACTAAACGCATTTTCAAATTATCCTGAGAACTTTCACCAAAAAAATGGATCATATTGTAGGAAATCAGATTATGCCACCCCAAAGTATTGCACTTTGACACAGGATTATTTTGATCTGAAGGCAGTTGAGAAAAAAGCAGATGCAAGAAAAACTCTCTGCCCTTCCCCTCTCTACTAGGAAGGAGGACAATTCTCAATCACTGGAGACAATGTTAAACCCTTGTCAGCTCAGAGATAGCACCAGAGGAATCTACATGACAAACTTTACTAAAACAATCCTTACCTTCCATTAGTTTCGCCCATATATTTACCATTCCACAGTTTGATGCCCCTAAAAGCTTAAACTCCTTTTCCTTTGTTCTGTCGCTTCTCTACAAGTTTAATCTCCTTTGTGAAGATGCTACATGAGCTTGAAGTTCTAACCGCCCTCTTTGAGCTACTCATCACTGAATTTGGGTGAGTTTATTCTGAGCTGAAATCTGAGGACCATGGCCCGGGGCCTTTCTTCCCGAAGGAAGAAAGGGCACCAAAGAAGTGAGGTGTACAGAGTGGTTATATACCCCCAAGCAGGACGTTTCACATATGATTGAAATGTCCCTCCCACAATAGTCACAAGATTGCCCTGTCAGCACAGCCCTTGATGGACACAGCAGGTAGTGGGTCTGCTATTTCAGAGGGCGTAGCAGGAGGAGAGTCTATTGTCTCGAGCTGGGCAGTCACAGGTGAGCGCAGCAGTTTCTAGCCTAAGGAAAGATGCTTAATCCTTAAGGAGATGCCAACGTTGGGAGGGGGAGGGCAGTTGCACCTTTATCTCAAGGGCCTTTGTTCTTGCCATAGGGAATATCTAAAGCAGATATACAATGCATGCTCAACAGCCACAGTCAGGCCCTTTTGGAAAGACAAGGTCAGGCCAAAGTAGGTTTATACCAAATGGCTTCCTCATATTCTCCAATATATCCTATTGCTTGCCATTTCTATTTGTCACTAGAAACTAACTCATATGGGCAGTCAGCAATCAGATGAGTACAACGTTACTTTTGCTTCCTTGTCAAGGTACTTTCAGTTACAAGAAACATACTCAGCCCTTGATCTCTTTTCTTACTTCCCCGTAAGCTCTTGAGCTGGCTTAGGCTTTGTATTTGCTGTTCCCCTGCCTGGAACAGTCCTGCTTCCTATTTCCTTGTCACCTGGCCAACTCCTACTTGGTTTTCAGGTCTCAGATTAGACATTCCTTTCCTCTGTTAGTCATTCCCTGACATCCCAAGACTAGGTTAAATAACCCTGCTTGGTGTTCCTCCACAGCCTCCACTATCAGCATCCTAACCCTATACACACTGCTCTGTGGTTGGGCACAGTTATCTGTATGGCCCATAGACTGTAAGATCCTTGAAGGCAGGAACCGCCCTTAAGATATTACCTTTCTTGAGCTAACATCTGTGCCAATCTTCCTCTATTTTGTATGTGGGACGCCTCAAGCAAAAAGAGGAAGATTAGCAACAGATGTTAACTCAGAGCAAGTCTTCCTCAGCAAAAAGAAAAAATGGTATCACCTTTTGTTAATATCACCAACGCCTAGCACAGAGCTGAACACAGATAAAGGACAAAATAAGTCTTTCATTGAAAAAAAATGTAATATAGATCCAATATTTCTCAAAATATATTGAAGTAAGTTCCAGCTGGGTTGAAAGACTTCAGCAATTAAGAATGAAAATAAAACTGGAGAAAGCATATGGAATCTCTATACAGAGGAGAAACCATTCTAAATACTGAAAATATTGAAGTTTTCATCAGAGAAAATATGGATATGTATTTTACTTTACTTTTTTAAAGATTGGCACCTGAGCTAACATCTGTTGCAATCTTCTTTTTTTCTTCTTCTTCTTCTCCCCACAGCCCCCCAGTGCATAGTTGTATACTCTACTTGTAGGTCCTTCTGGCTGTGCTGAGTGGGACACTGCCTCAGCATGGCCTGATGAGCAGTGCTGGGTCCACACCCAGGATCTGAACCAGGGAAATCCTGGGCCGCCAAAGCAGAGCATGCAAACTGAACCGCTCGGCCATGGGGCCAGCCCCAAGGTGGATATTTTTATAAATATAAAAATGAAAACAAAATACAGTAGAAATCTATTTAAATGAGTACGAATGCAACAGAATGGAGGAAATGTGATAAACACAAGTAAAGCTTAGCATTCAACATACATAAATAATTGATACAAATATACAACCTTATTCGATAGTTAGAAAATGGAAATTCATGCTTTAAAAAAGTACAAAGTCTTAAAAATTCACTGCCTCAGGGCTATCCCTGGTGGCCTAGTGGTTAAGTTCAGCAGACTCTGCTTCAGCAGCCCCGGTTCAGTTCCTGGGCACAGACCCATACTGCTCTGTTAGTGGCCATGCTGTGCTGATGGCCCACATGCTAAAAAAAAAAAAAAATAGAGAAAAATTGGCACAGATGTTAGCTCTCGGCAAATCTTCCTCAGCAAAAAAAAAAAAAGAAAGAAAGAAAGAAAGAAAAATTCACTGTGTTAGTAACAATTCAAGAAATGCAGATTTTAAAAGCTTGGGGGTGATATTATATATCTATTAAAATAAACCCCAATATTTATAATTCTGTGGGAAAATACAGTTATTACTGTTGACATTATAAGTTGCTTCAGTCTGGAGAGCAATCTGGCAATATGAGAAAAAGAATTGAAGATGTTTATATATGATACTTTACAGTTTCACTTTGAGGGGTGCATCCTAAGGAATTAACCTAAAAGATGGCCAAAGGTGAGTTGTATAAAGAAGCTCATAGCAGGGCTATTTAGAGATTATGAAAAGTGGAAACAATCTGACTGCCAGTTGGTGGAATTATGGTACAGAACTGCAGTGGGCATCTATCAAGGCAGCGTTAATGTGATAAGCTCACGGACTGTGTCCAGCTGTGGGAACCTGATAGGAAGCAAGAGAAAGGGAAAAATGCAAAATCCAAAACCTGTACACAGTGGTTGCTGCCACATAAAGGTCAGAAGGGAACTCAGAGATACTACATCCTACTTAGCGTTTAATCTTCCCTGGCTTCATTTGTCAGTAAAATTGCTTTTTTTCCCCTTCAGGTATTTAAGGAAAAAAAAAAAGGGGGGGGAAGTAAGATGTGACTGTACAAACATTTTAATTGGTATGCAATGTACACGAAGCTTATTGCTGGCTATTATGATTACAATCATTATTATTTAATGCACCAAGGCCAGAATTGTTTTATTAAGTAAAAGCCAACTAATTAAAAGAAAGGGTATGCAGTGGCCACAACAACACATTCTCCATCACGCATCAGTTCCTATGTTCTGGAACATTCTCTCCCAGCCACACTGCATGCTCATGCCCCTTCTCCCATCTCCCCTCACTCCCTGCCCAGTGCCCATCATTCCTCTCCTCTCACTAGTCATTTCTGCTGCTGGTTTATTTATGCCTTGATCTCTTCAGAGCGATGATAGTTTATGAGTCTAAAAAGGCAAAACCAAGAACAATTTGAAGGGACAAGAGAGCTGCAGAGACTCACTGAAGAGGCAGAGGGGTCCGAGGAAAGGTGGCTGCCCAGGAAGCCATGTTCCAGGCTCCAGAACCAGCTCAGCACTAAGGGCTCCTCTCCTCAGACAAGCTCCTCAGCCCCTCTGAATTCCAGCTCCCTCGGGTTTCATATCAGAGTTGAACTACATGACGTCTCAGTTCCTTTCCTTCAATTTTATTCTTCTTGGTGAGGTGGGAAGTGTGGTCTGCTCTCTGGTTGACCTGTAGTCAAAGAAGCACCATTTCTCTAAACTTTGTGTCCTCCTTTTTGCCCTTCTTGCAATTCCTGGGGTGATTCTTTTATTCGTTGTCTCAGCTTCCTCCTAAATCTGTTGATATGACATTTTGTCTTTGGCCTGTCACATTTTCATTTTTCTTACAGAGTCCTCTGAAGCATTGTTTAAAATAAATCTTATTTTAAGAAAAGTTTTAGATTTACAGACTCTGAAGCACTTTGAGACATGTAAAAACAGAAGAGTTTTTTTTTAATACTCATGTAAAAACATATAAAATACTCACAATTTTGGCTAAAATAGTTACTTTGTAAATGCTGAAATGTTTCCACATTTTCTTTTACTAGAAAAATGATGGAGATAAAGCAGTTCCTAATTAGGAATATATTATCTTGATTCCTAGCCAGTCTCTGGGCATAGGTAAGCAGCCCTTTTTCCTTCATCTTTTTTTTTTTTTTTAATAGCATTGCTCCCTTTTATGAGACAGAAAAGTGGCATCAAGTTAAGTTGTCAGAAATTCCATCATGTATAAATTTAATGTCAAATATTCAAATAGAAATAAACATTAAAATGTAAGTGATGAAAATAATTCTTCAAAGATGTTAACTTTTGTGAAATAAGACCAAATTATTCACCAATCATATTTCTATTAGATGTTCTTCTAGGATTTTACTACATTATAGAACTTTCTAGAGCCAGCCATTTTGGATAGCTTACATTCCTTAGAACTATTAGGGATTGACTCCTTAAAGAAATAGCTTAAGACTTTGGGACTCACTTGAGACATCAAGGCAACCTTGAAAAGACTGATAAAGTTGAGATTTGTACATGAACCATGGAAAGACCAGAGGGAGTGAAGGTTTAAGTTCGTCTGATTGTGGGTTGTGGACTTCATAACAAATGGAGCTGGTCCCTTGGTTATCACAGTATTCACTTCCCAGCAATGCGGTTAAATTCCTGAGAAATCCCTTAGCAAAAGAATTCACATTTGAGAAATTTGTAATGAAATACAAATAGAGCAATAGGTTGGAAGTGACTCGATGGACGTTTTTATGAGTAGTCTTTATATTCATGAAATAAAGTATTAAGATGGAACACAGAGGGTTTTTAGGGCAGTGAGACTACTCTGTATGACACTACAATGGTGAGTACACGTACATTTGTCCAAACCCATAGAATGCACAACACCAAGAGTGAACCCTAATGTAGACTGCAGACTTTGAGTAATAATGATGTGTCAATGTAAGTTCATCAATTCTAACAAATGTTCCACTCTGGTGGGGGGTGTTAGTATGGGAGAAGCTATGCATGTGTGGGGGTAGAGGATATACCGGGAATCTCTGTACCTTCTGCTCAATTTTTACTGTGAACCTAAAACGACTATAAAAAATAAAGTCTGTTTTTAAAAAAAAAGTCCACTAATCAAAAAATATGAATGACACTTTACATAACCTAAATTAGTAACAGTGGATACCACATTACCAATTTCCATGTACTATTCCTCACTTGCCAGTCCTAGCGGTCTAGTGGTTAAGATTTGGTGCTCTCACTGCCATGGCTCAGTTTTGTTTCTCAATCAGGGAATCACACCACTCGCCTGTCAGTTGTCATACTGTGGCGGCTGCCTGTTGCTGTGATGCTGAAGGCTGTACCACAAGTATTTCAAATATCATCATGGTAGACAGGTTTCAGTGGAGCTTCCAGACTAAGACAGACTGGGAAGAAGGATTTGGCCACCCACTTCTGAAAAATCTTACCATGAAAACCCTATGAATAGCAGTGGGGCATTGTCTGACAGCACTGGAAGGTGAAAGGATGGCGCAAAAAGACGGGGCAGGCTGCCACTCTGCTATACACAAGGTTGCAGAGACTTGGAATTGACTCAGTGACACTAACAACAAAAATTTCTCATGTATTAAAGACTTTTTTTTCTTACTTTTCTTGGAGCTTCAATGGGACATTTATAAATTCATTTTGCGTTATTGTAGAAATTTGCACAATAATGAGTCATATAACTCAGAGTTCTTACATCCTCCTTCTGGGAAACTGCCTCCTTCCCAAGGGCCCAGAATGACCTGGCTATTTTATAAGAAAAAGATTTGGGGTAACCTCTATCCTTCCTACTTGTTAGACATCTCTCAGTTCCCTCCTCAACAATGTAGAGTTAGCTCTGTCCATAATAACTTCATGTCAAAGCATCTACCTCAATCCTCCTCCCCTATCCCACACATCACTCAGCTCTTCTCTCCTCTGATGCCCCACTGTGCAGTTCTGAGGTCCGCCTCCATCATCCTTGACTTCTTCTAGGCTTCATTAGATAAATATCCACTTCTCCGCCTTATATTTTTACTGACATTTTTTTACCATTCCCTAGTTTACTCATTTTCTAAGTATCCCCAACAAGAAGGTATCAGCTTCCTGTCTGCCTTCCTACATTCCTGCTTTCCCTGGCTGCATTCCTGCCTTTCTAGCTAATATAATCCAAAAGCCACTATGTAGGTTAAGCAAGGCGGGCATCTGCACTGAGGGTAGGGTGCTTTCATAGCCAACAGCAGGTGTTGGAGCCTCAGTGAGATGACAAGGGCTCCTACCCAGGTTGGGGGGTGATGACATGGCCTGATGTGGAGCACTGGAGCCTGAGCAGGGTAAGGAAGGAGTCTGTGTGGTGGGAAGAGAGCTATAGCAGCCTAGAGTTGGGTGTTAGATCCTTAGAAAGGTCAGGACAGCATCTGCAGGTAGGGATGAGAGAAAGTGATGGCTATATGAAATTGATTACTTATAGGCAGAGTTGATATCAAGAATAATTGGAACCAAGTTTCTTGTTGGATAAATGAGTTACAAATGTGGTGTTGGATTGAAATTGGCAGCTGTTAGCATAAACTCATAGGTCTCAGTATAGAGAGACATAGGAAGAAATATAGATATAAGTGTATGTGTGTAGAGCAATGAGCAGATCTTGTAATCAGGTCTAGGTTTTTAAGTACCATTCTCCTTAAAAGAAACCAGTATTCCTTGGAGAAACATTGGATTCCAGGGCGGGGGCAAGGAAAGTACCAGATTGGTCTGGAGCATCATACTATGCCAGAAAGTAAGGAAGAGCTCAAAGAATAATGAGTAGATGTCCAAGGGACACAGGATCCAGCTTGAAGCAGATCTCACTGGCCAAATCTGGGACCATTTCAGCATCAAAATAATAACAAGAGTAGTAGATTATAACTCATTGACTACTATAGGAATCCACGATATAAATAAATGGAGAGAGGAAGAAACTATTCCTTATGATATAATATCAACTGATAAATAAATGTAGAAGTAATGATACAATTAGAAAATCGCCATATGACAACTATCATAGTAATAATTAATTGAGCCAAGAAACATCAATGGATGCTTAAAGTAGTGGATGAAAGTTTGGTGAGAAACAGAATATTTACATAATCTCAAGGTACCTCCTCACAAAATTCTTATTAATGACAAAGAGAAAACAGTAACTATAGTGGAGAAACCTAGCAAACAGCATCAAGTGATCAAAGGCAACAGCACCAATAATGGGCCAAATCAAAACCATGTACCACCTGATGGATTGCAATGAGAACACAGCATCATTTCTGTGATATTCCTGCCCACACACAACTTCCCCTCACAAATGCATAATCTGAAGCTAACCAGGAGGAAACATCAGACAACCCTAATTTGAGGGACATTATGTGAAATAATTGTCCTGTAATTTTCTGAAGTGTCAGGTCATGCTAGTCAAGGAAAGACTAGGGAACTGTCCCTGACTGAAGGAGATTAAAAAGACATGCCAGTAACTATAAGACAAGACCTTGGACTGAATTCTTTGTTATAAAGGACATTATTGGGATAATTGGTGAAACTTGAACAGGGTCTGATGATTAGATAGTAGTAATGAGTCAATGTTAATTTCCTGATTTTGATAGTTGTATCATGGCTATGTGAGAGAATGTTCTAGTAGGGAGCAAATACATGCTAAACTATTCCAAAGTAATGGTATCAGGTCTGCAGCTTACAAATGATTCAGCGGGAAAAATGTCTTTTGTATTATTCTTGCAAGATTTCTGTAAATTAAAAATGATTTCAAAATCAAAAGAAAAAATATGAAATAGAATGTGCTAATTAGGGATCTTCGGTTGAAAACAAGGAAACTGATAGTTAACAACTTGAAAAATAAAGAAATGAATTTACTAACAGGAGACTGGATAGCCAGAAGGAAGACGAATGAAAACCAAGTCTCAGAAAGGACAGGTAGCAGGCAGCATTGGGAAGTCTGCTTCAACCCTAACCTGAGGCTGGAGTCCTTTAGAGCCTCCTCTTAGAATTTCTACCTAGGAAGCCTTGAGCTTTGATGTTTGTTCGCCACCCCAAGTTCAAGTTGACCAGAATCAGCAATTCCGTTGTTCCACTTGCCTCTCTGGGTTCTTGCTTTCCCCTGGCTTTACCATCTTGTCAGCTCTCCCATACTTTCAAGCTTTGTTTTCAGTGAAAGGGTTTGTCCATATAATCTAGCCGATCACATTCCCACTTTTGAAAGAGAAAGCCCTGCTTAATTTTCCTCATAGCCCTTCCTACTTCCAAAAAAGTTTGTATATTTGTTTACTGTCTGTCTCCCTGCGCCAGACTGGAGAGCTCTGAGAAGACAGGGTCTGTCTGCCCAGTCCACAACTACTGTATCTCTTCCCAGGGAAGGAGCAAGCATGGCCCCAAGGAACCTGTGCTGCCAGAGATCCCGTAAATCCTCCAAAAGACTGACCCAGGCACATACTCTTCAGATTACCCCGCAACAATAAGAACACATCTGTTGAGCTACATGTCACCCTTGAAACCATTTTCAAGGTCTGGCTTCCCTGGGCTCACTGTCCCCAGCTGCTCCCTTTCAGACACACCTCACAGCTTCCTCTTCCACCCAGTCTATGTTGGACTGGCTCTTCTTTATTTTGGAAATTCCCATTTATCTTTCAATACCCTGTTCAAAGGTTACCCACTCTGTGAAGCTTTCCCCTCATCCATAGGCAGGGCCCCAGAGCATCTTCTGCCTATCTCTGCTGTAAAGAGCCTTACCATTTGTACTGGAATTTTTTATTTATTTTTCTGCTCTCTTCACTGTAATGTTTTTGTGTATCACTGTATCCCCAATACCTAGCTCAGTGCCTGGAACATATCAGGAGCCCTGTCAATGTTGACAACATCTACAACCTCAGAGCAGATTAGTGCTCTCTGGTCGACCTCTTCTAAACTACTTGTTACTGACTCTTACATTACCTGGGAACTCAATAAAGTCTCACTAAAAATATTAAATCTGAAGATACCCTCTCAGCCCAAGGAGATTTTACTTCATTCATTTTATGTTGGAGCCCAAAGGGCTGCATTTTCAACAAACATCCCTGGTGATTCTGGAACAAATTTTGAGAAACACTGTTCGAGATCATTTTAAATTTTCAGCCTATTTCTCATCCACTCCAATCTGGGCTGGTCCCCTCTCTCCGTCCATTAGTCTTTATAAAGCAAGGCAGATATCCCACACAGCTTTGCTTTGCTGCTTTGGCATTTGGATGCCGATTGCTACTTTCTTAGTTGATTTCCACAGAGACTTGAGGCCTCAATTATTTTGTTGAACTCTACTTTAGGATTTTATGCACTGCATTGACTCAAACTCATTTTGACTTTTAGTTTCCATACTTCACGGTTTCTAGTCCACATCCCAAATCAGCCATCTGAGACTCCCAGCTCTATCCCTACCCATGTAACTTCCCGTAACAAAACCACACTGGACCTCCTGGGCCTTCTGCCCAGGGCTCCCAAAGGCCTCTACCTAAGTTTTTCCACACATCCACAATCCTTCCTAAAATGCTATGACAGGAGGAAAGACGAATGCAAGCTTTGAAGAAAAAGTCACTTCTTTTTCAGTTATAAAATTGACTTTTTTGTTTCACTTGATGCTAGTTTAAGGGGCTGAAATATCTGAGTTCTCAAGCTTCATTAACCACTATCCTAAGTGCCACGTCAAGTGAGGAGTAACCCAGAGGCTCTTCTGCTTCCTGGGCTGTGGCACATTTTATCTCCATCCCCCTTGGTGAACCCACTAAATCTGTTTTCTTATCTGCTTCCCCCAGGATTATGAGTAAACTAGATCTGGCATGTTAATCCAATATCAAGATAGTCCCAGCAGCACGGTCTTCTCACAGTTATTTTCAGGCTCCAGTGAACGTCAGTAAGTGATGTGATCTGATTTACATTATCATGTCCAGGCTGTAGAATGTGAAAGAAACTCTGCTTATTATCATACGGTGATAATAAATGAGAGGTTTCAACTTGCCAAAAAGTTATTTGGATTGTTCTCAGGAGTAACAAACTCAAATGTCCACAGAAGCCAGGAGGATAATATAAATATGAATCTGTTAGATGTAAGAAAATAAGACTTGGTGGAGATTGTAGGAAAATAAGAATATATTTCACCAAAAGGTATTCATATTGAAAAAAAAACACTAAAAGTCCTTAAAAAATAAAGTGTGTTCGGGGCTGGCCCTGTGGCCGAGTGGTTAAGTTCGCGCGCTCCGCTGCAGGCGGCCCAGTGTTTCGTTAGTTCGAATCCTGGGCGCGGACATGGCACTGCTCATCAAACCACGCTGAGGCAGCGTCCCACATGCCACAACTAGAAGGACCCACAACGAAGAATATACAACTATGTACTGGGGGGCTTTGGGGAAAAAAAGGAAAAACTAAAATCTTTAAAAAAAAATAAAATAAAGTGTGTTGATCTGCTGCCCTGCCACATTCATTTTTATTTTAATAAGATGTATCTGATTCACCCATAGTTATTTTTTTATAAACTAGATATTTTATTTGGGTTCTAGGTTAAACTACGGTAACAGAGACCTGAAAATTCAGTAGCTTAAGTAAGACAGAAGTTTATTTCTCTAAGAGACCAGAAGTAGGTGGACAGTCCAGAGCTCTAGGCAGCTCTGCCCCATGAGTACTCGCAGGTGTCCAAGGCGGGGGACCAGTTCAGCCATCCTCCACACACGCGCCCTTCTGTGCGTCAAAGCGTCTGTTCCAGCTGCCACCACTTCCCAAGAGGCAAGAGAAAGAAGGGAAGCAGATTCATTTTAAGAACATGTCCCAGAAGTTGTGCACAGCACTTCCACTCAATCTCATTGTCTCTACTGGGGCACCACCAACACTGCTAAAACCCAGGGAGGGGTTGTAACACTAAACGACAGAAGAGAATATTTCTGATCTATCGAGGATCTATTGATACTGGGAGATAGCAACAGTTTCTGCCATGCTAGGTTTTCAGGTGAAACCCAAGGAAGTTTCCATAAACCTAAATCTAGCCTCAGTCTTTAAAAATCTGTTTATTGGTAAATCAGTTCTGAACCAGTCACCTTTTGATCTTTGGCATTTAACTTTGCAGCAAACTCACTCTATGTGGCTGAAGAGAATTACTCATAAATTCACTCGAGCAGCAGGGTTGTAGAAAAGGCAAGAATAATGCAGAGAAGGATGGATAGTAATGAGCCTTAAGGGCCTCATTTAATAGGTATAATGAAAGCAATCAACTACAATTACTACTAGTACGTTACACACTATGACAACAATGCAAAGAGAAGAAGAAGAAGGTAAAGACTGGTTCAATTCAGAGCAAATGCGATGGAAAAAATGTCTTATTTTTTATTATTTAAGCATTTACTTATTGTTGCTGTTTTTAACCCATCTTATTCCAAAAAGAAATGATGGAAACCTATTGTGGATACATAAAATACAGAAGGTAAAAAATTAGACATAAGCAAGAAATTTTTGAAAACAAAGGTGTGGGTATAAAATAGACCTGTAACAAGCTGGTGCAGTTTTGATGGTGAGCTTTAGTTGGTGGCAACCTGGTCCACCGAGAAGACTTGAGTGGCTGAAAAATTCACAGCATTCCTGAAATCCTTTTCATCTAATTTCTATTCCATAGGCTTAGTTCCCTGCACGTACCTTGCATTTTCATACATCCATGACTTTATCCGTGCTGTTACTTCTGCCTGTGATACCTTCTACTGCACTCACTTCCTTTCCATGACCTCCCCCTGTCCCAGCCCAGGCAGTCACTTTCTCTGGGCGACTTCCCAGATTTTCCCCAGCGGAGTTCATCATTCTCTTCCTTGCTCCCGCAGTCATACTGTACTTACATCATAGCAGTCATGATCTAAACTTATGCTGAATTCCACTTATTTTGTGTTAATCTCCCCTTCAATAAAGTGCACACTCATAAAGAGCAAGGCCTGTGTTTTCCGTGCTCACCTCAGTTTTGCCCTCTTCCTGGGATAATGCCACACACATAGCAGGTGCTCAATAAACATTGCTAATTCTGCGAACAGAAGTTTGTGTTTCTAGCTGCCCACTCTACTGAAAAATGCTCCTCATTGCCCATTCTTTCCTACTGCCCCTTGAACTCCCCATACCTGCACAGGAAGCCATGCATGGGGATGCTCAGTACAGCATTGTTTATAGCTGTGAAAAGCCAACAACTGCCCAATTAGTCTATCAGTGATGAGATGTAGACATAAACTGTTTAAGTCATACACTACAATACTACATAGCAGTTAAAATGAATAAATGGGTGCACTTTTATCAATCAACAAGAATAAATCTCAAAAGAAGCATTAAATGAAAAAAAATCAAGTTGATAAACAATATGTAAAGTATGATACCATTTATGTAAGTTATATGTATTATCTTTTCAATAAAAAGCCAGGTAATTTTTTTTAAAGAAAAATAAATTAAAAAAAAATAAGGACCCTTCCCTCAACCCCACTTTCCCTCCAGCTTCTGTGCTGTCTTTGTATAGCTTTATATAGTAGGAAGCTCAGGAACTGGGGAGAAAATTCCAGAAACAGGGAAGATAACCTAGAACAGTCCAACGCAATTCTCAAGTTTCTATCCCATGGGGAAGTTCAAATCCTCCGTCTAGATACCTCTGAGGAATCTCCAAGTAAGTCTTGTTTGACCACGTGTAAGTGAGATGAAGAAAAAAAGAAAAACTGAGAAGGATGCTAATAGCATTTAGCTCCAACAAATTACTTAGAGTACTCAAAGAAAACGGAATTTAAGTGTGTGGATTTAAAAACTTTGGCAGTTGACTATGGATTCACCACTGGTAGGTGGAAAAGAATCCACATTGCAGAAGACTAGAAAATCTCTACTCCTGGGGCCGGCCTGGTGGCACAGCACTTAAGTGTGCACGTTCTGCTTTGGCAGCCCGGGGTTCGCTGATCCCAGGTGCGGACATGGCACTGCTTGACAAGCCATGCTGTGGTAGGCGTCCCACATAGAAAATAGAGGAAGATGGGCAAGGATGTGAGCTCAGGGCCAGTCTTCCTCAGCAAAAAGAGGAGGATTGGCAGCAGATGTTCGCTCAGGGCTAATCTTCCTCAAAAAAAGAAAAAAAGCAAAAACGAAAATCTCTACTCCTAAGAAGGAAAGCTTAATGCTTTCTCCCCATTAGGGCAGAACATTAAACTCAACTCACTTTACCCAATTTCCAGAGTCTCGGGGAAAATTATATAGTGAAGAACATTAAATGGGAAATCAGGAGATCTGGACTTCTGACTATTCTTTGTTTGCCCCCACCCCCAGATCCATTCTTTGCCCTCTCTGCTCTATTCCAAATTTGGAGAGGCCGGGCTCTCTGGACCGTATCACCCAGGCTTCCTGTAGGCTGGCTGCTAGTTGGTTTAGCCCAATGGGAGGTGCTGGCAGGAAATGGGAGTATAGGAAAGAGAGAGGGGGCGTATTTCTTCCTCCTTTCCTCCCTGCATGGGTGCCACAGTACTGGCAGTGGTTGGGTCCCTGCACAACGAAGGCTCAGGTAGTGTCTCCCCAAGTCTCCCATTCTCAGTGGACCTCTTTAAAACTAGTTGCCCCCTTTGCTACTTCAGGCCTAGGGGAGGCGATGGCTTCCTGCTATTGTTAGGTTCTGGGTGCCTCCCTTGTCGATTTCTTTAACTTTGCCCACATCCCTACAAATAGTGACCTCACTAAAGTCCTTTCAGTTGAATCATCAGATATGAGGACTCTGGTGAGGATCTCAGTTTTAGACCCAGCTCTGCCCCTAACAAGCTGAAGAGGCCTGAGCAAGTCACTTTTCTCTGGGCCTCAGCACACCATTAAGTGAAGGAGGAAGGACAGATGTCATTGAAAGTCTCATCCATCTCGAAGATTCTGCAATCCACTTGAGCCTGAGATGGGATGGAGTCTTGTCTCAAATGAATCTTTACAGCATATTTGTTTAGAGATGCTCCTTTTAAAGGAAACCTACAGATGTTTACCTTCCATTTTCATTCCTTCTCAAGAAAATGTTTCAACAGAATGAGCTTGCATTGACAGCTGGTTGGGCTGAACATTTTCTTTAGCAGAGAGATGCAGAGTGCTCAGCCCCACGTCGACAATACTCACTGAGCCTCATGATCCAGGGAGAAGCGAGCGTGTCTCTGCCAAGGACAGCTCACAGCACCAGAGCCACCAACCAGCTTCTGAAGGCTCCAAACCAGCCCCAAGTCCTTCTCCTTCCCTGCCCCTCTTTGCTCTCCAGTTCTTTTCCCTTCTTTCCCAAACTCATCTCCTGCTTCCTCTTTTATCTCCTTCTCATTGTCTCCTGTTCTTTGTCTGCCACTTCTCAAGGCTGTTAGAGTGACAAGAAGTATAGAGATGTTGGTCCTACAGCCTCAATGGTTTATTCAAAGAGCCCACCAGCCACAAGGCTGATTGGCAGCTTCTGAGCCTGAAGCCAGGAACCCACTGCCCCTGCAGGCCACCAGCACCTCTGCTGGAGTAGGACTCCTCACAAAGCTGTCCACCTGGAATGGATGAGCAGCTGGCATAAAAGACATGTGGGGTGTTGCCAACTAGGCACAAGGTGCAGACTGCCTACCAGAGCTGCAGTCAATGACCCAAATGTTTGCCTAATTTGTACTTGCACATCCATTTCAGGGCCAGCAGGAAAATTAATCTCCGTCCTTTTTGGCATCCTTCACCTCAATGTCCAGAGAGAGGGCTGTTTCTGGGGCACCAAGGCACTAGGGGACCTTTTGGTCATCAAGTCACACTTTGCAGCATGGCTTGTTCAGATCTGAGCCTCTTTGCTCCTTCTGGGCTGCTCCTGAGACTTCGGATATTTTTCTAGGTCTGCCTGGAAAAGCTATACAGGCGTTCCTTTCTCAGCACACTGCCAGGAAGGGAGACACAGGGCCCTCTCTAGGACCCAGACTCTTCTACTCTTATCCAGTCCAGGCAGGAAGGAAGGTCTTCTGAAGGGAGGAAATCCTTCTCCCTTAAGACATATTCTCCATGCCCTGCATCTTCTCCCATCTTTGGAGCTTAGGCTTTTGAAAACAAAAGCCATCACGTCTGCTTTCTACTCTGCCACCTGCTTCGCCTGAGTTAATGAGCACACGGCCAGTCCCTTGCTTTAATGGGGGAAGGGGAGAGAGAGAAATAAGGAGATAGATTAGTCACACAAAGCCTCAGAACACCACCGCTTTCGTCTTCTACAGCTGATTAATACTCTTTCTACCTGCTTAATCAGTCCGCATTTCAGCCAGTCTCAACCTCCTAACTTCATCTCCACCACTACACAGTTTTAGCAAGGGTGTAGACACTTTCTTTGCACAGCTAATTTAACAAGACAGGGACACATGTTTACTGAGCTGCGCAGGCATTTCCATCATGCACCACATTCCCAAGTGGCACTCTACTGGGCCCCAGACACCATTTTGGGGGTCTTTCAAAGCCTCCTGCACCACCCTCTCCTAGACTGGGGTTGCACGAATAATCCAGACAGCCTCGGGGTACCACTGGAGGGCAGACAGGGAGGAAGTCCTGAACAGAGTTCGCATTGAGAGCACAAGCTTTAATGCAGGCAGGCCCTGAGTCCAACTCCAGCTCTGCCAGCTATGAACAGTATGATTTTAGGCCTTAGTTCCCTCTAATGTAAAATGGGTATAACAATAGGACTTACTTCATAGGGCTGCTGCCAGGAAACATGAGAATGCACGCAAAGCACCATCCCTGGCATTTGGGAAGGGCTCATTATGTGATGCCTGCCTTCGTTGTTATTGAGACTATCTACTACATAGGCCCCAAACTCCCTGTCTCTTCTGGAGCTCTTCTGGACCCTTCCTGCTCATAGGCATCTGAAAAGACAGACAGATTAGTTGTGAAAGAGACAAAGCAGGCAACACGGTTCCCATGGTGCAATTCCAGGAAACATGGATCCCACACTGCAGTCTCCCAGTGATGTGCTGGCTGACAGTTCACCCAGCGAGCTGGTGTCCAGTGCCCACTATGTGCTAGAGATTGCATTAGATGCTACAGATGCACGGACGGTCTCTCCCCTTGAAGCATTAATAGTCTCATGGAGTAGACATACACAGAACAAATCCTCTATGTGGTGTGATGAGAGCTTTGGCTGAAGTGAGCCCCAAGCACAGGCATGATAGAAACACTCTTAATCCCAACCTGGAGGGTCACAGAAGGCTCTTAGAAAACATTATGCCTAAGATGAATCTGGAAGGATGAGTTGAAGGTTGCCAGGTGGGCAGGGGGAGGTGAGAATAGGGAAGATTCAAAATAGTTATAGCAGAGTATGCAAAGTAGAAGGTAAAAATGGACATGTGAGCAGAAGTCAGGTCAGAAAGAGCCTTGTAGATCACACTAAGAACTTTACAATTTATTCTGAAGCTACTAAGAAACCACCAAAGGACGTAAGTAAAGAAGTAATACGGTTAAATTTTAGTTCTAAAAATTAATTCTGGTGTTATTTTGAGAAATGGGTAAGAAGCAGAAAGCCTGGTAATTAGGGAAAACAGGTAGGAGGTGATTGCAATAATCCAGGTAAGAGATGATGGTCCAAACTAAGGCAGAGGTGATGGCGAAGAGAGGATGCATGATAATAATTATGATAACAGATAATATTTATTGAGTGTTTCCTGTGTGCCAGGCACTGTTCTAAGACCTCGATATGAGTTGAATCATTTAAACCTTACAACCAACTTTTGTGGCAGGTACCATTATTATTCCTATTCTTCAGATGAGAAAACTGAGACCTCATGTCGCACAGATGGTAAACTTGCAGAGTGAGGATTCAAACTCAGGCAGGCTCACTCCAAAGTTCTAATCATTGCCCTATATCGCCAGATTTTTGGAAAGAAATATCAAATTTCTCATGGGGCTTCAGAAGAGAGAGAAATCAAGAATTACCTCTAGACTTGGGTAACTGGGTTGATAAGGGAGAAAAAGATTTGCAGAAAAGGATGATGGCTTTGTTTTGGACAAGCCAACTTTCATATGCTCACTGAACATCCAAGGAGAGATGTCTAATAGGCAGTTGGCACATTGGCAGCTGTAAAGAGACTGTGTCTTGTTCATCTTTGAGTCCTCAGCTACAGAACTGTTAGTAGGTGCTTAAAAAGTATGAGTTCAATGGCTGGAAATTTGTTAAGTCTTCAACAAAACTACAAGAGTAGATGCAATCACTCAGGGAAAGAATATAATGTAGGAAGAGAAGTGGGTCAATGATGGAGTCTAAGAAAGAACCAACATATAAGGAGTAGCCAGAAGTATATCAGCCACAGGGGTGTTCATTCAATGTTTTAAGTCCTCCATCTACAAAATATGGAAAGCAAGACTTCCCCCTTGTTAAGACATGGTGGTGGGGTAGGAAGGGTGAGAGAATTGGAAAACAGGAAACTATCAACACTGATTAAAGTTATCAACACTTAGTTATAATATGCATCTAACCTATTATGAGAAAATGTGCAGCAAGATTTTTAAATAAAAGGATGACTTAGACTATGAAGAACATAGATGAGGGGAGAAGGAAACATCTGACTGGCCAATGCAAACGCATACTAGGCTCTGCTTATCAATCCCACCACTGTCAGAGACATTCCCCCCCACCTCCCCACTTCACTTGCCGATGGAGCCTTGTAAAGATACAGCATCCTCCAAATGTACTCTAGTTGGGTTCATTTCAAAAGAAGCAGGACGATTTCAAATATGTATTTACCTGCAAACTCCTAAACCAGTGATTACTGGGACACACCAGAATTTAGGGGAATACAGGGATTGTTGAAATATGAAAAATCAAATGGAGAGGTAGGTTTGTCTTATTTTTAGTAATGCTTACTCTTCATTCACTGACAAAAAGGTGAAATAGCACTTGAGTTCTCCTGCAGACATGTAATACATGATAGCGTTCCCACCAGTATACAACATCTATGGCCATTTCATTTTATTATTCTAAGCAGGTAATGTTTCTTACTGTCTTTTCAATAGATTAGTCTAATATAGAGTTGCCTGATATACCAAATAAAAATACAAGATGCTCAGTTAAATTTGAATTTTAGATAAACAATGAATAATTTTTTGGTATAAGTATGTCCTAAATGTTACATGGCCTGAAATGCAAGTGTACCTGGACATCCAATATTTTGATTGTATCTGGTCCAATAACCATGATCTCCTATTTCTTTTGCAGGATTCATAACATGAATCCATCTCAGAGATCTGAAGGCCTCTGGTGCCGCACAAGGAGAGCCACATCCTTGCTGATTAGGACCAGGTTTGCCCAGATGAACAGAGGCTGGGTGGTTGGTTCACACATGAGATGTTGCCTGACACCCTGGTTCTCCATGCGCACTTCCCTTTAGCTCCCAAACCCACCAGGCAAGCCCAAAACTCCAGTGAAGAAATAGCTTGGCCAACTTGAACCTGAGCTCTCAGGGTAATAATAACTCCTTGTTTACATTTGTTTTTCATGCCAAACTCCCCTCTTCTAGGTTTAGCTTTATTTGCCGTTATTTTCTCTTTAGCTTCAACGATCTTTTTGAGAATTCCCTAAACTGGTGAAAAACTTTCTAACTGTGGGCCCAGCAGGGTGGCCACTGTGAAACCAAAGGAGAAGCTGATCCTGTTCTCAGCTCACAGACAGACAAAAGTCAGTTTCTCACTAAACCCCAGGGGAAGCAAGGGGACCATCTTTTAGACCAACGTTAACACTCATACTGGGAGTTTGCATTGTTTTAAGGCAAAAATCTACAGGAGTATCCGTGTGTCTGTCCACCTCTCTACGAGTTCTGCCAACAATTACTCCTGACCACCCTATTCTACTCACGAGGCAAAACTAAGCCCCACATCATGGAAGGGTACTGGTGTTGGAACTAGGTCACAGAGCCCACTTACTGACAAGCAAAGACATAACAGACAAGGTTGTTTTTGAAACACTAAAGCCTTTCTGCTCCAGGGGGTGCATCTTCACTAAACATACAAAGCCTGGTGTTTGGCCCCTGTGCAGGGTGGAGTTATCAGGGTGCTCTTTAGTCCTTAATGCTTTGAATAGAGAAATATTTAAAATACCCTTTTTCCCCCTTCCATTCTCTATACCTCATAAGGTTCCCTCTATTCCTGTCCTTAGGATTTTACCATATCTGTAAAGCCAAATCTCATTCTTAAGATTTTCTAGGATGGTCTCAAGGTCCCAGTTCTTATTGGCTAGTAAAACAATTCACTGCTATACCTGTTGACCATTTATCACACCAACTCGATGCTAGGTGCTTCATATTACCCAAGCATTTTGACTTGTATATAGGGAGAGAAAATTCATACACACAAGGTATTGAACAAAGACACCTAATGCTTTACAGAACAAAATAAAAAATACATTATTGTACTAAAAATAAAAAGGCAATAAATATTCATTGAAGTTCAAGCTCAGTTTTATAAGCTCAGACAACTGCTGAGGTGATAACGTTGATATAGATGAAAGAGGGGAACATGTTTCCTCTTCTCCCTGGAGAGGAAAGTGCATTATCTTCTCTTCACGGCTTTCATGCACCTGATAGCTAAACTTGGCCTTCGGCCAGCAAGCAACTCACTTGTTCAGTTAATACCATGGTAATGAAAGGATCTTTTGCCCCATCAGTTGCAAATCTTTGTCAAGACATTAGACAGAAGGATCACAGGTTAGAAACATCAGTGGACACCATCCCTCCCAGTAAGGCCGCCTAGGGTCCTAGGGCTCTGTGGTGGCTCACCCATGCTCTCCTCAGAGCAGTTTAAGGAGCCAGGCTCCGGGCCTCCCAAGCCCATATATGAGAAGAGCAGCCCCTGGAAATGGCTTTGGCTCCACTGGATCATTCATGCAGGCAGGAGGGGTTGTGGAGCAACCAGAGCTAGGGAGCTCCAAGGCAGAAAGCCTCATTTAGGTAGCAACTTCTATTAATTATGTAGTTTCAGTGAAATCGCTAGGCCTTTCTGAGCCTCCCTTCTTTCTCCTCAAGCAGTACCAAGGATTCTGAAGAACTCCCTCTCAGCTATGCTGAAGAATAAGTAATATAATCAAAGGATGCTCAGGAGGACGTGAAATGACAGCCGAGATGATTACAAATTTAAACTACCCAGCCTTTGTTTCCCCTGCCACCATGTCCCAAAGGCCATGTCAAATCCAGAGCACATGCTTGCTCCAGAAGACTTTTCTCCCTCCCCTCTCCAAATTTCTGGGAACAGATTAAGGTCAGGTGAAAGAAGAGGTGAGACATTTAGGGTATATGCTGATATAATACATAGATATGGGGTTTTGTTTTGCCTTCTTTTCTTACTTCTTGTTTTTATTTTGGTTTTTTATTGATATGACCTTGAACAGGTGATTTTTTTACCTTCCCTGGCCTCCATTTCAATATTTGTGGCATAAGGGATCTCCATTTGAAGGCCTGATGGGCTTCTCAAGGCTAACAGTCCTGAACCAAGTTCTCCAAATCAGTTCCAATGGAACTTGGAACTCCATGCTTTCACGGCTCATTCAGACACTTGGGGTCACTCTTGACTCCACTCCCTTACACCCCACATCCGATTCATTAACAAATCCTGTTGGCTTTACGTCCAAAACATCCACAATCCAATCATGCATCCCACTCTCAAAGACCTCTCTGGGCTAAGCCTGGATCACCTCTCCCTGAAGAACTGAATCATCTTGAATTGCTTTTCCTGCTTCCCTCTTGCTCCTCGCCGCTCCCCAGTTCAGTAGCCAGAGAGATTTTCCTATACCCCCTGTATCTCTGTCTGAGGTCCCTAAAGGCAAAGTATGAGACAAAAAGGCTTCTGGGAGCAGTAGTGAGGGATGAGCATTGAACAAGAAAGGAGGTAGAGTCAATCCAAGAAAGTGTAACTCAAGCAACTGATGCTTTGTTCCTGGGGAACCTTGTGAGGAGCACTGTGAATGTGTCTCAGAGCCGTGCCCCTGGGAGGAGAAGGGAAGAAGCATTAGCTTCTGTCCCCCAGTGATCAAGGCTTGCTCCAAGGGCTCGTTGTACTAATGTCAATGTCCTAGTTAGGATATTGCACTAACGTTATGTAAGATATAACCATTGGGGGAAACTTGGTGAAGGGTGCATGGGACCTCTGTGTACTACCTTTGCAACTTCTTATGAATCTGTAATTATTTCAAAATAATAGGTCAAAAAAATAACTAAAAATTCTCAAAACACTGTTCTGGTGAATCTTTATAAATTCCCTTCAAGTTATGTAAGTTTATAATTGTTCCCATGGAAAGAAAACCAGTGTTCCATAAAAGGAAAAATTGATCAACTAGACTTCAACAAATTAAAATCTTTGGCTCTGCAAAAGCCCCTGCTAAGAAGACAAAAAGACACGTTACATACTGGGCAATAATATTTGCAAATCATATATCCAACAAAGGACGAATATCTACAATACATAGAGAACTCTCAAAACTCAATGGTAAAGAAACAGCTCAATTAGAAAATAAGCAAAAAATATGTGCAAACATTTCATCAAAGCAGATATCCATATGGCAAATAAGCACATAAAAAGATGTTCAACATCATCAATCATTAGGGAAATGCAAATTAAAACCACAATGACATATCACTACACATATATCAGAAGGACTAAAATAAAAGATAGCGATAGCATTAAATGCTGGCAAGGATGTGGACAAACTGAATTACTTATCCATTGCTGGTGGCAATGTAAAATGGTATAGCCACTCTGGAAAATAGTTTGGCGATTTCCCTTCAAAACCACAACTGGACTTACCATACAACTCAGAAATTGCACTCTTGAGTATATATATCCTAGCAAAATCAAAACTTATTTTTCATGCAGAAACTTTTACATGCACGTTCCTAGCAGCTTTATTCATAATATCCAAAAGCTGCGAACGACCCAAATGTCCTTCAGTGGGTGAACGTTTAAGTAAACTGTGGTTCATACATACCATGTGATACTACTCAGCAATAAAAAACGAACAACTACTGATACACGCTCCGTTGTAAGTAAATTAGGAGTGAAAAAGCTAACCTCAAAAGGATACATTCTGTATGATTACATTTATTTAACATTCATGAAACAACACAATCATAGCAATGGAGAATAGACGAGGGGTTGCCTGGGGTTAGGGATTCAGGAGGGAGGAGGCAAGCGTAGCTATGAAGGGATATCACAAGAGGGTCTTACAGTGATGAGACAGTCAGGAATCTTGATTGTACTGGTGGTTACCTGGAGCTATACACGTGAAAAATCGCACAGATATATACCCCACACACGTGCATGCACACACATATGATACTTAACATAATTGATGAAATCAGAATAAGCTCTATAGATTGTACCAATGTCAGTTTCCTGGTATTGACATTGTACTATAGTTACGCGAAATGTTTACACTGAGGGAGGCTAGTTGAGGGGTACACAGAACCTCCCTGTACATTTCTTTGTACCTCCTTGTGAATACATAATTATTAAAAAAATAAAAAGTTTTTTTAAAAAAAGAAACCAACCCCTTTCTCTAACCTCTATTTATATCCCCACCCCTCCCTCTCACAAAAAAGAAATCGAAAAGTAACTTCTTCAGTTTAAATTTTAAATATCAAACAATAGATGCTTATCTTTCTTTACTTATATAGACTTCTGTTTAAATTATATATCAAATGAAAAAATTCTATTAATATGACAACAGGGGAAAGAAATTAGATCTATAAAATCATGTGGCCCAAATTAAAATGTCTATAATTTATATACTCAAAGAAAGCCAAGCATAAAATAAAACTGTTAGACAAATTAAAGTTTCTAATGGTTTTTTTTAAAAAAGGCATTGCGTGGCAATCAATTGCTTCATTAGCTGTAATATTGCATATGTTAAATGTTTGCATATGATATCTTAGTTTAATTTGAACCAATTGTCCACAATTCAAATATGCTTTCTCTGAATTTCAAAACTCCCCAAATGTAAAGGCCATTTTCCCCCACTGGATATACACAGTGAGATAGTTAAGATTTCAGAAAAATTTTCTTCTTCCCCTAGATCAAAGGAGTTAAGTGTCCACTTGGATTCAACTCCAACGCGGATAATTCAGGAAACACTGCTGACCTACAGAATGCATTATAGATAAAGTCTAGTAGAAAACTCAGAAGGAAAACATGCTGAGACCACAGGGAATTCTTCAAGAGTGGGTATTTGACTCTGAAAAGAGAGCTAGTGAGGATAGGAAAAGTCCAAGCTGCAAAGTCAATTAGGATGATGCAAAAGGAATGAGGACCTTTTAGCCTTCAAGAGTGAATTACAACATACATACAGAACTCCCTAAAAGAGCTATGAAAATGAATTATGAAAACAAGACTGTTTGGAAGTGTTGCTATTTGCGAATATCCCCTGGGTATTTTAATTTCCTTCATATGAACATTAGCATAAATCTTCATAAGTGAGAAGTCCGTGCTCTCATTATTTATTCAGCACAATTAATTTCACTCCATCTTCTCAAGCTGTCATTTCCTGATGAGTTTTTTCCTACTCTTCTCTGTTTTCCATTCCCCTTCCTTAAACCAGTGGCTTCAAACCACTATCATTGTGCTCCCTGAGTGGAGAGAGAGCCCTTTCGCAGAAGATCCTTAAAGAAAGGCAACTCCCACCCCAACCTAATCACAGGGTCCTTGCACTCCATCTGAGTTGAGCCCTGATGGATGGTTAAAGTTCCAGAGACACAGCAGGCCCCAGGAACACGCAGGAACAGGGAACTAGCTTCCTCATCTTCAACTTCGATGACTAAGAACAAGGGCCACCTGTCTTCCCCAGGATCCTACTTCTCTTCACAATAAATTTCACACATGAAAATCAAGGCTCCTTCCCTGCTCCCAACTTTTCAGGTGGAGCCACCCTCAGTAAGCAATAGATGAGTCCCTGTCCCTATCTTTATTGTGACAAGGAAAGAAATAGCAGTTAATTTATGACCCCCCCCCCAATTCTCTTAAGGCATATATGAAGATCTTCATGTAAAAAATATTCACAGCACTATTTGCCCCCTTCACTACTGCCAAGTGACATCAAGTTTTAGTATCCACTGAGTGGCAAAATACATAATGACCAGGAAGTTTCTAAGTTAATTTGTATTGTATTCACCACAGCAGCATAAAATACTCATAAAATATTGAGTCATTCATGTGTCAGTCTTGTTACTTGTTTAGTTCACGGCCAACATGTGGTGCATGAATGTGCTGATGGATCCCTTACAATAATTCTTCATCCAATTCCCAGGTTGGAAACCTCTGTTCTGGGAAATGTTCCTGAAGCAGTTAACTGAACTCTTTCCTATGGCAGGAACACGTTAGGCTAGGATTTTAAAAGCATGGCCATGGATAATGTATAGGAAATGTAAAGTATTATAAAAACAAAACAGCAACATACAAGTGATTTGGAGATTTCACTGAGATGCCCTGGGGTGTCATTCATGAACACCAAATAAACTGCCTTCCTGGATAAGGTGCACCACATATGGGACCGTTATGTCAAGTCAAGTCTTTTCCAGCTCCTGGGGAGAATCTTATGCCACAATACTTCTTTCAGTCTCACTCACTCTGTTTCTGTTTTTCTGTTTCTTTTTTGATGTTTTGTTTCTGGGTGAGTTTGCAATTGCCGCCATTTTTTATGACTTTCACTGGAAACCTGGTTTTGATTATCTGGTCCAACAATCTGGTCTCTTATGATTGGCTGATGAGATAGAATCTGGTCTCTGTTCAGTGAAAGATGACATGAACTCTTGTCTCTTTGTGTTTATCACTTTGTCTTGACGATTCTGACATCTTCTGGCTGTCTCCTTGTGGTTTGTCTTGTTTGTGCATCATTATAAGTTAAAATCACTTGAGAAGAAAAAACTGTTGGTCCCACTAGAATGAAGAATAGCCCATGAATCAAGGAACAGACAACTTGTGTGGCCTTGCGATGGGCTGTGTATCCCTGGTCATCCTGTTACCCGGCTGCAACCCACCAGTGAGTTTTGCTGACCCATGCTGTAGTTGTGAAATGGAGGCTGCTAGTTTTCTGTGTGTGTGTATGCAAGCGAATAGAGTCTTTTCCTTGCTTCACAAAAGGAGGATAATTAGCCTTTTTAAATGGTTTATGAATAACTGTAGCTCTTTCTATATCTGTGTCTGATAATAGCTCACTTTTGCTCTCTCTCGAAAAAATTTAGGAAATTAATTGGAAAAAAAATCTGTACTGTGTATACACTATAGGGTATATAATACAATCAGACAGCCCTTCCATCAAGGGGAAGAAAATGCACACAAAGACTTAAAGTAACGAAGCCGGCTTTGTGTGGCTTTGAAAACAGAGAGCTCTCACCTCGGAAAGGGCTTTGTGTGGTTTGTACAGCTTTGCCAACAACTGTGTGGATGAGCCAGAAAGCGGGTTGGAACGAGCAGGACAGCGTCACTGCTGGCTTGTCTGGTGCTTTACGACCTCCAGAGAAAACAGAAGCATTTTGAATGCACCACCTTTTCTCTCCTCACTCCAAAGAAAATAGATAATAACATGGAAAGATCCAAATGAGCCAAGTCAAAAGAAAAAGAAACCTTAGAGCTCAACCCTTAGCTTCACTCACGATCTGACTGAAGAAGCACCACAGAAAACAGCACACAATGACACAAAGAGAAATCCAGCTATCAGCTCTAGCTTGCCCAGGACTTGATAAGATTCTTCGGTTGTGTGAGCGTGAAGTATTTTCTGAGTGAACATGTTGGTATATCTTGTCTAACTCCGAGGGAAATGAATAAACTAGATTATAAATTCTCTAAAATTTAGCAGCCTTCCTGTTTTGATTGGCTTATGAAGACTAACAAGCACATACATACATTTAAAATGAAAGGAATCAAGAATTTCCAGAAAATAAACAATTATTTGAACTTCTAATGCTTTAAATGTGCCAGTCCTTTGAGAAAGCTTCAGACACCTACTGAAACAGGATCTCAGAAAAAAGAAAAAAAATGTGGGGGGCGCCGGAAGAGTTTAGCTTTAAATTAAATTATTGCCCTTGGTTGCTCAGTTCTAAGATAAGAAGCAAAGAATTGAAATTGTAGGGGGAAAATAATTCTAAAAAAACTTCAGTACTTTTAAACAAAAGTTAAAGAGTTCTTAAATGTGCATGCAAATATAAAATGAAGTTCAGACAATATTCCTAATCAAGGTGAAAACTTGGCACAATAAACTTTTCCCAGTTTTATCACAGCATGAAAATGTTAACATAGTAATATACCCGACACAAAACTTGGTTTTATTTTCCCATGAAAACCCTGTTTTAAGCCAACTAAATTCCTAAAATAATTTTATGGGCCAAGTAAAGCATCATTTCCACAAAATATTTAGAATTACTAAAAATAAAATTCATAACATCCAAATTAGATTAGAATAGGCCATGTCTTTATTAAAAAGTATTAATTCTTATGAATTGGTAGCAAAAAATTGAAATATTTCTCTGGTAAAATCATAATATCAGCAGGAATCGTGGGTTTTTTGCATTGCATAAATAAGTAAACATAATTTCTAAAATCTTTAGTTAACTTTGAGACCTTTGACTAATATTGAGAAATTTGGGGTTACTCGGACAATCCTCTAAAAATTAAAATTCGTAGAAATAAAGAGAATACTAAAACACCAAGCATGGTTTACATATATCCCTCTTTTTATACATTAGAGAGAAGTTATCAGTTAATAGGTGGACGAGGCTGTGCAGATATCTTGGGAGCATATTAGCATACACGTTTATTTTTCCTCCCTTAAGAAGGATGAAACGGATGTAAGTGACCACGGGCGAGTGTGTTCTGTGTGTGCATGTGAGGCACAGCAGCCCCCACCGGAGCTCTGCAAGGTGCTCCTGTTGATGCATTGTTCTCAGCTACCTGCTTCCCAGAAGCCTCTGCACCTGTGGAAGGCAGTCAATTACCTCAGTTAAGGGTTGAAACCAACATAAGAGACTGAGACTACACTGGGTATAATCATTACAAAGAAATAGGAATGCATTTACAAAGTAATGGATGTGATTTGCCTGCTGGTTTATATAGGAAAAAGGAAATTAATTTTGTCCTAAAATTTGATCATGAAAGAATGTGAGAAAAGTAAAAAACAAATTTTGAGGGTATACAATGAGTTGTAGAAGGTCACACAGGAAATCAATTATATTTTCCTTGGTTTATAATATTTGCAAATAACAAGTGTGAAAGAAGTACTAAGAAGTGTTAAAATGTTTAACAAAATTGGCTTAATTTTGATGGGTTTATTTATAAGGTAGAATTCAGGAATTGGCAACCTTTTTTGTAAAGGGCCAGATAATAAATACTTTCAGTTTTGTGGGCCACAGGTCTCTGTTGCAACTATTCAACTCCTCTGTTGTAGACCCAAAAGCAGTCACAGACAATTAAACAAATTGATGTGGCCAGATTTGACCCTGGGGGCCCTACCTTATGGACCCCAGAGATGCATAAAAGCCTATGAATTCTTTAAAGAAAAACATTACACAAGTAATATACAAAAAGAGGAAAACTAGAATTTAGTCTTCATCTCGTGAAAATGACAAACTGATCTTTGAGTAACAGTTGCTCTTAATAAGAAACAGTAAAAATCATTCTATGCCTTCTCTATATTCAACAGCCTCTTAACTCTCTGTGCTTTCTTTATTTGTTCTTAAATCAATTTTAACAAAAGTCCACTTTTGAAAATGCTGGAATCTCTAATAATTATAGTTGCAGGCTGCTGTGGTTATTCTCTTTCTTGTCTGAGACTAATCACTTCTTGACTTTAGGCACCTAGGCCTTAAGCTCATACGTTATTTCCTCTGACAAATACTTTTTTAATTAATTTTTTATTGAAGTATAATTGACATACACCCTGAAAAATATTTTGGATATCACCTTTTCGGATTTAGGCCCCATGTTCCAAATAATTCATCCCTTATAACCTAAACTAATCTTTTGGATTTTCCAGATTGGATAATATGAAAGATTTGCTCCTCCTCCTTATAAAAGAAGAATTACTAGAAATAACTGAATACATTGGAAAGTCTCCACATTTTTACTTACCTCTACACTATATCAAAGCCCACAATAATGAAGGAGCTAGCATATCAAAAGCAAAACTCAACCTCTACAAATTGATTATATACAAGTAAAATGTTATTAATATGAATACGTTTTGGAATCGAATGTCTTTCAGGCTGAACAGAAATATACTGATGGTGATGTACAAAACTTGGCACAATAACACCTAACAAACTATTATATTTCTTAATTAAAATTTTGCTTCTAGGTCTAAATAGTCTTGTTAACTAGGAATAATGATAACACTCACCTTATTGTATGCCTTAAAAGGCCCTGAAAATTTGTCAATGCCCACTGTGTCCACAATGTATTTTTACTCTAGAGGTAATCATTACTTACCTCCTTGTTAAACTCCATAATGTATTATACATGAAGAGAGGAGTCCACCATCTCTCTTTCTCATTTGTTATTTCTTGTAATAAATTAACTTGAGTCATTTGATCTTATCACTGACAGATGATTTTGCTTTTCCCTCAAAGTTGCCTGAAAGTTCCTGCTACAAACTTTGTTGTCAAACTGCCATCCAGTTGATTCTAACTCCTAGTGACCCTGTTTACAGCAAAGTAGAACCCTGCCTGGTCTGTTTGCACCATCCTCTCATCTTCAGGCACTGTATCAGACAACACTCCGCTGCTATTCACAGGGTTTTTGTGGCCAATTTTTTTGGAAGTGGGTGGCTAGGTCCTTCTTCCTAGTCTGTCTTAGTCTGGAAGCTCCACTGAAACCTGTCCACCATGGGTGACCCTGCTGATATTTGAAACACCAGTGGCATAGCTTCTAACATTACAGCAACATGCAGCCACCATATATGACAACCGACAGACAGGTGGTGTGGTTCCCCGACCTGGGGAAGTAAACCTGGGCCGTGGTAGGAAGATTTCAGAACCTTAACCATTAGATCACTAGGGCTGGCTTGCCACTAACCATAAATCAGAAATTTAAGTCTTCTGGAAGACATATCAAAAGAGCCTCAGTAAGTCCCACGTTCCCTTAACTAGTAATGTTAAAGTAATAGACTAATGGGTGTGGGTTTGCCAGGGTAAGCTGTCATCCCCCACAGACATCTGTCAAGTCTGTAAGAAGGGCCTAAGTTAGTAATTCCAGGACGCTTAGTCTAGAAGCAGATAATTCATGAAAGCAGTCTGCTAATTAACCTCAGATCAGCAAAACAAGAATTAATTGCCTAGGAACAAATGAAACTGACTCAGGTGTGATAAGTGATGTATTTTCAATGGGGATACAAGAAAATCATTTTTATTTCTTCTTGATCTGTCTCTAAACCTCAGTTTAATAGACTATACATATATACATATGTATATACATGTACATATATTAAACTAGAATGAAATACTCTTCACGTGGTATCTTGTTTCAACCAAACTATCAAAATTCAGAAAAAATTATAAGAACGATCTTAATAAGATTATAAGCTAATAAATAATCAGAAAAATCTAACATTTATGACTCTGGAAAAAGTGACATAAATCAATCGGCCTTTTCTACAAAATAACTCAAAACGAGGATAACCATGATTAAATATTATGCAAAGTACTTTACTAAATTGTTTTACTTTTCAAGATCATGTTATTTACATAGAATTAGTAAGAATACGCCCACCTTTATACCAGAATGTAATTGGAAAAATCATATTTATAACTTTGACCACGCTAGAAATGTCACATAGGAAAAACAAATCTCATTTAATTGGGTATGACAAACCTATGATTAAGGAGCAGGAACTATACACCATATGTAAAATGATGCCTATAAATTTTCTACAAAAAAATCAGCTTGGCACCTGTTTTAGGGCTTAGGAAATACCGCCTTTGTCGATGGCAAAAAAATATCATGTCCCAACTGGCCAGGAACAGTGGGAACCTGTAGAAAGCCCCTATGGTTATAGGTACTTCAAGTGAAGCCTGGGAGAGGAGAATTGAACCATTCTTGGTTCCTGGTCTTGGTAGACAAACTAATAAGGGCAATAAAAACACTTCTAGCACATAAAAAAGGATAAAAATTCAGCCCTGAAGGCTTCATAAAACTTCCAGACAGAATCTAATTCCCGAGCCTTAGTATCCTGGGCTCCAGTTTTATTAACCACATCCTAAGTAAGTATTTGTGCGGTAATCAATAACCCTTGTTATACCTAGGTTTGTAAAGCCAGTCGAATAAAAGAAAATATCAAACTAATGATGTGAATCATAAAAGTGCTAAGCAAATGCGAGAGATCAAATCGTCATCTCTAGGGGAGAAGTAAAGGCTGGAGGGTCTGTGAAAGCAAAACCGACACCTGCTCTACCCCCTTTATGACTAGCCGCAAACCATGCGCGATGCCATAAAGCAGTTTGCACCTGAGAACAACAACAACAAAACAAGAAACAAAACCAGGATTCCCTGTCTCGCTCTGAGCCATTAGGTCACGACGCCTTAAAAAATAGCAAAAACAAAAAACTTCATTCCTGACTTCTGAAATCCTGATGTCTGCAGATACAGGATCACCTTTGAGTATATGATAAAGTGAGAAAACTGCTGTTTTCCCACCATGACATACTGGAGCAGTCTTAGTAAGTTTTATTTCTTTTATTTAAATAACTGTTATATATTTTATTTAGAGAGCAGTCTTTAAAAACCTGGACTCCCTTGCCAAATCTCTTTGCAAGTGAGCTCCTGTTCTGTTCCAAATGCTTTTGTCTTCCTTCCACGTTTAAAACGCCTGCACTTCCACACGTAGCCCCTTCAAAGTAGCTATGACAAATTCCTTGTGAGCCTGATTCAGATAGCCTGACCCTGGCCCAGCTACAACTAGCAGGCAGTTGCCCTTTCACGACCCACAGGGATGTCTGCCCCAGGGTCCTAAAAAGCCTTGAACAGCTCTGAGCCTCTGCTGTTTGCATCTGGCGGTAACAGGCAGCCATCTCTCTGGCGCCACCAGAGTTATCATCCCTTTTCAGCCCCACAAACTTCTTTCAACGTAAATGCTTCCCTTCCAGTTCAGAAACGACCCTGAGAGGGAGGAAAGAGAAGGCAGCTCCGAGGAGGGCTTTGGATATTAAATCAGCCCAAGCGTAGAGAAGCCACAGTGGATTAATCTTCTATTTCCTCTCCATTATGAGCCTGTCTATACGAACAGTCGCCCTGCCTCTCAGCCGTCGTCTGCCTCTTCAAAAAGTTAATGCAGCTTCCAATTAGATCTTTTTTTCCTCTCCTGTTAATCTTGGTTCTGAAACCAGACTGCTGCTCCTCCTCTGCTGTCATCTAGTAAGCCAAGTCTCAATTAGCCAGGCTGGTGGTGATTACCATCTTGTCGTTTCACCGTTCAGACATTCTTTAATTTCCTGCAGCATGCCAGCCCCCTTCCTCTCCTCTTCCCTCCCTCCAAAGCACTTTTGCTAAAACTGGAGCCCACGACAGCATCTCAAGCTGTGTCATCCTGCAGGAGACGGAGGGCTCGCAGGTAGGGTGCCTTCTCCAATAGGTCCACATGCACTCGCTTGTTAGGAATCCTAGTAGTTGAGTTTTCTACTGGTGCTACCAGGAGTCTATAACTGTCCCAGTGAGACCCTCTTGTGAACCTGTGGGCCAAAGGAGTTTAGATGCAACTAGGAAACCCTAAAGCAGACTTTAGTTTTAAAAATAAAATTTAAAAAGGAAAGAAGATTCGGTCTCTCACTGTCAATAATGAAAGACGCTTGGTTGAATCTCCTTATCAGTAAATGTCACCTTAGAAGTTAGTTCAAAACGTTTGGAGTTCTATTCCAGTTCTGCCAGTAACTGAGCGACCTTGAGTACAGCCACATCACAGTTTGACTGCAGTTTGTTTGTTCATAAGATTAAGGGTCTTCTGTTTAAGTTAGAGTTAAAAGTACAAATTTATTCTCTATATTCTATTCTGAAAGCACAGTAAAATGAGAACATGAGAGAAGAGACAAAGAAAATGGAGGAAAACAGACGAGATGTCCACAAAATTGAGAAGCTGGAATAGGGATCGAGGAATTAGAAGAGATAAGAAAGTAAATACCAAGTGCCATTGGAGAGGGATGAAAGTAAGAATGAAGCCATTTCATACTACAGACCTTCAGAAAGACTCACAAACTGGAGACACTAGGAGCCAGAGACGGTAAGGACAGGCAAGAGGCTGAAAAAGGCAGAGGGAGAGGAGAGAGGCATTGAAAATCATCAGTAAAGGTAAACCCCAGCTCTTTCCCCCAGCCCACCAGCCAGATTACTTACCTTCCTCCTTCCATTACAAGACAGTGGAGCTTTATTCTGGGGGGAAAAAAAACTGAACCAGAGTGTCTCCCAATGCACCAGGCAGGGCAGAGACATCTGCTGAAAATTGAGGTGAAGTGGATAAACGGAAGTCTACCTACAAACCAGAAGACCACCAGCCCCCTGCTCAAGTTCAGAAATGCTCAACTAATCAGAAGGCAGCCAGGCATGAGGATATTGACAGATTCTTCTCTGGAGAAATCAAATGGTCCCAGAAAAATGAATGTAAGGGAGGAAAAAAATTCCTCTACAGCCTCTTAGGTTCAATGACTGGGCCTGTGAAATAAACTGCCAAAAAGACATATTAACAAGAGAAAAATAGAGTTTACTAACATGTCCATTGTGCATACATGTGGGAGAAGTCAGTGGTGAATAACTCACAGGGGTGGTCAGAACTTGAGGTTTATATAGTATCTTAACAAAGAATAATAGATTTGTGGAGAAGTGACAAGACAAAGGAAAAGGGGTTTGGGCTTTTAGGGATGGCAAATGTGGGAAGGTAAATATGTGGGGGAAACTAATGGAAGATAAGAGTTACTTAGTACAGTCATCCACCACATAATGATGTTTCCGTCAGTGACGGATCACATATCCAATGGTGGTCCCAGAAGATTACTACCATATAGCCTAGGTGTGTAGCAGGCTATACCATCTAGGCTTGTGTAAGTACCTAGCACCCTTCTAGGTTCTTCTGGCTAGTCTAAGAATTAAATTGACATGAGACAGATTAACAGGAGAAAAACAAACAAATGTTTAATGACACATATACATGGGAGAAACCCAGGAAAACCAAGTAAATTGCCAAAATGGCTGAAGCCCTCACCTTAAATACCATCCTCAGCTAAAGACAAAAGAAGATGTTGGGGGTGGGCAGATTCAGGGACTTAAAAGGGAAGGAAGGTAATTCACAGGTAGGTGAAAAGGAGCAGACATTTGGAAAACAGGTGTTTGGCCACGTGGAAACAGAAGAACACAGAGGGGAGCCCAACAAATAGGCTTTTCTAGGTTCCTCCCTGTCTACCACCTAGTTCACGTTATGCTAAGGTGATTTTTTCAGATTTTTAATATGAATTCTCTTGGGCAGTTAAGAGGGTGGTAACAAGAAAAACTTTCTGAATCTTTTGTTTCGTAAAAAAATCAGCCTAAAATAATCCTCATGTTAAAGAGACACAATTTGGGGTAGCAAATTTTGTTCCCCTTCAGTACACTCTGTGATATTCATACAGTGACAAAGTCACCTTAACACACATTTCTCAGAACATATCCCTGTCACTAAGCAATGCATGACTGTAATTTGTTACATAGATTCCTCTTGGTGCCTGTGTCTGGCCTGTTAAAAGTCTAAAGTTCCCTCCTGGTGATAAAAGTTCTGCCCTTCCTGGGATGGTTTCCTTTCAGGAGGCACCTTTACAAATGTACGTCCTGCTCTTAGACAAATGGGAGGAGGGCAGAGAGCTTTTCTTGTATCTGCTTCTCCCCAGTTGGCCTTCAGCTCAAAATAATCCTTGTGCCAAAGTGGCATATTTGGGGGTGGCCTATTCTGATATCCTATATGACTCATAAAAGTGATCTGTAAGTACTGAGTATTTAGGTTTCCTGAAGAGACGGCCAATCATTCTCCATGAACTCTATCAAACGACATGTACACATACACATAGCTTTCAGTCAACTTTTTAGCACCTTGTTCCTAAATATGAAAACATCAAAAACATCCTCAGATATTTGAGAAGAGCCTAACATGAAAGACCAAGAATCAAACACACAAAGAGAAGAAAGAAACTAAAAGGAAACAGTGTAGGCACTAGCAGAAAACTAAAAATAAATAACAAACCATCATAAACTATAACTAATATCCTCAGAAGTAAGAGAAGATATTGTATCCCCAAAATGAGATAAGTATATGGAAGGAAAGGAAGGAGGGAGAGAAAGCAGTGGGGAAAGGAAGAGAAGATGGGAGAGGAAAGAGAGGAGAGAAGAAAATCCAAGAATAAGAAAGAGCTCTGACCAAAAAAAAAAAAAAAAAAAAAAATGCCCTAAAATTTTAAAAATTCAAAAGAAGATTTAGAAGATGAAATTGAGAGAATTTCTCATGAAGTAGAATCAAAAGACAAAGAAAAGGAAAATCAGAAAGAAAAGATTAGAAATTAGAGAACTATTCCATGACCAAGTCTGATTAATAGTTTCAGAAAGAGAAAACAACAAAATTATTATTAAATAAATAATATAAGAAAAGAACTAAAGGACACAAATTTCCAGTGTAAAAAGGGCCCATCGAGTGCCCAGCACATTGAAGGAAAGCAAGCCCCTCTGATACATACTATTGAAATTTCAGAATGCCAGTTATAAAAGAAAGATCCTCTAAGAAGAACCAAGAATCAGAATGGCATTGGACCTCCCAACAGAATCAGGGAATGTTTGGAGACAATGAAGCAACATCTTCAAAAGTCTTACAGATAGTGATTTCTACAATTCTATACCTAGTCAAACTATCAGTCAATTTTTATGGGGAAATAAAAACTTTTCAGACATACAGTGTCTTTAAAATTTATCTCAATGTACCCTTTCATAGGAAGCAATTTTGTCAGTTAGGATTGTATAATTACAGAGCCAATTGCAGTCAGCTTAAACACACAAAGGTTTGTTTCTTTGCTTCTCTAGTAAAATTTTAAAAAAGTCTAGAGCTAGGGAGTGCAGCCTGTAGGTGAATCCAAGAAATCACCAGGGACATAGTTCATTCTACTTTCTGATTGCTGTTATTAGTACATTCATTCTTATGTTCACTATATAGCTATCAGAGCCCCAGCCACCACATCCACATTCCCGGCACAAGAAAGAGGAAGAAAGAAGAAAGCACAAAGGGCAAAAGAATTATCTCAGAAGTCCCACACACTTTATATCATTGACCATATCGATCCATAAGAGAGCCTAGGAAACATAGCTTTGTTATGTGCTGAACCCAACAATGAAAGGATTCCGTTAGATGGTAAGAAGAGGGTAATGGATATTGGTTAGGCAATTAACAGTGTAATAAAAGGTATATTCCACAAAATTAGCAGGCAAACCAAGAAAGGAGACATGATATTTGAGACACAGATGAGCTAATGTGGGGGGGCCAAAGGGAAGCCCTGGTTTGCTAGCTGTACAGCAGGCTCAGAGAACAACTGGTTTAGATGGAGGCCTCCCATAGAGATGTGTCTACAAGTTACTGGAATGTCCGATGTGTTTAACTGGGTATAAGAAGTTACAAAGTTGGGCCAGCCCCGTGCCGAGTTGTTAAGTTCACACGCTCCACTTAGGCAGCCCAGGGTTTCACTGGTTTGGATCCTGGGCACGGACATGGCACTGCTCATCAGGCCATGCTGAGGCGGCATCCCACATAGCACAACCAGAAGGACCTACAACTAGAATATACAACTATGTACGCGGAAGCTGTGGGGAGAAGAGGAAGAAGGAAAAAAAAGAAGATTGGCAACAGATGTTAGCTCAGGTGCCAATCTTTAAAATAAATAAAAAGAAGCTGTGAATGTTTTAGAATTCTATTGGATGTGACAGGAAACTACGCAAAAGGGAAAAAGTAATTGCACAAGGAAGGAAATGTAATCATAGCATAAACTTTGGTTCATCAGCGGGCAATACATTTTCATAATAAGAACATTCAATTCATTTAATCAAAAATTATGATTATATTTGTAGAATGGAAAGAGGGACAGTAGAAGTGTAGCATAAAGAAGAAATCTAGCTCTTCTTTTATAATAGGAATTCATTAGATATCTCTAAAAGTGATAAATTAAGAAATAACGTGAGTGTACTATCTTAAGGGTAATTACCAAAAGCAACAGCTACACGTTTGTGGAAGGGGCCACACAGCAAGGACAATGTTCTTCATGATCAGCCTTAAATTACTATTTTAAATTTTAAACAGTGTATATGTATTACTTAGACAAAAATTTAAAATTTTTAAAAATTTAATGACTAGAGGAAATTTTCACAATATATTGTTCAGGGAAAAATGAGGTTACAAACAATATGCATAGTAAAATCCCATTTGGGGAAATTTGAGTGGGGAAAGTATATGTGCAGAGAATAACAGCGTGACACAGAAAGCACATGCGATTTGTTAACATATAGGAATATAAACGTATAGAATAAAGTCTAAAAAGACACACCCCAAATGGGCAATAGAGTTTCCCACTGGGTCAGGGACTAGCCTGCACCTGATGGTAACAGGGACTTAAAATTTTCAATGGTGCTTGAATTTTCATGAGAAGGATGTATGTATGTAATTTAAAGTGACAGACTTGAAAAAAAAAAAAAGTAGGGGGAAATGCCTAAGTCGTCCTCTCGGATCCATGCCTTCTCCATGATTCTATGAACTTCTCGAACCTGGGTGGCACCCAAGTGATCTTCCTCCTTCCTTTAACTCAGCCTCTGTCCTGTCTCCAAAGCTGTGTGAGAGGGAACCAGTTGTAGCATTTAAAGGAGGAGCTATTCTCCTATCTCCCCCATGTTCTACTTCAGCCACCCTCTCTCTCTCAGAATCGCAAGCCCTCAGTAGAGCTCTCTCTCCTCCTCCACATCCCACTACCTGTGGGTTCGTCCACCAGAACCAGCCCCGCTCCAGCTTTTTTTCTCTAGCACTGGGCTTGTCCCTGCCAACCAGGTGGGAGGCAGGAGCTTCTGCCATCCCTCCGCTGTAGCGGTACCAGTGTGACGGCGTGAGTTCTCACTGGAAGAGGCAAATGCCCAGGAGTGTTTGGGTGTTAAATATCTAGAAATGAATTTAAATTCTGAGCACCCAATAGCATAGTTCAGGCTGTGTCTGTCCATTCTGTTTTCTCTCCTTCTGTAGTAGCAGTGAGCTTTGGAGTCCATTCATGCCCGTGCTTCCGTAACAGTCAAGTCCTTCTCTCCCACTCCCGTCCCCCACCTTCTGGGACTCAAATGCCCTGGGGAACTTCTGCAGCCACAACCAAATGTCTGCCAGGGACACCAGGTGTGTCCACCCTCTCAGTCTTGGTCGGTACCATGGAGACGGCCTTAGCTGCTGGGCTGTTCTTGGCATCACTGATGAGATTCTGCTTTCACCTCACTGACTGTTGTGGTCGCCAGGTCGCCCTTGGCTGTACCAGAGTCCTGTCCCATTCCTGACCTGGTTCCCCCAGAGCAAACTTGCTGGTTCTCTCCATTGGCTAACCTCCACGCCCTCTAGGAGACAGGAAATTACTGGATCTGCCTTTATAATGTGGTGAGGCCCGGGGCCCTTCACATGTCTCCAGCACTATGTCTCTACTACTCTGTGCTGTCACCCATGTGCGATGGCACAGCTGGAGCTGCCGGTCTTAAAGGGCCCTGTGGGAAGCAGGGTACCAGTGGTCATTCACTCTCAGATCCCCCAAATGCCTAGCTGGGTTTGCCTTAAGCCCAGGCCCTTGCTCCCCTCCCAACCCTTGGTGGGTTGAGGGAGAAGGGTTGGAGCACAGCACCTAACTCGTTTCTTCCGTCCAAATTTTTCCTTCCTCTCCCCGGTCTCCAGCCCTTTCCCTCTAGTCCCCAGAGCACATCTACCTGCTCTGCCGTCCACGCTGCTGAGAACTCCATGTTGCCCCACATCAGAGGAAGGGGCTTTTGTTTTTTAACTTAAAAGCTAAAGAATAAAGTGTCTTTGCCCCTACTGTAAACAGTTTCTGGTGTCAATGTCCTCCATCCAAAGACCGCTAGGAACACACTTACAGCTGAACAAGTTGAGTTTATTGCTTGTTGCAATGAGGCTAAAAAAAAAAAAAAAAAAAAAAAACTGCACACCATGGGGAACTGTGGTGCAGCTCAGTAAGAGGGAGCTAGAAAGAACTTTTATAGGATTTGGGCTTGTGCTTTGGTGATTTGGGGGAAAGTTTAAGGAAGCAGAGTTTTGCTCTGAACCAGCTGCTGCGGGAAGCAGGGGTGAGGTAATTCTATCTTTGGGTATCTCAATAAATCTCCCCTGGACCAAGGCTAAAGCCGTACTTGCTAAAGAACAGGTGTCACTCACATTAGTCAGAAGAGGGGATGGTCGATATTTTGTGGTTTGGACAATATTTGTGTTCTGCTGGGAGTCAGACATGGATCTAGAGTGGTTTAGTTTTTGTCTTCATCCATCACGACCGCAGAGTGGCTTTGCTTGATGTTGATGTTCTGTGACTGTTCACGTTCAGCAGGAGAACACCAAGGCCTGATGGTAGCACCAGGCTGGCTGCCAGATGCCAGAGGCTGCTTTTCTCTTTCTCACTGGCTAGCTGCAAAGGTTTGCACCTGTACCATGTCAAGCGGGAAATGGCACATCAGTTACGATCTTGAAGGGGCCTGCCACATTAGGGCTAAAGCTGATGCTGCATTTTGTCCCTAATATGGTCCCATGTGTCTGGTCTCAATTGGTCAAAACTGTGAGAGGAAGAAGCCTGTGATTGGCAGCCCTAGCACCCAATGTATGTAGGAAAACTTGTCAGCAAATACAAGGGCAAGCATCTAAGGTACCAAGTGCCATGCTGGGGCCACAGAAACTGGCTGAAGTGCACATGGACCTTTGGTCCCTGTCAGGACGGCAGCAGGACCTGGCTCTGGGCACTGTAGGCTCAGTCAAGCAGGTTTTTCCCTGGGAGGGAGTCTTTTCATCCCAGGGAGTTCTCACCTCCAAAGAGGCGAAGCTTTAATACACAGGCTTTTTAGCTGTAGGTGTATGGAATGATTCTTGCAGCTAGGGTACGTTTCCTTTCCTTTAAACGTGTCTTAGCCAGAACTACTGTAAACTGCAAAGAGCGCCTAAGTTCCCCATGAGCCACAGAACATTAACAAGTGAACCTGATCTTTAACCCCTTCGTGCTGGGCACCACAGAAGGCACTAGGCCAGCTGCCCCAAATTGTGTTCCTCTCCTTTAGGCCCTGAAGTTCTACTCTAAAAAGTCTATGAGAAGTGGCAGATTTTACCAATGAGCAAATACAGAGGAACGGGGTGGCTAGCACGAGAGAGGCAGAGTAGCTTATCACAGAGGAAATAAGTCATCTTCTTAGAATGAAAATCAGAAAAAAAGTCTATGGAATTTATTGCAAACCCAGAGACTTAGAAGGGAATTAAAAAGACTTTAGCAGGCACATGCTGTCTCTACAAATTAGGTTTACTTGGTGACTCAAGGGAGAATCAGATCAGCTGAAGACACAAGTTTTAGTCTTTCCTTCAAAGCACCGGCTGTGGGAAAGGAAAAGGAAAAAGAAAAAAGAAACAAATAAAAAGACACACTCATTAAAATGTAGGGAGGAAAGCCTTGCCTTAGGAGAGAAGTTAGAGACCACAAAGGCCAGAGATCTCAAAGCAGATTTGCAAAGAATAAAAGCCATACTTGGACTTAACTACTCAAAAAGCTGCAATCAGATGAGTGGCACAATTTTGTTCTAACCAGATCTGGGGGCCCAGGGGGCCAAGGCGATCCAACAGAGGAGGACGGGGAACCGCGGAGAGCGAGGGAACGACGGTCTGGGGAAACCAAGGCTCAGGAAACGCTCCAAGGCCACCCTCTGCACGCATCAGGTGGCAAATTAATAAGAACAATGGGGAAACGGCCCTTGGATGACTGCCACACTCACGGGAGATGTACAGAACCTTTACACTAATGTGAGAGGGGAAGAGCAGGAAAGGCAGTATGAAACACTTCAGGAACTGGTAAGTGAACGTCCAGATCTGGAGGCAGACACAGCCTGCACAGTGAGGAAACGTGCCTGAGCTATGCAGGGGACTAGGTGTAGGGAAGGAAAGATGATAGGATGAGGTGCAGCCTGGCAGGACAATGACAAATGGAGTCCTGGCCTGGCTTAGAGGCCAGGCCTGTCAGAGGATGCCTCCTGCTGGAATGACCTGACTTGGGGAGGTAAGGTGGCAGGATTTGTTTAAATAATAAAGAACCCCCTGGGGCCCCTATGAGGCAGAAACTGAGCAGGCTTGAAAGGAGAGAAGTCCTTATTGGCAGAAGGAAAAGTTTCAGCTTATGCGCACACGCGTGTGCGTGGGTGTGTGTGTGCATGTGTGTGTTTCCTCAATGTAATGAGCTCAGGGCTGGTGCCATGAGAATCTTGTGAGTCCTACTGACTGCACAGGATTAAGTCACCTTTGAAGAGGATGGACTATTCTGGTGCATGCCCAGGGTGTCAGGGCTGCAGAGGAAAGCCAGGCTTTGCAGGAGGAGGTCCCTTTTACTATAAAGAGAGCAAAACAGAAAAGCAAGAATTAGGGCATTAATCTTTGAACTTCAATCAACAAGCCAAAAGTTTCAGTTTTGAGTCTTTTGGGACTTTAAGAATGAGAGAGAAGGCATATTCAAATTTGAGACGCTGGCATACCGCTGGCACTGTGTTATTTCAGCTAAGCTCAGGCAGGCTGAGGCTTCAGTTCATTTAATCATCTCTGGCAAGTTGTGTTGAACTGCGTGGCTGGACATAAGTGGATTCAGGATATAGAAAATGGAATGAGTTTTTGGCCTAGGGTACAGCACGACCTTCAAGCTGTTTTAAGTAAAGTCCTGTCCTAACCTGTCAGAGGGCATTGAGTGTCGGCCCCACGTTTGGCTCTTAGTGGATTAAGGGATCAGACTCTCTTCACCTCCAGCCAAATTTAGCCTGTATCCTATTTCTGGACTGGCCACCAACTAAGAATAGTTTTACATTTTCAAAGGATTGGGAAACAAACAAAGAAGAATATGCAACATAGACCATGTGTGACTCCCAAAGCCTAAAATATTACTATTTAGTCCCCTACAGAAAAAATTTGCTGGCCTGAGAGAAAACATTTCCTTCTCTCCACATTTGCACTCAGCCCACCAACACTGCCCTTCTCTTTGAGAAGCGTTGAGTAAAGACCATCAACTTCTCTCCCGCTCCTTCTCCTGAGAAATGAATGGCTAATGATTGGTGCGAAGCACCATAGCTTGGCCCATCCTACGTCATGAGAATTGGCATTACTTTGCCTCAAAAGGAGAGGTCAGCTCTCTCCCTCCCACTGTCTTGGTCACTGCTATGCCTTGTGGGTGAGTTTATGAGACCATGTGCTAGACATGGGTCTACTCTAGCAAGTCAGCTCTCCCCTCCGGCAGTCCCTCAGTCCAGACTTCTGGGGAGATAAGAGTCAGGAGCCACAGCTGGCCTTGGATCCAAGCTGCATTCTCCATGCAAGTCTTACCCAGGAGCCCTGGGGGGTACTGTGCACATTCCTGGCCCATCAGTACAGGTAATTTGAGGATTCTTAGCTGGTGACTCATGGCTGCCTTCACAAGGCTAGAACTTGGCTGAGTAGGCAGGCTCCATCCTCCAATGGTTTTGTTCATGTGCCCAGGTCCTTGAAGCCCTTGTATAAATTAGACGGAAAATTGAAGAAACTCCTTTGGGAGGCCTTATCTTTCTCTTAGAGAAACACATCTTGCTATAAACAATACAGTGATTACATAATTAGGTTTCCAGATTAGACATACTCAGGCTCAAGCACCAGCCTAGTCACTGACTGTCCATGTCAACCTTTGGCAAATTCTTTAACATCCCTGTGACTCAGTTTTCTCATCTGTTAAATGGACTTAATAATAATACTATAATATATAGCATGCTTTTGACTGCAATTTACAGAAAGCTCAACTCAAAAATGGCTAAACGATAAACTAATTTATTGTCTCACATACCTGGTAGTTCAGAGGTTAGACAGACTTCAGGGTTGGTTGGCAGTGCCATCAAGGACCTCCATTCTTTTTGTTTTTCTACTCCACCACCAACAGCGTCAGTTTCTTCCTACAGTGACAGGATTGTAGAGTGTCTACTTGTATTTTGGTTTTTTCAGTTGTCGCTAACTACCGCCTTGAAGAATCAGTGATAGGACAGAGTAAATTTAGTGTGGGGTACTGAGAGGGGAGCGGGGTGGACTACAACAGTTTCTGTCAGCACCTCATCCACCTCCCCTCACCCTCATTACGTCAGGGCTTAGTAGCTCAACCTCCAACTGCCAGCACGTGCATTTCTTTACCTGAGAGCTTTGTTTGGCTTCCAGAGCCCATATCAGGACAGAAGAACCAGGGTGTAACATATCCATCCACCTAGCTCCTTCAAGAGGGATGACATGGAAGCATTCTACTCCTGTCCCCACTGTTTCACAGGCTGGTTTAACACCAGTCGCCCACTGTGCTGACTGACTAAACAAAGCAATCTGTTTGGGCTGCCTTCCCTTCTCAGTCTTCCTTCTCCATTCCCCTTGATGACATTTCCTGCACCTTCAAATCCCTCTCTCTGGGTCTGGTTTTTCCAGAAACCTACCTAAGGCAGTCACCTTCAGAGCTTCTAGGAAACCCATTCATTACTTTAAAAACTTGAAAACAAGGAGAAAGAAACAAGCATTTATCCTGCCTATCCTATATAGGATAAAATTAACAAATATTTGATAAGAAGTCTTTTTACAAATATTTGATGAGAAGTCTTTTTATGGAAGTCCTCCAGCTAATAAATGAAGAAGAAAGGATTGAATTAAATATCATCATTTGCAACTACTAAAGAATTATTGAATCTAGGCAATGATCATCAATCACTTCTAACCTCAACACAGAGAGACAACTGGGAATCTGATATACCTCCTGTTGGAAGCACACACTCCACTTGTGACATAGTCTTGTCCCCCAAAATTCAGTGCTGACTCTGATCAAGCCTCTAGATGTACCAGTTAATAGGAAATGTAAGGAAGAAGGAACATATTAAACCCCACTCATAGCAGGCAATCAGCAAACTTCAAACTGTGAGAACTCTACAGGACAAACCAGCCAATTTCTCTTACAAAAAGAAAATTAATCACAAGAAAGAAAGAAAAAGGAAATAGAGAGGAGAATCAACAGACTTAAGAGACATGTTAACCAGCCGCAGTGATGAACTCTTTTTGGATCATCCGCGAGGTTGAGGGAGAGGGAGTGAGAAGGAAAGGCGAGGGGCGGAGAACAGAGCGAGGGGAGATCTTCGTCCTATTTTCACGTAACTTGTTCTTTAAGGAAAAGACTATGTTTATTCAATGAGATTTACCTACTAATTGGCTAGTTATGGTAGCAGACCTGCTTCTTCCCATCAGAGAGGGTGAAAAAAATAGATGAGAAGCCCAAGTAGAGTTGGAGAGGGGCTTTGAAAATGAGAATGCAAACTTAAAGAGCATCTGGTACTCTATTTTTAAAGAGTATTTAAATCCAACCTAGAAACCCTGGAGTTTATACGATCTTGGGGGAAAGGAGAGGTTTTTAAGCCATTTATTATTAAAACCTTCTTGTCTTTGCCCTCTCCTCTGCTTTCCTTCTTATTACCTTCTTACAGAAAAGAGACAGTTTCTCCCTTTTCCATTCATCTCCGAGGAAACGGCACCTGTGTCCCAAGGAACCTCAGGGAGCTGAGACTCAAGGCCCTCTTTTGATATCAGAGAGAACTTGAATGTAAAAGGTTTCAGTGTGCTTATTCGAGGGGCAGCTTTTCTGAGTTGCAGGCTTGTTTTTGAAGGCCAGAAAGGAGACTATATTAGTTAACATAACTACTTGCTTCAGCATTTTCCCCATTTATTCTACCTGAGCAGGTGCACAGTCCTTTAATCATAACTGTCAAGAAGGAAAGCTTGCAATTTCCACTATTTAAAAAGAGAGAAAGACTAAATAGAGTCAGAAGTAGTGAAGGAGGGGGAGGGGAAGAGAGTGTGAGAAACAGACACATATACTGAAAACAGGGAGTGGGGGAGGAAGTGGAGTGGGGACAGAGAGAGCGAGGAAAAGAATGAGTGCATGGTTTTACATTTTTCTCTGGGCTTTTGTGAATAACAAATAACTCCTGTTGAGTAAAGAAAGATGGTTTTAAAAGATTTATCTTACAGATAGCGTGGGAAGCTAAAGATCTTTCAGAATCTTCAAAAAATAAAGGAAGAATATTCAGAAGAAAGAATTAAATTAAATTGCTAGTTATTTGCATTCATCCCCCCTCAGCTTCTGAAGGAGGTGGCTATTGCTGAGGGCTCTTTTTTTCACTGAGCACACATAGGCATAGATTTTAGAGAAGCCCAGGGAGAAGTTGCTTTATATATGAAAAGAGATAAAGAGATAGAAAGAAAGATCCAGAAAGTCCCCAAAGGAGACAGGAAGGTGTGGAGAAGACACAGGAAAGGAAGCTTGAAGGGAAGATATAATTATAAACCTCGACATGCACACACATATACACACATACATGTACACGGAGAGAGTGAGAGAAACTGAAACCCAAAGCAGCCCTGGGTGACAGCATGTCAAGGACAGGTGCTTTTGGTGTGCAGGAGTGAAGTGCACAAACCCAGAGAGAGAGCATAAAGACCCATAACTTAACCTCCAGCCAGGAAGATGTGCAATTCTCTGCTTTGCTCACCTCAAACCTTGAGGCTGCTGAACAACCACTGCTTGGGTTGTCACGAGCTGTAGGCTTATCTTACCAATTATCAACATCAAAATTACAAAATCAAAATTTAGCCAATGAGTCATCAGTGAGTTAGGCAGCTGCCAGCGTGCATTCAGCTCCATTCTTAACTCACTTCCTGTAATTTGATAGAGAGAGGTTTCTACTTGACTCATTGAACACTTGAGCAGTCAGAACTATATTAACTATCTGATACTACAAGACATCTCCATTTAAAAAAAATCAATGTACAGAAAAGTGACTCTTTATGTCATTTATAATAGAAAGGTATTGCATGGTTTAACCCAGGTGTTATTTACATGACTGTCAAGAAAAGTAAGCTTTACTATGGCCCAACTGCTTGATTCAACATGGCAAAACCTCGCCTGACACCTGGCATGCACACTGAAACATCCTTCATAATCTTTGCTATAATTTACAATACTAAATCAAAAGGAATGAGGGCATTTTTTAAATCCTTATGACTGATGCCTGTATCAAACAATCTGCTTGGAAATATGGTCACAAATGTTTCTCCCACCACTAAGAAGGAATCGCGCTACAAATAAGAGAACTCAGAGAAAGCAAACATAATCAATGAAATGAAATATATTAGAAGCAAATACAAATCTGGTAGGAATTCTCTGTAGAAGATAGGGACCTGAACACTATGTGTGTATTTACTTATTTTACTTGTATCTGATCTACTTCCAAAAACTATGTTGAGGACTTTACAATAAGAATCATACATGATACAAAAAGGCATTGTGTGGTACAGAAGATAAATTAGAGTAGTAAATATATAAGCTATTGCTAAACAACTCTGTTGAGCATTACATATGAAACTAGCAGCAAAGGCAAACAGAGAAGATGCCTCACAAATGACTCATTTCCTGATATAGAAAAAGCATTAAATAAATACATAAGTAAATCTTTACAGAAATAATATAAGTTCCTTGGGAGGAAAGAACATTTTCCTCGTATAAAATTCTATAAGATATTTACCTCGTATGTCCTCATACAAAGGCCATAAAACAACATAATATCTTCAACATTCTTCTTATTGGATCCAATGTCTGGAGGACTTTGTTGGTAAGAACAGTCACTACTACTTGGTTATAAAGCAAATTTTGAAATATTTATAACCCCCCAAACTTCAGCTTGGGAAATTATGTGGACCATCCTTTTTGCAACAACGTGAAATGCTCACAGGTTTCAAAAAAGACTGATTTCAGTCCTACCACCCAGTTTTCCCTACCTCTTCATAGAAGGATCTCAGTAAGTAGTGACATGGCTCACAAACAAGGCGGGTAATAGGGTGGTGAGAGAAACAGCAGCAACACCAGGAATCTAGGTATTGCAAATACTAAAATCAATTCCTGTAAGGTAAAAACTGAGCTAAACCTACTTAAAGGAGCTTCCTAAAATCATAGAAAATCAGTATTGTCCAAATAGTCAAAGTATTAGAACTGATTTTCTGGGGGGGATGGAAGTAAGTGTTCATTATCTTTTGTCATGAATGTTATTTGATAGAGCATGAACACCTTTCCTCTTTACCACTTCTCTATGCAGATACTGTTTAATTAGGTTAATAGAAACACTTAAGGTTTTGATAGTCTTTTAATTCACCTGCACATACAGGGACAGTTGGAATTCAATTTTGGAAAGAATGATATAGCCATTTGAAAAAGCTTTCCCTTTATTCTCCTTGAACATATTTTTGGCATCTTATTAACATTTTCCGAATTGAATGAATCTGTCTCTTTGTGTTAGCAGATAGCTTGAGAATAGGGAGAGGCCAGCAGTCATTAGCAATTTATCGTTCTTGCTGATAAATTGGAAGCTGGGCTGCCCAGAACATTAAGTTATAAGGGCCGCAGAGACATCTGAAGACTCAGTGATGCAGACCGAATGATGTCATGGCGCACTCCACTTTCTCTGAGTGCATCAGCCAGCTGAGGACTTTCCTTCTACTTGTTCAACTCTATAGCAGTTGATAATCACATGCATTTTTTTCATACAGCTCTGCTAAGCCACCATTTTGTGACGTGGTTGTAGTCTTAAATCATCCAAACAAAAGAAAGAAGGAAAAATAGCTATGAAAACCAACAAAGCAAAGAAACAGGAGAGGAACCACTTTCTCATACACACGTAAAATACATTCACATGTACCAGAAAAGAACTTGTCATAAACATAGGAAAATCCTGGAGATTTATTTATTAGTAAGAGCCTTACCATGATCTTCTTATCTCTCTAGCTTCATCTTATACCCCCTCCCCACACTGGTCACTATGCTCCAACTAGGGGCCCTCCTTCTGCTCCTCCAACATGCCAACATTACTCCCTGCCCAGGGCCTTTGCACTCATTGTTCCCATGCATTGAACGTTATCCTTGCAGATCTCTACCCAGGGGCTCCTTCTCATCATTCAGGTCTCAGATCAAACGTCCACTTTTCAGAAAATCTATCCCCGACCCCCTCTCTCACCCTCCTGCCCTCACCACTTGCCAGTCTCTCTATCCCACTGTCTTGTTTTGTTTCCTTAGTGGCACTTATGATTATATTAAATTATCTTATGGTTTTTAACTTTTTAATTTTTTTCTTGTATATTTTCAAGAGCACAAAATTAGATTACTCATACCATGATTTATGACACAGCCTCATCATTCATCTGTATATGACCCAATTTTATTTAGTTTTTTCTAGTAGAGTAATATGTGTTTATGAACTCTTTGAAAATAACTTAACATCTACAGTCAATTCTCATTATTTGTGGGAATTATGTTCTATAAAGTCACCGCAAACACCAAATTAACAAATAGTGAAGCATCGCTCCTGGAGGAGTATGGTGTTAGGTTCCTGTGAGCCCCTGGTAACGTTTTCATCAACCAGTCAATAACTTTGTTTTCTGTGTGTTCCTATTGAAAGGCTTCTTATTTAATATACATTGTTGCTTCATTAACATTGAACTCACCGCCAAACAGCTCTGCAGCTCACTGTCTGAACAAAGCTGACCAAAACACATGTGTTTCCTCCATAAGGCACAGCAGGCCTCCTTGAGCTTAGAAACACTAGACAGCACTTCAGATACTTGGGGTGTCAGTTTAAACGGCAAAATCACCAACAAAAAGCACACAAATGCAAAAATCATGGAACTAAACCGACCACGAAAGAATACTTGTTTACAGCGTGAGAGCTTAAACAGGAAGGCAGAGCTTCACCTTGGTCAGTCTCCATGGGAGCACGCATGCATGTTGGGCAACAGAAATTTTTCACCATTCTGAGTATGTCTGCAAAGGACCACAAAAGCCCTGTATTCTATTGATTTTGGCATTACAAATAAATTTTAGCAAGTGGACAAATTTGCGGTTATGAAATCTTCAAATAAGAAGGATCCGCTGTAAGTATATGTTCTCCCCTACCAACCCATTTCCCTCGTTCTTCTCCCTACAAATAGTCATCAGTCTAAATCTTTAGAAAGCCTTACCTTCCCCATTATATAGTTTGTTTGTCTTTACATCTATACGAATTCACCACAAAGGGCATCAAATTTTAGTTGATAATTGTTCGTGTCCACCCACTAGGATCTCTACTCCCCAACAATGGGACACCTGGAGTCTTAATTCCCAGGATTTAAACTCTCTCTTTACAGGATCAGCCCCTTTACCAGATGTATTAGTTTCCTAGGGCTTCTGTAACAAAGTAATGCAAACTGAGCGGCATAAACAACAGAAACATTGTCTCACAGCTCTGCACGGTAGAAGTCTAAAATCAAGGTGTGGCAGGGTTGGTTCTTTCTGAGGGCTGTGAGGGAAGGATACGTTCTCTCCTCAGCATAAATATCTACCTTCTGTTCTTTTTTCTTCTTCTTCTCCCCCAAACTCCCCAGTACATAGTTGTATATTCTAGTTGTATGTTCTTCTAGTTCTGCTACATGGGATGCTGCCTCAGCATGGCCGGACGAGCCGTGACAGGTCTGCTAGCCGTGCCAGGATCCAAACTTGGGAGACCCTGTGCCCCCCAAGCAGAGCATGTGAACTTCACCACTCAGCCGTAGGGTCGGCCCATCTACCGTTTCTTCTCCTATGTCTTCACATAGTCTTCCCTTGTGTATCTGTCTGCAAAGCTCCCCTTTTAGTAAGGCCATTAGTCATAATGGATTAGGCCCCACTCTAATGATCTCATCTTAACCTTAACTTAATTAGCTCTCTGAAGACCCTATTTCCAAATAAGTCCACATTCTGAGGTACTGAGGATTAGGACTTCAACACAGGAGTTTTGGAAGGACACAATTCAACCCATAACATTAGATCTTAAGCACCTGTAGATCAAGAATGTGTCTCATTTGTTGTTGTAGTCTCAATGCTGAGCATAATGCAGGCCTTAACATTTACTGAATTAATTAATAAGGCTCTTTCCCAAAGGCTAGTCATCTGTGAACTTAAGTAAAAACCTGTGTTTTAATCTCAATTGTATTTTTTTTTTGGATACTGAGAGAACTTAGGCTGCTGGTAAAAGTTCAAAATTTTCAGAATGTGAAATTTACACACAGTCTTGTTATGAGAGACATTGCTTATTCTGGTAAAGCTGGGAAAGTTTAGTTATAACAACCTAGAACAAAATTTAGAATTCACAGGAAAAGCTTAACAGGGATCTTAATTAGCATATCTGACATCCCCAAAGCAATTGTCTCATATATTCATATTACCTCCTCAAAGCTTTCATTAATTCATCAAATAATTATCAAGTACCTTTTATGTGCTAGGTGTGGCATTAAGCACTGAGGATATAATCCTGAACAAAACTTTTCCTACCCTCAAGGAGGTTGCAGTCAGAGAAGGAGGCAAACCAGTCAAGAAACGACGTCAGGCCTCTGTATAGCCAGGACAGGTGCCATTATCCTATAAAGACAAATTTAGACACCTACATTATGTATTCTTCTGATAATAATCACAATATTCCTGTATCATCCATCCTTTCTGCAAATAAAGAAACCATCTAGGGGCAAAAATAGTGGTTGCCTCAACATGACATTCGTATTATGTTACAGGAGTAAAACTCAGCTCTTAACTCCGGGACTTTACTTCTCCCCACACTGTGTGATTGGCCCGATTAGAGGCGGGGGTTGGGAAGGGGTCTTTCCCTGCCACCAACAGCAGCACACGTCCTGTTACTCACCAACAGCTATACCTCTAGTTCCATTCCAAAATAATGTCTCACTTATCTAGAACAGAAATTTCTTTTCAGGAGCAATGGAAAATTAGGGTACAACAACTTTTCTGTCTTTATCCAGCAACCTATCGAGAACACTACCAAGCCGTGGGACCTAAGTTTTCTTTAAAAGCTGTTATGGATGTCAAAAAGCCAGTGAACTAAAGACTTAATTCACAGAACAACCTCACAGATCCCCCTCCAAACCAGTTCCTTCATGTCACACGCCACTCTAGCAAACTTTACATAACATTTATAAACTATAACTTAACCCATCTTAGAGGGGTTAAGACAAAAGTTGCTATAAGAAAAGAGTAACTTCAGAATGAATTTTTTTTTAGTTTGTTTTCCAATCGGAGAGAATGTGTAGCCCTCAGCAAGACATCTTTACATGCCCTTTCCTCTCCCATCAGCTTCTCTTACATGCCCGAACTGCCTCCTAACTCTCTCTCTGCAAAACTCTCATTAAAAAAACCACTCCCTTTACTCCAGCCCATAGTTATGAAGGACATCCGCGGATGAAAAGGTAGAGGCAGGCTTTCAAATCCACAAACATTTGTAGCGTACCCACCGTGCTGGGTGGGCAGGCTGATCCTCTGCAGATTGTGAAAAGAAATGAAACCTAGAGCCTGGCCTCAAGGGTCTGTCATCCATAGAAGATAAAAGCCACGTGCACAAATAAGCTTGCGCATGACAGAGACATGCAAAAGCTAAGCGAGGCACAGTGTGTCATGCCTAAAGAATTCCGAGTCTTCTAAATAACTCTCCAATTAAGCAGTTTGAGGAAATTGCTTGTCACCAAATGGTAAAAACAACAAAACTTCCATTTGTTCCAATGGACACAAAGGATTTCACTCAGCAACGTACACTTCAAGTAAGGGAGCTGTCTACCAAAACGGTGAGGCAGAACCTTTATTACAAGTTCATCCTGACAATCGTTCATTTAAACGCTTGAAGCTAAGGTGGCTTGTGTCCACTGGCTGTAAATACCAGTGTGTGTAATCCTGCAATCAGAGACAATGCAATCAGGGATCCATTAAAAACTCAAAACAATTGAGGCCTCTCCTCAGCTTCTGGCAGCAAATACTTTTTAATATAATCACACCTATGGCTTTTTTGCCTTATGGATTACCTTCTAGGGGGCTAAGAAGTTCTTATCCTATCCCTAGGTTATAATATAATCTATATTATTTTCACAGTTTTACCTTCATATGAAATTAGAGAAATATGGAGTCCAAATGGATGGTGTTAGTAGGAATCCAGTTTTATATTTTCCATATAGTAAGTCAGGTTTCCTAACGTGATTTATTTAACAATCCATCCTTTCCCTATTGATTTTGTTATCTATAATTCTCTTTTATTATTTTCTACTCTCTGTTCTGTCTATAGCCATTCCTCCTTATACATTCTGCATTTCTGTTTTCTTTGACCAAAGTTTCCGTATTCATTTACTAATTCTTTCAAGGGCTTTTGATTTTGTTGGTCTTCTCTATTTTTATTTTTGTTGTTCTCTTGTTCATTGTTTTTAAGCCTTGTTTCCTTCTTGGTTTTTGGGTTTCACTCTTTTATAAAAATATGTTTAATTGAATTATTAGCTTAGATTGGCTTAGTGTTTTTGTTCCTGATAAAAGTATTTAGAACTATAGATTTCTCCGTAAGGACTCCTTTAGCCATGTTCTACAAATGCTGGTATGCAGTATTTTGATTGTCATTCAGTCCTAATGATTCTGTAATTTTTCTTATAATTCCTTTTTAACCCAAGAGTTATTTGGTCCTGGTTAGCTTCCAGGTAAAGGAAATATCTTTAGTCATATTTGTGTTACTACTTTCTATTCTCATTGCATTAGGATCCGTAAACACAGACTGCATAATATTGATTCTTTGGCTTTTATTAGGCCTAGTATACTCTCAATATTTAAACACTTTTGTGTCTGAATTCAAAATTTTCTATTTTTTGTTGAGATACTCTTTCTTTTTTTTTTTTTGTTTTTTCAGATGTACATCATATTTCAAATTCTGGATACATTACATCACGTTCACCACCCGAGCACTAATTATAGTGCATCCCCTCATGTGACCCTAATCACCCCTTTTGCCCTCCCCCCTCCCCCCTTCCCCCATGGCAACCACCAGTCCAGTCTCCAATGCTATGTGTTGTTGTTGTTTTTGTCGTTCTTATCTTCTACTTATGAGTGAGATCATGTGGTATTTGACTTTCTCCCTCTGACTTATTTCACTCAGCATAATACCCTCAAGGTCCATCCATGTTGTCACAAGTGGCCGGATTTCATCATTTCTTATGGCTGAGTAGCAGTCCATCGTGTATAAATACCACATCTTCTTTATCGAAGCTGATTTCAGACTTTTGGCCTCCTGAACTGTATTTTGAGATACGCTTCCTTCTAATTTGTGAATGTTTCAGTTTCCCCTGGTTGCTAGAACAAGTTACCAAAAGCTCAGTGGCTTAACACAGCAGTAATTTATTTCCTCACAGTTCAGGAGGCTAAAAGTCTGAAATCAGCTTCATTGAACCAAGATCCAGGTGCCGCAAGACGGCACGCTCTGCAGAGGCTCTGGGAAGAATCCGTTTCTTGCCTCTTCCAGCTTCTGGTGGCTGCTAGTACTGAGTGGCTTGTGACCATACCACTCCAATCTCCACCTCCTCGTCACTTTGCCTTCTCCCCTTCTGTCAGCATCAAATCTCCCGCTCCCTCTTTCTTATAAGGGCAATTATGACTGTATTTAGGGCCCGCCCAGATAATCCAGGGTAATCTCCCCATCTGAAAATCCTTAACTAAATCACATCTGCAAAAATCTTTTTTTTCACCCCCATACAAGGTAACATTCACAGGTCCCAAGGACTAGGATGTGACTATCTTCTTGGGGGCAATTTTTTAGCCTACCATGGTGAGTTGAACCCATTTGTCCTTAATTTTAGCTACCATTCTACTACAACTTCTTTCTCCTATCTTATGTCATAGTTTCCAGTTCTTTCCTGCCCTTTAGTGGATAGATGAATTTTTCCTTTGCTGATTTCTTGGTTACAAATTCTCTTTACATTCTTATGATGGTTGCCCTTGGGTCTTTTACCAGTAGTGTCAGTAAGAATTCATAGCCTCAAGAAAAAGTTTTCCCCAAAGCCCGATGCCCCCGTAATCCCCAGAATCATTGCCCTACCCTGAGCCTCCTCACTGCCCTTTCTCTCCCTCCTTAGACCCCAGCAGTAAGTCCCGTTTGTTGAGCTCTACTGCAAAGCAGACACCGTTCTAGGCCTTTAAACTTGTCATCTCATTTATCCTTATAACAACCCTGTGCAGTAGACATTAATGCTCCACTTTGTCAAACGAGGAAACTGAGGGTCAAAAAACTTGCCCCAAATCACAGAGCTAGTAAGCAGCGGGCTGGATTCCAGACCACTGAACAGCACCGACTCTACTGCAACTTTGCACTTGGTTGTGATGACATGAAATGGAACTGCTCACAAAGTCAGGCTGAAGAGTTGCTGACTTCTTTCACAAATGTAACTGTTTGCAAGTGAAAACACGCACCATGTTCAAAAAGGCCTGAAATGGTCTGCTTGATTTTTCTATAACGATACAGTACAGTAGAGATAGTGTAGTTTTTGGAACCAAAAACCTGACTTCAATCTCAGCTTTGCCACTTCTTGGAGAGATGAATCTTGGACAGGTAACATAAAGCACCCAAGCCTCATTTTCTCATCTTTGAAATGAGAATAATGCCAGCATCTACTTCACAGAGGTCGTGTGAAAGCACATTTATGGGCTTGTTTTGAAAATTTATATATCTATTTAAATCTTGTCTGTTTGTTAAACAAAACAGAAGCATCAAAAATACACAAGAAAGTCCTTGATATATTGGAAACATTGTTAGACAGTCAAGCAGGAAAAGATGGGTTCTGATTCTGCTTTTGTCTTGATTTCCTCATCAGTCAGATGTGGAAACTCAACTAGATGATTTCTAAGGCGCCTTCCAACTCTAATCCTCTCTGAGTCCACCCACAAGGACTGTAGAACTGGAGCTGACATTGCAGTTTTTGTTATGTGTTAGTGCCACCGGGAGAGAATATTTATGGAGATGAATAAACACAGTGATAGGTTGTGTTTTTGTCATATTTTCCTTGACATCAGAATAACAGCCACAGTGAGACATTATATTAAACTTTGTTGTCAGGATGCTGCCCACTGATCAGAGAGCAACTCCTGGGAGAAGCATTGAGATGATGCAAGTTGAAATATTACCTTTTAGTTCAGCCAAACAAGGAAAGTGGACGCATCTTAAGTTTTCGCTGGAGTGGTCTGCTAGTGCTTGTGTTCATGTGGGCTACAACAAAACCCAAAATTTGAGAGCATAAACATAACCTTTGGGACTGGGTCAAGTAGCACATGCAGTATTAAAAAGTAATTTTTGTTGTAAAAGAATGAAAAAAATCTACTCTTTTTACCATACACCCAACAATCAGAATCTTCTTGACTGGTGGGGAAAGGTGGGAAAAGGGAGGTGGCTCATGTCAGATTTAGCTGGATGCAGGAGGAAGTAAGGTTTTTATGATTATTACAAGGGGATATGAATTAAAATGGTTGAGGAACATCGCTTTAGAAAAATGAAATAAACTATTCCTTAAAAGGTTTTCTGTTTAATTTGGTTGGGTTTTTGACCAACCACAGATCAAAAACTGAAAAAGAGCCCATACTCAATATGCACAATACTCAAGAGTGGTACCTCAGGCCAAACAGAGATACACGTTGGAAACTCATGAATCAACTCACAAGAGCTTGAATCAAGGGCTTGATTACCAGCAATGCCCGCCTGTATCCCGAGTCCATGAGTTCCCCAATGTATTTGTGATTTCCTGCGTTGAAAATTTATTTTCAATGTTCCCTTCTTTTCAGTGTTCAGAATGAGTCATACTGGGTACCTGAATAAAGAACATTTGCAAACATTAAATTTGCATGTCTCTTCTTGGCTGTGCATAGCACAACATTATAAAGAGCTTGTCTACTGATTCCTACACAATGTTTCTCAAGTTGCCACTTAACTGTATTTACACACTATAGCTAAGCAACTGACCACCCTGTTCTTGTTGTGACTTTGATGACAATAATTTAATGCCACCCAAAGGTGAGGGTAATTATTCTTAGATTGGTGTTTACATCCTGCTCTGGGCCACAGGAAACAGCTAGTTACTACTCTGAGTAAACAAAAAATTATACTGCCCTCTATTTTCCATCCCATGTTATGCTTTGAATCTTGACTGGAACACACTGATTTCATAGTGTTTTGGACAATGTGTACAGCTGGGAAGCTCGGGGCGACCTTGCTGACCACTGTCTATCAAGCATGTTTGTCATGCCTGCCCAGGGGGGAATTTCAGATTGAGACTGAGCTGACATTTGTGAAGTGCCTTCTCCAAGGCAGCAATTTCCTAAGCACTGTCACAATCAGAGATGGATATATTGACAGGACTGTTTGATGATCAACTTAGTGGAGGTAGTTAGATCTGGAACCAGTCCAAGTAAGTGAGCCTCGTTTTTGAGTGTTGGTCCCAGTGCATTTAAATTCACATTATTACAGGTAAAACTGGAGAAATGTGAATAAGATCAGTGGATTGTATCAATGTAAATATCTGCTTGTGATTTTGTACCATAGTTTTACAAGATGTTACCAGTGGGGGAAACTGGGTACACAAAGTCTTTCCGTATTGTTTCTTACAATTGTATATGGATTATCTAAGCCAAAATTTCAGCTAAATAGAATCTGCATTAGCTACATGGTTATACATGATATTCATTGTGTGATGCTTGCTAATACACATAGATGGGACAATTCTTCACTTTCTGAGCCCAAGTTCTCTGAGCCTATGGATGTTTGCATCATTAGAGAGGGTTATCTCTCACTCATTTCCACCTCCACATACCTAGTACTGTCCCAAGCACCATTCCTTAATTGACAGCATCTGGGTGACAAATGTGTCCCTGGGTATAAACTTAGATGGTATAACCATTACATCAGGATTTAGTTTTCTAGAAGGTCATTTTGCTTTTTTTATTGTTTGTGTTGCCATTCTAAATTCTACAAATGACACTGCTTCCTTAAATTATTTTCTTAGCTCTGAAGGCTTCCTTCGTGTCTATATCTCTGCTTTTGTTAACCATCTTTTCTCTCTTATTTAATTACTTAAGTAAATTATTATTTATCTCTTATTTCATTACCATATTTCATTGCCTATGGGATGCCTCCTGGTTGCTTCTTGTGATTTCATTCTATTTAATGACATGAATCTTCTTCACAATCATGCTGTCATCCACCTTTTTGCAAATGTCTAGCATATTTCCTATGTATGCCCTTTTTAAACTCATATTTGCTCAAGAGTACCTGTTGCCCCCAAAATGGCATTGGTTGACTGTCTGGCTTTCCTCTCTGTTAATCTAGGCACCATTCATTCCCCTTGGCCTTTAAGCTGGAGGGCTAGAGGGCGTTTGTTTGCTTGATCAGTTCGGTACACCAAGTAGAGTGAACAGAGAGCTGAGGCTGTGGACAGTCAACGTTACTTACTTTTTCTCTCTGTTTCTGTTTAACCACTGTATAGGATCAGCTCCTGCAAATTCGGAGGGGAGTGCCCTGTCATTTGCAAAGGAGCAGAGTAGGGAATGTAGTCTGGCTTAAGATGTCTTCCCTACTTTGGGGTTACCTGACCATATTGTTGAGAAGTCATTTTATAGAATAGCCCTGCAGGCTATGAGTGTTATTATTTGTAAAGTCATATGTGCTTTTTAAACGTGGTCACTTTTTTGCCATTATTTGCCAACATCTGTGAAAATATTCCTGAGTAGATTTATCACTTTCTCCCCTACAAAGGACTAGCAAAAAGATCCCTAGAGAAACAAATAAGATCCTTTGACCAAGCCAAACTGTTTGCCAACTCAGGGTCTTCCCACATGCTGTTCCTTCTTCCTATAAGTTTGTCCCCAATTTTCTTCTTGATAATTCCTACTCATCCTTTGGTGATCAGCTTAAATGCCTTTGCCTCAGAGATGCATTCACCAATCATTCCATGAAATTTACGATCCTCTTTGTTATGGTCTATCAGAGGTCTCTGTTCTTTTCCTTCTTGGAATGTGTCACAGTTTGTAACTATATATTTATTTGAATTTATTTGTTTAATATCAGTCTGTCCCACTAGCCCGTAAATTCTATGAAAGTACAGACAAAGTCTATTTAATTCACCGCTGTCTACTTAATGCCTAACCTAATGCCTTAGCTTCACAGTGCTAAGTACTCAGTACGTATTTGTGGAATGAATGAATAGACAAGCTAAGGAACAAGAGACTGTGCTGTGTTCAATTTCTTTTGCAATTGCCCATTCCCAAAGTCCCAAGGAGAACAGATACCCAATGTTATGCAGATGTTGATTATTATCACTACTATTTTATCTGAACTTTTGGAACAAAATCTCCTCAAAAGTTAGGAGATGTATTTGATAATGTCTTTTGATCTAGAAACCACATAAACTCTGTCTTTAGATGAGATTCTGTATAGACTAGTACAAACAGCAGGGACTTTATGTCCAAGAAACTTGGATTTAGACTAGCTGAATGTGGTTGGGCAGCTTATTTAAGTAATTTTAGCTTCATTTTGCACAACTACATAGAATAATATGGACTACTTGAAACTTTGTTTCAAGGATAAAATGAAATAACAAATACTAAATGCATAGTGCTGGAATAACAGAAGGGTTTCATCTTATGTCCAATACAGACCAATTGATAGTGGTTTCCTGGAGTGCTACACTGAGAAGGATTATGAGATCTTATCCAGGTTCAGTGAAAGAGCGCTATGATGGATTAGCAATGTCTGCCAAGGACAAAATAAAGAAAGTGGTAGGAAGGATGCCTTGTATTTCCCAACTGTGGACTAGCAAACAGCAGACACTCAATGATTGGTAGTTTCCTTCCTTCTTTGCTGCTATAAATTCCAAATAAATAAAGGTTACCTAAATAAAGATTACCATGAATCACCTCAAAACCTAAAGTTAAAAGATAAAAGTAATTGAAGGCTTATTAACATTAGGGCAGAATGAAAACATGACTTTTAGAACATAGGTAGAACTACTTGACAGATTCCAATAACATGAATGCATAAAAGTCCAGGTACAATTCAATGAAAGTTCCTTGTGTCCTGACAGCCTACCTTTCTCCTGCTGTGGGATGGTACAACTGACTCGTGATTGTCAGCACCCACATGGTAAGCAGCACAAATCTGGACAGCTGTCTCGTGACAAGGGGAGCAAAAAACTCTAGGCTTTTAAAGGATTCTGCGTCTGTGCTGCATCCATGGAGATAACTGATGGGCTTTCATAAGTAGGTTAGTGAGTAGTACTTTTGAACTTGGCACAGGTGTTTTCATGCAGGCGTAGCAATGATCAGCTCTGATAAGATGAGTGGGAAAGATATTTAGAAACAAGCATTCAGCCCCTGTAACAAAGGGCAGCTTAACACGAAGCCTGCTGGGAGAGCAAAAGCAGATCATTTGGAGTCACAGGAAACACAAAACCCCTGATACAATGTTCAAAGGTATTCTGGAGGGTCCCCAAAGGACCCAGCATGTTAAAATGCTCTGATTGCTAGAATTATGCACTCTCTCCAGCTATTCTAAATAAACTCAGCGTGAAAGAGAAAAACATTTGGGTTTTCTTTCCTGAATCTTTCTGAGCATTTCCTAGGGTTAATTACTAAAAAACTGTGTCATGACTGACTGACTCAGAATAATCACTTGGTTGTTTTGTTCTCCCAGCGAGAGCGGCATGCACCCAACAGAAGACTCCAAACAGATCCCGTCGCCCCATGCCTGCCCCAGCGCCACCCTCTGGGACACTGTTTATGCAATCCCACTCTGGCCCTGGGCAGCAGACAGTGTGACCACCACAATTTAGTGCTATTTGTAACACCTTGCTATGATGCTGAGGACAAGAAGTGATTTGAGAGAGATTCTGCAAGTGGCACCCTAGAAATAAGCTCCTTGTCTCCATTTGGTGAATCTAGGAGGTACTGACAAACAGAAATGGCAAGCAATAGGATATATTGGAGTATATGAGGAAGCCATTTGGTGTAACCTAATTCGGCCTGACTTTGTTTTTTCCAAAAGGGCCTGACATGGCCATCGGGCATGCATTGTATATCTGCTTTAAACATTTCGTATGGCAAGAACAAATGGCCTTAAGATAAAGGTGCAACTTCCCCCCACACTGGCATTTCCTTAAGGATAAGAATCTTTCCTTAGGCTAGGAACTGATTGCTGTGGTCACCTGTGACCACCCAGCTCAAGACAACAGACCTGTCAACCTGCTGTGTTCACCGAGACAGCAGACCTACCTGCTGTTTCCATCAATCCCTGTGCCGACAGAGCAGTCTTGTGACTATTGTAAAAGGGATATTTCAATCATGTGAAACATCCTATTTGAGGGTATGTAACCACTCTGTGCACCCCACTTCTTTGGTGCCCGTTCTTGCTTTGGGAAGAAAGGCCCCAGGCCATGGTCCTCACATTTTAGCTCAGAATAAACTCACCCAAATTTTCATTTATAGATTGGTTATGGATTATTTTCATCGACAGAACCAATTCAGAAAGTCAAACAGGTCCCACTATCATACCAAAGGTCTAACTACTAGTGACTGAGTTATAACCTAACACAAGTTTCCTGATTTTAATCATATACTTGCTCCTTTCTACCATCCTGCTATAACCAAGTTTAGAAGAGCAGGACAGCCTTGGGCTTACAAAGGAGCCACCTATATTTCTAGCCCAAGGTCTGCCACTGTCTAGACAGTGGCAGGCAAGTCACTTCATCTTTCTGGTTAATGAAAAGGTTAGGTCAAGGTGATCTCTGATGTCCCTTCTAAATCAGACACTCTCTATTCTATAAAGATTGATCCTGGTCTCCTGTTTCCTCCTTAACCTTTTAGGAGAGCTCCATAGCTTCCAGGGGTTGCTAGTCACACAAATGCTCTACTGTTTGTGGTCTCAAAAGACCACCCTCAAGGCAGCCTTGCCTGGGTCCCTCAGAAGAAACAGCCCTGAAATTTGTTCCCCAGGCTCACTTCCCTAGACCAAGTCGGCTTCACCCACAGCCTTATGAGACAGCTCCAGTAATTTACCAAGTGTGCTCCATGTAAGCTGATCTGCAGCACCGTTTCCCATGTTCTCTGACTTTGTAAACTGCATCTAGTGGACTGTCTTTGTATTAGAAGTGCCTTGTGAATTTCTACAATAAGTATATCAAGATGCCGTTTTGCTGAGTAGAGCAGTGTCATTTGGGAGGCCTTCCTAAATGTTTCATTTAGTACTGCTGAAGGACCACCTCATGAACTTTAGGTGGTATTCTACTTGGCATCAGTGAATCCTTCAGTGTAGCAACTTAAATCCCAAACAGTACTTTTGATCTTGATAGATGCATGGTCCGTAATCCTATACGTCCATCTTTCTCAGATGGAACAGCAGCCGTGACAAATCTTTGCATGACAAGCGTCAGGGCCCTGTGTATGGGCAGGCTCTCAGGGTTGCTTTCATCAAGTCTACTTTAAGATAACTTCGCATCATATGAATTACAGGAAACAGTTTGCTGACCTCAAACTCTTAACAGATCCCAAAGTAGTCTTTTATTTTCTTTTGAAAACACACTAAGCGCACATCAATTCCAAGATGGAGAGAGAAGAATTCAGTTGTTCGTCACTGGTACTTAGGAGAGGATTTTCACTTTCAACTGTGGTCCAGCTTTGTAGCTTGTTTAAAATTTGATGCCATTCTCATCTCCAGAAGTTGACGCATGTAGAAATGCTTTAACACACAATGCCCAAATGCCCCATGAGCACATTAACATTGAATCTCAGCACCTATTTGCATGTGTAAGAAGAAAAATACAGCCCCAAATCAGAAGGAGGGAAGTAGCTTTCACCAGTTGAGCTCCCAATGGCTTAGCTTCCTCCAAGAGTCGAGACTCTAGCCAAAGCAGCAGCATTTTCACAAGACACAAAGATGGCCTTAATCCAGAGCAGGTTCCCATGTAACTGCACTTTACAGACAATGTCCTCACTGGCCAGGAACTATGCTGGTTGAATCAGTAGTTCTGTTGCCATCGTGCATAGGTAAATAATCACACCCTAGGCTTCTTCTGTCAATCGTTTTGGCTTGTTTGTTTCTCTGTTTCCTCTTTTTCAGGATCTCTATAGCTGTTGACAGGAGGGGAAAAGTTTATGAGCGTTGCCACCATTTGGGGAAGACACTCCAGTGACAACAGTTTTGAACATGGTTATTTCATTGATCCACTTTTACCCTGGTGACTTCTAAAGCTTTCTCTCTCATTCTCAACTTTCTGCTGTGCTCTAGATGGTTATTTCCATCTGCCTGTTGGGTATTGCCTAGATGTCCCAGTCACATCAAAATTAAAATTCTCCCTTGTATGGTGGCAGATGGTAACTAGACTTATCGTGGTGATCATGTTGTAATATATATAAATATCTAATCATACATACACCTGAAACTAATAGATATTGTATATCATTATAAATATATTCTCAATTATCAAGCAATTATATACTTCAGTCAATTATATACTTCAATTTAAAAAACATAGTTCATTCCTTTTTACTAATGAATACTATTCCGTTGTATGGGTATACCATAATCTATTTATCCATTTGACTGTTGATGGACATTTGGGTTGTTTCCAGTTTATGGCTATTGCAAATAAAGATGCTATCAACATTAGCGTACAAAATAAGGAATCAAAATCCCCCCTCCTAAACTGACTCTACTCTCTGTGCTCATCATCTTGGAGTATGGCTCCATAGCTAGAAAGCTCAACTGACTCCACCTTTCTTTTACCTTCACTGTCAGCAAATCACCACATCTTTGATTTGAGTCTATCCCCAAAATGTCTCATCAGGCTGCTCCACTGCCCACCCCTTCCACTGCTGCATTAATCCAAACCCCCGTCATTCTTGCCTCCAACATAACCTTCATGGTTCTGAGCTACCTCCATTCCAGGAGGACCTTTGTGAAATGAAGATCTAATTGGGCACTCTGCTGATGGAAAGCACTCACTGGCTGTCCATTGCTAACAGGCTTAGATATCAGCTTCACTCAACAATATTGATCATTTCTAGGGCTGGCTCCTTGCGTCATCTCCCTCTCCCACAAACTGTTTTGTGCCTGGAAGGTGTTCAATAAATATAATGAATTAGCTTGACCTATTCCTCACAAACAAGTGGAAAGAGAAAATCTAGAATCTAAAAAGTTGTATGTCCTGGGTTATAAAGTCCAGGAAAGAACGTTTTAAAGCTCTTCTCCTACCACTTGTCCCTGGACAGCTCTGTTTAGTCAGTTTGCAGCCCTCTGAGCCAGGGCTTTCTATTCCCGTCCTAAAGGAAGTTTCCTGCTGAGAGACAGCAGAAGAAATAGAGCTGGGATCGCAGGTTCCTAGACTGTGACAGTTTAGAAAGCTGTTATTACCAAGCGTGTTTAACCAAAAAACACAATTCTATTGCCTTGAATACTCAGCAACAAAGAAGTACGGGTTTACTCCTAGAAGGTTATTTTCTAATGTTAACCTTACATGGCCCTCCACCCCACTTGTCTCTCCAACTTACCACATATTTCCTGTTTTTCCACTCTGTGCCCAAAAGGTATATCTGGAATATTCCAGGTTTGGAATCAACCTACACAATTATATTAAGGAACTCCTTACGCAAATGTTGACATTGGAATAAGAAGGTATTGAAAAGAAGGATATACATTTCAAGACATCAGACAGAGCATCAATAGATATTGTTCCTCCTTTGGAAAAAGCATATCCAACAAACTATAGGCTGGCAAAGTCCCACAGCCGTCACTCTGAATCAGAGTCTTATGCTGCTGGTTTGGAGATGGATCTTAGGAAGTCGGAGGCAGCCTTTCAGTCTCTCCCCAGGCATGGCCATTCTTTTCATTAGCTCCTTTAAAAAATAAAGCGGTGGCTGGGGCTCAAATTTAGCCCCTATGGACATGCACGTGACCAGACCTGACAGGGTCCATTTGCTAATTATACATAGCTACTATTCTATTTCATCAGAACTTGAACTAAAAGACCAAAAGCCAAGCCATTAGTCATTTGAGAATATAAATGGAATTTCATGTTCCTATGACTGATTGGTCTTAATTTATGAGAAAAGAAGGACTCTGTGAGAATAAACAACAAGAATCAAATATATGTTCTTGCCAGGGCTCATAAAATGAGATATAATTGGTCTGGGCCTCTGCTGTTTTAGTGCTTTAAGCAATCTTAATATCTTTAAGAAACTAAAAGCTTCTTTTGTAAACCTTTTTGGGCTTAATTGATGATCTCAAGGTCAAAGTCAATGTATTTATGTTTCATTTTCCCTTTTACAGACCGAACAATGCCACAAGCTCAAGTGCTCACATATATATCAAACGCCAAATATAAAAGCAGAATGTAACGTCCTTGAGTATCCGTGGTTGAGGGCAGGTGCAGAAGCCAAGTGCTCTGACACACATGTGCTCAACGAAACAGGCCCACGCCGGGCCATGTATATTTCAACTTCCTTATCTTTCAATCAGACTTTATACAAATGGACCATAGAATCATGGTGTGTCTTTATGAACTCAGGGCTGTTTTTTTTTTAATATCAAGTTAATATCACTGCTAAGCAGTACCAGGTGTCCCAGAAAATATCAAGGCCATGTACATAAAATAGAGTCTAAAGCCACCAACCTCCAAAAAAGTTATAGCTCCTCATCATTGGACCAAAGAGCCATAGATTGAGCACCTACTCATGCTAAGGATTGACGAGATAGAACAGTGGATGAAATAGTCACAGCCTCTACCTCCACAGAATCTACATTCAAGTGAGTACAATAATCCAAAACTTAAATAAAGGAAGCAAACAAATAAAATAATCACAAGTTATGATGAATGCCTCAAAAGGAACAAGGAAGGGGTTCAGAAATCAGAAGCAGCATATAGATCATTCGGCTCCTCCCCTCTACTCTACAGATTAGGAAACAGATTTCCAGCAGTGACACAACTTGCCCAGGGTCTTACAATCCCCACCCAGTCCCCTCATTTAACACATAAGGAAATGTATCAAAACTACCTTCCATCCAAACACAGAATTTTATCATAAACCAAAGTACTTATAGTCCTTATTCAAACACCTTATATGACATTCTTATGAAATGGCACAAGAACATTCTAATGTAATTCTTATGTAATATCCCAGTGCATGGAAAGCAATCAGGGACCTGGGCACTGTCACTATCAATTGGGTTTCATTTATGTAGCCAATGGATAATTCCAGACTACTGCTTATTGATTGGACTTAAAGACCCTGGTGATGAGTACATTCTGACCACCAGGACCATTCTCCTTTTCTCCTCAATAGAGGCCATCAAAAACGCCATCTTCCTAGGACGTAGCCAAGGGGTATGCGCCAACCATCTGCAGTCTACTATGCCTGTTCAGAGCTGGCTTCTCCTGTGGGAACAGCCTCATTATGGAAGGATAGTTTTAGCCTAAGAGTGTCTGTTACAGCCAGGATTAAGGCATCTATTTTTTTGTATATTGTTTTACAGTTTACATGTGTCTCTTATGCACTACCCCATTTAAACTTCGCAACAACCTTGTAAGGAGAACACTATTATCCCCATCTTACAGATGAGGAAACTGAAGCTCAGCAATTTGGCCAAGTTAATGAATAAATAAGTGCCAGGGCCAGGATTAGAACCTAGACCTTCAGACTCAGATCTATACGTTTTTCCATCACACCTCTAAACTGCAGTTGCCTGAGGGATGTCCTTTGCTACACAGTTGGAGAATGTAGATACTATCATTAGCCAAAGGTTGGGCTTTAGCCTACACCAGCCACCTTGCAGGTGGTGGAGAAGGAAGGGAGGTAGAGGATTGATAAAAAGCAACATGAGAACAAGCAGCTAGAAAGGGCAATGGCAGTAGAAGCAGCCTCCATGATCTGCCCACTACGACATCTGCGTAGTAGGGTGGGGAGAGCCTGCATTCAGTTAAAAATGGCTATATCTGACCCTTAGATAGCACTCACTGGTAGACTCTCTATACTTCACATATTAACTCAATTAATCATTTCAACAACCCATGGAGTAAGATTCTTATATACTCATTTCATAGTGAAGAAACTGAGGCATGAAGGGCTTTTAGGTACTTTGCCCAAGATCTTGAGGAAAGACTAGGGAGTCCAGCTCCAGAGTCCCTGATCTTAGCTACTATATCATATTATGTTGCTGTCACTATAGTGGATGGGATATCTGTTATTTTCACATCTCTACATCCATCCACCTTCTGGTAACAGTACCATTTTGGAGAAAATTGCCTCTCCCACATTGTGAGTAGTCTTGGTGAGTCCACCTACCAAGTTGTCCTTTAAAATTTGGTCAGTTTGCTCTTATCTCTGAAGAATTTGAATCTTGACTGGAGGCAAACAAAGATGGGGATGTGGTTGGATGATTTGTCCTGCAAGACCCTGAAGGGACTGCATTTGTTCCTGCAACATGGATCTTCAGAGAAACCTGGTCCCCAACTTTCTGAGCCTGGTTCTTCAGCTTTCCCTTTGATTATAAGAGTTCCCCACATCAAGGTTTTTCCCTTTTACTTAAACAAGCCAGAGTCCATTTCTGTTGCTCACAACCAAACTCTAACATACCATCATCATTAGTCCCTGGTCTATTACCAGCTAGCTGTGTGACCCTGGGCCACCTGCCTCAGAGCCTCAGTTGCCTAAGCTATGCAATTGAATTAGGAGGACCTCTATTTTTTAACAGCTCTAACATTCTTTAACTTGATTCTATGATTCCCTGGTCATACTATGTCTCCTGATTCTTACTATGTCTACAACTCCAATCCCCATCTCTAGGCAAAGATCTCTCTGCTTCTCTTTCAGGCCACAAAATGCCACCTATGCAGATTGGGTCCAACTGTTATTTACTTTCTCTAAACCCCAAGCCAACTCTCCACAGTGGCTACTTCAGACTTTCTCCTTTCTCCCAAGGCCCCCTATTCGATCCCAAATGGATGGTCTGGTCACTTGTTTTAGTAAGAATATTAAAGTGATTCATCATCTGGCTCACAGTGTCTCATTTATTTTCGTCTTTTCCCCAACACATCCCCCCCACCATCCACTCTCCACTCTTCTTCCTTCTTTCTCTCTAAACCATACCTCTTTCCTAAGATGCAGAGTGGAGTTCAACAAACAGGTATCTTTCACTTACCATGTTCTAGGCACTGTGCTAAGCACAGAGGACACAAAGATAAATATAACCAACCCTGCCCCCAGGAAGCATACAGTCTGTTTATGGAGGAATGTATAAATAGATAACAGCAATTAATGGGTAAGAGTTTAAACAGAGTTATTGAGGTGTTACAGGAGCACTGAGGAGGTCAGTACAGATTTCCTGTAGCTGATGAATGAACAGAAGTTGGCCAAGTGAAGAAGACTATGACAAGTAGATTGGAAAGAGAAAGCAGCATTAGTAGAAACAGAATTGTCAAAAATCATAGACCTCCAGTTAAGACCATGTCCACCAATACACTCCCCCGACTGGCACTTATGACCTCTATGCATGATTGCATCAGGTACCACAAAAGTCCAGCCAGGACACCCAGGTCATCCCCCATGCTCTGAACTCTCATTCTCCATATAGTTCTCAACAGCCCCTGTTCTACCCCATCTCCTAGCCCTCCCTAACTTTTGAAACCCATCATTGACCCTTCACTCATGTTTGGTCATCATTAAAATCCCTTTTTGGAACATTTCCTTCATTGCTTGCTTTACTAAAACTGGCTCTCCCCTGAAGATTTGCTTTCTCTGCAGCCTCCTCAAGTGGTAGCTACTTTCCAACTTCCCTGATCTCCAAACTTGGCATGGAGATAAGATAGAGTCCTCTTTGTTCCTATTGCTGCTTTAAGACCATTCTCAAACACAAAAACACAAAAAAAGTGTGACATCAGCATCACGGTGGAGTAAGCTTTCTGGGTAATCTCTCCAGTCCACCAAACAATGAAAAAGACATTCATACTCCAACAGAAGACATCAAAACACAACAGAAAAGATGTCTGAGAGACCCACACAGACATATGACAGAGGGTGGAGAGGCTAGATCCCCCACTCAGAGGAGGTGGAATGGGGTAAGAGAAAATTTCACTCCCTCCCCAAAATATTGCAATCTGGGAACATGGGCGGCCTCCAAAAGGGAAGGAACAGGGGAGAGGACATTCGTTCATAGTAACATTAAAGATCCCTGAGGGCCCTCACAGCCTAGATCCTGGAAGCCCCCTACCAGGGTGAAAGCTATCGTGGGTGGTGACCTCATCAGGCTAACACCCCAGGAGAGCAGATAATGAGAGCAGAGTGAGAAAACACCGAGAGCACACAGAAGAAAATGCCCCTCCCCACCCCCCCCACCCCCCCCACCCAGCACCAGCTCCAGTGCCTGGGATCTTGGTGGAAGGCAGAGGGCTCAGAATACATGGCTCTTGACCCCCACCCAGTGGCGATAGGCAGTAACTGAGACAAAATAATACCACAATGTGCTAAAACAGAGCCACACCCTCTAGCAGTATCAAAAATTATATTAAATCTCCAGACCAGAGAGGAAATGACAAGTACCCAGAAATCAGTCCTGAGGACACAGAAATATGTAATCTAAATGACAGAGAATTCAAAATAGCTATCGTCAAAAAACTCAATGAGTTAAAAGACAACATAGAGAAACAATTCAACGAGTTCAGGAGCTACTTCACAAAAGAGATTGAAACTACAAAGAAGAATCAATCAGAAATATTGGAGATGAAAGACACAATGGAAGACATAAAACAAAATATGGATTCCCTGAATGCACAAGCAGATATCATAGAGGAGCAAATCAGCATAATCGAGGATAGACATGTTGAAATGCTCCAGATAGGGGAGGAGAACTAAGACTAAAAAGAAATGAAGAAAGTTGTGAGAAATATTCAACTCAATTAGGAAATGCAACATAAGAATTATAGGTATTCAAGAAGGAGAAGAGGAGAAGAATGGAGCAGAAAGCTTGTTCAAAGAAATAATAGCAGAGAACTTCCCAAACCTAGGGAAGGAAATTCATGTGGAAGAGGCTGCCAGATCTCCTAAATATGTCAATGTAAAAAGACCTCCTGCAAGGCATGTAATAGTGAAACTGGCAAAAGTGAATGACAAAGAAAAAATACTAAGGGCAGAAAGGCAGAAGAAAATAACCTACAAAGGAATCCCTATCAGGCGTTCAACAGATTTCTCTGCAGAAACCTTACAGGCTAGGAGAGACTGGAATATCATAATCAAATCTTTGAAAGAAAAAACTTTCAGCCAAGAATACTCTATCCAGCAAAAATATCCTTCAGATATGATGGAGAAATAAAAACTTCCCCAGATAAACAGAAGCTAAGGGAGTTCATCGCCACAAGACCCCCTCTCCTACAAGAAATCCTCAAGAAGTCCCTCATACCTGCAAAAAAGAAAGGGGGGTAGAAATGGGCTACAAAGCACAGAATAAGGAGATAAATAGGTAGACAAAAATCAGAAAATTGTAGCTATACATCAGAACAGGTTAGCAAATACTCAAGCATAACATTAAAGATAAAGAAAACACCAAAAACAAAGATAATCTTGTCATTTTAACCACAAACTCACAACACAACATGGAATAAGATGTTACAAAAACAGCTTAGGAGGGGAAAGGAAAGGGACTCAATTGGTTAAGTATAATGAACTAAGAGGCCATGAGAAAACAGACTATCTTATCTATGAGATTTTGAATACAAAACTCATGGTAACCACTAAACAAAAAAACAGAACAGAGACACAAATAATAAATAAGGAGATAACAAAGAAAAACAACATAAAAAGCTTTATAACTCAATTGGTAGAACAAAATACACAGGATGAGAAAAAAGGCAATGCAGGAGAACCAGAAAATGAGTGATAAAATGGCAGCATTAAGCCCTCATATATCGATAATCACTCTAAACGTAAATGGATTGAATTCTCCAACAAACAGACACAGAGTGGCAAGATGTATTAAAGAACAAGACTCAACAATATGCTGCCTCCAGGAAACACATCTCAGCTCCAATGACAAACACAGGCTCAGAGTGAAGGGATGGAAGATAATACTCTAAGCTAATGGCAAACAAAAGAAATCAGGTGTCACAATACTTATATCAGACAAAATAGACTTCAAGATAAGACAGGTAAAGAGAGACAAAGGGGGAAGTATATAATGATCAAAGGGACACTCCACCAAGAAGACATAACACTTATAAATATCTATGCATCCAACACAGGAGCACAAAAGCACATTAAGCAACTATTAACAAACCTAAAGGAAGATATTAATAATACCACAATAATAGTAGGGGACCACAACACTCCACTCACATCAATGGACAGATCATCCAGACAGAGAATCAACAAGGAAACAGTGGAATTAAATGAAAAGCTAGACTAGACTTAATAGACATATATGGAACACTCCATCCAAAAACAGCAGAATACTTGGAATATTCTCAAGGATAGACTATATGTTGGGAAATAAGGCAAGCCTCTATAAATATAAGAAGATGGGAATAATAACAAGCATCTTTTCTGATCACAATGCTATGAAGCTAGAAATTAATTACAAGAAAAGAGCTGAGGAAAGGGGCAAAGATTTGGAGACTAAACAATATGCTATTGAACAACCAATGGATCATTGAAGAAATTAAAGGAGAAATCAAAAAATATCTGGAGACAAATGAAAATCATAACATACCATACCAACTCATGGGATGCAGCAAAAGCCATATTAAGAGAGAAATTCTTCGCAATACAGTCTCACTTTAACAAACAAGAAAAATCTCAAACAAGAAATCTCAAACTACACCTAACTGAATTAGAAAAAGAAGAACAAACAAAGCCCAAAGTCAGCAGAAGGAGAGAAATAATAAAAATCAGAGCAGAAATAAATGCAATTGAACCAAAAAGGTAGTAGAAAGGATCAATGAAACAAAGAGCTGGTTCTTTGAGAAGATAAACAAAATTGACAGTCCCCTAGCCAGACATAAAAAGAAAAAAAGAGAGAAAGCTCAGATAAATAAAATTAGAAATGAAAGAGGAGAAATAACAATGGATACCACAGAAATACAACAGATTATAAGAGAATACTATGAAAAGCTATATGCCAACAAAATGGACAATCTATAGGAAATGGATAAATTCTTAGACACTTACAACCTCCTAAAGCTGAATCAAGAAGAAATAGACAATCTGAATAGATCAATCACAAGTAAAGAGATTGAAAGAGTAATCCAAAGTATCCCAAAAAATAAAAGCCCAGGACCAGATGGCTTCTCTGGGAAAGTCTACCAAACTTTCAGAGGGGATTTAATACCTATCCTTCTCAAGCTATTCCAAAAAGTTAGGGAAGATGGAACACTTCCTAACACATTCTACAAGGCCAACATCACTCTTATACCAAAACCTGACAAGGACAACACAAAAAAGGAAAACTACAGGGCAATATTGCTGATGAATATAGATGCAAAACTCCTCAACAAAATATTGGCATCCCAAATACAGCAATACATCAAAAAGATCATACATCATGATCAACTGGGATTTATTCCCAGAACACAGGGATGGTTCAACATTTGGAAATCAATCAATACCTCACATTAACAAAATGAGAAATAAAAACCACATGATCATGTCAATAGATACAGAGAAAGCATTTGACAAGATCAAACGGCCATTTATAATAAAAACTCTTCTCAAAATGGTGATAGAAGGAAATTACCTCAACATGATAAAGGCCATATATGACAAACCCACAGCCAACTCATACTTGACGGGGAAAAACTGAACGCCATCCCCCTGAGAACAGGAACAAGACAAGGATGCTGACTACCACCACTCTTATTTAAAATAGTACTGGAGGTTTTGGCCAGAAGAACTAGGCAAGAGAAAGGAATAAAAGGAATCCAAATAGGGAGTGAAGAAGTGAAACTCTCACTATTTGCAGATAACATGATCTTATATATAGAAAACCCTAAAGAACCCATCAAAAAACTGTTAGAAATAATTAACAACTACGGTAAAGTTGCAGGGTATAAAATCAACTGACAAAAATCAGTTGCATTTCTATACCCTAATAACGAACTTACAGAAAGAGAACTCAAGGATACAATTCCATTTACAATTGCAACAAAAAGAATAAAGTACCTAGGAATAAATTTAAGGAGGTGAAGGACTTATACAATGAAAACTATAAGACGCTATTGAAATAAATAGATGATGACATAAAGAGACGGAAAGAAATTCCACACACCTGGATTGGAAGAATAAACATAGTTAAAATGTCCATACTACCCAAAGCAATCTACAGATTCAATGCAATCCCAATCAGAATCCCAATGACATTCTTCATGGAAATAGAACAAAGAATCCTAAAATTCATATGGGGCAACCAAAGACCCAGAATCACTAAAGCAATCCTGAAAAAGAAGAGCAAAGCTGGAGGCATCACAATCCCTGACTTCAAAATATACAAAGCTACAGTAATCAAAACAGCATGGCACTGGTACAAAAACAGGGGCACAGATCAATGGAACAGAACTGAAAGCCCAGAAATGAAACTGCACATCTACAGACAGGTAATCTTCGACAAAGCTGCCAAGAACATACAACTGAGAAAAAATAGCCTCTCCAATAAATGGTGTTGGGAAAACTGGACAGCTGCATGCAAAAGAATGAAAGTTGACCATTATCTCATGCCATATGCAAAGATAAACTCAAAACGGATCAAAGACTTAAACATAAGTCCTGAAACCATAAAATTCCTGGCAGATAATATAGGTAGTACAATCTTTGACATCAAACTTAAAAGGATCTTTTCGAATACCATGTCTTCTCAGACAAGGGAAACAAAAGAAAAAATAAACAAGTGGGACTTCATCAGACTAACGAGCTTCTGCAAGGCTAAATAAACTAGGATCAAAACCAAAAGACAACCCACCAATTGGGACAAAATATTTGCAAATCATATATCTAAAAAGGGGTTAATCTCCATAATATATAAGGAATTGACACAAGTGAACAACAACAACAAAAGAACCAGTCTGATCAAAAAATGGGTAGAGGATATGAACAGACATTTTTCCAAAGAAGATATACAGATGGCCAATAAACACATGAAAAGATATTCAATATCACTAATCATAAGGGAAATGAAAATAAAAACTACACTAAGATACCACCTAACACCTGTTAAAATGCTGTAATCACTAAGACTAAAAATAACAAATGTTGCAGAGGGTGTGGAGAAAAGGGAACCCTCATACGCTGCTGGAGGGAATGCAAACTGGTAGAACCACTGTGGAAAACAGTATGGAGATTCCTCAAAAAACTAAAAAGAGAACTACCATATGACCCAGCTATCCCACTACTGGCTATCTACCCAAACAACTTGAAATCCACAACCCAGAGTAACATATGTACCCCTATGTTCATTGAAGCACTATTCACAATAGCCAAGACATAGAAACAATCCAAGTGCCCATCGACTGATGATTGGATAAAGAAGATATACAATGGAATACTACACAGCCATAAAAAAAGACAAAATTGCCCCATTTGCAACAACATGGAAGGACCTGGAGGGAATTATGCTGAGTGAAATACGCCAGACCGAGAAAGACAAACACAAGATGATTTCACACATATGTGGAATATAAAGAAACTTATGGACAAAGAAAACAGTTCAGCGGTTACCAGGGGAAGGGTGGTGGGAGGTGGGCCCAGGAGGTGAAGGGGAGCACCTACATGGTGACAGACAAGAAATAATGTACAACTGAAATTTCGCAATGATGTGAACTATTATGAACTCAATAAAAAAAACAGCTTTTCATTTGTTGATTTCATGTCAACAGACTGTCACCTACCATCCCCTCCTTACTGCAATCAGCTACAACTTTTAGGTCATTCTTTCTCAGTCTTTTATGATTTTAGTTCCCAGCTCACTGTCACTCCTTCCAACACAATCTTACTGCAATTTACTTTATTTTCATTATCCATGTGGATGATGTTCTATCATCTACTACTTTGCTATCTCATCTCTTCAGTGACCTTCTCTGTTCTCCCCCTCCTTAATCACCTGCTCTCATGCTCATTACCTGGGCCTTGTCAATACCAATAACAGAAACTTCTTCACTATCTCAGTCTCAACAATCCCCCTCTCTGACCATCACCCAATACCTTTCCTGCTCAGTAGGTAACCCAATTCCAACAATCCCACTGGACCATGCATTGATCTTACTCTCTGTATCCCCATGTCCTCCTCTCCCCCCTTACCCAGTGCTGTGGTCTGAGTGTTTGTGTCCCCCCCAGATTCATATATTGAATTCTTAATGCCCAATGTAATGGTGTTAGGAGGTGAGGCCTTTGGGAAGTGCTTAAATCATGAGGGTGGTGCCCTCATAAATGAAATTAGTGTTCTTTTATAAAAGAGACCACAGAGAGTTCCCTAGCCCCTTTCACCATATGAGGATACAACGAGAAGCCTGTGATCCAGAAGAAGGCCCTCACCTGGTCATGCTGGCACTCTGATCTCAAACTTCCAGCCTCCAGAACGATGAGAAATAAATTTCTGTTGTTTATAAGCCACCCAGTCTCTAGTATTTTATTATAGCAGCCCAAAATGACTAAGAATGGACTACAACACCCAGCTTAACTTCCTTAGTCCATCACTACAATCACTTTCTCGCATATACCTTCAGATTTCTGGAACTCACCTGGAAACATTTCTACGCTGATTAAATTCAATTTTCAACCCACTTTATACCTGCATCCAAGCAAACTAAACCTTGGTGGAGAAAACTACATGATCATGCTGATTAGTCTACAAATTTGTGACTACAAATCTTAAGTAGATCTTCAGTATTGCCCAAAAATCCTATGATACTTACCGGGTCCATTCAATCTCCCAGTCTCCTAGATGAATATTTTATACCTTCTCTTCTCAAACCGCCAGAGTTTCTTCCCATCCTTACCCCCAATTGATAATTTTGTTCCATTTCACTAATTAGAGCCAGCTAAAGAGAATTTCCATGACCTCTCACCACCATATCTACTACCAATATCTGCAGCACATACTACACTGTCCCTTTTGTTCCTAGATGAATTGCTCCTGCTCCTATCTAAAGTCAATTCCGCCATTTATTCTCTGGGTCCTACCCACTCTTGCTTACTCAAGGATATTACCAAAGCAACTATTTCCCCTTCTGCTGCATCTGATTTTTCCCTCTCTACCGAATCATTCCAAAAGGACACTTACCGTAACTTCTTTCAATCTTTTTAAATTTTTTTTCTGGTTTTACTGAGAAACAATTGACATAATCACTGTATAAGTTTAAGGCAAATGGCATGATGGTTTAATTTACATATGTTGTGAAATGATTACCACAATATGTTCAGCCAACATCCATCTTCTTATATAGATACAATAAAAAGAAAAAAAAGAATAAAAAGAAAGAAAAAAGGAAAAAAATTTCTCCTTGTGATGAAAACTCATGCAGTTTACTTTCTTAACGACTTTCTTATATATCACAAAGCAGTGTTAGCTATAGCCATCATATTGTATATTATATCCTTAGTCATTATTTATTCTACAACAGGAAGTTCATGCCTTTTGACCACTTTCCTCCAATTTCCCTTCCTCCTACCCCTATGCCTCTAGTAGCCACAGGTCTGATCTGTTTCTATGAGGTTTTTAGGTTTTTTTGGATTCTTCATATAACTGAGATCATATGGTATTTGTCTTTCTCTGTCTACCTATTTCACTTAGCATAATGCCTTCAAGCTCCATCCATGTTGTTGCAAATGGAAGGATTTCCTCACTTTTTATGGCTGAATAATATTCCACTGTACATACACACCACAACTTCTTTATTCATTCATCCATCAATGAACAGAGGTTATTTCCATGTCTTGGCTATTGTAAATAATAGTGCTATGAACAAGGGGGTACAGATTATCTCTTTGAGTCAGTGTTTGCATTTTCTTTGGATATATTCCCAGAAATGGAATTACTGGATCATATGATGGTTCTATTTTTAAATTTTTAAGGATCCTCCCTACTGTTTTCCATAGTGGATGTACCAATTTACAATCCCACCAACAGTGCACAAGAGTTCCCTTTCTCCACATCCACACCAGCTTTTATTATCTCTTATCTTTTTGATGATGGCCATTCTAACAGGCATGAGGTGATATCTCATTGTGGTTTTAATTTGATCCCCCTAGTGACTAGTGATGTTGAGCATCTTTTTATGTACCTGTTGGCCTTTCAAATATCTCCTTTAGAGAAATGTCTATTTAGGTCCTTTTCCCTCTTTGTAATTGGCTTACTTGGGGTTTTTTTTGCTATTGAGTTGTATGAGTTCTTTATATATTTTGGATATTAATCCTTTACCAGATATATAGTTTGCAAATATTTTTTCCCATTCCATAGGTAATCTTTTCACTTTGTTGATGGTTTCATTTGCTATGCAGAAGCTTTTTACTTTGATATAGCCCACTCATTTATTTTTTATTTTGCTGTCTGTGCTTTAGGCGTCATATCCAATTTCTTTCCATTTTGACTCCATGTCCCTTTTGATCCATCCTTCTCCTTCTCTGCTCCCTTTTCAACCTAACTCTTAGAAGGAGTTGTCTATAACATTATCTCCAATTCCTCTTCTTCCATTATCTTTTTTAATTGAGATATAATCATATATCATAAAATTCACCATTTTGAAGTGTACAATTCAGTGGTTGTACTATATTCACAAGGGTGTACAACTATCACATTATCTAACTGCAAAACATTTTCATAATTAAAAAATCCATCTCATTAGCAGTCGCCCCTCATTTTCTCCTCCTCCTAGACTTTGGCAAGCACTAATCTACTTTCTGTCTCTATGGATTTGCGTATTCTAGACATTTCACATAAATGGAATCATACAATATGTGGTCTTTTGTGTCTACCTTCTTTCACTTACCATAATGTTTTTGAGGTTCACCCCTGGTGTAGAAGGTGTAACTACTTCATTTCCCAGTCTCTTTTTTGAGACTACGCCAATCAGTGTTTGCCTCCACTGAAACTGCTATGATCAGTCTCCTTCTTGCTGCAAAATCTAGTGACTAAGTCTCAGTCATCATCTCATTCAATCTGTCAGCAGGATTTGACACAGGTGATCCTCCTCCTTGAAATACTTTCTTCACTTGGTTTCCAGGACCCCACATTCTCCGGGATTTCCTTCTACTTCACTGGTCACTCCTCCTAGGTGTCCTTTGCAGGTTCCCTCTTAACTTCCTGATTTCTAAATGTTCAAGTCCCATAAGTTCAGTTCTTGAATCTCTTCTCTTTTCTCCTCTGTCTGTCTTCATTCTCTTAGGGATCCCATCTAGTCTTGTGGTTTTAAATTACATCTGCATGCTGACAATCCTCAAACTCATATTTCTCATGAGAACCTCTTCTCAACTCCAGACTTGGAACTTTCTCAAGATATTTACTTGAATGTCTAAAATCATCAGATTCTATAGATCTAAAATCCAACTCCTGAAGTCTCCACCAAACCCTGCTTTTACTATGTCAATTAATGTAACTCTGTCCTTCCTAGTGCTCAGGCCAAAACCTTTGCCTTCATCCTAGATTCCTCTTTCTTTCAAACATCCACATTAAGAAAATTCTCTTAGCTCTACCTCTAAAACATCCACAACTAGAAATTTCTCACTATCTTCACCCCACTCATCCTAGACCAAAGCATTATCTTGGATTATTGCAATGATGCCTTAACTGGTTTCTCTGTTTTAAACCATTGCCCCTACCCCCCAACACTAGTTTCAACACAGCAGCCCAAACATCTTTTTAAAAACTAAGTCAGATCATATCATACCTCTGCTCAAAATCCTCCAAATGACTTTGTATCTCAGAGTAGAACCAAAGTTCCTTACAATGGCTGACAAGGTCCTACACAAAATGACCCTCACTACCTCTCTGACTTCATCTACTGCTCTTAGACACCTCCCTCACTCCATTACAGCCAAAGTAGCTATTCTTTGAATATTTCAGGCACACTTCTGCCTCAGGACCTTTGCACTTGATGTTCCCCTTGCCTGGATTTCTCTTCCCCCAGATTACCTGAATAATATACTCACCTTTCCAATTCTTCAATCAAACTAATTCTCAGTCTTCTTTTAACTTTCTTTCTATTCACCAGTCCTCCCTGTACCCCTTCCTCACCCTATTTTTCTCTACACCACATTATGTTATATACTGTATATTTTACTTGTGTGTCTATTGTATATCTGTGCCTTCTAGAATATTAGCTCCACACAGGCAGGAATTTCTGTATGGTTTGTTCATTAATGTGTCCTGGAACCTGGCTCAGTGCCTGACACATAGTAGATACTTGATAAATATTCGTTGAATGAGCAAATGAATGAAGTGCTTGAAGCTCAGCTGAAACTGGAAATGTTAAACTTATAGCCTCATGTTTTTCATCAGTATATGGAGGCAGAGAAGGTGGAATTGTAGAATTAATTAAAGTTTGCTGAACAAGCATGTTGAAAGAGGGGAGTATATAAGAGTTGTGATTATTAGTGATAAAGTGGTTCATGGGATCACCATGGAAACCAGTCTTGGTAAGTGAAAAAAAAATGAAACCACAAATGGAAGAGAGAGAGCAGGTAAAAACTGAGTATTTTAGAGTATAGAGAGCTCTGTGAGGTTGAAGATTGGATGAAAGACTTAGAAAGATAGGGGACTGTGGTCACAGAATGGGATTCAGAGTTCAAACATCAGAGGTATGCCTATTATTGACTTTAACAAGGTCCAGTGTGTCCAGATGTGAGTGACTAAGATGGAACAGAGCAGCTCACTAGAGATGAGAAAGTGAGGCTGGGGTGTGGAAAGGGGCATCTCTATAGACATTGAAGGACCTCAGGTTCCTGGAAGAAGTTGGCCTAAAGTCAAAAATTATCACACTAGCTGTATGACTTGGCTATTAACTTAACATCTATGCCTCAGTTTCCCTGTCTAGAAAATCAGGGTAATATTACTATCTACCCCAGAGAGTTATTATGAGGCTTAAATGAGTTAATATTTGTAAAGCCCTTAGAACACTGCCTAGCACATAATAAGTACTGTTTTAATACTAATAATGCACAAGATTCCAAAGTCTTCATGAATTCAAGAGCATGAGCCAATTAGGCAGCTCAGGATATGACAGTGATATCACAAGAGAGCAGGGACTTCAAAGGAGCAGGCAAGCAATGCCACAAAGACTGGGAAAGTGACATAAACAGCTAGACAAAGGCAGGTGCATACGAACATGTTGGGTTAGCAGTGGAATCTGTGGTGAGCTAAAAAATGCCACTTTAGCTCACCTTGAGCCAGCCATTGCCTGCAGGAAAATAATCCCTGTGTCATCGAAACTCCTGGTTTTTCCAACAGAAGCCAGAAATTCCATTTTTATATGAAATCTCCCAGTTATGAAAAGTTAACTAAAATTTATAAAATATTGTATGTCCCAAAACGTTAGCAAACCACCTTTGACCCAGTGGCCACTAGTCTGAACTCCTTGCTTTACAGGAAGGTGAAAAATGATGGATTGGAAGAAGGATGTCATCCCATCCTTCCTGTCCCATGACCCTTGGGATATAGAAGGAGAAAATATCTTGGCAGGCAGGTGGTGGTTTCAGTTAAAGTCACAAAAGAGGAGGAAACTTTAAATGAAGAGGCTGAAGAGATAGAAAGTCAAGGACAAGAGCAGAGGACAGGGAAGGGAATCAGGGGCTTACATTTCAGGCAGTGACGAAGCATGACAAAGATGAGAGGACAGAGGGATTAAGCACCTTAAGTTCCAAATGGAACCTTGGCATCAAGTCCAGGCAGGTGACAGGTGACAACCTCCCAGATGCACTAATTCTTGAGGAAGCCATCCCCCACATTACACCTGCCCTCACCAACATCTTTAATTTCCCTCCAAGGGCTTCTCCCTTCCATTTCCCAAATATATATCATTCTCTCTATTCCAGAAATCATCTTCTGTTGAGGTATTAATATAACTTTAAGTAAGCATATTCACCTCTTTTGGCCATTTCTTCTCTCCCTCTCCACAAGCCCTTCTTTTCCTTGTCACCATTTGGTCCTTCCCTAATTTCAGTCCTTATCTCTTTCTTTCTCTTTCTTTTTCTCTTGGAAAGTCAGTCATTCTCAGGCCATAACTGCTGCTTCTTACCTATAGTTCCCAAATCTGCACCACACTGAAGGCCAATTCCATATTTTCAATTGCCCCTTCTACATGAGAAGTTGTTATCTCAGTCCATAAGCCTCCTAAGCAAAGGAGCAGTAATTTATTCATTAACATTTGTATTCCGGCACCTACTCTACTGTCTACTAGGTGGTAGGTACTAAACATTTGTTAAATAAATGAATGCCTCAAATGTATCTCCAGTTCATATTCAATATGACCAACAGTTAATGATTTTTCTAAATGTTTGTAAACACACACAAGCAAGTATGTTCATGTCTGCGTATGTGAACCAAAATGTAAACAATCACTATTAACATGTGTTAGAACCACATTAACTTCTAATTTTTATCCATAATTTTCTGCATTACTTGAATCTTTATAATCAATACATATTGCTTTTAAAATCTGGTCAGGAGCTATTTTCCTTTTTTTTTTTAAAGGAAAGAAATACTATTATTATCTTCAAATCAAAATGACCTCCACTGTTCTCATACCTGGGCTTTAAACATTGGCGGTGTCTTTAAAGCCTCCCTCCCTTGTACAACCACATTCCGTCAATGACGAAGTCCTGAGGGTTCCTCCTGCACCATTTCCCTTAGACTTATTCTCCTGCTTCCCATTTGACCTGCCTCTATTTTTCGCTTGGACTGCCAACACCTCACACTTGCCCTATCAACCACGTTAGGGAACGTCCTGCTGGAGCATAAATAATATAAAATCCTAGCGGCATCTGATGGCAAGGATTTATTTCTCCTTCACGTTATATGTCCATTATAGGTTCGTTGAGGGTTCTGTTCCATGTCTCCTCACTCCAGGACCCAAAGTCTATGGAGCAGCAATATCCGGAACGTTACCGTCACTGGAACAGAGGAAAAGAGACCTCAGGAGGATCTCACAGTCAATTGCTTTCACCTGGAGCTGACATACATCTGCTCACAACACACTGGCCAGAATTATTCACATGGCCTCCCCAACTACAAGGGAGCCAGGAAGTGGAATCCTGCCACGTGCCCGGGAGGGGGAGAACTGGAAATATTTGGCAGACAGAACTAATATCTACCACACTTGTTGAAAAAGCCTCTAGACTGACTCTCCTGCCTCAAAGCTACCCTGTTTACCAGGCCACCTGGGTCACTGGATTTAGAGTCACAAAGATGGGGCTCCAGTCTTAACCTCTCATTTATTAGCTGAGTGACCACAGTGATTTAATTTCCTCAGACAACTTTTTAACAATTCTCCCTAGCTAGATCCCTGAGACTATATGAAATATGAGATGGGAACTGCTGCACACGTTTATAGTAATAAGTTGAATTAACCTAATACAACATTAATTCAGTAGCTGGCTCATGAAGCTAGCAGCATGTGTGATTTCACTTCTTATGATGCCTTAGGTGTCCCAGTGTTGGAGATGGGAGGGGAGGTGTCTCCAGTGAGGCCTCCTCAGTGCTGTTAAGCACTTCCTGAGCTCTGATACTGAGGATTGCTGTTGGGCGCCCTGCTTCATGCCTTTCTCGGAATGCTACTCCCATCACTCAGCTTAGCGTCCCCTGCCTCTTTGCTGTGAAACCCTCAGATCACAGGCCTAAATACCTCCTGGGCTTGAGGAATGAAGGGGAGTTATTTCTTTCCACTACAACAACCATCTTTTCCCCTTTGTAACGTACTCTTGCTCTCTTCTCTTCCTTATGAAATTTCCTTTGCTGCCTGGAGAAGTACTCTCTTCCCAAAGGCATCTGACCTCCATGGAATCTCCCTGTGTTGTCTCCCACCATAATCCATGCAATGCTGCCCCATGCTGACAATCCCCAGGTTACACCTATGGCACGATGCTTATCCTCGCCTCTGAAATTTGCTCATGCTGTTCTCCACTCCGTGAAAACCATCCCACATCTTCTCTTACTTTTCAAGCTCCACTTCCTCTATACTCTTCCTTGCTACCACCGTCCAAGCTTAGAAGCTGATTTTTCTACATTTAATGCTTAAATATTGGCATGTGTTACTTCCTTCCAAATTGCTTCACATGAATCTATTTTGCATCTCCAACAATTTTCTAGTGATTTCCAATGCATTCCATTCCTGTGGGCTTCTTTGACCTCCCTCTGAGATGCAAAGACTGATTGAAGAAACCCAAGCCTAGGCTTAGAAGAGAAACAATTTCCTTCAGCCCCTGACTACATAACCACAACTATTCAGGGATCAGCCTGCTCACCCCACAGGGGAGAGCCCTTTAAACATCGCATGTCATCTTGAAACTCAACCCAACAGCTACATCAGGTGAGTCACCTTCAAAACACAAAGGAAAGGTCAGTTGCTCCATGGGGTGCCAAGGCCTTGATGTTACCACCAGTGATTCCCAAAGGTCAGGACCGAGAGCAGCTATTCCCCAGTTTTCAAAGCTAGGCTCAGGCACCCAGCTGTAGACCCAGGCGTGGTGTGAGGATGCAGATTCCTGAAGGATGCCCTTGAAAGCAGCCAGTTGTGCATGAAGAAAGCAAAAAGAAACATATGCATCTTTGTTGAAACTTGCTCTAGAGGAACACAACATCCATAACTGCAGCACCACAGAGACAGACAGATCATGCCTGGGGCTTGAGGCCTTAATGCAATCTTCCCAGCTGGAGGAGCCACAACGAATGGTTAAGATCTCTAAATCTGATAACACACCAGAAACGAGATGAATTCCCAGAACACAGCAATTGCTGGAGGGTTTGCAGACATGTAAGCCAAACAGATGGAACCTGGTGGAAGTGTGGTGAGGCCTCAGAGACACACAAGCATCACAGCTCCCCAGAAAAGAAGCACATTATGTCAACCACAGAGGCATTGCATCCTCACCAAGATACTAGTGTTGCTTTGAAACCTGCCCCATTCAAGAGAAGCAAAGAAACATACCATGGGTAATTGTCCAATATTTTGAGGGGAAAATGTGTCTCAAATTATGGACCTTTTATTTCTCCTTTCTACCTAATTTCCACTCACCATCTGTGTGGATCTCTCTGTCAAACAAAAGAGAGAAGTGCTAGAATCATCTGTGTCTGCTTAGTAGGTTGACGGGCTCATCAGGGGACTGGCCCAACAGACACGCTCTTTCCAATAGTTGCCAAATTTTCTAAAGGGGGAAATCTACAAATGATACTACCTTGAAACCGATTCATAGCAAAACATGTTTCCTCCATGTTTTCTTTATCTTTAGGGGCATATTGGTAGTTTAATTTTTACTGAGTTACAATTGTAGTAAGGTAATTTATTTTAGAAATCTTCCAATTTAGAGAAACTAAACAGACTGTCGTCTTTTTTTCCTGTAGTTTTTTTTATGTGTGCAATTTTCCTTGAGTTTTCTTTTATCTTTTAATGCTTCACCAAAGAACAAATAACAAGAATAACAACAACAAAAACACAATCCGTCTTGTGGATAAGCAGCTGTTGAAAAGTACAAGAATTTGTACTGATGTGACAGAAATCATTCTGCAAAAAGGTACTGTACATTGTGGATGGTGACTTTTGGATGCTGTGACTTACTAAGAGGAATAATCAGTTAAAGGATGGTGTTGGGAGAAAAATTGAAAAGAAATAAATCTCCATTTTCAGTTTTTATTTTCCAGTTAACCAATGCAAGCGTTCCTTTAAAAAAAATGTTTAAAAGAAGAAGCATAAAGAGTTTTTATTCTAGGAATCCATCTTTCAGGTTCTGGTCCCCAGTTCTTTCCATCTCAATTTGTAAGTCACAAAGGCCAGATACATTTGGCAATAACAATCTTTCATTTATATACATTGTAGAGAAAAATTTCTAGGTAGTAGTTGATCCTTTATCCTGTGAGCCTCAGAAATACATGCAGCAGACATAATCCCAGGAAAAGCCTCAAAGTTGAGCCATAGTTCTGTCCCAAAGGCAAAGACTTATTTTAGAAATGGTCCATATGGCTCCACTTTTGAGCTTTTATTACTGACAGGCAGCTACAGGGAGCCAGATGGGTGACGTAGGTAGCATTCCAACATCACAAATCTTCTTAATTAAATTAAATTTTAAAAAGAGAAACTTCAAAACTAAATGTAATGGGATACGATTATCTTACAAATCACATAGGCCATGTGCCTTGCTGCTTATTTTATTTGAGTCCTTTTATTGGTACATAGTTATTAACTGGGATTGTGGGGTACTTTAGATGCAATCATACAGTTCATAATATTAGTGGAATGTTAAGTACCTATTGTGTGATTATGAAATGGACTTTCCTGTGTTGGGCAACATAAATGGGGAAAAAAAACAAATATAATCAAAATATCCCATCCTAAACAAATAAGAAGGCTATACAATTAGGATTATGTTTTGTGCATACATCAGAAAATTCAAATAACAGTGCTTAAAAAAAGTAAAAGAAGTTTAGGGATTGGTGGTCCAGGGCTGCGATGGAATCCCCAGGGTCATCGAGGACCCGGCCTCTTTCAACTCTTTGTGCCATGATCCCTGGTGTATGGCTAAGTGCACTTAGAGCATCCTTAGTGCATCCTTAAGGATGGCTTCATGGTCCAAGCTGGCTGCAGGTACACTTCTGTGTGCCAAGCCAGAAGAAAGAGGATGGTAGACAGGGTAAAAATGGCACACTTCCCAGTTAGGTCAGTCCTCTTTACAAGGCTTCTTCAGAAGTTCCAACTAATAACTTCTGCGTATATTTCATTGGTCACCATTGGTAGCAAGGAAAACTGGGAAATATAGACGTTTTAGCTAAGTACATTGCTGCCTTCCAAAAACTAGGAGTCTGTGAAGGAATGTGGAGAGAACAGATATTGGTGAGAGAACTGAAAGTCTCCACCACAGGGTCAAAGAGTCACGGAAGTGAGTATGACATGGGGGCCGGGATACCCAAAGGCCCTTGTGGAACAAACACCCCATAAAAGGGCAATAATGTCTGGGCAAACATAAGAAAGGTTAGAGGAATTCCAGAGTTCGAGGGTCAGAGGATTTCTGATAAGGAATAAAGGAGTCACTGTTCAATTGCTTATGGTCGCGTTGCCCTGACTCTTAACCATCCACAAGGTCAAGAAACAGAGTAAAACCATGAAGTCTCCATGCCAAGTGAGGCATCTCTCAACCACCTGGGAGATGGTAAGCTGTCCTGACTCTGCAGTTTCATGTCTTCCCTAAGATGCAGCTTTTAGAGACCACATGAGGGCCCAGCACCTAGAACGAATCTGAGACAGGCACCTGCCGTTGCATCCATTGTCTTCTCCACTGATTGACCCTCAAGGCTACAGAGTTCCATTGATAAGTAAGAGCCCATGAGTCATGGAACAAGGAGGATCTTCCCCCACCTCCCAGCTGCCCACTATACTCCAAGAGATGGACCTCTGCCTTGAGAGGCTGGATGTGAAGAGTGCATACCTGACTAGCCTGGCTGGGATGGGAGGTCGGGCCAACCAATAAGGGGTTAGAATAAGCTCTTCTTACTGCTCGAGCAGCTATGCCCTGCCTTGGAGTTCTCTGAGGTTCTGAGGACATAGGCTGAATTCAAAGTCAGATGTTTCAGGAAGACCAGAATTGTAAGGTCTCTGAACCCAAACAAAAGGCAATGATAAAGAAGAGGCCCAGGGTACCCAGAACATCTAGCATTCAGATCATGAGGTTTATAACCAGGTAGAGACCAGAACTTGAGGGGTCTAGTCACTACCTAGGGCTCATTCATACTGTCTTAGAAGGTGGTTTACACCTTCCCAACCTTTGCTCAAATCTCCTTTCCTTCAGGAAGGGACTCCCCTTCTCTTCCCTTCCACAGGGATTATTCCAAACATTAAGAACTATATTAGTTTCCTAGGGCTGTCATAACAAAGTACCACAAACTAGGAGGCTGAAAACAAGGGAAAACTATTCTCTCACAGTTCTGGAGGCCAGAGGTCCAAAACCAAATCTCAGCGAATTTGGTTCCTTCTGGAGGCTCTGAGAAAGAGTCCTTTCCATGCTTCTCTCCCAGTTTCTGGTGGCTGCTGACAATTCTTGCCATCCCTTGGCTGGTAGATACATGACTCCAGTCTCTGCCTCTGTCTTCACATGGCCTCCTCCTCTCTGTGTCCCTATGTCTTCTCCTTTCCTGTCTCTTATAAAGACACTCTGTCTTCTCCTTTCCTGCCTCTTATAAAGACACTCTGTCATTGGTTTTAGGACCCACTCTAAATCCAGGATGATTTCATTTTAAGATCCTTAACTACATCTGCAAAGACCCTATTGCCAAAGAAAGTCACATTCACAGATACTGGGGGTTAGACTTGGACATATCTTTTGGGGGCCACTATTCAACCCACTACAAGAAATAAAAATAAAATAGCACACATGAACTAGTTTCTTTCATCCATCAGAATTTTTTTTTTTTTTTAAGATTGGCACCTGGGCTAACAACTGCTGCCAATCTTCCTTTTTTTTATTTTAAGGATTGGCACCTGGGCTAACTGTTGCCAATCTTTTTTTTTTTTTCCTGCTTTATCTCCCCAAACCCCCCCCTGTACAGAGCCATATGTCTTAGTTGCATGTCCTTCTAGTTGTGGGATGTGGGACGCCGCCTCAACATGGCCTGATGAGCGGTGCCATGTCTGTGCCCAGGATCTGAACCCTGGGCCACCAAAGTGGAGTGTGCGAACTTAACCATTCGGCCATGGAGCTGGCCCTGATCCATCAGGATTTTTAAATACGAGGTACCCAAAACTGTGATCTTAATAGTGTTAATGCTTTGAACCCCTAATACAACCTTTCCTTTCTGCCAAAATACATATGGAGACATCAGAAAAAAATAAAAATAAATCATATAATCACAGAAACTGAAAACAAGTTAGCAACTTTCTGCCAGAATCTTGGAGAATGCCCACCAACTTTAAGGCCTATAGAGCTTGTTTGAGAAAAGTAATCAGTGGTTTACAAACTGTCCTCTGAAACCAAGAGCCCCACTAGTCTGGAAGTGGCAGTGTGTTGGGAGGTCTGACCACTCCCAGGTCTGATGACTCGCCAGGAGGACTCTCAAGACTCAGCACCTAGTCACACCCAGAGCTATGATTTGTCACAGCTAGAGGATACCAGGCACAATCAGCAAAGGGAAAAGGCATATGAAGTGAAGTCAGGCATAAGTTCCCAAGGGACCTCCCCCAGTGGAGTCACACAGGATGTGCTTAATTCCCTCAGCAACAAGCTGTCACAACATGTGTGAAATGTTGTCAACCAGGAAAGCTTGTTAGAGACTGAGTGCTCGGGACTGTTACTGGGGGATGTTCCCATAGGCAGCCCCCTGCCTGGTACATACTCAGATTGCAGACTCACAGAAGGCAGGGACATGTTCAGCATAAACCATATTGTTAGTATGCAAACTTTTGAGCCACACGGAGCCACTCTTATCAGTTCTCGGTGGGAATCCTCCAGAAATCGAAGTTTCCAGATGCCAGCCAAGGGCCAAGCTTGCAAGAAGGTCTTTTCAAGGATAGCAGTTTAGTTCTGCCATGTTAACTCTTTTCTGCAAAGGTAGGCTGAGAATAGATTTTGCCCTCCCTCCCCTGCTGACTGCCCCTGGCTGCGAGATGTGGAGCATCAGAAAACAGCAGCCATCCCCAGGCTCTGCAGAATGCTCTTGGAGGCGGGGAAAGTTTGGGTCTCGCCTTTACACCCCCAGTGCACCTTTCTGTCTATGTCCATTTAGAGACTGAGCCTACATTGCTCAGAGGGTAACATAGGAGAGGAAAGGGGGAGTGGAGACCCCTTGCTTTCTAGGAGATAGGGTCTCTACCCATGACACACTCTATGTAGGAGCAGGGTCATGTGTGGCCTTGGCACATACCCATGGTGCAGACTCTAAGTACCGGGAGGAAACCTGTACCAGCACTCTGTACCAGCACTAAGCAGACAATGAAGGCAAGCCACCCTTAGCCTCTCTTTTGGAAAACACAAAGTCTGATAATCTGGTTACCTACAAAGGAAGTAAACCTTCTGTTCTACAATTCCAAATATTACAAAATAGAAAAATAACAGTGATTTCTAACTATTTAGAAATAGGCCTCATCAAGTAAATAATGAAAGCTATAGACCCTCTAACAAGAAAAATGAACTCATACTTATGCAATACTCTGCCATAACTATTTCAAAAGTTTCGCAGACACCCCTCACCCCAAATCTCAAATCCATGTTTAGAGCCTCATAGAGCCTCAGAGCCCCGGTTTTTAATGGAAAAGGCAGACCTAGTCAGATTGTTGTTCAAATTTGAAACCGATGGAAAGACATTCTTATAAATGCAATTATATGAAAATATTTATTCATTCAACAAATGTTAAATACTCACAATGTTCCAGTGCCAGGGAATCAGTGTGAATAAGCAGACAAGGCACTTGCTTTTGTAGACTTTATGCCGTATTGGAGGGATCCAGACCTAAGTAGGAAAGCACATGAAAGCATAAGATAATTTCAGGTAACTGCTATGAAGAAGGGCCTCCATGAGGAGGCGCTCACATTTGAGTCAAACGACAAGAAGGATCAAAACAAGTGAAAATCCAAATACAGAGCATTCCAGGCAGTAGAAATAGCAAGTACCAAGGTCCTGAGCCTTGGAAATGAGCCTGTTATGTTAGAAAACAGAAAAGAAGGCCAGAGAGTGAGGGTCAGATAGTAGGACATGAGGTAGCTGAAGGGGCTGCCAGATCTTGAAGGGCTCCAGGGGCCATGGCATCCTGTTTAGCTTATACCCTAAGTATAGGGTTATTGCTGTTGAAGGGTTTTAAGAAAGGGAGTAAGCTTCTCTGTTTTGCATTTTTCTCCAATTTTTTTATTGTGGTAAATATACATATCATAAAATTTACCAGCTTAACTATTTTTAAGTGTACAGATCAGTGGTATTAAATACATTCATATCGTTGTGCAACCATCACCACCATCCATCTCCAGAAGTCTTTTTATCTTGCAAAACTGAAATTCTACACCCATTAAATAATAACGCTCCATTCACCCCTGCCCCCCTGCTCCTGGAAACCACCCTTCCACTTTCCGTCTCTATGATTTTGACTACTCTAAGTATCTCATACAAGTGGAATTGTACAGTATTTGTTTTTTTGTGACAGGCTTATTTCACTTAGCATAATGTTCTCAAGGTTCATCCATGTTGTAAGATATGTCAGAATTTCCTTCCTTTTTAAGGCTGAATAAATTCCATTGTAGATATATTTCTGTTATTTTACTATTTATTTTTTATATGACTTACAGCTTTTCTTGTCCCTTATTTCCTTCATTAATGTCTTCTTTTTGTTTAGTTGACTTTTTCTAGTGAAATATTTAAATTTCTTTCTCATCTCCTTGTGTATGTTCTATAGCTATTTTCTTTGTGGTTACTATGGGGATTACATTTAGCATCCTAAAGTTATAACACTCTAATTTGAATTTATGCCAGCTTAACTTCAAAAACATACAAAAACTCTACTCCTTTATAGCTCCCTCCCTACCCCTCTCAGTTGTTGATGTCACAAAACTGTATCATTATACACTGTGTGTCCAAAAACATAAACTAATAATTCTTTAATGAATTAGTCTTTTAAATTACGCAGAAGACAAAATTTGGAGTTACAAACCAAAATTACAATAATATTAGCTTTTAGGCTAATAGTTGTTTTTTTAAAAAAAAAAATGTATTAGTCTCTTAAACGATATAGAAAACAAAAAGTAGAGTCACAAACTGTTGTTCCGATGATACTACCTTTTATAATTGCCTATATATTTAATTTTATTGAGATCTTTATTTCTTCATATGGCTTTGAGTCCAGTGTCCTTCCATTTCAACCTGCAGAACTTGCTTTAGCATTTCTTGCAAGACAGTTCTAGTAGTAAAGAACTCCATCAGCTTTTGTTTATCTGGGAAGGTCTTAATTTTTCTCATTTTTAAGGAACAGTTTTGCCTGATACAGAATTCTTGGAGGACAAGTATGAGTTGTTGGGTTTTTGTTTGTTTGTTTAGGTGAGGAAGATTGTCGCTGAGCTAACACCTGTGCCAATCTTCCTCTGCTTTGTACGTGGGACGCTGCCACTGCATGGCTTGACGAGTGGTGTGCAGGTCCATACCTAGGATCCAAACTGGTGAACCCCAGGCTGCCAAAGCAGAGAATGCAAACTTAACCACTATGACACCAGGGTGGCCTGAATTGGTTTTTCTTTTCTTTCTTTCTTTTTTTTTTTTTAACATTTTGACTATATCAAACAACTGCCTTTTGGCCTCCAAAGTGTCTGATGAGAAATCGGCTGATAATCTTATTTAAGATTCCTTGTACGTAATGAGTCACTTCTCTCTTGCTGCTTTCAAGTTTCTCTCTTTGTCCTTGGCTTTTGACAGTTGAATTATAATGTGTCTTGGTGTGGATCGCTTTGAGTTCATCCCACTTGGAATTTGTTGAGCTTCTTGGATATTTATATTCATGTCTTTCTCAAGTTTTGGAAGTTTTCAGCCATTATTTCTTCTAATATTCTCTCTGTCCCTTTTTCTTTCCCTTTTCTTCTGGGACTCCCACAGTGTGTATGTTGGTCTCCTTGATGGTATCCCACAAGATGGTTAGGTTTTGTTCACTTTTCTTCAATCTTTTTTCTTTCTTTTCCTCAGACTCTATACTTTCTATTATCCTATCTTCATGTTAGCTAATTCTTTCTTCTGCCTGCCTAAATCTGGCTTTGAATCCCTCTAGTGAATTTTCCGTTTTAGTTATTGTACTTTTCAGCTCAGAATCTGTTTTTAGTTTCCTTTTAGGTTTTCTATATCTTTGTGATATTTACATTTTGTTCATGTATCTTTTTTTTTTTTAGTTCTCTGAGCATCTTTAAAACAGTTGTTTTAAAGTCTTTCCCTGGTAGATCCACCATCAGGTCTTTTTCAGGGACAATTTCTGTTGATTTACTTTTTTCCTTTAAATGGCTATACTTTGTTACTTTGTAAAACTTGTGATTTTTTTGTTGAAAACTGGACATTTGAACCTAATAATGTGGTAACTATAGAAATCAGATTCTCCCCCTCTCCCCAGGATTTACTGGTTTTCTGTGATTTGGGTTTTGTTTTTATTGTTGTAGGCTGTGTCTGTGCCAAGGATCAGACTGTGGTGTAAAGTTGAGGTCTTCTCAGATCTTTTCTGAGCATGTGCCTTTCTCTGGGCATGCATTATAACTTTCTAATTTCTCTCACATAGACAGTTGCTTTTGAATGTATTAATCTTTAAAGTCTGACTCCCAAAAGGGGAAAAAGAAAAAAATTAAGGTGAAGGAAAGGCACCAGCCCTTTAAATCCTCTGTAAGTCACTTCAGCCAAAGAGGAGGGGCCTGCAAAAATGGAAAGAGGTGCAACAAAAATGGATGCTTCTTCTTTGTCTGTGCCACTGTGATCAGAAGCAGCAATCAGTAGTCAGAGCACAGATCCCCAATATTTTTTTTTTTTTTTTTTTTTTTTTTGCCCACGCTGACTCCCATGAGATGCATGCAACTTCGCCAGGAACATGTGCACAGCTGCCTTCCACAGAGCTGTGGGATGGGAGATAGGTAGCCACCACTGATCAAAGAGCTGAAATTGAGTGAAATTTACCACAATTTATTGTCAAGGCCTTCCCCTGGAAGTTGCAAGTTTTCAATAGAATCCAGAGTTCCAAAATAGTTACATTAGACAGATTCTTCCAGTGCAATTGTTGTCTAGGTGGGAAGATAGATTCCCAGTGCTTCCTACTCTGCCATCTTACTCCTCTGATATGCATCTTATAAAGATGGGGAGGTTGGATAGTTAGTGGATTATAGAAAAGTGAATGAGTTAAGATCCTTTCAGGTACAAATGACAGCATTCTCATCTCAAGTGGCTAATGCCAGAATTTATTATCTCACACAGCACAAAGTCTGAAGGCAATATTTCTGGGTTGGCTAATTCAGCAGCATAGGGATGTCAAGGCTATAATTTGACTTTGCTTCAAGTCTCTTATTTTCCCAGTCCAGTCATAAGACAACAACCACAACACTTGTGTCCATTTTTAAGAGCTAGGGAACCTTTCCCAGAAGCTCTCCATGTTTCTCCCTGCCATGCCTCATTGGCTAGTGTTGCTGCACGATTCTACATAAGTCACTGGCAAAGAAAACCAAATTGCCAAGGATGGACTCATCAGTATTCATCCATTAGGCCATAGAATACATGGGTACTCAATATCTAAACAAAATTAGAGATTCCTTTTTTAGAAAAAAGAGAGAGAGAGATTGTAAAATGATTTCTTGATAGACAGCCAAGTGTGTCTGTGACAGGGGACAAGAGAAAAAGTGAGGAATCATGTATAAGCTTCTTGTGATAATTAAAGCAAGAGCAGATGGTGGCTTGCCCGCACTGGATCTCCACTGTGCACATGCATCACTTGGAGGTCTAAAAACACAGATTGCTGGGCCCACCCTCAGAGTTTCTGATTCAATACACCTGGGATGGGGCCCAAGAATTTGCATTTTTAACAAGGTTTCAGGTGATGCTGATACTGCTGGTCCAACTCAATGGTCTAGGGTAACACAACAGGAGATGAAGAGAGGCAGACAGAGCCAACAAGAATATTTCTCAAAGATGTAGCTCAGATGGATCAAAATTAAGAATTCAAGGAGGAATTTTTTTTAACCTAGTGTTATTGTTTTGTAAAGATGGAAACATTTAACACACTTAAGCCTAAATTTCTATAAGTATGATTACACAATTGAATATAAAAAATAATTTTTGAAAGAGATCATTTTTACAGTAATGTTAAGACAAACTTAAAAAATATCAGTAAATATATGGTCAGGCAGGGGGAACTAGACAAATACAATTACAATGGGAAACTTTAACTGACTATTCTCATCTTCCACAAATCAAATAAATGATTAAAAAATGCATAGGGAATTCAAATAATTAGAATTACTCGAATATATACTAAACTTTATCTTATAAAGAATAAACCATATGTTTAAGAGTAAATCAAACACTTATAAACATGTATCAAATACTGAGTACTAAAGAGCTTTCTATAAATACCGAAAAACAGAAAATGTATCTTTTCTAGCCACAATGAAAGAATACTATAAATTAGTTTTCAAGAGTTTAAAAAAGAAACAAAAAGCAGGCCCAACTTCTCCAAAATTTATTTTTAAACAGTGTTTATATAATTATTGGCGCAAAAAGGAAAACAAAACTGAAATTACAAAACTCACCTATCTTTCTGGAGCCTGTTGGCATTGACATTTAACCTCCCTGTTTTCATGGTTAGATCACAGAAATTTGGGATCTGAAAACGTTGAGATGACCTTGGATGTCTTGAGTGACTCCCACTAATGGATTTCTAACTAATATCGATTCCATCTACACTCTACCCATCTTCAGCTATTTTGACAGAATAGGCACACAAAAGACAAAACCATGCACACACGCACCTGCACACATTCACACACACACACACACACACACACACACATTAAAATAAGTGGATAGCAGGGAGGAAAATCACAATCAAGATAGCGAGATTACTGACAAAATAAAAATTGTATGTGGCCACTCTCAAAGTAAACACACTAAATATTGTAAAAATACCTGTCTTGAAAAGTCTTAATTGTGATAAATCTGGGAGGCCTGACGTTGGTTGTTACATTGAAGCGGGCAAATTCTAGGGCATATGCATCAGAGCATGAATATAGTAGGCGAGATTATTGGGCTTGGACCCCAGATGAAACTAGGGACATTTCTTCCCAGCTTTACTAAGCAAGGTCCATAACCTTGAAGACAGGTATTTTGGTACATGAGTATTTTTGGTATCATTTTCTGTATTTTTCTATATGTTTAAAATATTTCCTAATTTTGAAAATGAGAATAACTAATATTGTATTATTGACAAGAATGCTACAAAACAGTCTCTCATATTGGGCTGATGCGACTGTATGTTGGGAAGCAATGTGGTAATATTTATCAAAAGCTTCAAAAGTACTGATTCTCTTTATTTAGCTCACTAATTACATTTTTGGGAAATCTATCCTTAAGGAGAAAAATGTAGTCAAAGGAAAAATGTAGTCAATACATTTACTGGAACATTATTTATAATAGTAAAAGTGGGAAATAATCAAAATTCAAAAGTAAAAGAACCTTACTTAACTCGGAAATTGGCAAACCGTAACAGCCCACAAACCAAATCCAACCTACTGTCTGCTTTTGTAAATAAAGTTTGATTGGAACACACCCATGCCCATTTGTTTACATATCATCTATGGCTTTTTTCAAGCTAAGTTAGCAGAGTTGAGTAGTAACAATAGAGAGAGTATGGCCCACGTGACGAAACATAATTACCATCAGGCCCAGAAAAAGTTTGCCAGCCCCTTACTTAAATTATGATTTATCCATATAAGACCATATTGCAGTCATTTATTTTTTCCCCCCTTCCCCTATGGTAACCACCAATCCAATCTCCATTGCTATGTGTTTGTTTGTAGTTTTTATTTTCTACTTATGAATGAGATCATACAGTATTTGACTTTCTCCCTCTGACTTATTTCACTTAGCATAATACCCTCAAGGTCCATCCATGTTGTCACAAATGGCTGGATTTCATCATTACTTATGGTTGAGTAGAATTCCACTTTTTATATATACCACATCTTCTTTATCCATTCATTCTTGATGGGCACCTAGGTTGTTCCGAGTCTTGGCTATTGTGAATAATACTGTAATGAACATAGGGGTGAAAGTATCTTTATGCATTTGTGTTTTCAAGCTCTTTGGATAAATACCCAGCAGTGGAATAGCTGGATCATATGGTAGGTCTATTCTTAATTTTCTGAGGATACTCCATACTGCTTTCCATAGTGGTTGCACCAGTTTGCACTCCCACCAGCTGTGTAGGAGGGTTCTCTTCTCTCCACACCCTCTCCAATACTTGTTTCCCATCTTGTTAATTACAGCCATTCTGACCAGAAGTGATTTCTCATTGTAGTTTTGACTTGCATTTCCCTGATAGCTAATAATGTTGAGCATCTTTTCATATGCCTGTTGGCCATCTGTATATCTTCTTTGGGGAAATCTCTGTTCAGATCTTTTGCCCATTTTTTAATTGGGTTGTTGGTTTTTTTGTTATTGAGATGTATGAGTTCTTTGTATATTTTGGATATTAACTCCTTATCTGATATGTGGTTTGCAAATATCTTCTCCCAATTGTTAGGCTGTCTTTTTGTTTTGTTGATTGTTTCCTTTGCTGTGCAGAAGCTTTTTAGTTTGATGTAGTCCCATTTGTTCATTTTTTCTTTGGTTTCCCTTGCCCGGTCAGACAACGGTACTTGAAAATATGCTGCTAAGGGGCCAGCCCGGTGGCGCAGTGGTTAAGTTCAAACGTTCCACTTTGGCAGCTCAGGGTTCACCAGTTCCAATCCCACATGCGGACATGGCACCGCTTGGCAAGCCATGTTGTGGTAGGTGTCCCACATATAAAGTAGAGGAAGATGGGCACAGATGTTAGCTCAGGGCCAGTCTTCCTCAGCAAAAAGAGGAGGATTGGCAGTGGATGTTAGATCAGGGCTAATCTTCAACAAAAAAAAGAAAATATGCTGCTAAGACTGATGTCAAAGAGCCTATGTTTTCTTCTAGAAGTTTCATGGTTTTGGGTCTTACATTCAAATCTTTAACCGATTTTGTGTTGGTTTTTGTGCATTGTATAAGGTAATGGGGTCCACTTTCATTCTTTTGCATATGGCTGACCAGTTTTCCCAACACCATTTATTGAAGAGGCTCTCCTTTCTCCATTGTATGCTCTTGGCTCCCTTGTTGAATATTAGCTGTCCATAGATGTGTGGGTTTATTTCTGGGTTCTCAATTCTGTTCCATTGATCTGTGTGTCTGTTTTTGTGCCAGCACCATGCTCTTTTGGGTACTATGGCTTTGTAGTATATTTTGAAATCAGGGAGTGTGATACCTCCAGCTTTGTTCTTTTTTCTCAGGAATCCTTTGGCTATTCGGGGTCTTCTGTTGTTCCATACAAATTTTAGGATTCTCTGTCCTATTTCTGTGAAAAATGTTGTTGGAACTTTGATAGGGATTGCGTTGAATCTATAGATTAGTGAAGCCATTTAAAATTAGTTTCTTAGAGAAATTTTCATCACATGAGAAAATGTTTAGAATATAATATTAAGTTTAAAACGTATTGACCTCAACCATGGAAAACAATATACATATAGCTCATTTATATCTTCAGGAAATATTTATTGATTATCCACCATGCAACAGAGATTATGCCAAGTTTTAGAAACACATCTGTGGGGGGACAGTGTCTCTAAATACAGTCAAGTAAACAGACAATTACAATGCAGCATCACAAATGCTTGGGAAGGTGAATCAGAAGACACATGAGTGTAGATAGGAAGGTGTCTAATCAGTGCTTGGGACCAGGGAAGGTATTTGGGAGGAAGTGGTATTATTCCTAAAATCTAAAAGAAAAGAGTCAGCTAAAGGCGGGGGGGGGGGGGATAAAGTGTCCCAGGCAGACAAAGCTTTAAACCAGGGCTTAACACTGACAAAACTAAAGCCTGAGGGCAAGAGTGGGTATGACACGAGGAAATCTAAAAGTAGTCCAGGTTGACCAAAATACAGTCACTACAGGAGTACCAAGAAATCTTATTCCTGAATGCTAAGATTATGGACCACCTTCCAAGGATATCAGGATAAAATTTAACATTAATATTCACAGCCCCCCCCCCCCATCACCACCACCCCTTTCTCACTCAGTGCCTCCCTCCCCATCCCAAAAAGAGAGAACTTTACGAGCAGTTGAGTCATTGTACATAAGAAGAAGTTGGGAAGAAAAGAGAGAGAGATATAAATCTGTACGTTAGCAGAGAATTGGGGGGGGGGGGCAGTTGGTAAGCAAACACGTACACCTCTGCTTTTCCATGAGAAACACAAATTATTTTAGTTATTTTTAAAGTTCTATTGGCTATTGGACAGTATTTCCTTAACCAGGACACCGGGGCTAAAATAACCTGGGCCCCTGGAATTATAAAAATCAAGTGTGCTATGAAGAATGAACTTTACATTTATCACCATATAAAAGGTAGGATTTATTTCTATAAATGGCAAACTCTTTATCTCATAAATCCTTTTACAGACTTTAAAATTAGATATTCTTTCAGTAATTCTTGAAGGATAATTTTCCTAAATGGAATTTGTCTGGATAAGCCTCTCTACTATTTACTTAACGTCTAATTATGAATCACCTTGATGTGTCATTAATATCCAAACTGGTGGACTTAATCCCATTTCCCCATCCTCATTTGTCCTTGTTCCTGTGTTGCACTTAAACTAAGGGGACTATAATTTCATCACATAATCTTGTTTCAGTAATTCTATCTATCACATTTTAAAGTCTATTTAATTGTTAAAAGAAGTATTCAGAGAGTTGTGCTTCCATTTTTCTAAGAATAATCTCTAGAGGATTGCTGTTCACATTATTAAGTTTAAACTTTGGCACTGAGTGTCCCAAATCTGGCACAGATTGTAAATGATGGTGCTATAAATTCTTCCAGATTCACATTTGCTCAAGTCATCATCCCTCTGTGCATGAGTGTGTGCGTGTGCATATTTCACCTTGTATCACGTCACACTTGGATGACTGCAATCACCTGCTAAATGAATTGCTTGTTCTGAGCTATCTTACACATCTTTCAAACACATCCTTTCTTCAATCAGTCCTCTGTTTTGAAAACCTTCAATAGTGTCCCATTAGCCATGGGATAAATTCCAAACTCCTTACCCTAGTATTTCAATGTTCTCAAAAATCCAATCGTAATCTATCTGTGAATCCGTATTTTTCACTAGCCCCATTACTAATACCAAACCAATCTACTCAGACTCCTTTATGCTTTTCTGTACCCCCTACCTCCTACTGCTTAGAATGTCCCTACTTCTATGCCCCTATCTGAATCCAACCCTGAATCCAAGACCAGGCAAGACCCTTGGCCACATTTAAACACAGGGATCTCGTTCTTCTTCATCCATCATCTCCACCACTCATCCGGCACGTTTCACATTCTGACATATTATCAAATTTCTTTTTCATGTATGCTGGTCTTATCTCCCTGGCTAGATCTTAAATTCCTTGAGAACTAAACTCATTCAACTTGGACCAACTGCTCAAAAAATACAACTGGCAATAGATCATTCATTTTACAACAGAAACATTCAAATTTGACCCACCCTCAGCATAAAGGATGGCCTTTTTTGTACTGCTGTTTCCCAAAGCTGCAGGAGCCTCATGGCTGGGCTTCTCCCAGGCTGCTGCTGAGGCAGGGTTAATGCATCCCATTTCTGACTGAGCTACTCACTCCATCTCAGGGCTGAGCAGACATCTGGTGCTGATTGATTAAGAGCTGAGGGGCGGTAAACCTAGTACACTCAACTCCAATTTGGAAAAAAAACATATTTAACTTTGAAAGACTGATATTTCCCGTGAAGCTGAACAAATATTGCTAATTATTGAATTCTTATCATATGCTTATACTTCAGAAACTTAAGTAAATACTTTACACACATTAATTTACTTAATTCTTATAACAGCCCTCTAATGTAGGCTTTATGAGCCCCCATCTTACAGACAGAGAAACCAAGTTTCAGAGAGGTTAAAAAGTTTGCTCAAAGGCACACAAATAGAAAGCAGACAAGCTGGAACTCAAATCCGGGTCACTTAGACTCCAAATCTAAGGTCAATTTGACTCCAGATCTCTATCAACCACTACATGACATTGCCTCTCAATTGTAGTCTGGTCTTCCCTTTTCTACCTCTCTCCCTTTCTGATGAACATGCAGTCCCCAAAGATCCGTACAAACTATGGAGTCTCACTATAGAGTCTCACTTCATGTCAGATATGGTCAGATCTGCTGAACTGGGAATCAAGAACTTCTTAGCAGGGTCATAAACCTAGGATATCTGTGCTATTTTATAGCATTTCTATATTATAGCTATTTTATTATATTATCATTTTTATATTTATTATATTATCATTATAGCTATTTTATAGCATGTCTCTCACATGGACATGAGTGATTATGATGATATGTTGGAGAGGTATGGAATATGTAGGCAGGGGATGAGGAATTTTTCCTATTTCTGAAAGTCATGAGATCTTTGCAAAAGCTTTGTCTCTAAGGCAGGCTGGGCTCAGGATACTCCTTGCTTCCTAGGGCTTGAGGTTGCCTACAAAGCCAAAAAAGAATGGTTAAGAGTCTTCCAACCAATGGCAGTCTCCCATTTTCTCATCTTTTCCCCTAAGGACCTTAGAGGCCATAAATATAGATGCACTTGATGAGGCTGAGTAGAAAAGAATCTGGATAGCTATAAAAATGTGTGCAGAAATATAGATGAAAAAAGTGATGTTTGTCCCAAGTCCACTCCATGAGCCAGGGAGTGACATCATCAAGATGGTGACATAGGTTCCCAACTTCAGTCCCCCTCACAAGAAGACCAACTAGCAACTATCCATAGACAAGACATCATTGTGAAAAATCCCAGAACGCAGGAGTGAAGCTGAAGCGCCCCCCTGGACCACAGAGACCAAGAAGGACCCCTTTAGAAGGGTAAGAAGAGCGACTACATTCTGACCACATCACCCCTCCTCTGGCTGGCACAGCTGTGCACCATGAACTCCCCCCTGGGCCTATGGTTTCTCCAGTGGGAAAAAGAGAGCCCAAAGTGGACATCTAGCTCCCTCAGCATTGCAGGATGCTTTCAGGGAGGCCTACTTGAGTCTCACCTCATGGGGAAATCTTCAGGGCTTGACTACTGGAAATCAGATACAGATGGAGAAGGGGAGTAGTGCTTACAGCAGTCAGTGCTCAGATCTTGACAGACCACATTCCTGCTGTAGCATCTGAGCAGAGATCTCAGCCAATGGCCCTGCTCATCTGCAGAGCTGAACTGGAGGCCTCATTTGGCCAGGAAGTTTGGTTGGCAGTTCTGCCTGATATGGGTGCCCAGCCAACAAGCGGTCCTGTCTGTGGAGTTTGTTCTACGGCCCCACCTAGGCAGGAAAGCAAATTTACAGGCCTGTCCAACTGCTGACTATAGCTTCTAGTCCCACTCAACCAGGATGCCTGGTCAGAGAACCTAGGCAGCTGTGAAGCCCATCCTACAGCCCCACTTGAGCAGGGAGCTAAACCAGCATCCCTGCCCAGCTGTTAAGCCTCTGGCCCCAGAAAGCCAAGGAGCATGAATAGTGACCCTGGGAAGCTTCAGAGCCCATCCACAGTACCACTCAGCCACAGAGCCCAGCCTATAGCCCTGTCAAATTGCTGAACACAGCCTGCAGCTTCACCCAGGCAGGAAGCCCAATCTGCCCAATTGCAGAGCACAGCCAAGAAGGGATCCCAGACAACAACCCTGCCCAACCATGGAGCATAGTCTCTAGCCCCACTCATCTACAAGATACAGCTGGAAGTCCCTCCTAACAACAGAACCCAGACAGTGGCCTTGCCCAATAGCAGGGCACAGCCAGCAGCCTATTTTTTTGTGAAACCCAGCCTGCAGCCCTGCCAACTTTGGGGCATATCTTATAGCCCTACCTGATCACAGAGCACAGCCCAGGGCTTTGTCCAACCACCAAGTCATGCCTGTAGCCCCACATGAACATGGAGTCCAACCACTAGCACCATCTGATCAGGGAGCACAGCCTGAGACCCAACTTGACTAGGAGTGACTGTGGAGCTAACTCATAGCTCTGCCCAATAACAGAGTCCAATCAGTGGCACTATCCTACCAGGGAACACAGCCTATGACCTCACCCAACCAGAGGTGACTGCAGAAACCAGCCAGCAGCCTCACTCAGTCAGGGAGACCATCCAGCAGCCTCACTTGAACATGGGTCCCAGTCAGCAAAGCCACTCAACCACAGAGCCTAATGAACACTACCACCCTGTCTTCAAAGCATGGGCAGTGGCCTCACCCAAATAGAGACCCCAATAGTAGCTGACCCATCCAGCTCTCCAAGCTGAGCTTACTGGTGACAGTCTTTCTCCACTGAAGCAAACCTATAAAGTCCAGACAAGGAGACTATTCATTCAAATGTGCAAATAATGATACAAGAAATCAAAGATCATGAAGAATGAGGTAAACATGACATCACCAAAGGAAACTAATAAAGATCCAATTACTGATCCTAAAGAAATGGAGATCTATGAATGGTCTGACAAATAATTCAAATTAATCCTCTTTTAAAAATTCAATGGGGGGCGGCCCCGTGGCCAAGTGGTTAAGTTCACATGCTCCACTTTGCCAGCCCAGTGTTTTGCCAATTCAGATTCTGGGTGTGGACATGGCACCACTCATCAAGCCATGCTGAGGCAGCATCCCACAAAGCACAATCAGAAGGACCTACAACTAGAAAATATACAGCTATGTACTTGAGGGCTTTGGGGAGAAGAAGAAGAAAAAAATTCAATGAATTCCAAGAACACAGAGACATACAACTAAAAAACATTAGGAAAACAATAGATGAACAAAATGAAAAGTTCAACAAAGAAATAGAAACCATCAAAAACAAAAATAAACAAATCCGAGAGCTAAAGAATACAATGACTGCACTGAATAATTCAATAGAGTTTCAACAGCAGAATCAACTAAGCAGAAGAAAGAATCAGTGAACTAGAAGTAGGTCATTTGAAATTATCCAGTCAGAGGAGCAAAAAGAAAAATGGATGAAAAAGAGTGAAGAAAGGCTATAGGACTTATGGGATACCATCAAAAGAAATAATATATACATTATATAACCCCCAGAAGGAGACACGAAAGAAAAAGGCACAGAAAGTCTATTTAAAGCAATAATGGCTGAAATTGCCCAAATGTGAGAGAAACGGATGTCCAGATTCACAAGGCCCAAAAGTTCCCAAATAGGTTGAATCCAAAAAGGGCTACACCAAGAAACATTATTATTAAATTATCAAAAGTCAAAGACAAAGAGAGGATTTTGAAAGCAGCAAGAGAAAAGTGACTTGTCACATACGAAGGAGCACAATTAAACTAGGCAAATTTCTCAACAGAAATCTTGCAGGCCAATAAAATGTGGGATGATATATTCAAAATATTGAAAAAAATTTTGAACCAAGAATACTATACCCAGCAAAACTGTCCTTTAGAAATAAAGGAGAGATAAAGACTTTCCCAAACAAACAAAAGCTAAGGTACTTCATCACCACTAGACCTGGCTTACAAGAAGTGCTAAAGGGTATTTTTCAAACAGAAATAAAAGGAAGCTAATTAACACAGTAAAAACATATGAATGTGTAAAACTCACTGACAATGGTAAATATATAGTCAAAGTCAGATTCTCTAATATTGAAATTGTGGTGCATAATTCATTTACAACTCTAGTTTAAAGTTAAGAGACACATATATAAAAAATAACCATAACTGTAATAATTTGTTATTAGATACACAATATAAAAAGTAAGTAAATTGTGGGGCCTGCCCAGGGGCAGAGTGGTTAAGTTCACATGCTGTGCTTCAGTGGCCTGGGGTTCACAGGTTCAGATCCTGGGCATGAACCTACACACTGCTCATCAAGTCAGGCTGTGGCAGCGTCCCACATACAAAATAGAGGAAGATTGGCACAGATGTCAGCTTAGTGACAATCTTCCTCATCAAAAAAAATAAATAAAACAAATTGTAACACCAATAACTTAAAACGTGAGTGGGGGAGAAGTATAAACTTTCTGTATGCTATTGAAGTAAAGCTGTTCTCAGTTTAATATCGAATGCTATGTAAGCATCATGGTAATCAGAAAGGAAAAACCTGTATTAGATACACAAAATGTTATGATAAAGGAATCAAAGCATGCCACCACAAAAAGACATCAAATCACAAAGGAAGACAGCAAGAGAGGAGGCAAGGAACAAATAATCTACAAAATAGTCAGAAAACAATTAACAAAATGGCAATAGTAAGTTCATACCTATCAATAATTAAACATAAATGTATTAAATTTTCCAATCAGAAGACACAGAATGGCTGCATGAACTTAAAAAACAAGATCCAACAATATGCTGCCTGCAAGAGACCCATTCTAGCTTTAAGGACACACATAGACTGAGAATGAGTGATGGAAAAAGATATTTCAAGTGAATGGTAACTAAGAGAAAGCAGGAGTAGCTACATTTATATCAAACTAAGCTAAGAATGGTCAAAAGAAACAAAGAAGGTCATTATATAATGATACAGTGGTCAACCCACTAGGAAGATACAACAATTGTAAATATTTGTGCACCAACATCAGAGCACATAAATACATAAAGCAAATACTAACAGAACTAAATGTAGAAATAAACAGAAATACAACAATAGTTAGGGACTTTAATATCCCACTCTCAACAATGTATAGATCATCCAGACAGAGAATCAACAAGGAAACCGTGGATTTGAACAACACTATAAACCAAATGGACCTAACAGTCATATACAGAATATCACATTCAACAGCAGCAGAATAAACATTCTTCTCAAGTGTCCATGGAACATTTTCTAGGATAGACCACGTTAGGCCATGAAACAAGTCTCAACAAATTCAAGAAGACAGAAATTATATCAAGTATCATTTCTGATCACAATGGTATAAAACTAGAAATCAACAACAGGAGGAAAGCTGGAAAATTCACAAATATGTGGAAATTAAACAACACATTCCTGAACAACCAATGGATCAAGGAAGAAATCAAAAAAGAAATATAAATATCTTGACACAAAGGAAAATAAAAACACAACATACCAAAACTTATGGGATGCAGCAAAAGCAGTTCTAAGAGAAAAGTATATAGTGATAGTGCATACATAAAGAAAAAAGAAAGATAGCAAATAAACAACCTAACTTTATATATCAAGGAACTAGAAAAAGAAGAACAAATTAAGCCCACCTTAGCAGAAGGAAGGAAATAATAAAGATTAGAACAGAAATAAATGAAATAGAGAATAGGAAAAAAACAGAAAAGATTAAAAAAAACTAAGAGTTGGTTCTCCGTGAACAAGTAAAATTGACAAACCTTTAGCTAGACTAACCATGAAAAACAAGAGGAACCCAAATAAATAAAATTACAAATGAAAGAAGAGACATTACAACTGATAATAAGAAATACAAAGGATCATAAGAACTACTATGAACAACGGTACACCAACAAACTGGACAATCTAGAAGAAATGGATAAATTTCTAGAAACATATAACTTACAAAGACTGTATCAGGAATAAATAGAAAATCTGAACAGATGATTAATGAGTAAGGATATTGAATTGGTAATCAAAAACCTCTGAACAAAGAAAAGCTCTGGTCCAGATGGTTTCACTGGTGAATTCCACCAAACATTTAAAGAAGAATTAATGCCAATCCTTCTCAAACTCAAAAAAGTTGAAGAGAAGGGAACACTCCCACACTCAGTTTACAAGGCCAGCATTACCCTGATACCAAAGCCCAGATAATGACACTACAAGAAAACCACAGGTTAATATCCCTGATGAATACAGATGCAAAAATTCTCTATCCCTGATGAATATAGATGCAAAAATTCTCAACAAAATACTAGAAAGTGAAATTCAATACCATGATCAGGTAGGTGGCATTCATCCATGAGAGCAAGGATGGTTCAAGATAGGTACAGCAATAGATGTAAAACACCACATTAAGAAAATGAAAAGTAAAACTCATATGATCATCTCGAAAGGTGAAGAAAAAGCATTCAACAAAATTCAGCATCTATTCATAATAAAACACTCAACAAATTGAGTATAGAAGGACTAGAACTCAACATAATAAAGGCTAACATCATACTCAACAGTGAAAGGTTGAAACTTTTCCTCTAAGATCAGGAACAAGACAAGGGTGCCCACTCTCACGACTCTATTCAACATAGTACTGGAAGTCCTAGCCAGAGAAATCAGGTAATAAAAAGAAATAAAAGGCATCCAAATTGGAAAGGTAGAAGTAAATTGTCTTCTTTTGCAGATGACATGATCTTATCCACAGAAAATCCTAAAGACTCCACTGAAAAACTGTTAAAACTAATGAACAATTCAGTAAAGTTGCAGGATACAAAATCAGCATAGAGAAATCAGTTGAATTTCTACACACTAACAACAAAATACTTGAAAAAGAAATTTTTAAAAATCCCATGTACAGGGGCTGGCCCCGTGGCCAAGTGGTTAAGTTCGTGCACTCTGCTGCAGGCAGCCCAGTGTATCATCGGTTTGAATCCGACGAAATGGCACTGCTCATCAAATCATGCTGAGGCAGCGTCCCACATACCACAACTAGAAGGACCCACAACGAAGAATATACAACTATGTACCGGGGGGCTTTGGGGAGAAAAAGGAAAAAAATAAAATCTTTAAAAAAAAAATCCCATATACAACAGCATGAAAAACAATACAATACTTACCAATAAACTTAACCAAGTTGGTGAAAGGTTTATACACTGAGAACTATAAGACACTGATGAAAGAAATTGAAGAAGACACAAATAAATGGAAAGATATCCCATGTCCATGCATTGGAAGAATTAATATTGTTAAAATGTCCTTACTACCCAAAGCAATATAGATTCGATTTAATCCCTATCAAGATTCCAATGGTATTTTTTTATAGAAGTAGAAAAAAATTCTAAAATTCATATGGAAATGCAAAAAATCTCAAATAGCCAAAGCAATCCTGAGAAAGAAGAACAAAGCTGGAGACATCACACTTCCTGATTTCAAACTATATTACAAAGCTACGGAAAGCAAAACAGTATAGTACTGGCATAAAAACAGACATATAGAACAAAGGGACTAAACTGAGAGCCCAGAAATAGACCCATGAATACACAATCAACTAATATTTGACAAGAGAGCCAAGAATGGAGGAAAGATAGTCTGTTCTCAATGGAGAAAAGATAGTCTCTCCAAAAAATGGTGCTGGGAAAACACAATTTATTTACGTGCAAAAGAGTGAAACTGGCCCTCTATCTCACACCGCCAAAAAAAAATTACTCAAAGTGGCTTAAAGACTTAAATGTAAGATCTGAAACCATAAAACTTCTAGATGAAAACACAGGAAAAAGCTCCTTGACATGGGTCTTGGCTATGATTTTTGGGCTATGACACCAAAAGCACAAGCAACAAAAGCAAAAATAAGTGAAAATACATAAAACTAATACACTTCTGCACAGCAAAAGAAATTTTCAACAAAACGAAAAGGCAATCTACCAAATGGGAGAAAATATTTGCAAACTACTTATCTGATAAGGGGTTAATATCCAAAATAGATAAAGAACTCATACAACTCAATATCTAATAAACTAATAATCCAATTAAAAAAATAGGCAGAGGACTTGAATAGATATTTTTCCAAAGAAGATATTCAAATGGCCAACAGGTGCTTAAACAGGTGCACAATATCTCTAATCATCAGAGAAATGCACATCAAAACCACAAGATATCACCTCTCATCTGCTACGATATCTATTATCAAAAAGAGAAGAGATAGGAAGCGCTGGCCAGGTTGTGAAGAAAAGGAAACCCTTGTACAGTCTTGGTGGGAATGTAAATTCGTACAGCCTCTACTGAAAACAGTATGTAGTTTCCTTAAAAAATTAAAAATTGAACTACTATATGATCCTGCAATTCCACATCTGAGTATATATCTGAAGGAAATGAAATCCCTATCTTGAAGAGATATTTGTACCCCCATGTTGATTGCATACACACACACACACACACGCACAGACACAATGGAATATTATTCAGCCATAAAAAGAAGGAAATTCTGCCATTTGCAACAACATGGGTGAACTTTGCTAAGTAAAATAAGTCCAACAGAGAACGACAAATACAGTATGATCTCACTTATATGTGGAATCTAAAAAAATCAAACTCATATAGACAGAGAGCAATTGGTAGTTTCCAGGGAAGGGTGGCAGGTAAGGGGGCGAGGAGAACAGGAGAAATGGGTGAAGGTGGTCAAAGGGTAAAAACTTCCAGTTATAAATAGATTAAGTCCTGGAGATCTGAGGTACAGCATGGTAACTATGGTTAATAATACTGTACCGTATATTTGAAAGTTGCTAAGAAAGTAGATCTTAAAAGCTCCCCCCCAAAAAATTGTGAGGTAACAAATATGTTAACTAACCTTATTGTTGTATTCATTTCACAGCATATATGTATATTAAATCATTATGTTGTACACTTTCAACTTACACAATGTTCTATGTCAATTATATCTCAATAAAGCCAGAAAAAAATAATCCACGAGCCAGATTCCACAGGGTCTATAACTTTGTAGCTCTTCTTCTTATCTGCTACGACACATGCTAGATTTACCAATACTGAGATGCATGACTTCCGAACACTGGACAGCTTCTTGACTCTCGTCATGTCTTCAGTCCTCTGTGAAGTAAAAATTCTTCAACCCACTTTGCAAGCAGCTGCCTCCTTTTGGAAAACTTAAGGACACCAATCGCTTATCAGCACATCTAAGTCAGTGCAGTTGAGTTGTGGTGTCCCTGAAAATTGCAAACGAACTCAGCTTAACTTCAATTTCTGTGAAGTTACCCAACATTCTATTGTGAAGATCTAGAAGACCCATTCCCAGAGCTATCGTTATGACCATATTTCAGCACCTCATTATAGATGTCCTGTTGCTGACATTTGAGACAATATATGACTGGAAGGTGTCCCCTCTGAATCTACCCTTCTGCAAATTAGAGGCTATATTGCAAGTTGCCCATCTCTGAAGCACAGACTGAAGATTAACGAGGCCATCACAGTAAATTGGTCCAAGTTTGAAATGACAGCAAAGGGGAAGAGAAAAGAGCTCAACCGACTCTTGTCACATACAAAAGAAAACTCTATGAAAAATTCTTCCATAAGTCTAGGTTCTGGACTAGTAAAGCACTAAAGTACACTGGACCTGGGAGGGTTGAATTCTTGAGCAATTATCTAAATGTCCCATTGCCAGTTCCATCCCAGGAAATGACAATATTGTCCTCAATGTCTATTGTTATGTACTATTTCTCATTTCTTAATTTGTGTTTCTTCCTGATGAGATTTGCCTGAGATAATTTTATCTTATTGATTAAGGCTGAATTCCACGGTTCAGCTAACAACTCCCTTGCAAACACCCAGCTGCCTTGCCCCTTTCTTCCTTCACTAGGGAAGATGCCTACCCTGGTTAACCCAACAACCCACTTACTCCAGCCCTGTGCCAAAGCAGCACCTGGCAACTGAACTTACTCCCAACTTATAACCACAGATTTCAAACGGGCACCTACCCTGCCAGATCACCCTATTACACTTTCCTGGGAAATTCCTGTTCTCAGTCTGAGAAGATTATTTCACACCTGTTCTCTTTCCTCAAATCACCAAACCCCTTCCCCATCTCATCCTCACTTAATGACTTGTCATTTCATAGAAAAAAGAGAGGTAGTCAGACTAAATCTACCTCATCTTGCCACCTAAAACTCCATAAATTTTCTGACATTTATTTTTTATTGTAGTAAAATATACATAACATAAAATTTACCATTTTAACCATTTTTAGGCATACAGTTCAGTGGCATTAAGTACATTCACATTGTTGTACAAACATCACCATTATCCAGCTCCAGCATTTTTTCATCTGCATCTATTTTTTAAAGGAAATAATATCAAATTTTATTGGCTATTTCTATTTGCTATTTGCTAAGCACTGCTCTGAACAATTTATATGCATGAACTCATTTAGTCCTCACAAACCCTACCCCATGAGGTAGGTATCATTTTCTCCATTTCACAGAACTAAAATTAAGGCACACAAAATTTGAGTAACAGCCTGAGGGAACATAGCCAATATTTGCTAATAGTCACATATTCTCCCTTTCCTCCTGTAACAAAGGGTAAACTGTCCATGCTCCCACCTAAGGTGATCCCTGTACCTATATTCTGGGTCCCATCGCTTCTCATCTCCTCAAGGACTTTACTCCAGCCATTGTATTCTTTCTTTTACATGATCAGTTTCTTCTTTCCTATTGCATCTTGCCTGTCGGCACACAAATATGCCTACTGCCATCCATCTTTAACAGCAAAAGAAAAGTCCTCTCTTGACCCTACACGCTCCTCCAACTACTGCCCTCGTCTTCTGCTAATTTTCATGGTAGAAATCCCTGGAAAAGTTGTCTATACTTCTTGTCTTCACTTCCTCTCCTTCCATTCTCTCCTCAACCCACTTCAATTTTGGTTTTCTGCGCTGACGTAAATATAGCATGACTTAAATTCTATTAGTGATTTCTTTTACACTTTTCAAAAACATTCCTAAACCTGTATTCATCTAGCTATTAAAGATCAAAAGTCAAACAACTTTTGTTCCCTCCTATAGAAGGCAAGGAATCGAGTCCTTTTGCTTTCTCTGAGTTCTTTACAATTTTTAGGTCTTCATTAACTTAATTTGGGGTTTTAAACCCCATCATCACTGTCCTTTTTAACATACTCTTTTACAATTTTTTAAAATTGTTATATTCAACCTTGCAACGATTTTCACAGCAGTTATCACACTATTTCTGCATCTTTAGTAATTGCCAGTGTTCCCTAGTACATCTTTTTTTCTATTACCACTCCTTACAGTTTAATATGGGTTCATCTCTCATTGAACTGATGCATGCTTACAAATATATTTTTGGGGGAAGAATACCTGGATGGTACATTTTCTAAAAATCTTTAAGATATGGGGATGCCATTCTATTGCTTTCACACCAAAATTTGGGCGGGCTCATGATTTTTGTGTTGCAATCTTCTTTTTCCTGACAAATTCTGTCGAATAGCAGACCTCAACCCTAAGTGATTCTGCTTCTGGGTTTGATCTGTCTAGGATGAGGATTACACAACTGTGATTTTTTTAAAAGCTCCAAAAATTATTCTGATGAGAAGACAGTGTTAAGAAGCATTGTCATGGGCATACCTCCAATTATTCTGGCGTCCTGGATTGCCAAAGAATCTAAGAACAATCTGAAATTGTTCCCCTCTTCAGTAACTCGTTTTATTTTTCTGCATGCCTGGGTTTAAATCTAAACTCTACTATTTAGGGGCTGGCCCGGTGGCACAACAGTTAAGTTCGCACGTTCTGCTTCAGCGGCCCAGGGTGCGCTGGTCCGGATCCCTGGTATAGACACGGCATTGCTTGGCAAAAGCCATGCTGTGGTAGGCGTCCCACATATAAAGTAGAGGAAGATGAGCATAGATGTTAGCTCAGGGCCAGTATTCCTCAGCAAAAAGAGGAGGATTGGCAGTAATTAGCTCAGGGCTAATCTTCCTCAAAAAAAAAAAAAAAAAACTCTACTACTTAGTGTTACTGCTATATGATGTGGATGAGGTTATGTAACTTCTCAGAGCCCCAGTTTCATCATCTCATTGCTGAATACAGGAATATTTATGTCTTATTCCACTCTTGGAGAGAATGATAATGCTTAGTGTATAGCACATAATAAATGATCAATAATTTTGCTTACCCTTGAAATTCATAAATTTCACCAAGATATATCCAGCCATAGATTCTTAGTCTTGCTTGGAATGCGAGAACTTTCTGAATCTTTAGATTCAGATTCATTTGTTTGTTTATATAAGGAATTTTCTTCTATTACAACTTGCACTACAGATTAATTCTACCTTAATAAATCCTGCATTCTTGTCCAGCAATATCTATTATTCATGGGCTAGATCTTTGTGGTCACTCTCCCATATCTTTCATTTCTCATCATTTTCAACTTTTTGTCATGTATTCCAGGAATACCTTCTCAATTTTATCCTCTACCTCAGTGATTTTCAGTGGAAGTTCTAGAGAACTCCTTTAGGATCCACTGTTTGGGTCAAGGATGAAAGTATAGTAGATGGGGCTCTAGGAGCCTACCCGCATTTCAGTCAGAAACTCATTCATCACCTTTACATGGTGAGAGTCTATATGCTTTTATTAAAGAAAGAGATGGACAGCTTTTTAAGAACACTTGAAACCATTGTTATACAGTACTTATTCAATTTTCCCCACTGATGAATTTATTTTCTATGTTCAATATGGATTTTGTTTTAACTACCATACTTTTTGTTTCAATAAACCCCTTTCTAAAGCTTCTTCTTGTTCATAGAGGTGATTTCCTCTTGTATATCAATAGAAACCATCAAACAAACATCTTCTAAAATTTTCTTCTGATTCTTTAGCAAATCTTACTTATGTTTCATGTTTTCTTTTGTGTTTAAAACGTTGCCTCCCTTCTTTGATGTTGTATGGGCTGTTCTCGTAGTTGTTTACTTATTTATTAACCAGGAGGATCCATCCAAGCCCCATACTGAAGAACAGACTGTGCAAGTGTGCTCTCCGTAATTTACTTACTATCTCCTTGGAGCCAGAAGAATCGTCCTTCAAATATAAAGCCAAGAGCAAGTTGATGTGCACAGCTCTGAGCCCAGTTCCTAATGGGTCAGTCAACAGGGGCCTTTATCAAACTGAATAGGGGACTACCCCTAGACATGAGGAAAACAATCTGGTTCCCAAGGAAACTGAAGCCATCCCTGAGTCAGTCCTCTTTAATGAGAAAAGTGATGAAAGGAGGACTTACACCTTTCACATCCCTGCTCCTGAGAGTTCTCAACACGCACCTCTGGAGCTTCACATCTACAGGATGTGATGCTTCATTTCCTTTCCCCCCCATCTCCAGTCACAGTACTACATCTGGAAACCTCAGCCTTGAAAGAAGAGCTGCTACTTATAATGCAGACATCATCCCTTCCTGTTTTATGATTCTGTGTTTTTGCACATGCTTTATATGCCAGCTGGACTGCCCTGTCATACATGAGCCATCTAAAACTCTAGATTATTCTCCAAACTTCTGCTCAGTGGTCCCCTCCTCTGTGAAGGCTTTCCTGGCTAACTGCTCATCAAACAGAACTAATCTGTACTCCTTCTTTCCATGTACATACTCTTATTCTATTCGCTAGTCTAAATATGTCCCCCTACTAGACTGTCTCTTGAGGCTGAGACTCAATACCTAGCAGCGTGTGTAAGCAGTAGCAGATAATCTGCAAGTGTTCAGCTGAAGGACTTTGGTACAGAGACACATTCCAGTCACCTCTAAACCTGACTTTCTGGTTTCTAGAGCTTTCACGAGGATGACCAGGGGTGGCCACCTCTCAATGATCCCTGGTAATGTTGCCTTAGTATAGAAGCCATGCCAGAGACAGTATGGCTGAAGTTTCTTAACTTAGTCCCACCATCAAAGAAAACAGTAGAAATTCCTCCTGGATAACAGAACCTGGTCAATTCTCAACCTTAACTTTGAGAGGAAACACAGATTTGATCAGGAGCAACTTGAAGGAAGGGACTGCATGAACATCTGCATCTCTGAAAACTGGCATACGGCTTTGCCCTTCGTAGAATCACAGATTTCACTGAATTAAATAATTAGATAAACGATGTGTTTTTGTAGATGTTTAATGGGGATTTGGGGAGGGTCCAGTCAGGATGAGGAACACTGCACCAATTTTTTTTAAAAAACTGCATTTCAGGGGCTGGCCCCGTGGCCGAGCGGTTAAGTTCGCGCGCTCCGCTGCAGGCGGCCCAGTGTTTCGTTGGTTCAAATCCTGGGCGCGGACATGACACTGCTCATCAAACCACGCTGAGGCAGCGTCCCACATGCCACAACTAGAAGGACCCACAACGAAGAATATACAACTACATACCGGGGGGCTTTGGGGAGAAAAAGGAAAAAATAAAATCTTTTAAAAAAAAAAAAAAACTGCGTTTCAGGTAGAAGGGATGGTGTAGGTAAAGGCAAAGAGTCATGGAGAAACTGCTTTCAAATATAAGACCATTTAAAACCTTTCATCACTACCTAATGAACTGCTCAGAACTAGAAACAAAAATATGAGTGCTTTTGTCATTGTTGCTATCATCTGCATTAAAAAATACTCCATCCATAAACTAAACATTCTTGGCATTAATTCTTGGCTATCTAGATAATTATTTTCAACAGAGAAAAGGCCAGACATATTTAAGCTGCCCTTGTACAGAACTGCCAATAATCTGAATTTTCCTGACAGAGAATCTACCACAATAAGGCAGAATTTTACCAAAGGCGTGGAATCAGATTTATCCAAATGGAAAGCCATTTTGTATGTCGTTAATGTTCTTTGTAATTTTTAGGAGCCCATGAGTTTATGCTGTTAAGGTGGGTAGATGCTCTTCATTTGTCCATGCAGGGCAAACAACTGAAAATAATTTTTGGTACTTAGTGTATCTTAAAATGGTGTCTTTCTTGGTCTACTGGCTGAATCCAGCCTCAACAAGCTCTTTAATAAGAAGAGTTAGCACACGCCAGCTTCTCGTTTGAGACGATATTCAAGATATCATATAAGGATTCTAATCCTCAATACCCAGTTGACATATGGAATTCCTCTCCTCAGGTCACCTCTGAGCCCTCGTGTTGGTTGCTATGTCCAATTTTTCCACCCTCTTGGAGGATGCTGCTAAGGGAAATTTACCATTCTTTGTGGTTCCTTCTCGTTCCCTCATCCCCACAGGCCAAGGATGACTTATCTGGTTTGTGGAATAGGGACAAAAATTACTGCTCACGCTCCATTTCCTTCCTACCATCCAGAAGCAGACCAGGCAAAACTTCAGCTGGCCCACCTGCAAGTGTGAGGCTGTATTAGTCAGGGCTCTCCAGAGAGAGAGAACCAATAGGAAACATATATAGTATATATTTAATATACATTGTATATTTATTACGCATTTTATAATGTGTCTTTATATATATATATATATACACACACACACACAGAGAATTATTATAAGGAATTGGCTCACATAGTTATGAAGGCTTAGAAGTCCCAAGATCTGTAGCCGGCAAGGTCAAGAACCAGGAAAGCCGGTGGTGTCATTCCAGTCCAATTCCAAAGGCCTGAAACCCAGAAGAACCAAAGGTAGAAGTTCAAGCCCGAGTCTGAGTCCAAAAGTAGAAGACTGATGTCTCAGGTCTAAGACAGTAAGGCAAGAGAAAGAATTCTTCCTTATTCAGCCTGTTGTTCTATCCAGACCTTCAACAGATTGGATAAGGGCCAAGCACATTAAGGAAGGCAGTCTGCTCTACTTCGTCTACCAATTCAAATGTTAATCCCGTAGAAAACACCCTCACAGACACATCCAGAATGGTGTTTGACCAAATATCTGGGCACCCCTTGGCCCAGTCAAGTTGACACATAAGATTAACCATCAGAGAGAATAAGTCAGTTCGGTTCAGGGGGAGTATTGCATAGAGAGCCCCATTTCCACCTGCAGTACAAACCACATTCTCTAATGCAGCTTTCCTAGTAAACCTCAAACTAGAATAACATGGCTGACACTCCACTTTATCTTCACATGAGAACTATGTCTCGAACGTTGGTCAAAACCCATAGCAGAGGAGGGCTTGCTTAATTATCAAATGCCCACAAGCAGTCTTATATGACTGTTATTGATACTTCTTTTTCCTAATTTCTTCTGATCCTTCCACTTTCTGACTAGAGGGCTCAAGAGAGTTTTCCCCGTTTGCTCTGATTTTCTGTTGTCTTCCAGCCTACTTTGAAATTTGTCCATCTGTCTGTGGCCAAGTTCAAATCCAGCTACATTTTCTGCAGTTAGTAGGGAATAAACAGACACCCAAACAATAAAATGTCCATCCAATGATGTTCTATCAGCCACCATCTTGCTTTCTAAACTTGAGAGAGTGTAACAAGAGACACTGGCCTCCCATTTAGTAATTTTCTGTACTAAAATGAGTTCAATATCATAAAATATCTCTTTGACTTCAGGCACTGACTATATCCTCACTTTCCCTTAAAACTTAAAAAAAAAAAACTTTAAAAAACTGATGCTATACAATAAAAACATACACGCCATCTATTAAATATTCTGATCAAGAGTTTTTAACCTTAATCTATTAGTTAAACCTGCAGACTTAATTTCCAGCTTACAGGAAATAACAAGGACTAGAGGAAGAAGTTAGATGTTCCATGAGAAAATGGTTAGACAGATCAAGAACCTGTAAGACAATCAGGCCAGACTCTTCAAAGAGATGAGGTGCTGAAAAACTAAGACAACGCAATGACCAAATGCAACGTGTAAAATTAGCCTGGAACCTGATTCCAAAAAAAAGCAGTAATAGGTTCCTTTATAGGCTTCATTTTGGGACAATAGTGGAAATTTGAATATGAACTATTGGTTAAATAATATTAGGAAAGTACTATTAACTTTGTAAGGTAAGATCATTATAAAGAGAAAAGTCCTTATTCTTAGGGGAAGTATGCAGAAATATTTAGGGCCAAGGTGTTAAAATACTTACAAATTACATTCAAATTTCACACCCCCCCCAAAAAAAATACATAAAGATAAAACAAATAAGGCAAAATGTCAGTTAGCAATTGTTGAATCTACATGCAAGGTCTATGGGTGTTCACTAGACTGTTTTTAAACTTCCGTATGTTTGAAATTTTTCATAATAAAAAGTTGAAAAAATACTTAGAAGGAGCCCAGTTTTATCTGAATGTTTTGGCGACCTACACACTGAGTTGAAACAAAACACAGTCTAGCAGGGTAGTGAGCAGTAATGCTACAAATAGGTGGAGTTCCACACTTTGTCTTGGTGAAGCTTCACACAGGGAGCTCACTGTCTGGTCCACAGCATATTGCTTCCATCTCCTTCCCAACCCTGATGTGATCCTGCCCTATGAACAAGGAGATATTTGCACAGCCATCTCCTCACAGAATCTCCAGTCGCTGTCCAGATGGAGACTCTCTCATTCATCTTCGATTCTAGCATAACTTAGTCCATAGTCAGAGGTCCTCAATAAATAGCTGTCAGATGAGTCCAGAAGTGCTCCTCCCTTCTTTCAATATCTTGAAATGTTAATTTGGAGCAAGAACAGTGGCTCATTATGACTTGGTAGTATAAATTTGGCCCCTTCCCTAACTTTTAAAAGTGAAATTTATGAAGATTCTCCTCATCTCACAACCAGTCTGTTACGGACTGAATGTGTCTCCCCCAAATTCACATGTTGAAATCCTAACCCCCTAATGTGATGGTAGTCAGAGGTGGAGCCTTTGGGAGGGGATTAGGCCATGAGGGTAGAGCCCTCATGAATGAGATTAGTGCCCTTAGAAGAGGTCCCAGAGAGCTCCCTCTCCCCTTCCGCCATGTGAAGACGCAGCCATCTGTGCAACAGGATGCAGATCCTCACCAGACGCTGCTTCTGCCAGTGCCTTGATCTTGGACTTCCCAGCCTCCAGAACTGGGAGAAATAATTGTTGGTTGTGTAAGCCACCCAGTCTATGGTGTTTTTTTACAGTAGCCTGAACTGACTAAGACACAACCCAATATTTCACCCAGATCATTATCACCTCGATCCTAGTTTTGGGGACCAACTGGAGGAACTGAGAAAGTAGAAGAGGGACCCTACTAGGAAATATCACGATGCATATATTAGTTTCCCCCAGCCTCTTAAACTGGACCATCATATCCACAAAGTAGCCCCAGAGCAGTGTTTTCCAAAGTGCAGTCTATTGAAAATTACAGATTTCTTAGTCCCTTACTCAGTGATTCTGCCTCAGTCTGAAGTGGGACCTGGACGTCTCTTTCTCTTAACTTTTCCCAGGTGATTCTGACGTGTAGCCAGGTTTAAGAACTACTATCCCAAATAGCAAACATTTGTTCCAGGTGATCACTCATACACCAATACACACACACTCTTATAGAGTTCCTTCTGATTTGATTATGCTTACTTCCCCCTCCCTGGTCTCATATTTCCTTCCTGACTCAATTTTGATACCTCTCAACCTAGCTGGTTTGGGTCACCCTGCTGCCTGCCCTTCCTTGTTGGACCTTGGGCACATCTGTGCCTTTGGTAGCTTTTCTCACTCCTCTGTACATCCCCCAGGGCCTTGGAAACTCCCTACTCTTCCTCCCCACTCTCCAAAGCAATTTAGGTCCCAAACACCCCTCCTACACCCCAAGGAGAGGAAGCCATTCAGGCAGAGCCCATTAATGGCCTAACCAAAATTGCAATGCCAAAGCACAAGCCTACAAGCAAGTCTAAGGGAGCAGGGGGCAGAGGGCCACCTGCTGCTACTGTCTATGAGGCCCAAGGGGCCCCTCCCAGCACTCTCCAGTAGTTCAAACACAACCCCAGTTTGATACTTTTATTATACATGTAATACATGAATGTAATCTCACTGTAAAATAATTCAAAACAACACTGATAAACCAAAACCTAAACACCCCATTTCCAGTCCCCTCCCAGATGTAACTGATAACAAATCAGTATGGTACACATTTTTCCACATCTTTTTGTATTTACATACATTACGTTAAATAAGTGGTTCTCAAGTCAGGAAGAGGATTACGCCTCCCAGAGAACATTTGGCAACATCTGGAGATATGTTTGGTTGTCACAACTGGGAAGTGACACTGGCATGTAGTGGGTAGAGGCCAGTGATGCTTCTAAACATCCTGTAACACACAGGACAGTCCCTCACAACAAAGAATTACCTGGCCAATACGTCAATAGTGCCATAGTTGAAAAACTCTGAGTGAAACTACATAAACTGCCTATGTCCGATCAATTTTGACCTTCAAAAAGGCAATTTTGCATGGTACAACTTCATGTATTTATATACACGTGGAAACATATAGTTTTGTTTGTGGCTGTTTTACACAAATGCATTAGACCGTATGTCTTATGCTGAAACCATCTTTTTTCCTTTAACAATATATCTAGAAGATTCTCCATGTCAAGAACCAGAGCTCCATCTGATTCTCTTCTGGCTGCTGTAAGATATTCATAACTGAGAAGGCTCCGTGTGGTCCTTTAACCACTCCTTTTCAGAGGGATGTTGAATGTTTCCAGTTCTTCATTGCTATAAACCATGCTGCAAGAAGTATCCTGACCCATTCCCTTCTCCCCACATTGGCCAGGGCTCAGGTAGGGCTGAGAATGGGGAACACTGAGGACTAGAGAGAAAGGGGCTGGGCTTCAAGGGAGAGCAGGGAGTCATGCTGTCCCCGAGGTGCTGCTTCCTCCCTTGGCCCTCCTCAGGACTAGTTGCCACCAGTTCAGTTAACTGCCTGTTTCCCTGCACGCCAGTGGCCATTTCATGAAACAGAGCCATGTGAATTCTGAAACCCGTTTGTCAGACTTTCCACTCTGCTATTCTCATGGGGTGAGTAAAGGGCTCAGGGAGTGACTTACACCATTTGCCTGCCTTCCAAGCCTCTCCTTGGGCCACTAGTTTCTGTCACACCTCTTTGAAATCTACTCAAATGTCAACACATCACTCAGCGAAACAAACCCCCCATATTTTCTAAGAATGTAGCATCATATCCAAAGAACTAGAGCCAGAAGAAAGCTTTGCTTTTCCACGAATGGTTTAAGAGCATTAATTATCATGGAAAACTACATATGGACTGTTCAGAGACAAAAAAGACACCCCTCCCAACATGTTCCAAGAGAATAGCATATTGTCATCTGAAAGAGTAATTTATTTCCACATAATTGGCTCCATAAAGGGCATCTTTGGTGTCTAATTCCCTAAATAACTCAGGGCCTACTGTTGCCAGCGCTGACCCCACAGGGGAAGGAAAGCTGTAATTAATTGACTCATTTACGATTAATGCATTCCAGCTTTCCTTTGCTGCCACTCTTCCAGGAGAAAATTGGCCAGTGCTGTGACTCTATTTCCAAGGACCTAACATTTAAAATAAGTAAAGACATCTGGATGACAAGCAAGAAGTTGGTTGTTAATGGAAGACCCCTGGAGGCCACACCTTTCCTGTGTGTCCTGTCCATCTCAGAAGACAGTCTGAGAGAGGAACTTCGCTCAGCTCTCAGCAATAAGGTCCTTAATACACAGTAGTAGATGCCTGCTTTTTTTTTTCCTTCAGTTTCCTGCTTTATTTAACCACTTTGGTACCCAAGGGATTAGGTAGGTAAGTAGGTAGGAAGGGAAGAAGGGAGGGAATAATGGAGGGGAAGAAAGAAAAACCCATAAGAGCATTTTAAGAGGCCCTACCTCTCCACATAGTAGAAAGGCTACCCATCTTAGATCACACCCAACCAATGCGTTTTAATGAGCAAAGACTATGATGTAACACAAACTGTAAACATTTTTTTCTGGTTATTTGTTAACGTCCTATTGTGTTTTTTTAATTGTTCTTGAGATCAAATTCATGGAAAAGAGTAACTCAATAACTTGGGAACCAAGTTCTTCATTCATTCTATACAATTTTTTTAAGCAAGCCTGGGTACCAAGAACTCCCTCATTTTCCTTTTTTGTCCTGTTTCTCTATCAAAACTACATTGTCCTGTGTGCCCCATTGAATTCATATTTAGAAAATTGTGCTGCCCACGCCTTCTGTGGATGAATTATATTCACCCGTTCCAAGTTATACTATTTCAAGGAACATATACGTTAGTGTCTTTAGCAAGACACCCTAATAAATCCTCTGTTATTACTCTATTATTCTATTTCCAAAGTCATCATTCTATTCCCCTCCCAACTCTGACTTTATAAGGTCTGTGATGACTGGGTTAACTTTTAGCTTTTATGCATTTCCTTACACATCCTGGACAATCCCAGTGTGATCTCAGGCTCTCCAGAAGCAGCAGATGGGGTCTCCCATGTATTCAAGACCTCCTAAAATAATAACCTCCAAATGACAAGTCTCCAGATGAATAGTAGTTCATGTCTTGGTTGATACTACAGTAACTCAGTGTTACTGAGAAAAATGTTAATGGGGAGGTCATTCACAACCTGCTTCAAGAAGTTTACTTAGGTGTGTTATTATTGACATTTTATAGATTAGAAAATTGGGGGTCAGGGGTAAGTATCCACCTTCATGCAACCCCATCAATAACCCAAAGGCTCACTGACCACCAAATTTATAATTCTTTTTTGTCAATACTGATTCAGTTTAAAAGAAAAGATATGCGCAGCTTGAGGAATCAAGGAGATAAGGGAGTAAGGCATGAGCTGCATTTCAGTGCATTCAGTTCCAAATTGATGACAATGCTCTGGAAACCCACACGATTGAGTTCCCAGTGTTCTTGGGTGCTCACCTTGGCAAGATCCCCAACACTCATGGTTTCGAAGACCTGGACTCCTAGCAGATGCCCCAAACCCTTGCTATAGCTGTTTTTGCCTCTCTATAGCAAACGCTTGCAAACGTAGGCTGCACATAAGGATCACCTTGGGAGCTTTTAACAAATACAAATATCCAGTTCCCAAGAGATTCTTATTTAGTCTGGGGTAGGGCCCTGGCATCAGCATCAGTTAAAAGCGCCTCAGGTGACTCTCATGGTCAGCCGGGACGAGAACCATTGACCTCAGGCCTCCTCAGCCTACAGCTGCCATTAATGGTCAGGATGCTCCTACTCTCTCTTCTCTGCCTCTCCTGGGACCTAGTCTCTCAAGTTCCCTCTGACAATTCCTTCTATGAAGGCCTTTCAAAACGCTGTCTCAAGACTCTTTCCAGTCAACAAATAGGAGCTTTTTCACAGGGATTAGGGAGTAGTGAGAGGACTGTGGACAAGGGGAAATTCTGCATTATTGCTTTTTACTGAAAATTTATTTAGCATTCGCAACATGCTGAAATAAAGGATTTTGAGATTGCCTTATCTGTTTTCAGCTGTTATGAACACAGTTAGTCATGGGGTTTTATATTTCTCTATTTAACTGCCTGTGAAGTTAATAGGTAGATGCAATGCTGGAGTTGAGTTGATTCAACTCTGAACTCAATATACTGCTTCTAAAGAAAAGAGCAGTTGTCGCCTCTGAGATTGCAAAAATCCAATTAAGTATCACTTTCCCCTGCTGCTAGATAGGCTTAGACCCTGGAAGAAATGTTGACAATACCACATGAACATCCAGGACAATCACCATGCCCCTTTTACTGAAATCACACCCCAGCCAGCAATTAAACAAAATGGAAGAATTTTAATGCAACCCCCTGGCTTTTAGTTGTCAAACAAAATACTATGAGAGGCAGGGGGTGATGAGGGCCAGACAATAAATTAAAAAATAAAAATGTACATTATTCTGTTTTCTTTTTCAGAGAAGAAGCATTCAAGGTCAGCAAAACAGAATACACAGATATTCTCCCAAAAGATGTATCTTTTGGGATCCACTGCCCCAGCCTGTGTGCTCCTCTACGCTTTCTTCACTGTAATTAAGATATATACCCTTTTCTGGGCTTTGGAAGTTACAAGTTACTGACAGACAGCTCAGCTGCCAACAAAGTGTAAATTGCCAAAGGCAGATGCTCCGTGTTAGATGGTGCCCCGGGCAATGCCAGGCTATGCAGCTACACCTGGGAGCTAGGCAGACTACAAAGCAGGGTGTCAAATTAAACAGTTTGAAGGCGCATAAAAACTGGCGTTCGATTTAAATTGCAGTCTTTCCTTTAAAAGATGGGGATGAAAAGATATTCCCAAGACTGCATCTAGTTCTTGCCAGTTGCCCCACCAAGCCCTAACAGTCAAACCCCCAAACCGCCTCTGGGAACTCTTTCCTCCACAGGCTGATGTAGGATGGGCCTGGGTCCATTTCCGCTCCAAAGCATGAGCCTGACTCCTCACATTGTGAGTAAAAGAAGACCCAGTGGCTGTGATGGGCTGAATTATGTTCCTCCAGAACTCATATGTTGAGGCCATACATTATACATGTTGAACCCAGTACCTTGGAGATGGCTGTACTTAAGAGATAGGGCCTTTAAAGAAGTGATTATATTAAAGTGAGGCCATTAGGGTCGGTCCCATCTGGCTAGTGTCCTTATAAGAGGAGGAAATTTGGACAGTAAAAGAGACACCAGGGATGCACACTTACAGAGGGAAGGCCATGTGAGGACACAGAGAGAAGAGTGATACCTGGAAGCCAAGGAGAGAGGCATGAGGAGAAATCAAACCTGTTGACACCTTGATCTTGGACTTCTAGCCTCCAGAACTGTGAGAAAACAAATTTCTGTTATTTAAACCATCCAGTTTGTGGTATTTTGCTATGGCAGCTCTAGCAAACTAATACAGTGGCCCCTATATTGATGTAACTGAACATTGTATTGACATAGAAATCAGAGAATACTAGTCTTTTGTTGTTGTTGAGGAAGACTGAGTGAATCCTCTCCACCTGACCACTCTGTCCTATGCAAACAGCATGGAGCTTTGGCATCTAAGCCAAGGGAAAACTTCAAGAGTATTGGCTGTGAGAAGAGCTGGCATTCCCACAATGACTTCTGGGAAGTCATTGTGAGCCACACCTGCTCATAAATATCGTAAGGAATCCCACCTTGCCTTGGAAAGTACCCTTGGGTGTTTGCTAGACCTTGAAGGATCCAAACTGCATCATGAAAGTGACAGCTATTTCATGGACCAGAGCAATGCTCCATTTGGGCTAGTGGGGGCTGGGGGGGAGTCCCATAATCCTCATCTCATCAGTGGTTAAAAGTGGAATATAGCCGACTGCTTCTGAGAACTTTGAGGTGAAGTGCCCTCAGAAGAGTCTGTTATCATCCCTGGAACTCAAGAAGAGCTGGGGGAGTGGGCAGCTGCAGCCCAGTGCTGTGGAGGACCGGCCCCCAGCACACGCATGACCAGGGGCCCAAGGGAGAAATCTCTCAGAGACCCGTTGCACATAAGTCCATCCACACCCTGCCTCCAGAAGGGGGTCCCTCACCTCCAACCCTAAAGTCACTTCTGCAATATTAAAAGTTTCGTACAAAACTTTATTATCTTGTAGGACAAAGCCACAAGTGATAGGAGGTGCCATCTGATTCAAACTTGTCTCTAGTTACCAACCAGAAAATAGCTGCCAGTCAAATGTAAGTCCTAGTGACCTCTTTCCAGTGCTGAAGTGTGGATGAGGAAGGAATGGTGGCAGGGTTGGGGGTAAGGGAGGGGTCCTATATCAGCCTCAATGAGAAACACACGGCTCACCAGAGAGTCATTACCATATTTAATCTCCCAAAGTACTGCCTCCTCAGATTTGCAAAAAAGCTCCCTGACTCCCCAGAATGAACTTCTTTGGTGCTACAAGTCAAAGACAAAGAATTCACCACATTCACAGCTGGGCCAACTTCCTGCCATTAAAGGTCCTGGAGGTGGGGGTTCTCTCATATGAGCTACCTTCTCTACCTATCAAGTGACTTCTTTTCAACTTATACAACCTCTACTACTTTGAGTTTTCTGCATTAAAGTACAGTAAAATATAAACTGGTCTCACTTCGTTCTATAATGGTTCTCTTCATTTTTCCTTGGATTTCCATTATAGCTTTAAATATTATTCTTCTTAATGTTGACCAATCTTCAATTTGTCATCACTTCTAAACTTTAGTTTTCAGTTTCTGGACTCCACATCTCTGGCTACCCCTTAGAAAGAGAAAACTGAAGCTTTGAATGCATCAAAGAGGTCCTATTCGAAGGCTCCTTGGAGACCACCTTAAAAGCTCATTTTGTCCTGTGCACATCTGCACACACAAACAAGTATGAGTGCCCCATTTGCCAACTTTGAAAATTGGCTTCTCTGCATACAAGGATTCCTTAAAGCAGACCCCTCTGTACTATTTTCCATGAGGAAAAAGTGCTTTCTTTAGCCTTTGATGGGGCTGAGGGAGGGCCACCCCAAGGTGTGCCACTCTGGTATGCGGACTATTTCGAGCTGAAGACAATGAAGCCTCAAAAGACTCAGGAAGAGCATCTGACCTTCCCCCAAACTGCCTAAAGAAATTTAAAATAAAGGCTGTCTCCAGGACAGGCCATCACCAAAGATAACTATCTAGTACACTTGGGGGGTTCCTTGCTAAATCCAGTCTTATCAAAGTCCTGCTTATCAAACTTTTGCATTCCATCTCTATGTAGATTGTCTTCCTCCCCTTTGAAGTCCCAGATCACTACGTCCTCCTTGTCTGTAGCCGAGGGTACTTAAACGGGTGGACTCAGCCAGATGGGTGAGTTACTCAGTTTACCCTAGGTTTCTCCCACGTATACATGCTATTAAATTTTGTTTGATTTTTCTCTTACTAACCTGCCTCTTTGATTATTTGACCAGCCATAAGAACCTCAAGGAAAAGCTGTGGGAGGAATTCTCCCACTTCCCCGACAGCTTCTTGGAAATCAGCTCTTCTGAGAACACTTAATTTGGAGGAGGGTGGGGGGGGGGCACCTAAATTCTTTGAAACACTTTTTTACCAGTTTATAACTTCTTTTTGATTCAAGTTCCCTTTGCTGTTTGTTGATTCTCCACCAGTGTACAGTTTCGTCATCACCAGCATAGAGCATGGCAGCAGCAGAGAGAAATCTCTCTGCTAAGTGTCATGCGAATGCATCTCATCACCCACTTCATTGGATTTACTCTTATCTTGCTTCTCAAGCATCCTGACAAATCCTTGTCAAAGCTGGATGGCTTTTGTTAGAAGATACATCCTTGGTTTCTAAGAATTTCTGTCCCTTGATCTCCTCAATAAAGCATCTTCCTTCCCAGACAAAGCTGTATCATCTAATACATACATTGTCAGTGTATCTAGACATATATAAAAATAGGTGTCTTTTTTATTTCCTGGACTTTATCACGTTAGTAGGAACAGCTTTCCTATTTATCTGAAATTGCAAAATCTCCACTCTGGTTTTCTCAAACATTCCCTAGTTGTGATAATTCAGGTAGATGAATTTATCTGAATTCAAGATTTATCTCACTTGAGAATTGTAAAAAAAAGCCAATGGGAGAAGTGCTGTTATGATCAATCTAGATTAAGTACCTGAGGGCTCAAAAAGGGGAATTCACTTCCCCAGGGTAGTGAAGTCAGAATCCAAATCCAAGCAGTGCTACCAAAGCCTGCATTCATCCCTTCTGGCTTGAATCCCGCGATTATGGAGGGCAGGATGTTTAAGTGATCAGACCAACCAACTATTGATAGAATCTTAGGGATTGTCTGAACCCCCAACACAACATTCACTCAAGGCAACCCAAGGAAAGCATGACTGGATGGCAACGGACAAAGAAACTGAAACTCAGTAATTGCATTGTGCTCTGTGAAGAAAGAATGTGCTGACAAAAAGAGGGTTGTTACATCTGCTTGTTATCTATAAAAAGAAGTCCAAAAGAAAAACATCATTAGTGTATAGCCAGCACTATCCAGAGGAGAGATTGCCCAGGCCCGGATCTATAAAAGTTTATGAACATCAGTGTGGCAGGCAGACACCAGAGCGGAAATGGGACAGGCAGATGCCTCCAGACCAGACTGAGAGCACTTCACACCAGACATGACCAGCCTAGCACCATCCCAGAGGCAGGCAGGGCTGCTCCTGGAGGAGTGAAATCCTCCTCAGGAAACCAGGGCCAGGAGTGGTTGGGTGAGCATCCCAGGTGCTGTGAAATGCGTTAGGCATATGTTATCTCATTTAATCATTTCAACAACCCTATGAAATAGGATCATCCCCAAATTGGGGTGTACGTAACTAAGTTCACACAGATAAGAAATGGTTGCCACTCTGTACTTGTGGTAAATGTATTCACTTTCTTGGGTTGTTTGTTTGCTTGTGTATGTGTGTATCTATAGGCAGAGAAATGGAGTCCTGTGCCCTTGAATCTGCTTGTTTGAGAGAATACTGCCATACTTGAGAAACACAGCCCAGGACTCTAGGCTCGGTTTGACAGGGGATCAACGTGAGACTTAGTCTCCTTAAGAAGCCAGAGAAATTCACATTTACAAACAAGAGACTTAACAGAAAGGTCGGCCTGACTTGCGTAGCCTTTGTGCTGATCTAGACCTTTCTGTAGATGACTTGGGACGTTTTAAAAGTACTGAGGTCTGTCCCCCTCCCTGAGATTCTAATTTAGTTGATCCAGGGTGTGGCCACAGCACAGGGGATGTATTAAAACTCCCCAGTGGTTCTAATGTGCCCCTATGGGTGAGAAATGCAAGGAGCCTTTCAGATTCCTTCATCAAGGACACGACTGGCCTGCAGAAGCTGAGAGAGAATGCCCTCGGTTGAGGGCCTTCAGCAGCTGGAAGGGGAGAGAACAGCTGGGGCAGGGAGCTAAGCTGGTCAAGAATACAAGGTTCATAGCCCAGAGCTCTTATTTTCCTTCCTTCCAAAAATCTTAACGGGTATGGCAAGAAATATTGATTAAGCAGAGATATGTTTGCTAACCAAATTGACAAAGCTGTACGATACTATCTACTGACATTGGTGAGAAAACAGCGGCAAGGGCCCTCTCGTTTCCTGCACATCGAAGTCCAGCTCTACAGCCCTTGGGGAAGCAGACTTGCCAATGTGTATAGAGAGCCTTCACAATGCCTGTAGCTTTTATGTTTGCACAAAAAAGAGGTGTGGAAGGATTTGCACCTGTTAACAGTGGTTTTCTCTGGGTTGTAAGATTTCAGGTGAATTTTATCTCCTTCTGTGTTCATATACCTTTATGTTTTCTGTCTTTTACACAATGAGCCTCTATGGCTTTTGGGGGAAAAAATGTAAAAATAACATTTTATTAAAAGTTTGGCATCTATGAGATGGCTTTTATATTCATGTATTTCCCACCATTTTTTCCCCACCACTCCAATTTTGCTTCTTTGGGCTTATAAGTCATAATCCTGCCAGACATACCTGCATATTGATCCCTGTAGAACTGAGCATGCAGCCCCGGGCTGTGTTTCTCAAATACTGCAAGATTCTCTCAAACAGATTTGGGCACACAGGATTCTCCATTTCTTTGCCCACATACACATACACACACACACACAGAAAAGTCAGCACATTTCAAAATGTCTTGTTCAATAGGATTGCTTCATTCTTAAGTCCAAACATTCACTAAGAGCATGAACTCTGGAGTCAGAAGTCTTGTTGGAATCCAGGCGGTGTGAACTTGGGCAAATTAATATCTCCCTGCCTCAGTTTCCTAAAATGTAAAGTAAAGCTGAGAAGAAAGGCTAGCCCTGGGGACAGAGGTGATTTGCAGTGAGTTTCAGCCCTTGTTCTGCCACTTGAAAGCTGTGTGACCTGGGACATGCCTCAGTCTCTCTGAGCTCCTCATTAATAAAAGCAGGATGACAATAATAAACCTGCCCCCTCACCTTCGTGTGAGCGGCAACTGAGACAGTGTATGAAAACTCTCAAGGGCTGTGCAAATGTCAGTTGTTATTTTCACAAAAGTTTTTATTCCATTCTATCGCGTCTGATCCGTTCGCCCCTTCCCCATGCCTGCATGGGAGCCAAGAACCGGGTTGTGCTGCTTGCACTGTTAGGAAAGCAAAGAGACCAGAGACTCCTCATCACTGTCAATGCAAAGGAGTGACTCTGGCAGCAGTTCAGCCCCAGGATGTGTGCTGAGCCCCAGGTTTCCTGGCAAGGCACAGCCGTCCAGACATGCGCCTGAGGTGACTGCTGAACTTTGTGGATTTTAAATAGAAAACCACACGGTTCTGCCCAGACAAGTCATGCCACCATAGTTGGCATGGATATAACTCCACAATACTTGAGATTTTTTTAAATGTCACATCTTTACAGGTTTCTAAATCAAATATAAACTGCTCTGAACACTCACCCAGCAGGCGCTGGCAAGAATTCAATCTCAGTCACTATAGCAATGCCCTACTCCCCTCTCTGGGATCTTACAAGATTCCCCAGCTAACAGGACACCCAATGCAAAGGTCATGGGCCTCAGCCCAAAGTAGTTTCTGCTCCCTGAAGCTGCAGCCAAGCCCTAGACTTCCTGCACTGAGCTGGATTCTGTTCTGCGTGGACTCGGGGAAACTCCTGGCCTAGGTGTCGCAGAACATATGACCACAGAGTCAGCACTGTAAACAAACTTAGTCACTTTTTAAAGATGGTTGTGCCCAGCAGCTGGACAACCACCACACCCAGTTCCTCACCAAAGCAAAATTACAGACTTTCTCTAGCATCATGGGGCCAGCCAATATCTGCTGAAGAACTGCCTGTGGTCGGCAGATGAGGGGCTTGGCCACTCAGAGAGAGGAAGGGGACAGGATGCTCGGGGAGGGGAGGCGGTGCCTTCTGGTCGGGCCTCAGCAACCTACAAAAGGGCTATTTGTAAGGGGTGCTGATAGCAGGCGTTTGAAAGAGGACACAGTGTCCAGGAAGACGTTCTGGATCCACCACTTCATCGAGACTAGGTTTTTTTCTATCAGTTTATGCAACATGAGGTTTTGTCTACAGGGAGTTGGGCAAACAAAAATCCTTGAAGGGTCAGTTCCTGAAGGAAACTTCATAATGTCTCCCCAAATTCAAGAGAGCATAATTAAGTTGTTCCAAAAGGGAGATTTAAGTTGTGCACTGGCTTCCTGTTTCCCTGAATTTCTTTCTCATCAGCCACCTTCCCCAAGTAGCTACAAGTCAGACCATGTTACTCTCCTACTTAAAACCTACCAGTGGTGTCCCACACAGCTAGAATAAAGTCCCAATCCTTTCCTTGAAGTGGTCCCCATTACCTCTCTGAGTTTATCTCCTATTGTTCTCTTCCCCTCAACCCCATTCACTTTGTTCCAATACTCCAGCCTCTTTGCTACAATACCCAGGCATACAGTGCCCCAGGGCCTTTGGACTTACTGTGCCCGCTGCCTGGACTGTTCTTCCCCTAGATATCTGCATGGTTTCCACCTTACTTCTATAGGGGAGGAAGACATTTCCTCTTCCCAAATGTGGGTTCGTCTGGCCGGAGAATGAATTAAATTCACATGAGACAGAATAGCAAGAGAAAATTAAACAAAGCTTTATGAGGAACCATGGCCTGGGGCCTTTCTTCCCGAAGGAAGAAAGAGCAACGAAGAAGTGGGGTGCACAGAGTGGTTATATACCCCCAAACAGGGTGTTTCACATATGATTGAAATGTCCCTTTTACAATAGTCACGAGGCTGCTCTGTCAGCACAGCGCTTGATGGAAACAGCAGATAGGTCTGCTGTCTCAGTGAGCGCCACAGGGTGGCAGGTGTGTTACCTCGGGCTGGGGGGGTCACAGATGAGCACTGCAATCGGTTCCCAGCCTAAAGAAAGATGCTTAATCTTTAAGGAGATGCCAATGTTGGGAGGGGGAGGGAAGTCAGTTACAGGAGGTTACCAGAGAAGCACAATAAAATGCAGATTTTAAGTCCTTGCCTTTGGTATTGATTAAGAGTTTCTAGAGAGAAGGTCATCTCCTTTCTTCTTCCTGGTACAGAGAGGGAGGCACCTTTTACAGATAGAGATTTACCTTACAAATGTAAACGTGTCCTAACAAAGGGCAAGTTCCATTCCTCAGAGCCTCCTTCCCTGTCCCAGTTTATCAAAAGCAATCAGCCTCAAATAATCCTCATGCCAAAGAGACGTATCTTGGGGTGGCCAATTTCAGGTCCCCACACTTCAGTCAGGTCTTTATTCAAATGTCACATTCTCGGTGAGGACTTCCCTCATCACCGCTTCTAAAATATCAACCAACACACACACACATACACACATGCATGCATACATATTCTTCCCAACCCCCTTCCACACTTTACGTTTCCACAAGGTACTTACCACTGACTAACATACTATATATCTTACTTAGGAATCTTTTTTGTTCTCTACTTTGTTCACTATTGTATTCTCAGTACCTAGCATAGAGCAGGCACTCAACAAACATTTAGTGAATGAATGAATGACTTTATGTGACTGTCTCCTCATCATTCGTGTCTCAACTCAAATGTTGCCTCCTCTAAGAGGTCTTCCCAACCATGCCTAGTTAAAGATGCTCAACCTACCCACAGACACTATTTTGTATTCTTTTTAGCACTTACCAGTAGCTGGATTATCTTATTTGCTTGCCTATAGATTTATAGTCTGTATCTCAACCCTAAAATGGAAGCTTCCTGAGGACAGAGCTGTCTATCTTGTTTACAGCTATCTCCTTGGCACCTAGAATAATTCTGGGTATGCTGGAACACTCAATAAATATATGACAATTGAATGAATGGTCAAAGGAAAAAGACCTGAGCAGCTGAACAAATTGATCTTCTTAATGAAGTTGTTGGATGTAAACCAATACACTTTTAGGGGAACTAAATTGCCCAGTCACATTTCAATTACATTCATAGCAAATGTGTAAATTAAGAAACTGAAGGCTCCACTCCATGGGCTCTATTCCTTTAATAAGTAAATTGTAGTAATTGGACTACATATGGAATGACAGACTCTCTGGTTTAAACAAAAATAAAAACCCTCATCGGCCTTATATTCTAGCAAAGAAGATAGACAGCAAGAAAATAATCACAAGTATGGTAAATATTTGCATGAGGCTTATAAGCATATAACATAGGGCTCAATCGGGTTGGGAGGCAGGTGTGGTTGTGGAAGTCTTCCCTTTGAAAGAGATATTTTAAATATTTGTTGAGACTTGGAGTAGCTGGTAGAGGGACATCAGGGAAGAGGATTGGGGAAAAGAGCATTGCCAGCAGAGGGGGCAGCATGCAAAGCCCTGGGGTGGGAGCGGGCCCTCCATGCTAGATTCAGAGGGCAGCAGGTGCAGCAGAGATGTAGGCAGGCCTGGATCATGCAGGACCTTGTTGGTTATGGCAAGGATTTGAGATGTTATCCAAAGTGCAACGGGAAGCCTCTGGAGGGATTTAAATAGAAGAGTGTCATTAAAAGACCATCTATCTGCAGGGGAGATTGAGAACGGATGGGAAAATGGTGACACTGAGGTCACCAGACCTGTTAGGAGGCTGAGGCAATGATCTAGGAGAAAAACAATCCTGGACAAGGATTGCAGCAGTGGGATGGAGAGAAACAGGGAGATTCAAGACTTGTTTTGGAAGAAGAATGAACGCAACTTGGTGACTAACAGGTGATAGAAGGTAAAGAGAACAAAGGGGCAAAGAAGACTTGACAGTTCTTCCTTGGGCAACATGGTGCGTGTTGTCATTTACTGACATCAGGATACTGGGAGGATAATCAGATTTGAAGGAATATACAGTACAGTCAATTTGGGCCAAGTGTGTAAGGCATCCAAGTAGAGAAGCTGAGTAAGTAGCTCAGATAAAAGTCTGAGCTCTGTTGTCTCTTGATGGCAAGATTAAGATTAATAGGCTCTAGAAGATTCTAAGAGCCAGTATCAATCCAAGAATCAGCAACTGGACCTTTAGCTCATGGTAAGCTTTCCTAAAAGCAGAGAGGCTTAAAGTCTTTAACAGGTCCTCCCATGGGCCTCATGACAACCAGGCAATGATCCATCCACAGTTCTCTGACAGTAGAGATAATTCCTTATCAAACCAAAGATCCACATGTCATTGTGGAATTGAATTATAGCAGCTTCTATGTATTGAAATGGTATCATGTGACAAGCCCTATGCATTTGTAATATGGGGTAATCATTTTTAGCAGTTGTTGATATAGCCCTCGGTTGGTGTTACCTACCTTTTTGTTGTTGTCGTTGTGCATGATCTCATTCAGTCCTCAAGACAACACTGAGGCAGTCGTGACAATCATCCCCATTGTACACATAAAGAAACCACGTTTCAGAAAAGCGAAGGACTCACCCAAGATCATTCAATGAGAGAACACAAATGCCGTGAAGCCAAACCAGACTTGTCTGATCCCAAAGCTCTGCTCCTAATCCAGGCAACAAGTTTCCAGAAAGTTAACCTAACAGATGGTCTTTTTCTTTCCCTGAGGCTTAGGAAACAATTTCCAAGGAAAAGAACTAATCATTCTGTTAAGCCTCTGATTATCCTGTCTGTACTGTCATCTCATACTGAGAAGTGAGGTCTGGAAAAATGCCATTAGCAGAAAAAGGTCTGCTTTACATTTATAGGGTGGAATTGCCAAAAATCAAAGTTCTCTAGCATATGGTCCTATGGAGCTCAGGGCCAAAACCAAGTCTATTTATCATTTACTTTTTCAAGCCCTCCCACACCTAGAGCCAGCCCTGGTGGTCTAGTGGTTAAGATGCCGAGTTCTCACTGCTGCCTGGTTCCTTTCTCGATCAGGGAACCACACTACCCGTCTGTCGGGTGTCATACTGTGACAGCTGCATGTTGCTGTGATGCTGAAAGCTATGCCACTGGTATTTCAGATACCAGCAGGGTCACCCATGGTGGACAGATTTCAGTGGAGCTTCCAGACTAAGACAGACTAGGAAGAAGGACATAGCCATGCACTTCTGAAAAAATTGTCCATGAACACCCTATGAATGGCAGCAGAGCATGGTCTGATGTAGCACCAGAAGGAGAGAGGAGGGCGCAGAAAGATTGGGCAGGGTGCCACTCTGCTCTACACAGGCTCACTAAGAGTTGGAATCTACTCGACAGTGCTAACAGCCCACACCTAGAGGCAATGTGGGTCAACAGAAAATATTGTCAGTACCTCAATGCAGCAGTGGGAGAGGGTGTCACTTCCTTGGCAGGTAACCTCGGGCAAGTGACTTAATTTAAACTTGTTTTTCTCATGTGTTCAATAGGGCTAATAGTGGTATTACTTCATATCAATAATGGCTAACCATTACATAGGGCTTAATACAGACCAGACACTGCTCTAAGCATGTTACATATATTAACTCATTTAATCCTTTCCACAACCCCGTGAGAGAAGCTCTGTAGGACCTATTATTATCCTCATATTACAGAAGAGTAAATGAGGCACTGAGAGTTAACTAACTTGCCCAAGGTCACACGGTTAGTTATAACAGAGCTAAGACTCAAACCTAAGCAATCTGAGAACTTCTCACCACCAAGCCATACAGCTTCCTCATGCTGTGAGGATTAAATGAGAAGATGTGTGGAAAGCATTTCTAGCACAGCACCTGGTACATAGTAAGTGCTCAGTTACTGCTCCGCCATTATTTTTATTGTAACAGTCATCATCATTTAAAAAATGAAGCAGAAGATAGCACGTAAAACTGAGGCATTAACAGCACAACTCAAAAGAGCAGACTTTCAACCTTTTTAGAATTGTCTTATAAAAAAAGAAACACTGCAAGACGGGATCCTAGAGGGATGGCACTTTCTTAAGCATCCCATTTACGCAAGCAGTTTGATACATTCCAGGAAAGCTGAATAGCACTGCAGACCAACCACTGAGGGAATTCCCCCATAAAAGCCCCAAACTCATTTGGCACAGTCAGCAGGGGACCATCAGCGCACTCAACCCTACTATCTCTGCCTCCCCACCTGATGAAAGTACCATATCCTTTTTAAAAAGGAGAAGAAAATAAAACTAATTAGAAAAGCCTTACACCGCAATGAGAAGCCTGCCTTTAATGCTAAACTCACTGGGAAGTGGTGAGAAGGACCGTGAGACTCTGAGTGGAGGCACTGAGGCTCTTCCCAAAGGGGGCTCCTCCTCAAAACCTAATGACACCATCTCAGAGGGGCTTTCCCCAGCCAGCCCATTTAAGGCAAGTCCCCCACTCACTGTGTTTTTCTCCATCATGTATTGAAAGCCCTAATTATCTCATGTAACTTGTTTGCTTCTTGTCACACACACCTCTGTAGAAAAGCCCGTATCCCCAGTACCTACTGGATGTTCAGTAAATATTTGTTGGCTAAAAGAGGTAGAAATTCCGATCTCTGTTCACATCTCACCTCAGAGAAACATTTAAGGGGGCCTAAATGTACAATCCACAGCAGTCACTACAGAAATCCCCGTTCCTCTCCCACTCTGCAGCACAGCGCTGTCCAATAGAAACACACCGCTAGCCACTTAGGTAATTTTAAATTCTCTAGTTGCTAAATTTTAAAAAGTAAAAGGAAACAAGCAAAATTAACTTTAATAATGTTTTTTAACTTAATATATCCTAAATATTACCAATATATAACCAATATTTAAAAGTTATTAATGAGATCTTCTACATTCTTTTTTTGGGGGAGGTACTAAGTCTTCAAGATCCACTGTATATTTCATCTCCCCAGCACATCTCCATTTGGTCGAGCCACATTTCAAGCGCTCAGTCGGCACATGTGGCCAGAGGCTACCGTATTGCACAGGGCAGCTCCAGTACCTTAAAACTCTCAAAAGCCTCTCTTTCCGATCTCAGGAAAGCTCTCTCTCTCTCTGCACTTGCTGTTCCCTCTGCCTGGAACTTTTGCTCCTTCCCCAAAAGGCACCTTATGGTTGTTCAGATCTTCAACATGATTATTTATTACCTATCTGTTGTTTAGTCGTTGTCACTTTCCATTAAAACATAATCCCCATGAGGCAAGGACCTGATGGTGTCCCCAGAGGCTAGCACACTGCCTGACACATCACAGGCCCTCCACGAGTATTTTTGAATGAATGAATGAACGAAACCCTCCAGCGCTCCCCTGGGGTGTGTGAATCATGTCAGGCCCTAGCTGCTTTAGTGCAGGGTCTTAATCATTTTGGGGCCATGAACCCTTTGGCAGTCTGTGACACCCATGGACCTTTCTCAAAATAATGTTTTTAAATGCATTAAATAAAATTCACAGAATTACAAAGAAAACCAATTATATGTAATTACAGTTGGCGAGTTTTTCTTAAAATGATGTATGGTAATATAGCACTCTTTAGTAATGCATTAAATAACAGGATCTAGCAGTGAATCTAATAACTTCGCTAACTTTGAAGTAGTGGTACGCATACACGCTATATTGAGAGATCTGTCAAGCTATAATGTGATAGGAAAACACTTATAATTCTCATGGGTGACAAAGTCTTTGGTGCTACTCTGTTACTCTGTTCCTAACCGAAGGGAATGCTGCACTTCAGTTAGAAGTTAGGGAACATAGAGATGAATTTTTTTCCCATCCGAATTCACAGACACCTTTGAATTCTATTCACTTGTTGGTATCCATGGACCCCAGGTTAAGAGCCGCTATTTTAGTGTGAGAATTCAACCCCTCAACTTTGTCCTTACTTCCCTCAGAGTGAAGGATTGAGAGGACAATGCCTCAATCCTCCTTTTCCACTCAAGTCTGGGGGTGGGAAGTGAGGCGGGGCTTAGCTGATGCATTAAAAATAAAGACATTCTCCGCATGCATCACACACGCTACTCAGAAGCATGAACTGCAGACTCACACTCGCCTGACCCTGTCACTGCTAACTCTGTGGCCCGGGGCAAGCATCAGCATCTTTGAATCTTTGAATCTTTGAATCTTAGCTGCTTTGAATCTCACCTGTAAGACGAGGTGAGACTTTCTACTCACAGGATGAGTAGCAGGATGAGATACAATAATGAACTTACTCACCAAAAACCAGGTACCAGGCGTACAGTCAGTAGATGTGACCTGTAGTCTTGTTGCTGCTTCTATTGGCCCATCCTGCCTCGCTCCCTTTCTCTGCTAGCAGCGCCAGTGTCCAGCAGGTCCTCCACACTAAGTTTCCTGACGTTGTCTAATGGGCACCACTGGTATCTTCGCTCTGCACTCAGGTCAGGCTCCTTCATCAGCTCCTGTCAGGCCACGTGCTCTGGTGGAGAGGAATTGGAGTTAGCCAGGCCTGAACCAGCATCCTGGAGGCCAGAGACAGGTGAGGTTGGTCACGTTCTTTTACCCCTTGGAGCCTCACATCAACACGGTGAGTAATAGGGCTCCCTCATGAGCCGCAATGGAGGATGAAGTGAACACACAGTTTTGCTTAATAAATGTTAGCTGCCTTTTCTTGGACATTTCTTCAGATGGAAATTAAGTACCAAGAGGGACATTCAGATAGAGAAAAAGTTGTTGAGAGAAGGAAACAGAATGAGAAAATAGGCTTTGCCACAAAAAGTTCATTTCACTTTCATTAATTCCAGTTTTTTTTCTGCTTTAAGTTTCCCAGCCACAAGCCTCCAACCAAACAGCTACGTTTGAAAAGATAAGATGAGAAGCCCTATCCCCACTCCAATTACGATGAGGGCCAGATTGTGCTGCTGGCAAGTGGAAGAGTGGCTTTGCTTTAGGGGAGAAAGAGGGAACTCAGATCGCTCTAACATGAGGTCAACAAACCCTCCCGGCAACAACATGACCCACCCTGAGTGTAACCCAGGGATTTTTTAAGGGTTTCCATGTAGAAGATGGGAGAATGTGAACAGAGGCTGGTTCTCAGAGACCAATCTTAGTACTGTGAGCATTCCCCAACTATAACCACCACCTCCACACGCCACCTCCTCATCCCCAAAGCACTGGGAGAAACAATGCATTCTTGGGACAAATGTGGGCTTGGAGTCAAACAGGCCTGGATTTATGTCCCAGCTCAGTCACTTACCACTTGGATGGACTTCAACAAATCAATTTTTCTCCAAGCCTCAATCCTCCTCATCTGTGAAATAGAGAAAGTACTGCTGTTATGGAGATACTATGAGGACAACAGATTCTACAGATAAAGCACCTGGCACACAGTAGGTATTCAGGAAACAGCTAACATTATTATGTGGAATAAACCACAAGAGTTGAAAGAGGTGCACAGTCTGAAAATGGAGCAGGTGAGAGTAATCAAGGTACAATGAAGGGAAGTGAGAATCAAATGAGAGACCTGATTGCTGAACGAATTTCAGCTTGTTCAGTACTGCTGTGAAATGAATGATGATGTAAGGATGATTAGAAGGTAATTTTATGTAGTACAAAAACGACTTATTCATTAGCACAGAGGAAGAGAGAACTGACGTGCACAGGAGCTCAATCATAGCTGTCACTCCCAGCCTCTGAACAGGTCTCTTGCGTATGTCACATCTCACAACAGGCCAGTCCCAGCTCACATCCTTGCTCGCCAAGAGACTTGGGAGACAAAGTTCCTGTTTCACAAAGCAATGACAACAATTAAAATGCCAAAAAAAAAAAAAATGACTAAATTGTCACTATTTCTTTGGTGACCAGGTTATTTTTAACTTTTCCATTTCCCTTCCCTGACTTTTGGGATCCTTGTAACCAGTGACAGTCTAAAGCCCTAAGCACATACGAAATTCATTAATTGTTCATTACTTAACCCCACTTCCAAGCTCTCTTTTCCCTTGGAGATACAAATAGGAAGGTATCAGTGCCAGACGGCAAAGAGGAGGCATGATTCTGCTGTCGTACTCCACTCAGAGTCCCAGGGAGCTCTATTTGCAATGGATAATATTCCGTCTTTCTCCTTTTTTTTGCCTACTCCTTACATCTCCCACCTCCCTCCAGTCACACTCCCTACTCTCCTCCCAAGACGGCTATGTCATCTATCAGGATTCTGGGAAGGAGAGCCAGGCCTGGGACCCACAGGAACAAAAGGAGGACGATGGAGAGGTGACATCAGCTCCAGCCATGTGCAAGGCGTCATCCCAGGCACTAGGGGAAAAGATACTGATGGCCCACCAGATACTTGCAGTCTACTTACTCTAAACAATGAAGTCAAATGTCTTTGCTTAATTCAGAAAACAAGGACCCCATAATCAGCCCCCAACCCTCACTTCTACCCGTCTTTCACCCCTTTTGCCACCACCACTCAGGCTAGAACCCAGAACTAACTCCAGGTCCTGGTCCTTTACACGGAGCTGTGCTACTTTTGAAAATGTGGGATGAAGCTGAGTTTCAATCCAGCACGACCATTTACGAGCTGTGTGACTTGGGCAAATTTCTTAACCTCTCTGGACCTTGGTTTCCTTATTTGCAAAATGTGGATGATAATATCTTTTTTATAGGATCACATGAAGATTAAATGAGATGACACAAGGCAAGCACCTGAGATGTAAATGACAAAAAATTCCCACTGGATGCCCATCCCTCTCCAGTAGGTTAGATTTGGGTGGGAACAAGAGAAAAAGAAAGAAGCTCCCCGTTAAAAAACTTTTTTTTCTCCCATATTAATATACCAATAAGAGATTTGCTTGTGTCAACAATCTCTTATTATAAATGTAAATCACCTCTGTGAGCGTTAAGCTTATCAATTCCCATCTTTGTATAAATTATTTAAACAGTACCTTCCAGAGTTCGAGATTTCAGTGTTGTGATTACAATGCATAGGAGCAAGGTTATTTTAAAAACCTTTTTAGGAAGGAAGCAGATGGTAAGGAAGAACTTTGGACATTCAGAACACAGCAGCTGGGTGGCTGAAGGTCAGGGTTGGGTTGGGGGAAAGGAAAATAGAAGAATAGAAGAGGGTAGAGGAAGGACAAGGATCCTGAAAGGGAAGCAGAAGGCCATTACATACAAACTTGTCCCACTTTGTCACTGTGCCTTCGGCTCTGGTGGCAGCTGGAATGTCACTGACAATCATCCGGCTGCTGCCTTTGGCATACTTGCAGTGGAGTGAGACATCAAGATTCATTTGTCAGCCTGCCTCGTCAGCTCGCCCAGTTCAGCCAGACTTCCTAGTCCAGGCTCTTTCCGCTCCTTTCCAACCCAGGCATCTCCCACACAGAACCATTCCCTCTCCCGTACTGGGATGACAAAGAAAGGATGGGAAGAGCAATGAGGGAAAGGATGGAGAGCGATGAGCATACGCAAAAGTAGGTCTGAATCCTACTCCCTCTCCCATTCCTCCCACATAAGCAGCCCAATATTTCCAACCAGAGGACAGCAGGAATTCATCCCACCACTGCTCCTGTTCTCCATAGCACCTTGCATGTATACAGCATTTCAGATGCTTTCAAACCATTTGATTTTCATAACAGATGTGTGAACAGATTGTGAGCAGAGCGGGTAGACTATCCCCATTTAAAACAATGGGGAGAGTATGGTCCAAAAATGTTGGCCCCATCCCAAATTCCAATCGCCAGTTAGGAAATGGGCCCCTTTGGGACCGGAGTCTCTTGACGCTACCCTCCAAGAGAGTGGGTCAGGGCTCAGATTTTACACTAGGCCTTTAAATCACTATGTCACAGGAACCACGGTGGGAAATCTCCACTGCGTGAGGCTGTGGGCAGGAATGGAAGAGCTGTAAGTTTTAAACCCTGCCTCTACCAGTAACTACTCATGAGACTTTTAAAACCCCCACTATTGGGTCCTTGATTTTCTCATCATTGTTAAATGAGGTGGTATGGACAACCTTCTGACTCTTAAGTATACATTGGATAAATACTTTTATCTATTTCACAATTGTGCCTCTGCATAATCTCCTTCACTGACCACATTCAATATCCTATCAAATGTTCTGAGACTCTGCAAGACATAATATAACCTAAAACATGGGCAGCATTGCTAGAAACCCACAGTGAGGCCCATCCTCTTTGTCTTCCCATTCAGGGTTCTGTCTCACAGCCACCACGCACCCTCGCCCCTAAAGAGCAAACAAGTGCTTCTTGGCCACCCTCAGTCTGAGCAGCAGGTAAGCAGGTACCAGCATCATGGGTCAAAGATAGAGAAGATACCCTGGAAGTGGGCTCAGAAGCAATAGGGGCAGGGAAATTTGGGTCTCAGATATGATAATAAGGTCTAGAAAAGAGGCATGCTCTAGGTGAGCACATCCATTTAGTCCTGCAGGGAGAAATGTTGCAAGAGGGCCAGAGCAGGGCCTCTCAAGCATAGGCACAGGACAGAGGCCCAATGGTTCAGGTCTAATGGCAGTTTTGCCTATCATTATTCACCCTTCTCCACTTCCAAGTATCTGTTCCCAGTTCCTGTTGTTGGCAAAGCCCATTCATTAAGACTTCTTCACTTCTAATGCAGATAAAGATAAAGAAGGCAATTTGTCCTGTTGTAATGATTCCCAATTTTGCTTTCATAGGAATTCTTCCATTATCTTGAAAGCAAAGGCATGGAATTCTTTAAAAATATCTTCCCATCACCCCCCTGCCCCAAGGAAGATTCGCCCTAAGCTAACATCTATTGCCACTCTTCCTCTCTTTGCTTGAGGAAGATTCACCCTGAGCTAACATCTGTGTCAATCTTCCTCTATTTTGTATATAGGTCTCCGCCACAGCACAGCCACCAACAAGTGACATAGGTCCGTGCTCAGGAACCAAACCCAGGCCACTGAAGCACAGCGCACCAAACTTAACCACTACGCCACAGGACTGGCCCCTCAAAAATCATTTTTACCACAATTAAAATTAATCTTAACTTAAAAGATAAAATGCTTATTCACAGTAGCCAAAAGGTGGAAACAACCCAAATGTCTACCAACAAGTGAGCGGATAAACAAAATGTGGTATATACATACAATGGAATATTATCTTGCCATAAAAAGGAATGAAATTTTGATACATGCTACAACATGGATGAATCTTGAGGACATTATGCTAAATGAAATAAGCCAGACGCAAAAGGATAAATATTGTATGATTCCACTTATATGAAGTACCCAGACTAACTAAATTCATACAGACAGAAAGTAGAATAGCAGTTACCAGGGGCTAGGAGAAGGGGGAACGTAGAGTTATTGTTTAATGGGCATAGCGTGTCTGAAGGGATGATGAAAAAGTTCTAGAAATGGATAGTGGTGATGGTTACATAACAGTGTGAATGTATTTAACGCTACTGCATTGTACAGTTTAAAATGGTTCAAACTGTAAATATCACATTATGTATATTCTGCCACAATAAAAAAACAAAGAAAATGTTACTGAGCACCCCCAAGGTTTTATGGAGGGGAATGAAAGAAGGAAGAAGAGAGAGCCCAAAATCAAATTTCCACAATGTCATCTCCAAACAGACTGAGGATAGTTCTCTAAGGGAAGTTGTACATTTCAATATCACTCAAGCGTCACAATTGTTTTTTGCTCTCTTCATTTGTATCTTGTCTTTTATCAGAGGAGTCCGCATTTAAATAAACTGGGTCTTCCTCCTTTCTTATTCTCTACCACAACACGTGGTAGACAGACACCCAATCAAAAACCCCCCCCAAGACCCATGTTAAACTCAATGTTGTTGCTAAATCAACCCTAGACTACAGAGCTAAAACTCTTCACCAACGCCCAGCATTACAATTACCCATGGGGTGGGGGTTCTTATTAATTTTCAGCTTTTATGGCTTTTAAAACTAAATGAACCCTCTGCACCCACTCTCATTCTCAGTAGGTGCAGAAATCTCCACTGGCACTCAGAAAATGATGACACATTACAGATGGGACTTCTGAAGCGATTATCCCTTTGTTACTTTAAAATGGCCGCACACCATTTTTAGCCAGGTCTTCATTGCCAGAGTGGGAAATGAGGCCATTGTCTAATTAATTTTTATCTCAATTATCTGGGCCACTGCCTGAATTCTTATCTTCCCTTTGTCCATGGAAATATGATATGATTGGAGGCGTTAGATATGACAAGAATTGGTTCAGAAAACTTCCATAAAACTGCCTGATTTCTCTCTTCAGTAAGCCCCTTCATGCCCGTCTCTCCTCTGTGTTTACCCTCTTAAACTTTTCCCTCAAAGTGTGGCTCACAGACCTGAGATATCAGCATCACCAAGGAGCCTTGTAAGAAAGCAGCCACACCCAGGGCACCCCAGACCCATTGAATAAGATTTCCTGTCGCACCCCGTTTCCTAGGGTTTTCAAATGCACAATAAAGTTTAAGGAGCCCTGTTTAGTTTCCTGTGACTGCCAACAGCTTACCACAAACTTGGTTGCTCAAAACAATTAATTTAATCTCTCACGGTTCTGGAGGCTAGATGTCCAAAACCTGTCTCACTCGGCTGAAATCAAGTTGTTGGCAGGGCCACCCTCCCTCCACAGGCTCGAGGGAAGAATGTGTTCCCTTCTTCTAGCTTCTGGTGTTCCTTGGCTGCGGCTGATCTCTGCCTCCATCTTCACATCACTTTCTCCTCTATGGCATGTCAGATCTCTCTCTCCTCCGACTCTTACAAGGACATTGTGATGGCATAATCCGAAATAATCTCCTCATCTCAGGATCCTTAATTTAAATCACATCTGCAAAGATCCTCTTCCAAATAAAGTCACACCTACGGGTTCTAGGCACTAGGATGTGGATATCTTTAGGGGAGCCATTTTCCCAACTATCACAGCCCTACATCTAGAAAGTTTTATTTTCACATGCTAATTGGGACTTGACCAAATGACGTAAGTGATCTGTATAAATACCATCTATAAATATAAATTTAATAAATTTAACAAAAGACCATCCTTCAAAACCTATTTTCAGCAAAGAAGCATTGAAGTTTCAAAGACTTCTCTGTAAGCCAAACCCAAGGACTCTGAAGTTTCTTCCTATCGGCAACTCACAAACACAGCCCTTACCCACTTAGAAAACCTGTCAAACCCTCGAATTTCTATACTCCACCCCAGGCCTGTGGGATTCAAGTCACCAAGGAAGGATGCGGAGTTTGCATTTTTAACAGGCACACTCTGGTAATTCTCCTGGTGGTTCTAACCTTCAGACACATTTGAGAAACACTGCTTAGACCAGCAGTTCTCATCCCTCACTGCACATTACAATCATTTGGAGAAATTTAAAAAAATACTAAGTTCCAGGTACACCCAGACCAATTCAATCTGATTCTCTTGAGGTAGGTATTTTCCAATCTCCCTAGATGATTCTAATGTGCGACCAGGCTTGAGAACCACTGATTCCGCCTCTCCAGGGGAAGTTAAATGACTTAGACAGAATTTAACAGACCCAGGTAAGCCCCCCATTACACGAAGCCTATCTGGGCTGCCGCCCTTTTCAGAAGGTGCACTGAAGGGCCCCTCTTCACATGATGGGCCGTGCCTGTGAAGCACTAGGCAATTATGAAGGTGCTTCAGAAAACCGGCCCCACAGGAGCTCCCCCTAGCCACAAGAGCCCATGCACAAATGACATTCGCCACGCACTCATGACACTCTGCAGCAAAGAATAAAGCCATGCCCCAGCAATCCTCTCGCTCACCCAAATGCCATCCTTCTTTATGAAGAGGAACTTCCTCTCTTCTCTTTTCCACCTCCCTTCCCAATCTCCACCACGCCACACACACTTTCTTCTAGCCCATAATACCGAAGTAATAAAGTTAAAAAAAAATTTTAATGTTTCATAAATCAAAATGTTCCCTATTCCATGGCCTTAAATATCTCAAAAGTTTACATTTTTGGTCTTTCCCACAGAGAGGCGTTAGCTAGCTGAAGAGCCCAAAGGTGAAAAGGCAATAATTCAAGCCAACAGTTCTGCAAGAAATTAACAGAACAGAGAGCAGGGCACCAGAAGCAGAGAGCGCTCTTCTTGCTATCGGGAAGAATTTGTGCTCAGCGGAAAACTATGCATTTTCTATAACTTGCTCTTCCTCATTATCTGATTGTGAGTTTATAGGAACTATTCTTCAACCCTGTAAAGTGTAGATAGCTGATAGCAAAGCAAAATAATCCTTGTCATAGACAAGCAGATTCTGTCCCATCCAGCAGAGGTTCAATTGACTTGCCTCCCCTCTCAGTGGAAAAAGTTTTACCTCTATTTGCACATTCACGTCAACTTTCCTTTACTCCATATAAATCTGTGCTTTTAAATTTTTTTCTTTGAACCAGTTCTAGCAGTATGAGTTCAATAAAATCTAAATGTACGTTTTTATAGCTGTATGAGAGTCATCATTTTACCCTTTTTTGAAAATTATCTTTTAACATTGCTCACGACCACTTTAGATACCGAGGAGGACAAGACCCACCGTGACTGCTGAAGCTTCTAGATTAACCCTAAAACAACCAGGTGAAGGTCAAGAGAGCTTGCCTCTGGGAGTGAGCCTTCCAGAGTATCCCAGGCACATAGGCCCCAAACCCATCCTTTCCTGGTTCCTTCTTACATAGCCAAGGGGACCAGTTAACCACCTAGGACTGTAAGCTGTTCTCCACCCATGAGGCTGAATTCGGGTGCAGAATGCATCACAGTGAGGGATTCTGTGCCCTGGGACTCTGAGAAGAAATTCTGACTTCTCAAACCAGCTGTCTCCCACAAGGGGCTGTGGAGCTATTTATAGGTGACCACTCCAACTTGTGGGTCTAGAAAGGGCATCAGGAACAATTGTCAGTGATGTTTTCTTCAAGTCCCCAAGCATGGTAAATGTAATTTGAGAGGGTGGAAAGTTTCCCCAGCTGAAAGGAAGACTAGCTATGGGGAAAAATTATAGAAACATCCTAAGCACATGACATTACGTAAGATGTGATATTTAAGGATGGATTTATTTATCTTGTGATGGTCAAAACTGCAAATATTTCATCAAGATAGAAAATTTTAAACCACCATTACCTTGTCCAAATAGTCGGTGCCCCCACAACATTTTAGCAATGATATGTCTACAGTTGCTTTGACCTCAATTCTCCCCAAGTCTCTGAAGTTAATTTTGCTGCTTTCACCCTGATTCTCCACCCTGGGCCTGGCCATCACCCCAATTTGCTTTACCTCCAAAGTCATTATTTCAACCATCTAGCTCTTCAACAACCTTTTTCTAGTCGGTTAAAACACTCGCACAGCACTTTTTCTTTACCCTCACTGGTGTAATTACCATCTAGCCCTTCACCTTCTCCCCATCCATTGGGACATCCCTCTGTCTTTCTCTGTTATCTCACTCCTGTCTTTTCTTCCCTCCCTGTGTATCTTTGATTCCATTATCCATTATTTTAAAGGTATGGTTTTTTTAGTGAGGAAGATTGGTCCTGAGCTAACATTTGTTGCCAATATTCCTCTTTTTTTTTTTTCTCCCCAAAATCCCAGTACATAGTTGTATGTCTTTCTAGTTCTTCTATGTGGGACGCCACCACAGCATGGCTTGATGAGCAGTGTGTAGGTCCATGCCCAGGATCCAAACCAGCAAACCCTGGGCCACCGAAGCAGAGCATACAAACCTAACCACTACACCACTGGGCTGGCCTCGTTACCCGTTATTTTAAATAATATTTTTGCAAATATCCTATACTTCCATACCCGTTTTTCATTAAATCTTACTTGTCTGACAAAATCTACAACCCAGATGAAACCAACTAGCACTTTCTCCAGGCCAGCACCTGGGCATCTGAGGGCTACTGAGAAAACCCCACAGCAAGACCAATTGCTGCCACTATAAATCATCAAGGGCCAACCTCAACCAAATCCTCAACTTGACCCCATAACCTCATTACATGACTGTAGACAATTCCCTCCCCTGTCACACACCTATTTCAAACCTTCTCCCTTCTCCTCTCACCTCTGACTTCACCAAACCCCTCCCTTACTCTCAGCAAACAACCCAATGTTACAGAAGAAACAGGCGTCTTCAGAGGAGAATGCCCTCAACCTCCTGCTATCAAACCTTTATACCCACTGCAGCTTTATGTATCTTCTACTCCTGTCAGTAGAGCCCAGTCATTCTGCTCTGGATCCATCGTCCTGCCTCGGCAGGCACTGCCTACAGTCAGCCACCGCTCTGCTCATCTTTATCTTTGACCTCTCCAAATCTACTGGATCCTTTTCATCCACAGGGAAACATTCTTAAGTTTCTCCATTATTTAAAAACAGAAATAAAACCTTCGTCGATTTGTATTTCCCTCTCCAGATACCACCCTCTCCTTTTCCTCTTCACAGCCAAACTTCTTCCAGCTCTCTTTTCCTTTGACTTACCCCAGACTCCTAATTTATCTACTGTTTATGCTGCTTCGCAGCTCACTTGGCTCCTTATCCTTCTCTTCTCAGCCTTTAGCTGTGGAACTTCCTCAAGGCTTGGTCTCCTGCAACCTTCTTTCCTCACTCTATATTCTATCTATGCCCATGACTCAAGGGGCCAACTATATATGGGTGACTTCCTAATTTAGACCTCCAGCTCTGGCTCCCATATAAGCTCCAACCCCAAAATCAAACTCTGGATCATCCATCTTTAAAATTTAGGTCTTCGTCCAGTGTTCCCCATCTCAATGACTGGTACCACTACCAATTTGGTTAGACAAAACAGAAATTTTCAAGCCATCCCTGATATCTCCCTCCCTTTCAGCCTACCTATCCATTTCATCACTAAGTCCTACATTTTTGTTTCCTCTTTACATGTCAAATTGGTCCACATCTTCCCGCATCTCTCACCATCTCCATTCCAAGCTGCCACCTTGCCTTGCTTGGACTCCTGCTTGATGACCAAGCACTCCCTACAATGCAAGTGGCTCAAAGACAGGCACTTTTGCAGAAAATCGCTCAAATATGAAAAGCCTAGAGGAAACAAGACTTGGTGGATTGACCACTATAAAAATGTCTATTTATTCAACAAATACTTTTTGTGTTTCTACTCTGGCCTAGGCACTGTGTTAGGTAATAGAAACAAGATGAAAGAGGCCCTCCTCAAAAAGTTGACAATCTAGAAGGTGTTTGGATCACTCAGTGAACAACAACAATATAAAATACAAAAAAATCCCATGAGCAAAATGGTCATCATCCCTGTCCCAGACGGCAGGTGGATTTCAAAGAAAGGAGAAATCAGATCCAATCGGATGTTTAGGAGATGCTTCACGAAGGAGATGGTGTCAACACAGAGAGACAAGGTGTATGGGCAGTAAACAAAGTCTAGGAGGAGATGACCTTCTAAGCAAAGAAGGAGAAGCCAGAAAGTTCAGGAAAAAATAATCCAACCTGGCTAAGCACACATTGATGAGAGATGGAGCTGGAATGGAAGAGTCATTGGAAGTCCACTGTGAGAAATTCACTGGGATATGGGAAAAGCTTCAAATACAGAATACCTCTTCCTCAGTGGCTTTGCTTTAGTTGAAATTTACTGTTTTAGTTGCTTACCCAACATGAAGGAAAGCTTTAAGTCTACACCACCCCATGCAGGTTAAGAATGAATAGAGAAGAATCTTGTTGATGACATATATGCAATTAGTTCTCCAGAGTTCCTCACAGCCTGCTTAAAAGGGAGATGTGTCTGCAACTTCTGCATTCTGAATTAGATCCACACAGTATTTAGAGTGGCACCTAAGAATCCAATTATAATGCCTAACAGGTCAACATTGCCCACTCCTTCACAAATAACTGTGACTGGCCGCTACTATTGCTCTTTCTCAGAGGAAAGAAAACACATTAAACTTCTTTAAAGGAGCCTCAGGAACGTGGACTGATGTAGTTGTCTGAGTCATCGATAATCAGGACGGAAGAGATACCCACAGCAATCAGGACAGAAGAGAGCAGTATATTTGAGCTTCGCAGGTAGTATTTATTATTATTTTAACCCCTGGTCCAGAAAAGGGTGTGGGGCTGAATAGAAAGAAAGAAATTATGGTAAAGTACAGAGAGAAGTGGGGGAGGTAGGCATCTAGGGAGCAAGTGCCGCCACACCCCCTCCCTCACCAGTGGCAGACATAACCAATCAGTCATAACATTCTTTTCCACAGAACCCAGCAATGGCCTCAAATTATTTCTGAACTTCCACTCCAAGTAATGTTTATTAGACAATCCAAGTTGGCCCACAAAAATATATCTTTTCTATTCTCAGAATAATGGAAAAGAAATTAGTGTCTGTAGAGCTAGGTTGAAGCCTGGATTCAGACTATTACCAGTTACGTGACAGTGGGCAAATCCCCAGCTCTCTAAACCACAGTTTTCTGTAGCTTTGAATAGAGATAATGACTTTGCCAGGGTTGTGGCAAGACTCAAAGTGCCAATGTGTCAAAGAACACTTTGAGAACTGTAGGGCTCTTTAGAGGTGAGGTGTTCTCCAGATGGGAGATGTTACTGCTCTCCACTTCCAGAACACTCCATGTGCCCAGACCGCATTCCTTGGCGTTGGTCAGCTGTCTGCAGAGTCATATGTGAAAGGAAGCCAGCAGGAGTAACTCGGTAACTCTCTGCTGTTCCTTGTGTTATTTCCATCTGTCCTTCTCTGTCCCAAGCGGACAGCGCGTGGACCAGCCAGATTTCTGTCTTTAGTACAATCACCCTGACAGCCCAGAATGGCTCCTATCCAGCCCCACAGTTCACGGAGCTAAGGTCTTGCAGCCTGCCTGCCTGAAGCCCCTGGCCCTGCCCACACAGGTGGTAGCCATTCAGTCCTTAGGGCTTTGTAACAAATGCAAAATGCAACCACAGCTGTAGCTAAAGAAAACGATTTACAACAGATTAAACCATTAGCTCCTGAATAATAATTTTGTACGGTTTGATTTTGCATTTTGTGACGGCACAGAAGCAATCAAGGTGCTATGTGTAGGTGGGACCCTCCTAAATTAATGAGGCACAGGGCTCATCTCTACAGGGCAATTTGCCTGAAGTCCTGGAGGTTTACTCAGCAGCCTAGAGTTAGATGCCATCAAAAGCTAGAAGTTGGAATAATGATGTCCTTGCAGAGAGAGCAACACCATGAAGGATGTGCAAGAGCATTCAAGGAGCAACACCACAAACGTAGGAGTCTGTTCATGTTCCCAGTATGGGCAAGGCACAGCTTCTTGCCGTTTTTATTCTGTGATGTGGAGAATGAATTATAAGGGCAACTGAGGAGGCAGAGCGACTGATTTAGGAGACTATTGGAATAATCCAGATGCAAGACGGTGGTAGTTTGTACCAGGGCAACGTAGAGGAGAGGCGTCTGGATTGGGGATTATTTTGGAAGTAGAATTGGCCAGAATTATTGATGGATCAAATGGAGGGGATGAATGAAGGGAAGAAACTGAGAATCGAGAATGGCTGCAAGTTTTAAGCTTGAGCAACTGGATGAGCGGAAGCGGCATTTTCTGAAATAGGGAAGAACAGAGGGAGTGTGGCTGATAATCCACAATTCTATCCTGGGCACTGAGAAGTCTTTCCTTCTGACACCAAATACTTGGTGTCTTTTCCAACACCACTTCTCCAACTCTCAGACACCAACTAGGTGTCCTATAATTCATTTGAATGCTCACACTAATTACCCAGAGTTAGCATCAGACTCCACAGGGCTCAGTCCCACAAGAATGCCTTCACTTCAGAAGCCAGTCACAGGTCACCCCTACTTCTGACCAACCAGCTATACATCAAGGGCTCCCACCACCTCCTCCTCAGGTTCAATAATTTGCTAAAACAGCTCACAGAACACAGGAAGCCACTTTACTTACATTTATTAGATTATAAAGGTACAAATAAGCAGCCAGATGAAGAGGTACATAGGGCAAAATCTGAAAGGGTTCCAAGTCTAGGAGCTTCTGTCACCGTGGAGTTGGGATATGTCACCCTCCCTGCAGGTGGACATGTTTACCAACTTAGAAGCTCTCCTAACTCCATCATTTAGGAGTTTTTATGCAGGTTTCATTACAAAGGCACGATTGATTAAATCTTTGACCATTGAAAATCAACTCAATCTCCAGGCCCTCTCCCCTCCCTGGAGGCTGAGGAGTGGGGCTGAAAGTTCCAAGCTTCTAAGCAATGTTTGGTCTTTCTGGTGACTAGCGCCCATCTTAAAGCTATTTAGGGACCTACAAGGAGTTGCCTCATTACAACAAAAGATTCTGCTGTCACCCTTATTACTCGGAAAATTTCAAAGGTTATAGGAGCAAAACAAAATCTTTCCCAAACCACAGGCGTGTAAGTGTCATAGGCTATCTCTACCATCCCCCAATGCAGGCAGTCATATACAAACCTGGGGCTCAGGGAGAAATCAGAAGCCACATTCAAATCCTGTCTCTGCCACTTATTACCTTCTGTGACTGCGGACAGGTATCTAGCCTCCCCACGTCTTAGCTTCCTCATCTCTAAAATGCAAATAATAACCAGTTTACAGGGCTGTATAAAAATAAGACAGAAAGTGTGTAAAGTTACCATTCATTCAACAAGCATGTAGTATTGAGTCCCTACTGTGTGCCAGGAACTATTCTAAGGGCTGGAGATAGAGCATGGGACGAAACACACAAAAGCCCAGCCCTCAGGAATCTACATTCCAGTGGGGAAGAAAGAGCATAAATAAATGAGGAAACACATACCACCCAGTTGGTAGTAAGCGCTATAGAAAAAATTCCTCAGAAAAGAAGGATAGGGAGTGGGGGGTGGGCAATGTTGTCATCTTAAATAGAATAGTCAGAAAAGGCCTGACTGAGAAGAGGATATGTCAGCAGAGCCCTGAGGAGGTGAGGGAGAGCGGCAGGCAGGCATCTGGGGAAAAGCGTTCCGGGCAGGGAGAAAAGCAAGTGCGAAGAGCCCTGAGGCGGAAACTTGCCTGGTGTGTGGTGCATGCCAGGCCCAGCACGGAGGCCCCTATGACCAGAGTTGACCCACTGAGAAGTGGGAGCCCCTGCCCAGAGTTCCAGTGATGTTCATGGTTGGGATGGCCCGCTTTGCCTGCATCCTAAGCTACTATTTTTCAGATGTATATTGTTTTAACTCCCCAGCTGTATTCTAATTATTTATCTGCTAATTAACTCATTGGGAGCAAAGCCCAGAATACTTTTGTACTGCCATCACAGTCCCCACCAAGTGCGTCAGACAGGGAAGAGCAATCGTCCTCTGGAAACTGACCAACCACCCAAACACACACACAAATAAGCAAATTGCCAATTCGCCCAACTTACTGAAATATTAGCCCCTCGCCCAAGTTTCCTCACCTCCACAACACGACTGTCATTCGAAATGTATGTGCATCAGGAAGTGCTCGCTCTTGGGGATTCACTTTTACAGTGCCCATCTCCACCAAGCCCGGCTCTTCTGAAACCCCCTCCATAAAGCTGCTGCTTGCATTGGCTGCGTGACAGCAGACCCAACCCTGGAAGAACGAGCCTACATGGCATACACCTGAACGCTTGAGCGCATGGCAGGCTTTCTTAGCAACACATCTTTTCTCTGCAGATCATAGACACCTGCTGTTCCAAGGACCATAATTTGAGAAGCAAGCTTCCAGAGAGCTAGAAACACACGTGGAGAAAGTTAGAAAAAAATCATTAGTCTTCATGATTACTCTATGAACAAAGAATAGGCACTCCAGTGACAATAATCGCTACCATTTATTGAGCATTTACCATCAGCAGTGTACTATACTAAGTGCTTCACTTACTTCAGCTAATTAAGTTAAAGCTTCACAATACCCTGCAAGATTGTTATTAGCCTTACATTACAGATGAAGAAAAACCACCTCAGAGAGGTTAAGTCATTGGTCCAAGGTCACACAGCTTCTGAGGGGTAGAGCTAGAATTTGAACCCACAACCAGTAGTGAAAATAGCACACCAAATCTAAATGCAACAAAGATCCAACAGGTGATCTCATTCTGAGAGTCAGGGCAAAGTTTTTTTGCAGCAGTAGAAGGTTTGTCGTTACTGGTAGCCATGAAAAGCTACAGCTGAATACCTGGCAGGATTGTAACTAACCCCCAAGACAAGAAGGAGAGGCATGCAAGCACCTGGACCCTTCCACGGGAGTGAACTGACAGACAGGTTGCATTTGGGTCTGCAGTGCTGGAGCCTTTCCCCATGAATTAGCTGTGGGTGCCCACTGTTGATGACTGAGAGCAATTATGCTTCTCACAGCAGATGGGAGCATATGGTGCCAGCCAAAATGAATCGATGTGTCACAGCAGCAAGGTTCTTGGATGAAATTTAGAAAATGTTGTCAAACAATGATTATAATATTATCAGGGGGATGGAGCCAGCAATTACATCTTTCAGCCAATAATTTATAGTATTTTTTTTACTCTTATCCAGTGGCCATCATTATGGCTCCAGTTTATAGATGGAGAAACAGAGGTACAAAGGACGTAATTTGCCCCCATTTACAAAGTAAGTCATTACATAAGGCAGAACTTGCGAGGTTTTGAGAGAGCCTAATAGATTCCCTCTTCCTGCCTGTGTCTTGAACCAATTAATAAAACAGCAGAGGCAGAGACGGAGCACAAAGTACCATCTTTATTACAGTTAAAGCAAGTTTGGCAGACAAGTGGCCTAACTCCCTCACAATCGACTCCAGGACAACCTGAGGGGAGGGTGGAGCTGGCTAGGTCGCTGCCCCGCCACTGGCTTGGACAGAGGAGGAAGGAGAAATCCCCTGCTCACAAAACCTTGGCTTGATAGATTAGCTCCCCAGTTGAAAAACATGGACCAAAGGCTGTTGTCAGCCAACCAGGTAACTCACTTCATCCATGTGGGAGTCAGTCTGTTTAGGGGTGGTTTTTCTCATCAGGGTCTTCAGGTCCAACTATATTGCTGTAAGAGGGAGAAGGGCTTCCTCTGAAGGGAATAGATGTTACCATTGCCAATCATCCAGGGAAGAGGTTGACCCAGGCAAGAAATGAGGATTCAGGGAGACAAGCCCTAGGTTGAGATGCAGACAAAAATCCCTTCTTTCTAGGGTTGGAGGTGGGATCAGAGCAAAAGGTCCTGTCTCCAGGGATGACAGGAAGGAAAGAGTACATACTGCCACCTTGGCTCACTCCTTGGACTCAGGGTTCCAGGCCACTCTTTATCAATGCTGCCTGTCCCCACGTAGGCATAGGCCCACCCTCAGCATCCAAGCAAGAAGAGTAAACAAAAATCCCTCTGAGGGCAGGGCAGCACAAAAGGCGAATACGGCACTGAGCAGATGCCATCAGCCTGAACGTCACATTTGGCTGCCGCAGGTGCACAGGCTGAGCCTCACCGGCTCTGGGCATCACACTTTCTCCTCATTCTCTGACCTGCTGCCTGTTGCCAAGTTCCCTACCAGGAGCTCATGTCCCAAACCTCCTTCTCCAGGATCCTTTCAGAGGATAAAACATTTTATGTTTCCCTCCCAATCAAAATATGCTGCTATTCCACCAGACTGAAGACGGCATTTGTTTTCACAGTTTACTTTAGACGTTTCCTTTAAACAGAAGCAGTTTAGCTCCTGGCTGCATTAAACTTTTCCACTCCAGAATAGGTTCTTGCCTTTATCTTACATAACCAGAAGGCCTGCTGAAGTGTTACTTTGTTATTAAAAAGAGCAATCTGCCCTCAAACGTTGTTAGACTTCCATTTCTAGAAAAACAGAAAAATGGCTGGCAATTTTTAAATGGCTATTGCCCAGTTCCATCCCAGCCACTGCTTCTAGCCATCAAGGTTTCAAAAAATATCGGGAGTCCCATCTAGTCCCATTACGAAAATTCCAGCACTGTCTCAAAGTAAAGTACAGACACAGATGTTTTCCTGTTTCCCTCTGACCTTAACAGAATCTTCATATTTTTAGAGCTCTATCTGTCAACGTATTTTTCTGCCCCAATACATCCAAGGAAGATAATAAACTCTGTCAGTAACAGCACCTCCAACAACGCTTCCCATTTTTGGGGTAGAGTACGCACACCTTATAGAGACATACCAGAATCTTCGAGGAGAGAACACTTATGTAGTTTGAAAAGGTAATTATAATACCCCTCCCCCAAATAAGAATAAATTCTTTGGAGGCTCTAACGCCTACTTTTTCCCCCTCAGCCGTTATTTAACGCAGCTGGATGTGTTTATTACAAACCTCATCACTCTTTCAGAAGTCCAAGTCCTTGAGTCACATTCATGTCTGCCTCCCTTTCTCCTTATTCTCTGCCCAACAAGTTGTTAACATCTAAGGTTCAGGAGGAGCCCTGAGGAGAACCCTAATGCTCACCTCATGAAAACTGAATTTTATATGTTGTTAAGAGCAGAAGCACTGCCTCAAAACATAACGATCTCTGATTCCTTCTGCAGTCTCCTTAGCCTCATAGGTGTCCTAAAAGATAGAGAGCTTTTGTCAAGAACGTGGAAGAGTGCTGCCCTATCAAATTCTCTACAACCTTGAAGCCTCCCCGTGGTTTTTCACCTTTGGTTTTCAGGATGATACAGTTGTATCAGGAGTAATCCTCCTTTAAGCAAGACTAGTACGTGGAAATCATCATAAATCAAAGAAAATCAAAGAAATAAATCAAAGAATCAAAGAGTAAATCAAAGAAAAATGAGTGACCTGCCCGGTGGCATAGCACTCAAGTTTGCAAGCTCCATTTCGGCGGCCCGGGGTTCGCTGGTTCAGATCCTGGGTGCAGACATATGCACCACTTATGAAGCCATGCTGTGGTAGGCATCCCACATATAAAGTAGAGGAAGATGAGCACAGGAGTTAGCTCAGGGCCAGTCTTCCTCAGCAAAAAGAGGGGGATTGGCTGTGGATGTTAGCTCAGGGCTACTTTTCCTCAAAACAAAACAAAAATATGAACGTATATTCACTTTGTAAAATAATTCACCCATTTAGTTTCTTTACTAGCAAGTTTCCCTGGTACTTTTGAAAATGATTCAATTTATCTGATTTATACACACATGGGGAGATAGCCTTACAATGTAAAGTGAGACATACCGACACTCATAAAGAAAATTCTTCCTCACAAATTCACCACCCCTTCCCTAGGCATTCTATGCATTTATTTATGTGTTTGTTAGAGTCACGTACATCCTGGTGTACACAGAAGAGGAATAACTGCACAAACCTGTAATTGCTAGCTGTTATTTGGGTACTTGCTGCAACAAAACCTCAGTTTTTCACGTCACATCAGAACAGTCTGAGCTGAAATGTCAGTTTTCAGAATAGACGCTTTCAAGCGTCTGATTAGGTGAGTTAGGAGGTAGGCGTCTCAGGTGCCAAAAGGCTCTGGCCCGACGTTTACTCACTTCCAGAGAAAACGAGTGTGTTGAGTCACAGGCAGAAAGATAAGAAGAACACTTTAAGTCTTCAGATTAAGTTAGTCTCTCGTTTTGCAACTGTGTTCACTTCTGACAGCCTTGATAGACAAATATTTCAGGGGAAACTGTATATAAAGAAAATAAATTGCCATTTGGCACTTTTCATGCCTGGCACCCTTGAAGAAAAAAGAACCCCATCCTTATTCTGCACACAGCACTTCCTGCCGCTTTGTTCTTTATTTAGTTCTCTTTAAAGTTCAGCAGCATTTTAATTCTTTCTCAAATTCTCCAAAATTCTAAACCACTTCATACGTGACAGAATTTTGAATAAATCCTCAAGTTCTCAAAATATAAATAAAGTGCTGAGCCATGACTGAAAGCAGCAGCCGGTGGCTTCGTCAGGTACCCTCTCTCCTCTGGCCCAGCTCAATGCCCTTGGCCAGCACCATCTCTCCTTGCCCACTGACCACAGCTGCCTGCTTCCTCCCACAGACTTGGGGCCTCCTAGTCACACGCCTCCAGTCTCTATTGCTTCTCTTGTCATTGCATGCATATTAGTCTCATCACCCTCTCCTCCTTCCCAACAGAATCTGGACTTTTTTTTTCAAGTATCCACTCCTCCTCACAATCGTGTGCTTCAAGGACGTTAACCCCATCCCCTGCTGCAGGGGGTGAACCTGGTTAGTCTGAGTAAATCAGTACCCAGCACCCTCCTGCCCACCATTGTGACTTGAGTTGGTCCAATCAGACTGAAGGGAAAGATTTGTAGCTCATGGTTGGAAAAGAATTTCTCTCTCTCTCCCTTCCCTCTTCCGGACATGAAATAAGGAAGAATGAGGCCCCAATTGTCAGTGGCAGCCACCTTGTGACCATAGGGAGAAACTATCTTTACTATGAAATTGATGTGAAAACATCTGGAATAGATTCTTGATGTTATCATTGAGCCACTATCATATCTCCCTTGGAGACCACATGTCTTCTCAGAGGCTTTAACATTCCAAAATACACTGTAATCTTTCGAGAGGGGAGTGTGGTTCAACATATTTGAACAAATAGCCCTATCTCTCCCAAAGACCAGTGTTGCATGGAACCCAGCTTGGGAAACATGTACTATGGCCGTTTTAGGATTCTCTGGGGCCAAAAATGTCTCTCAAGAAGTTAGCAATCACCAGCCACTGAAAAGCTGGGGGTAAAGAAACACAACATAAACCTTTAAACCGAAGATTCTCTGCTTGAGATACATACTCTGTGTTGGCAGTTTGGACACGATCACCTAATAATTTCTCTCTTTTTCCAAATCAAGTTAATATGCATTCATTAAATTCTATATTTACTTCAAAAACATTTTATATGGCATGATTCTTCTGCCCAAGTCACTAAAATGCCAACTACAAGCCTCGCTTCTTCTCCCTGACTTTCAAAGTCCTCCTGATCTTATCCTTCCCTGGTTTCCCATTTCTCACAACCGCCAAGCTAGTCTGCAGCCCAGACTCATTACCCGCTCCCATCCTGGGTGCTCAGCTCAGATCCCAACCACAGCAGCCTCATCATTCTCCTTTTCGGGTCTAGATTTTCAGATTAATTTTAATTACACATTTAATTATATAAGTAATATGTTAATACATTCTCCTTTAAAAACAAATTCTAAGCTAACATTTCCTTCGATAGCCCCAATTCTGGTTCTTCTCCTGCCTCTCCAGAGGTTATCAACTTGATGTGCAACCTTCCAGATCTTTTCCTTGGCATTTATATATATATCTATATAGAGATATATCTGAACTCACAGAATGGATGGGGCCATATTGCATTCTACGCCCACTCTCTGTCCTCACTCTGATTACTGACATCTTTAAGATCCTGGAAGCCAGGAGAGCTAGTAGCTCCCAGAAACCGAGAACAGGGAGAAGAAAAGTACAACTTAACCTCTTAGGAAAAATTGATGGTACACAGCACCCACTACTCCACAGAAAATGTGATGTTCTCAGAAAGGCGAAACCAGACAGCAGAGCCTTCTCACAAGCAGACACAGAGGAGAAGAGAAGGGGAGATAGAAGGTAGTAGGAGCAAGGCTGTCAGCTCCCTGAAGAAGCCTTACTACTCCCATCAGATGTCACACAGCAGCAATGGTTTGAGGTAGGCTCCACTCCTCCAGCTCCACCCAACCCTCACCAACACCATGCAGTCCAGCTCTTCAGTGGGACCCTTGTCTCACAGTTGGGAGGCTCAAGCCACACTTTGCTCCACCAGCTTCTCTCCACTTCCCCCACCTTGTGCCCGGGAAGCTGGAAGGGCTGCCATTTTGGATTTGGGCAGCTACGTCCCAAAAGTTTAAGCCAAGGGAGAGTAGTGGGAAAAAAGAGGACCCACTCATGTTTAAAGGGGGTTTGCCTGTTCCTAGCCCACTCTTCATCAGGATAGCCTAGACTGTTCTCTTCTGAGTTTGACAGAAACACACTAGAGCAAGCATGTGAGTGGTTGCATGTTCTTCCCCAGGATCTAAGAGAGAACATAACTGGAGCCTGAGGGGCAGGGACTCCACTGTGAAGTGGTAGTACAAGAGGAGACAGTACTGAGCAGGAGTCAGACATACATCTGCGATCTCGCCAGGTTCCTGTCACCTCCCTCCCCATCCACTCTACCTTCCCCCTCATTTCCTAAACTGGGTCTTTGGTTATGGAACCTCTTTTGTTAATATCCACTAGTCCGATTTGAATAAAATAATAAAATAGCCATATATAAACCTAAAGACTTCACTGAAGATGACCTCAGTGGATTCACAACTCACCCAGAGCAGCAAACCCCTATGTGAAGCCAGCAGAGTGGGTGAGAGGGAGCCTCACCTGGTTCGGGAGATGCTTTCTTGACTGTAATCCTTAATCCTGGCTCATGGCCCAGAGTAGAGGAACGGCTCCTCTCTTCTGGCCACCTGCAATCTCTGCTTTTTCATATAGAAAAACCCAGAACAAATAATATATTCTATGTTTGGAATTATGCCCAGCATCATCTCTGCTTTCCTCCCTGACTTCATATCACACCTCTCTCCTCTCACCCACTCTGTGCCCTCTCTGTTCCACCAACAGGCCAAACTCCATCCCATCCTGGTTCCTTGAATATGCTGTTCCCTCTGCCTAGAATGCTCTTGCCCTTGGTCTCTGTATGGCTGTCTCTTGTCATTCACCTTAAATGTCTTATCTTGCCCTGAATGTCACCTGTTAAGAGAGGTCTTCTCTGAACATCTGATCCAACGTAGTCACTTCTTTCACATCTTCCTATCTTAGTTTTCTACATAGCATTTATCAATATCTAATGGCTTTCTTTCCTTTTTTCTTTTTCCTTTTGTTTTTTAACTGTCTGTCTTCTAGACTAGAATGGGAATAGGGTACCATCTTCTATACTCTAGCATCCCAGATACCTGAAAACAATGCCAAGCATATAGAAATGCCTAATAAATAAATATTAAATGAATAAACCCTCCTACTTGCAATTTCACATATAAGGCCCTGCATGATCCTCCCTCTCTCTCTAAGTTTGTTTCCCATCCTTCCCTCCAACTCGTGCTTTGTTGCAACCAGACTCATCTACTTAAAGTTCTCCATCCATGCATGCGGTTTCAGCTTCCATTTCTTTCCAAACGCTGTTCCCTCCCCTGCTGTTCCCACCCCTAGCCTCAAAGCCTACCTTCTCCACCTAGCTGAATCCTCCCTGACCTTCAACGGTTGGGCAAAGTATCACTTTCTTCACAAAGAGTCCTCATCTACCTCCTCCCACCCTCGCCCAGGCCGCAAGTTCCTCCTCTGTGCTGGGACTTCTGTGTTTGCATCTATCAAAATATTTATATCACTGTTCTGATTATGTGTCTGCTTATCCTTGATGTGGATTAAGGCTGCCCCAGCTAGAGAAGCCCAAGGTGACCTGGCCTACATGCCAAACTATACGACCCAGTGGACTTTTTTTATGGCATGAATTAGGACCGCCCCAGGGAGAGAAGCCCAGGGCATCCTCACCTACATGCCGATCTATATGGCCAGATTCATATCTAAAGTTATATGACCGCACAGTAACCAGACCCCATCTGCACTGAAATCATTTAATGACTTTTTACATCATCTTTTCTTTTCTCCAGTAAAAATAGGTCACGTACCCATGCCTTATAAAATTAGCCCTAACCCTCAACTCAGGGCAGCAGCAGGAGCTCTGACCGCCCGTGGGTCCTGTCCCCATGCACCAGCTCTGCCTGCCCATGGGTCCTGTCCCCATGCCAGCGGGCGCAGCAGCAGCTGCTCTGCCTGCCCATGGGTCCTGTCCCCATGCCAGCGGGGGCAGCAGAAGCGGCGGCAGCAGAAGCTCTGACTGCCCATGGGTCCTGTCCCCATGCTATTCCACACTATTCTCTAAATAAAAGAGCACTACTGCCAGATCTTGAGAGTCTAAGAAATCTTTCTTTCGACTCCTCGGCTCACCAACCCCGCATCAATCCTCATTTACTCTTGGACGCTGAGGTCCTGAATTGGGAACATGTTAGCTTCTATACATCTGCAGCCTACTTACAGATGGGTGCTCAATAAATGACTGCAGAACGAATGAATAGGAAACATCCAAATACATCTGAAAGGAAGGAAAGAAGAACAATAGAAGAAAGGAGGGAATTAGGAATCAATTCTAGATGAGGTTAAGCATACTTATAGACACTGATACTCCTATCCATCTGACAAGGGTTTTACATACATGTGAATTAGGCAACCCTCACATGTTGCTCCTAATAAGATGTGGTATTTTCTTTCACGGGACACAGGCAGCTCTCGTAGGTTACTACTATAATGGACTGAGACCAGAGGTGGGGCTTAGAATTAAAATTCACATACATATACAATCACACACACACAACTCACACACATTGGAAGCGATAACCTACATTATATCATTTCTTTCTCTTAAAGAAAGAAGTATGCATAGATCCATTTCATTCTACTCATAAAATTTATAAAGGCAGCAAAAAGGACTTGTGAGGCTCCTTCCCAGGTCTGTGATATCTTATATAGGTTCTAACCAATGCTGTTTCCTTTCTATCCTCTTTTATTTCCTGGTGGAACAAAGGGTATGGGCTGGGATGGAGAAAAAGGCTCTCCCAATGTCAGGCTCTGCTCCTTTGGCACAAGTTCCCTATACTATACACTAAAACTTATACTTAGCCCAATTTTTCTTCTTGATGTCCTCAGAGAAAAAAGGAAATTACAAATTGCATTTATATACAAAAGGAAATTATAATTTCTAAATTACAGGTTGTTAGTCCCATAGAAAACAGTATCTTTCAAAGAAGATGAAATCCATACTGATGCAACACCTAGCCCCACAAGAGGAATATAAAGCAAGGAGACAGACTTCCCAAGATTCCTACAGGCCTATTGGTTTCATTTCTGTAGTCGGACCTCATATGTCAAAAGTCTCCAGCAGGGAGAACTGGCCACCTAGAGGCATAATATCCTCGCTTCTCAAATAATCAATTACTTGCATTTACTCTGGCAGGAAAGTATACCATGTCCTGGGCATCCCTCTCCCCGAGAGCTGTCTGGTGGTGGGACACAAGGAGGCCAGGAGGAGCACCAAGTTGAGGCATAAATATGGCACATCTTCCTAAAGCTCAATTTTACTGAAAGATTTGGAGAGGGAAATGAGGTGAAAGAATGTACGGTAGTTTAAACATAATTTGGTATAAAAACAAAGTTGGATAGTCTATAATGCCTAATGCAAAGTGTCCATGAGTATTAAAGATTAAATGAAAAACAAAAAAAATTTCAGGTTCAGGTTCTAACTTCAGCCCCATTTTCCCCATCTCCAACCAGGCTGGTGGTCACTCCCCTTTGCCTTGGGGTGTTTTGCAGTGAAAAAGTTTAAGAAGCAATGAATCCCTATAGATTTTCAGAATATTGAATGAGGGCCTGAAACTAAAAGGGATGTTTGTGCATACCTTAAGCATATCGAAAATTCATCTAATCAGGACATAGCATCTCTCCATTCTAGTCTATCCTTTTTTTCTGCTATACCATACCACCCACCCACCCCTGCAAAAAAGAAACCCATGCACAGATTCTCACTGCCCCCAAGCATTCTCAATCAGCAACGCTTTATTTGCACTGATAATAACATACAGTACACGTGGACACATCTATCTATCCCCACATCTAACAATTGCTGGGCTGGGCACCTCTGAGGATATAAAGATGAATACGATGTTATCTGTGCCCTGGAGAAATCCACAAGCACGTGAGGGATCTGGATATCAATTTCTAAAGACTTTAGAATGTGATAAATCCATTAATAAAGCCACCAAGTGCTGCAGGAGCAAAGGGAGAAGAGATTCCCCGCTCCTCACTGGAAGGATTGTCAGGGAAGATTTCTCAGATGAAGGAGCATTCGGGGTTCCACACTTAGGGTCCTCGCAGCAGCAAAGTGAGCCTCCATCTGGGCAGAATCCAGAAGTGCTCCAGAAACGCCTCTGCCCAGCTGGCTCCTTCCTCACACCTCTACCTTGCCGCACTTCACACAACAGCCCAAAGATACTTTTCAAAGTATATTATAATTGCACCATTTGTTGAGCACCTGTTCTATGAAAGGCTGCCCTTGCATCGCTTTTACTCTAACATTTAATGCTCCCAACAACCATATTTTGTTATTCCTACTTTACTCATGAGGAGATTGAAGCTCAAAAAGATTAGGTTTCAAACCTAGGTCAGTCTACACTCTCTGTTGCACCCACTCTCTCCCTTGGTTATAAAGCTGCCCTTGCCTGCAATTATTTGACATGCCTATTTTTATGAATGAAATACCAACATCTAGTGTGGCTATTGAAAAGTTTCAGGAAGGAGAGGGCCGTTATTTGATGACAAAATTATGGATTTTTAAAAAATTTTCTTTCCACTTTTACATGTTTCAAAAAATGTCTTAGTCTGAGTATCTATTATTTACAAAATGGAAATTACTTATTATTTATTTATTTATTTCCACTGAAAGGAGCAATACCAGGCTTAAGCAGACAACAGAGAAACCCAAATTACAAGATGGGTAGGAAGGGAGGAGACAGAGTAAGAGAAAGAAAAAGGAGCAGCCAGAGACATGAAGTGAGGAAGCTGAGAGGAAAAGGTCACACAATCCAGCCTCTTTGTCCTTTGAAATTTCAAAGGCCCAGGAATAGCGTGCAGAAAATACTGATCTAAAATCAGGAGGCATCAGACTGCAAACCGAGCCGGCAAATGTCAGAGAAGCAAGGCTCTCAAGCCCAGTGTGCAGAAGGCTCCACCAAGCAACCCCTGTGAACAGTGCCCCTCCCGCCCCTCCTCCGTGTTCACGAGGCACTGTTGTGCTCAGAAGGAAGGCCAGTGGGGTCTCCTGCTCCGTAATCCAATGTGGAGAAAAAGCTTTTACTGGTGTTGTCAGCGCCTCCGAGCTTAGACGCAAAGCTGAAGCTGGCATCGTGATCCCCCAACCCAGGGTGAGACTCTAACCCTGCCCACAGAGCTAGGACCTGTGCCCAAGCCAAAGTGGGGCGTCAGAAGTGAACAAGCCAGAGGAAAGACATAAAAACACGCTCCCCTCGTCATATCCCTACCTTCCCTAGCGTGCCCTGAGGATGATAAGGGGCAGCACTTCCCCTGCCGCTTTGTCAAGGAGCATTTCTGGGAGCGGGTCTGTCAAGAGGCTGAGGCGGAGCTTTCTGCCAATCCTCCTCCGTCTGGAGCGAAAGGCTCCCAACAAAGAAGCTAAATTTGACATTTTCAACTCCTCTTTGATTTCCTCTCTACTTCTGGGAGGTCCTTTTCAAAATTCATGTGGGTTCGTTAAATGCTTGCGTAGATCCATTAGAAGCTGAAGAGGAAAAGAATCAGTAACCCAAACAGGCCTCCTCATTTCTTTTTTCTGTAGCGGCCACATCAAAAGGCTGGTGGATTTGGTCAGAGGTGCCATTTTCCAGGAGCTGGTTATCCCCAAGGAAAAGGATTTTTTTTAAGGTGAAAAAATAAAAGCCAGCAAGTAGACCAATTTATGTTTCTTGGAACCAGCGAATGCCAGGGCCTGGATGCGGATGAGATTCTCTGAACTAAAAGCGTGGCAGGGTAGCATATCTCCCATCCCTTTGTGATATTCTATCTACTGACAAAGAATTGTCAATTCAAGAAAACCTCAACCTTTTGTCCGTCAACAGGGACAGTCAGTAGTCAGACTGAAAAGTTCAGATGAAAGGTATCAGCAACATTCCAGAAAGCAAATTGAGAGGAAAAGAGTTTATATAAATGAATGAATAGATAAATAAATAAATAAGGCATATACATATGGCCTTGGAGGGGTAGTCCTGCTGATAACAACAGATGCAGAACTCTGAGGTATAATTAGCCCCTGCTCCTGTAACCTTGTCACCCACTAGTTGCCCCAAGGAACTCAAGAGTGGGTTTGGAAGCAATTAACTGTTGTTCCAAATTGTTTTCTTTCCTTTTCTTATGTTAAGGAGATGCAATCACCAACCACCCTGAACTAGACCAAGCTTCACAACAAGAGCTACACCTATGACCTTTGCCTTATCTTTAATGCTAAGATCTCTCCATGAGGAGTTTAGGCCTTATGATCATCACCTGCAGTGTAGGTGGAAGCAGGTTTTTCATCTGAGCCTGTGCAAGGGAATACCCACCTCTCCCTTTTGAATATTCATTCCCCATCCGAAATAAATTCTCCTGCTTCCCTTTGTTTGGAGATGCTATGACTTTGGAAATGATTCCTCGTGGTCTCCTATTTGCTGCAAATATACCTTACTTTGTGAGACAACTTACTTCCGGTGGAGAGTCTGATTTAACTCGCCTGGAAGGAACCCACCTTGGTTTTAGTAACAACCTCAGCAAAACAATGACTGTTCTCCACCCAAACCACGAAGAGCCTATCAAAATGAGGTAGGAAAAAAGATCAGTTCTCCCGGTCAGACGTTATGATGTGAATGGAGAAGAGAGACACACCACAGATGCAGAGTTCTCCTGACACTGAAGGGAGGTCCTCCATAGGTTGTGGCTTCTGATCATCCCTTTGGTGGCAGTTAAGAGGAACATTTTCATATTTCTAGGAATGCTTCCTATACAGAAGGTGAAATACACTGTTCTCGACAGTGATGACCCTGGGAAAATGAGCCTGTGCTGTCAGATCTACCGTGAACTGGGATCATTTGTGCTGTCACTCTGCCCAGGGTCCTGCAAATGGCTTGCATATCTCTCCTTACACTCTGGGAGACTCTCCCTGTACTAATGACTGCTTCTCAGGGAACGATCATTTGTATTCTCTTCTATTTTTCTATATGCTTCCATCTAGCTCACTTTCCCACCTCTCACAGATGGTGCAATACAGGAAGCCAACAGTACAAAAAAAACCCCCTGCAACCCAACATTTCTCCCAAGAAGCAGTCATCATAGAACATAGGTAGGGCCATCTTTGCCCACAATATAGTGGAAGTTGCCTGTGTGGTATGGTTTTGAGGTTACAGCTGTGTTAACTCAAACTGGCCTAGCATGGACTCTAGAATTCTACCATAAATGATTAATTTCTAGAATATAACGCAGTCAAATGTACCCTTATAAAATCCCACAAATGGAGAACACTTAAAGCATTATTAGTGTGCAGCACTGACTTTCTCAGCTATGCTGGATGACTGTGGGAATCCGGAGGAGGAAGAACGAGGAACCTCTTAGAACTTCCACTCAACCCAGTAAATCCCTGGTCCAGCCCTGCCCCTCCTAACTGGTCTGCCCTGGTGCTCAATGGTCCTCAAGATAAAGCTGTAAATATCTTCATATGAGGCATCAACTTTTTTTAAGTTTTATCTTTAAATACAATACTAAACTCTTTTCAGCTTTACATGCCTGTTGTTGTTCATTACTGGCCTTTAGCTCCCAGCATTTCCCATCTAAAACCAGTGGTACCCTTCCTAGGAAACTTCATTCTCCTTCCAGCCACTCCCTAACAAGTATTTTTACTCTTTCTCTCTCTCTTCCCCTCTTCCTCCCAACCTGTGCCCCTCCTTCCTTCTACTACCCATCCCCCAAACTTCCTTCCCTTTATTTGATAGAACTGGGATGAGTTACATTGTCAAATATACCACATGAATCATCACAACTGGATTTCCAGGGAGTTAAGAGAAACTTACAGTTAACACTTCTTGTGTTTCCATTGAGCTGATTAAAGCTTAGATTTTAAGAGTTTGGAAACATGGCAGATTATAAGACTCTAGGAATTTACTGACCGTAAAAGGATTGCATCGACCCCTGCCGGTAAGGAGATAGAGTGGAAAGGCTGCGGGACCTGGGAGACAGAAACAACTAGATTCAAATCCTGGCTCCACCACTTAATAGCTATACATCTTTGGACAAATCGTTCAATCTTTCTGAGTCTCATTTTTCTCATCTCTAAAATGGGAATAGCATTATCTCTTTTTCAGAGTTCTGAGTATTAAATGAGGCAATAAATGTAAAGGAATGTAATAAATGTTAGTGGAAGCTTTTTTAAAAAATTCACTCTCGTCTTCCTGATCGAAGTATCAGTGGATTCTATTGATTCTGAGAGCAGAGAGCTCAGTTTCCAACTCCATTTCTAGGATCCTGGGACTTCAGATGAAATTGTAGCTTACTATGTGGGCACTGGGTATCACATGCTATAATCAGATGAAATCAATGTCAAAGAAAGAACAGGGAATCAAATGAAAATTCCTGCTCAGGCTCTGTATCACACCTCTCCCTAGCTTTATTTCCAGAAAAGTCTACTTGAGTGATTAAAACCAGCTAAAAATCACCTCCTCTCTGAAGCTATTCAAGATTGTAATTGAATGCCCTTTGTCCTCACTAGAAAACGTAGATAAAATGGTGAGCAAAACAGATATGAGCTCTGCCCTTCAGGAGTAATTATGTATTTACCAATACACCTCTTCTATTGGACTCCAGAGTCAGAGCCAAGTATTCTTTATTCCAAGCTTGGTATATAGGCATTCAAAAAAACAAATTTGTTGAATGAATAAATAATTGGTTGACTTTAAAAAGTTATGCTTTTTTTAAAGAAGTGAAGTATAGTTCAACTATATTTTACTTTTAAAAGTTAGTATGCTTATTCCTAATCCATCTCTAGTTGATGGGCTACTGTCTCAGTCTGCTCAGACTGTCATAACAAAATACCACAGACTGAGTGGCTTAAACAGCAGGAATTGATTTCTCACAGTTTTGGAGGACGATTAGTCTAAGATCAAGATGCCAGCCAGTTCAGTACCCCAGCAAGGAATCTCTTTCTGGTTTGCAGATGGCCACCTCTAGCTGTGTCTTCACACAGCAGGAGAGAGAAAGAGAGCTCTGGTCTCCCTTGCTTTTCTTACAAGGACACTCATCCTGGCATAGAGGGGCCCATCCTCATGATGTCATCTAAAACTAACTACCCCCAAAGCCTTCACCTCCAAATGCCATCACGTTGGGCGTTTGGCCTTCAACATCTAAATTTGGCAGGGTGAGGAAGGACACAAATATTCAGTCCATAACAGCAACAATCTTTCATAATTTACCCAATAGAGGCAAACAAAAAGTTTCCAGGGGAGCTATTTTTCAAATGATTACTTTGTTTTAAATAAGTTTTTAAAAGAAAGAAAGAAAGGTCCCAGAACCAAAAATCGCATTTCACGGAAAAATCAGTCAGGAATAGTAGATCCTAACACCAGCTCTGTAACAAACTATGTTGGATTTTGATCAAGTCATGTCACCTCCTTGTTCCTAAAAGAGAAAGAGCTGGACTGAGTAATCCTTGAGTCCCTCTCCAGTACTGCCATGCTGGGATTCTCATGGTAGTAGCCACCTTAAACATTATTATTTTTTTTTTTGAGGAAGATTAGCCCTGAGCTATCATCTGCTGCCAATCCTCCTCTTTTTGCTGAGGAAGACTGACCCTGAGCTAACATCCATGCCCATCTTCCTCTACTTTATATGTGGGACACCTGCCACAGCATGGCTTGCCAAGCGGTGCCATGTCCACACCTGGGATCCAAACCGGTGAACCCCAGGCCACCAAAGCAGAACGAGTAAACTTAACCGCTGCACCACTGAGCCATCCCCTAAACATTATTTTTTAATTTGAGAGTCACTATGGTCACTTTTCATAATCAATCTCTGATACAGATTGAACAGAATCTCACAAATGAAAACGATAGCTGTTTTCGCTCAGGACTGCACCATCCATCAAAGAAGCAACTGCCGTCCACTTCCCAGCATGAGTTGCCAGGTCTCTGATTAAAGCAGCCAGAGGCCTCCCGGAGGCGATCTGTGCTCACCTTATTTAGTGAAAAGACAAAAACAGAAGGCAAATTGAAATTCTCTCAGAGGATACCTTGAACTTGAAAAAAATCTAATTCTGCTTACATAAGAGATGCTCCTTAGGAGTTCGTAAATGCTTATGTTCAAGCCTAACATATTAAAAAAACAACAACAAAACCACATAACTTCTCGATTTTTAAAACGACTGAGGCTGCTGTAGTGCTGTTACTGACACGCACTGTATTTTCTATTTTGATTTCTGCAACTGTATAATTGAGGTCCAGAAAGGTATACGTACAGAATCCTCAAAGAACAGAAAGCCCCCGCTGAAGACCTATGGTATAGGATGTTCATGTTGCCAGTTTGGATTTCCGCTCTGTGTTTCTCCCAGATAACCTTAATCTCAACTGGGAGTTTTAATAGAAGTAGATTGGTAATAAAAATTAAAAGAACTTCTCTCTTTCTCCCTGCTGTTTCCTATTAGCCTTGTGTTGTATTGTATTATTTCCAATGTTTACTTAAAACATCCCATAAATATGAGATAGAGAACTAGGCTAGCAAGAATAGTGACCACAAAATAATGAACCGCTGAAAATTAGACATTTGGACAGAAAAAGTTCACATAAGCCATACTCACATGCATATAGGTAGCCCAGCCTGCCTTCAGTGCAGTGCATTCCAGGGAATCACACAGGAAAGAAAAGCAGAGCTCTTCTGTTTTGCGCCGAATCCCGCAGTTAACTCCCTTTTTGCTGTTAGGTGGTGACCTTCTAGTTGTAAGTGGAAACCGTGAAACCAATGGCAGAAAATTACAAATCAGGGGGCAAAGTGCATGCCAATATGCAAAACTACCCATTCCCAACCCCAATGTGTCTGTATTTGCAGATAGGGCCTTGATGGAGGTAATTAAGAATAAATGAGGTCATAAGGGTAGGGCCCTGATCCAATAGGATTAGGGTCCTTATAAGAAGAGATCGCAGAAAGAACTCCACCTCTTTTCCTCTTTCTCTCTCTCTCTCTCCCTCCCCTACATCCCCCCCACCCCCCCTCAAAGGATGCACAAAAAAGATTCATGTGAGCACACAGCGAGAAGGCAGCCATTTGCAAGCCAGGAAGTGGACCCTAATCAGAAACCCCATTGACCAGAACCTTCATCATGGACTGCTAGCCTCTGAACAGAGAGAAAATAAATTTCTGTTTAAGCCACCTAGTCTATGGTATTTTGTTAGGGCAGCCTAAGTAGACTAAGACACCCTATATATCCTGCGAACTCATTTAACCTTCTCTAATCGTCCCACCATTTCTTCTCTCATCTGTTGCACTATCCTTGGTCCACCCTCTATCCTACCACCGATGTGATCTTTCCAAAAAGCAAACCCAGTCCTCACTCTCCCTGCAACACCTCCATCGGTTTGTCAGTAAGAAATCCACTCTCATAGAGTTTTCAGTGTCACTGGGGGAATCAGAACAGACATAAAACAGGAGCATAAATTCCAAACTCCTGAGCTTATGAGGCTCATTGCAAAGCCCCAGTCTGCTTTTCCATTCTTATGTCTGACCACTCATACCACTCCCCAACATGTACCCTATCCAAATATAATAGATCCCAAAATACGTTTGTTATACCATATTCTCTCCCCACAGAAATGTAATTTCTCCTCACTTCATACTCTCCTCATCCATCTGGATAACTGCTAATCACCCCTCAAGACCCACTTTACTTCCTCCTTGAAACCTTCTCTGAGAGAACATTCCTTCCCTCTTGGATTCCATAATGTGTGGCACTTGCCAGATAAGTATTTATGAAGTCTGGTTTCCCTCCTAGGCCCTGGCATTTAGCCCTGTGCTTGACACACAGAAGGTCCTAATAAATGTCTGTGGTATCAATAAACAAGTGTGTTTTCTAAGGGGACTAAATGGACTATATCAGTGGTTCCCAAACATTGCTAAATTTTAGTGCAGTGATTCCCACACTTTACTGGGGAATTTAGAAAAATCTCACTGCCCAAGCAGCACCCCAGACCAATTAAATCAGAATATCTGGAGGTGGGAGCCAGACATCAGCATTTTTTAAAAATCTCCGAGTGATTCTAATGTGCGACAAGTTTGGCTACCACTGAACTATATGTTACCTCGTGAACTCGGCAATGAGGCACATGGTAAAAGTAGTACATGATGTTTTCAAAAATGTATTTATAGTCACTACCCTGTAACCTAGACATAAATTATATAATATTCCACAAATGTTATGTGTATGTTTTGTCTAATTTTACCAATAACATTGAAAGCTCCATAATTATGGGTCGCTCACACCAAATCAACTCTTCTCCTGCCTCTGCTGCTCAGTGGACCCATGCCCGTGTTGCCCTCCTGCCATGCTGAGGGGGATGCGGGCAGAGGAATTGCCTCTCACTGCTGGGAGAAGAAGTCAAAATGGCTCTATCTCACCAGCAGGAAGGCTGCGGGAGAGGAAGCACCTTTCACAACTGGGACCACAGAGCAGGAGAAAAGGAATGGCATGAAGGAAGCCAGAAACAGCCCGGGATGCATTGTCATGTCCTAGTCTCCAGCCAGTCCTTAGTCCATGTTCTCCCAGAGAAACAGTAAGGAATCATGCAGCAGTAACTTCATGCCTATCCTCAAGGTCACTTATTTGCATTGCAGACTATTCAGAACTGTGCTGTCCAACACAGTAGCCACTAGTCACAGGTGCCTATTGCACACTTGAATAACGCATTTGAATTAGGAATTGAGAGTGCTGTAAGTGTAAAATACACACCAGATTTCAGTATTGTTACTTAAAAATTGTAGAACATTTCACTAATTTTTATATTGATTATATGTTAAAACAATAATATTTTGTATATATTACATAAAATAAAGTATATTACTAAAATTAGTTTCACCTATTTTTTACTTTTTTAAATTTACTAGAAAATTTAGAATTACGTATGTGGCTCACATTATATTTAGATTAGACGGTAGTACTCTAGAATATAGTTGACAGGAATAAAAATAGATTTCAGAGTGATTTAAGTACAGAACCTCCTCTGTTTATAAGTAAATCAGATTCTGAAATGCTGGTCCTAAGTCCCTTTGTTGTGACTTCTAAGTGAGCGTGCCCATTCGGTCCTCTGGGAAACAGACACCAGGGAGGAGTTAAAAGTGCAAGAGAGGGGATGATACTAGCGACAAATAAAGGAGGGTGGGAGCGGGAGGAAGCACGGAAAACCTTCAGTCCGTGATGTGGCTCTAACCCCCGTGAAAGGAGAGGGGAAAGGAGGAAGATTGCACAGCAGGACACTCAGACTGCAGCGCTGTTCTGAGAAAGTTGGAGCTCTGGCAAGCTCTTGTACTGCATATAAGTATTTAGTCCCATTAGGGATCTCTGAGCCAGCCTGGTGGTCTAGTGGTTAAGATTTGGTGATCTCACCCCCACAACCTGAGTTCATTTGCTGGTCAGGGAACCACGCCACCCGTCTGTTGGTTGTCATACAGTGGTAGCTGCGTGTTGCTGTGATGCTGAAAGCTATGCCACTGGTATATTCAAATACCAGCAGGGTCACCCATGGTGGACAGGTTTCAGCAGAGGTTCCAGACTAGACAAACTAGGAAGAAGGATCTGGCCACCCACTTCCAAAAAAAATTGGCCTTGAAAACCTTCTGAATAGCAGTGGAGCATTGTCTGATATGGCATCGGAAGATGAGAGGATGGCACAAAAACAACGGGCAGGATTCCACTCTGCTGCACACAGGGTCACTAGCAGTTGGAACTGACTCAACAACACTAACAACAAAGGAGTCTCTGGCAAGCCCTTTTACCACAGCCATACTTGTCATTCCTGATGCTGCCTGGGAAGCACATGGCCTCAGCTCAAAATCTGAGGCAGATCTTGAAGGCACTACAACTGGTGCCAAGACAGGCCACCCCAAAATATGCCACAATAGCATATTGATTATTTTGAATTAAAGTTACTTGAGAAAACAGCCAGTGCAAAAAGGGTATTCTGACCCTCAATTTTCTGTTCCCCCTGAAAGCAGGAAATAAATCTCCCACGTGAAAGGTACTCTCCCCACGTCAGGAGATAGAGAGGCATCCTTATCACCAGAGCTGGGGAATTCAGGGCCAAAAAGCCAGTATAAACGAACCTTGTTACTTTCTTACTAATTTACTACTCCGAGCCCAATCTCTGCTTAGATTCCTTACTAATTAAGCACCCAAAACTAAGATTCTTTTTCCTGCCAATTCCTCACAAATTTATTGTTTCTTTGTACAAAAAGTATAAAAGCTGCCTTCTTTAGTCACGTCTCTGAGCATCATTTTTACGATCTCTAGTATATGCATATTAAATTGGTTTTTCTCCTGTTAGTCTGTCTTGTGTTAATTATATTCTTAGCCCAGTAACAAGAACGCAAGAGGAGTGAGAGGGGAATTTCCCCCTCTTCAACGATATCAACTTAGTGCACTCTTTCTGGCAGGTTCTCTCTTAAAGGGAGATCTGATGGGCATACCCCCACGGCTACCACAGTAAGCAAGAGGGTTTACACTTTGCATTCCCTAGGTATTTCCCAATAAACAGGGAATACCTGACCACTCCCAAGACTTCTTATCTCAGATATGATACTTCCATTCACCCAGTCGGTTGTTACTCTGACTGAAAACTAGGAGTCGCCTTTGATTTCTTTCCTTATTCTCCACTCCTGTCATTAGTAGGTCCCGTCAGCACTACCTTCAAAATGTATCCAGCATCTTACCAATATCACCTCTATTACTACAACTCTAGTTCAAATCACTTTGTCTCTCACCTGAGTTATTCAGTAAACTCCTGATTCAGTATGCCTATTCTTGAAATCAACAGTCCATTCTCCACAGACTAGCCAGAGCATCTTTTAAAACCATGGGTAAGATTACGTTACTTCTCTACTTAAAATCCTCCAGTGTTCCATCATACTAAGCATACAATTCAAACTCCTAAATAGGATCATAGGTGCTACAGTATCTATCACCTTGCCAGTCAAAACATGGCGGAAGATCAGCAGCATTACCAGAGAGCTAGTTAAAAAAATATCATCTTGGGCCCCACCCCAGACCCAGTGAAGTAGAATCTGCATTTTAATGAGATCCCCAGATGACTGATGTGCACATAAAAGTTTGAGAAGCATTAATATAACCTCTCTCCTCTTCCATCCTCTCCTCCTACCAATCTTGTCCTCAATCATTACACTTCAGCCACGTGATCTCCTGGCTGTTCCTTGAACACACCAAGCATGCCCTGTCTCTGGGTCTTTCCATTTGCTGTTCCATCTGCTTAGAATATTCTCCCAGATCTTCACATGCTCATACTTACTATCATCATTCAGTTCTTTTCTCAAACGTTATCTTCTCAAAGAGGACTTCTCTAACTACTTACCCAAAACAATCCTCCCTTCCTCACCCAAAACACACTTTATCTCCTTCTTCTGTTGTGTTTTCTTCATGATGTCTATCAATATCTGAATTTTTTATTACTTGTCTACTTGTATATTATCTGTCTTCCACACTAAAAGGTAAGCTCCATATGAGTAGGGACTTACCTTGTTCACTGTTATAATCCTGACATTTTAAAAAGTGCTCAAGACATGGTAGATGCTTAATAAATATTCTTTGAATGAATTAATCAGTAAGAAGATAAGTGCATAAGTGAATGTGCTTCTCTTTATTACTGATATGTGCTTTAACAAAATTTGAAAATTTGCTGAGACTAGTTTCTGCTCCCTCTTTAATGATCTCTGCAAATGTAGTATGTGATGCCTTAGCAGCTACAGAACCCAAATTTTTCATCTCACTACTCACTTTGATAGACAGTATATCCAAACAGGCTTCAAATCTATGGAACCATCCATGGCTTGTGGAAAAAGTATCTCAGCAGAACCTTTACTTGTTAAACCTTTAAATTCCTCAACAAAATCTCAGCCTTCTCTTAATTGAATATTATGCCAATATGCATCAACATGGATATTGGCCTCTGGCCACAGCTCAAGTTTTTCCATTTTCCCAGCACTTAACGATTATTTTATTTATTTATTTATTTATTTATTTATTTATTTATTTATTGAACAGTTATATGGTTGAAAACCCTAAAGGTACAAAAGGCCAGACAGTGAAAATCTCCCCTCCCCCATGTCCTCCCAGTTGCCCTCTCCAGTTTCAACCGATATAGAGATTTTCTTTTTTTTCTTTCAATTTTATTGAGATAAAGTTGGCATACAGCACTGTATTTGTTTAAGGTGTACAGAATAATGACTTGACTTAAGTGTATTGTGAAATGATTACCACAATAAATTTAGTGAACATCTATCATCTCGTATAGATATAAAAATTTTTTTTGCTTATGATAAGAACTTTTAGCATTTACTCTCTTAGCAACTTTCAAATATACCATACAGCAGTGTTAACTATAGTCATCATATGGAACATTACATCCCCAGTACTTATTTATCCTATAACCAGAAAAGTCTGTACATTTTGACCTTCTTCATCTAATTCCCCCATGTCCCAATGTCCCATCTCTGGTAACCGCAAATCTGGTCTCTTTCTCTATGAGTTTGGTGTTTTGCTTATTTAGACTCCACATAAAATTGAGATCATACAGTATGTGTCTTTCTCTGTCTGATATTTCACTTAGAATAGTCCTCAAGGTCCACCTATGTTGTCACAAATGGCAGAATTTCCTTCTTTTTTATGGCAGAATACTATTCCATTGTATATATATCACATTTTCTTTATCCATTCATTTGTTGATGGACACCTGGGTTGTTTCCATGTCTTGCATATTGTAAATAATGCTGCAATGAACATGGAGGTGCAGATATCTCTTTGATATAGTGATTTCCTTTTCTTTCAGATATATACCCAGAAGTGGAATTGCTGGATCATATGGTAGTTCTAGTTTTAATTTTTTGAGGAACCTCCATACTGTTTTCCACAGTGGCTATACCAATTTATACCAACAGTGCACAAAGGTCCCCTTTTCTCTACATCCTCACCAGCATTTGTTAACTCTTGTCTTTGTGTTGATAGCCATTCTAACAGGCATGACGTGACATCTCAATGTGGTTCTAATTGGCATTTCCCCAATGACTAGTGATGTTGATCACCTTTTCACATACCTGCTGGCCATTTGTACATTAAAAGGGTTCTAGTACAAATTACAATGTAGGGCAGGGGTTTCCCCACACAAACAAGCAATGCTCTAACACCAGCCAGGTGTCCTACAATTCAACTCAATTCTGACATTCTCTACCCAGAGATAGAATTGGATTCTAAAATTTAAGTTTTCAGTCCTAAAAGACTGCCCCCTCTACACACACACACACACACACACTTCAGACACCAATCGCAAACCCAGGTTATCACCTGGGCTTCTGACCTACCAGGTATAGATGGGAGGTTCCAATGACCCCCACCTTGGGTTTCAGACACCAGTCACGAGTCCAAGTTGTTACCTGTACTTCTGACAGATTGGCTATAAATCAGGGGTCTTCCCCCTTGGGTTTGACTGATTTGTTAGATCAGCTCAGAAAACTCAGAGAAACATTTTGCTTGTAAGATCAATGGTTTATTACAAAAGGATATAATTCAGGAAGAACCAAATGGAGGAGATGGATAGGGCAAGGTATGGGGAGAGGGTGCAGAGCTTCCATGCTCTCTACGAGTTTATCACTCTCCTCAAATCTCCATGTGTTCACCAGCCCAGAAGCTCTCCAAACCCCATCCATTTGGGCTTTTATGGAGGATTCATTATGTAGGCATGGTTGACTAAATCATTGGCCATTGGTGATTGAACTCAATCTCCAGCCCCTCTCCCTCCCCTGGAGGTCAGGGGGTAGGATTGAAAGTTCCAACCCTCTAATCACAAGGTTGATTCCACTGGCAACCAGCCCCCATGCTTAGGTGCAGTCTTAAAGTCACCTCATTAACATAACAAAAGTTGCTCTCATCACTTAGGAAATTCCTAGGGTTTTAGGAGCTCTCGCCAGAAACTGAACAAAGACTAAATATATGTTTCTTATTATAAATCACAATATCACATATATCTTCTCTGGAAAAATGTCTATTCAGGTCCTTTGCCCATTTTTTAATTGGACTATTTGGTTTTTTGCTATTGAGTTGTATGAGTTCTTTACATATTTTGGATATTAACCCCTTATCACATATATGATTTGCAAATATTTTTTCCCATTCCATAGGTAGCCTTTTCATTTTGTTGATCATTTCTTTTGCTGTACAGAAGCTTTTTAGTTTGATGTAGTCCCACCTGTTTATTTTTGCTTTTGTTGTTTGTGCTTTAGCGTCAAATCCAAAAAATCATTCCAAGATCCATGTCAAGGAGTTTTTTCCTGTTTTCTTCTAGGAGTTTTATGGTTTCAGGTCTTGCATTTAAGTCTTCAATACATTTTGAGTTAATTTTTGTGAGTGGTATAAGATAGGGGTCTAGTTTCATTTTTTTACATGTAAATACTCAATTTTCCTAGCACCATTTATTGAAGAAACTGTCTTTCTCCATTGAATATTCTTGGCTCCTTTGTTAACTATTAGTTGATCATATATGCATGGGTTTATTTCTGGGCTCTTGATTCTGTTCCATCTTTCTATGTGTCTGTTTTTATGCCAGTACAATACTGTTTTGATTACTATCACTTTATATTACAGCTTGAAATAAGGAATTATAATGCCCCCCCACCCCATTTTGTTTTTCTTTATCAGGATTGCTTCGGCTATTTGGGGTCTTTTGTTGTTCCATGTGAATTTTAGGATTTTTTTTCCTACTTCAGTTAAAAATGCCATTGAAATCTTGATAGAGATTGCATTGAATCTATACTGCTTTGGTTAGTATGGACATTTTAACAATATTAATACTTCTAAGCATGAGCACAGGATACTTATTTATTTGTGTTTTCTTCTATTTCTTTCATCAATATTTTATAGTTTTCAGTACAAAGATCTTTTCTCTCCTTGGTTAAATTTATTCCTAAGTACGTTTTTGGTTTTGATGCTATTGTAAATGAGGTTTTATTTCTTTTTCAGATAACTCATTATTAGTGTATAGAAATGCAACCGACTTCTGTATGTTAATTTTTTTTCACACAACTTTACTGAATTCGTTGATTAGATCTAACAGTTTTGTGTGGAGTCTTTAGGAATTTTCTGAATATAAAAGCATGTTATCCACAAATAGAAACAAAATAGATCTTCCTTTCCAATTCTGATGCCTTTTATTTCTTTTTCTTTCTCAATTACGCTGGCTAGGAGTTCCAGTACTATGTTGAATACAAGTGGTGAGAGTGGGCACCCTTGTCTTTTCCTGAACTTAGAGGAAAAGCTTTCAACCTTTCACCATAGGCTATGATGTCATCTGTGGGCTTGTCATATATAACCTTTATTGTGTTGAAACACATTCCTTCTATACCTAATTTGTTAAGAGTTTTTATCATGAATGGATGTTGAATTTTGTCAAATGTTTTTCCTTGTCTATTGAGATGATCACAAGATTTTTTTCTTTCATTCTATTAATGTGATGTATCACATTTATTGGTTTGTATCTGTTGAACCATCCTTGCATCCCAGGGATAAATCACATGGCGATTTGATCATGGTGAATGATCCTTTTAATTTACTGCTGAATTCAGTTTGCTAGTATTTTCTTTCAGAGATTTTGCATCTATGGTCATCAGGGATATTGGCTTATAATTTCCTTTCCTTGCAATGTCCTTATCTGGTTTTGATATGAGGATAATGCAGGCCTCATAAAATGAGTTTGGGAGTGTTCCTTCCTCTTTAATTTTTTGGAAGAGTTTGGGAAGGATTGGCATTAATTCTTCTTCAAATGTTTGGTAACATTCGCCAGTGAAGCCGTCTAGTCCTGGGCTTTTCTTCATTGGGAGATTGTTGATTACTGATTCAATCTCCTTACTGGTAATTGGTCTGTTCAGATTTTCTAGTTCTTCCGATTCAGTCTTGATAGGTTGCATATTTCTAAGAATTTTTCCATTTCTCCTAGGTTGTCTAGTTTGTTGGCATATAATTGGTCATAGTAGCCTCTTATGATCTTTTGTATTTCTGTGGTATCAGCTGTAATGTTACAGAGATGTTCCTATAGAGATATTCTACACATTTAAGAGTATATGCATGTATATTTTATTCTTTTCCTTACAGAAATGGTAATATACTATAAATGTTCTCCTACATCTTGATTTCGTTTAACTTAACAAATTAACTTGAAGGCTAATCAGTATTAATACATAAACAGCATCCTCACTTTTTTCAGATCTTCTTAGTTTTCCATTGCATGGATATATCACAATTATTTACCCAGTCCCTTTTTATTGTACAATTAGGTTGTTTGCAGGCTTTTTCTATTACAAACAAAGCTGCAATGAATAGCCTTGAGCATACATTATTTCATATATGCAACACTTACTTTTGTCATTGCACAGGCATGACATTTGCAAGTTAGAGAATTTGCTCTTGGGCCTTCAGAATGAATCCTACTGTTAAACACTTCTCCCCATGTGCCTATATTCTTGACATTCCATTATTTTTCTTCTTTGCTTTCATCTCCATCCTAATCACATGCCTCTTTTAACTAGCACTGTCAACATTTTTTCTGTTTGGCTTAAGAAACATGATGAAGTTAATAATGTTCGTGTATGACCTCAAAAGTAGGTGCAAACACAGCAAACATGTTGAAGACTGATAAGCAATGTAGTGACTGCACACAAACACTGCTGCCGCATCTCTGTTGAAGAAAGGCAGAGATGATATGTTTTGGCTCTGGAGTGTAGCTTTGTTCCTGATCTATGACTTTGGGTAAAACTGTGGGTAAAGGAGGATCTACAGCAATAACAAAGACCATGAATTCTTCCTGATAGAGCTTCTAAATCCTCAGAGCCTATCTATGTTTGGCTTATAGGTGATTTTAATGAATAAATTCCTCTAGATTCTCTACGCAGAAGATTAAAAGTAGCACATAATAAAGCTAGAACTAGACACTAATAACAGCCTGAAGTGATGCTTTACAGCGAGGGTGAGTCATCTAAACTATAAAAACATAAAATAACATTCTAAGACCATTTAATGTAGAAGAAATAGCCCTATATAAGTAAACTGCTCCTGCGGGCGCCATTTTTACCATATTACAACACAAGTAGCTGATGAACTAGAGTCACTAAAATGCTAAATTATGGTTACTCTGTTCTTTTTAAGAAAGCAGAGAAAAGGGGGGGTTTGTCTACATATAAGAAGATAGGGAATATCTTGAGAAGGATTTTCATATTACATACCTCATTTAATCACCAATCGCTTTGGGGTAGACATTATCATTCTCATGTTACAGATGAGATTGAGAGAAGTTAAGTAATTTACCCAGGGTTCCCCAACTACTCAAATTCAGGTCTAACCAATTCCAAAGTCTTTGCTTTTAACACTATATCACCCTGTCTCTCTTGCTGTGCTCACAGCTACATTGAGGATTAAAGGGCGGTGAGCCAATCCAGGAGCCCGATTGCTGTTCATAACATCATTTCTGTGGGAAGAATGGGTGATCTGTGTCAAGCAACCTACAAGCGAATTTTTAAAATCCGACTTATTCATTCCTTGGGTTCTTCCTGTAGTACATTTGTTGCTCCTTAAAGTCCTACCAAGCACAATGCGGGCAAGGGAAAAGACTTCATAAACATTTGTTGGGTTTTAAGCCAGTTTCCCATGTCTTAGTATTGTCCATTTAGACTCCTACTTTAGGTAAATCCTTACAATTTTCTAATATTTGGTGGTAATGTTCTTTTTTATGGAAATAAGACATCTTTGTCAATTATGTATTATTTGCAGTGGATAAAGGCATTTCCTATCACAGATCTATTGGCAGAAGTTTCTTTCTAGCAAAGTGCCAGACACACAGTAGGTGCTTAAAAAATTGCCAGCGGATGAATGCACAAATTAACAAATGTAGAGTGTGGCTTACAAAAGGCAACTTAACTGTGGCAATTTGGTTTGCCTGGGGGATCAGAATCTGGAAGTAGACCAATTCTCTAAAAGTCAGTTCTTCGAATGAGCAATTTGCCAATGGCGCAGCAAAACTAAAACAAACTGGTGAATTGATTATCTGACAAATTAATCATTTGGTAAATTGATGTTGGCAAACTAGTTAATAGGTAAATTGGGCACTTGAAAAGTTGGTCATTGTTTTTCAAGCGCTTCTTGAGCAATCACTGAGCCTTGCGTTTTAACAGCAGGGATCTAGCCTGGACTGCCTCTGAGGCAATATCTGTCTGATCAAGTATTTGTCAAAGTCCATCTATTTAAGTTCTCCTCTCCCTCACCTAGGAGACCCTTTCCTTCTCCTTCCTGTGCCCTCCTACTCCTCTAGCTACTGCCTCCTGTCACAATAAACTTCCCTCTCTCTTATCTCTGGCACATGCCTCCTTCATTCCTGTCAGGTCTACAGCTCTGGGCACAATTGTGGAATGCTTTTTTCCTTTCCGCTCTCACTCCTTCTCATTCTAGTTCTACCCTAACCCTCCATCCACATTGTGGCCTATTTGAGGCAAACATTTGATAAGCAAAAACAAAGCTGTGTTTCAACAGAAAATTATGCATTGTCTAGAAGATATCTCTCCAGGACATGTGATTCTAGCCTTTCATTTTTGAGCACTGTCTACATACAGCACACTCTGCCAGGTTATCTGATTCTAGCCCTGTGCATTGTCTTTATTTTAAAACTCTGTAAATACGTCTGTTGCTTGAATTCCCTTTTGAACTGGTTATAACAACAGCCTAGTTGCCTCACTGAATGATTCAAGTACAATCTTTAATATACATTCATTTTTATATGTGTATGAGAACCATAATTTTACTTTTTTTTTTTTGAAAATTATCTATTTTTTTTTTTTTTTAGGAAGATTAGCCCTGACCTAACTACTGCCAATCCTCCTCTTTTTGCTGAGGAAGAATGGCCCTGAGCCAACGTCCATGACCATCTTCCTCTACTTTATATGTGGGACGCCTACCACAGCATGGCATGCCAAGCGGTGCCATGTCCATACCTGGGATCTGAACTGGCAAACCCCGGGCCGCCGAGAAGTGGAACGTGCAAACTTAACGTCTGTGCCACCAGGCCGGCCCCTTCACTACTTCTTATATTGTTTTTATTTCTGTCTTCCTTAGCACATACCAGTTAAAAAAGACAATCTCAGTCTCCCTTGCAGCTAGGTATGGCCATGTGACTAGAGGTTATGGTACAACTTTTGAAATATTCTCTTAAAAGGAGAGGCTATCCTCCTCCCTTTTCTCGTTTCCTTCTTCCTCACATGTGGACATGGGAGTAGTGAGCCATCTTTGAACGTGAAGATGAACACGCTTAATCTAGGGATGGCTAAGCAGCAAGAGAGGTGTTTGAGTCCCTGACACCATGGAACTACCATGCTAGCTCTAAACTATTCATGTTCAGACTACTATGTGAGAGAGAACAAACTTTCATCCTGTTTAAATCATTGTTATTTTGGTCTATGTTATGGCAGCCAAACCTGGAGCACAAGTAATATATACCATTACCATAACTCTCCCAATCACTTCCTGGCCCACTTATAAATAAACTTCCTAGGTAATGGTTTTGCTCACCCTTCCATCCTTTACAGACATCTCTAGTGATCACACATCCACCCCTGTTGATAAGATCCTTTAATATTGAGATTTCTCTCTTATTCAACAGAACCTGCACTCTCTTTCATATTAGTACAGTACCAGTATATACCAACCTTGATCAGATCCTTATTACTTCTTATATTGTTTTATTTCTGTCTTCCTTAGCATACTCCTGAAAACAGCATTTCCCCTTTGTGATAGGTGTGTTTTTCTCTTTCCTTTCACTCTTAAACTTCTCAAAAGAGTAGCCTACAAATGATATCCCCATTTCTCTCAGTATATTCTCTGTATTAGTCATGGTTCTTCAGAGAAACAGTATTTCTATATTTTTTTCTTCAGAGAAATAGAATAAATATTTACATATATACACACATATACATAAATATATACATACAGAGAGAGAGAGAGAGAGAGAGAGAGATTTTAAGGAATTGGCTCACACAATTATGGAAGCTGGCAAGTCCAAAATCTGCGGTGTAGGCTGGCAGGCTGGATACCCAAGTAAGAGTTGATGCTGCAGTTTGAGTCTGAAGACAGTCAGCTAGCAGAATTCTCTCTTCAGAGGATGGTCAGTCTTTTTTTAATTAAGCCCTTCAAGTGATAAGATGAAGCCAACCCACATTATAGAATGTAATCTGCATTACTTGAAGTCTACTGATTTAAATGTTAATCTCACCTAAAAAATAACTTCACAGAAACACCTAGAATGACGTTTGACCAAATATCTGGGTACCATAGCCTAGACAAGTTGACATAAAAGGAGTCATCACGCTCTACCTCCTTATCTCCATGAAATCTCCCTTCTGTTCCTGTAGCTCTACATATATTGTGCTGCTAATCTTAGAGTTAAGTTGAAGACTGTGAACCTTAAAGGCATTCAGAGTTTTAGGTATTTGCCATGTAAACTTTTTTTCCGGTGAGAGAGTCCATCAAATTCTTGAGAGATGAAAAACCACCATTCTGATCACTAAACCCAGTGGTCTTTCCCATTTCTTCCCCTTGATCTCTCTGTGATCTCTTGCCCTGCTCATAGTTGTTTAAGAAGCCAACAAAACCTATTGATTTATTCAAACTACTTTAATTTAGCTTCTGTTGCTTGCAACCAAAAAAGTCCTGACTAACCCTCCCAGGCTTAGTTCTTAGCCCACTGATCCTCTTGCTACACATTTTCTCTGAGACATTTTAGCTACTCTCAACACTTTAGTCATATCTCAGGGGGAGGATTTAGAAAGATCTTGAGTGTGGAAGGTTTTGGATCTCAGATCAAGCCCCAGCTCTGCTAATTAGCACACGGGCAAATTTACTTCACCTCTGAGTCCCCAGTTTCCTCATCTATAAAATAGGGCAATACAATATTCTTTACTGAGTAAATCAAGAGGCTTAAGTGAGTCTAGAACATAGTGTGCTTGCAATAAATAATCATTCTCTCTCCACCTCCTGTTTCTAAGCAAATGTCTCCCAGGACCAGCCCTTTAGCTCTCATTTCTCTATCCACACTCAAGTTCAGCCTTTCTCTCTTCCTGTGTATTTCCATTTATACATTATGCTGCTACAATATGTTGAACTTGCCAAAAGGTGAGACCATGTCCTCCTCAAAATCCCTTCCTCCTCCTGATCTTACTATTTCTCTCCATGGTATCACTGTTCTCCAGAGTGACCTTTCTTTGATTCCTCTCTACCCCTCAACTTCCTCATCAACCAGGCACCGTGATCTCTCATTGTGTCCTTTGGAATGTGTCCCTTACCTTTCATTTCCGTGACACAATCATAATTTTCATCCTAATCACCTTAAGCCTGAACTGTTGTCTCTTGAGTCTTTTCCTTGCCTCTAGAATATCTCCACTCCTATCTATCCAAGCCCAGGTTAAGGATCAGAAAATACTTTATTTGACCATGTTGCTACATCTTTAAAATGGGACTTCAAAGACTGTGGGATAAAGAACAGACTCCCAAGACATGCATGGTCTGATTCCAACTCATAATCTTCCTTCAGAAACCTTCTACTTTAATCAAATTGGTTTTTAACGTTTCCCAAACACATCTGGTACTCTCCACCTCTCTATACTGCAATACTGTCCCTATCATTCCATTCTTGATGAACACTTCCACCTCCTATCTATTTACCCCACCCCTATCCTTTGAGACCCATCTAAAGTACATCTACTCAGGGGAGTGGCGTCAGCATCATGGCAGAGTGAGTTGTTCCCTTTGTCTCTCCCCTCTAAGTTACAACTACACAGACATTCATTAACCAACAGAGAATTCCCTACACAGCACAACAGGACACCTGAGAGATCTACACAACCATACATCTGAAGTTTGGTGGACTGGATCCCCAGGAAGCAGTGGAACTAGGTGAGTGGACCCCTCCCCTTCCCTGGCAGCAGTAATCCAGGTCATGGACCACACAGCAGCCAGCGTGACTATAAGTGGAGGAAGGGGCAGCCAGGCTGCACACAAACGTTTTCAGAATGGTAGCCCAACCTGTGGGAGCACCCACTGTGCTGTGCTGTGGCAGCACTGCTCATGAGAACACTCCCCATAGAGTAGTAGTGGCTCAGCCCCCACAAAGACACCCTGCCCACTGAACTGCCCATGAGTACAGCATCAGCTTGTGCAAAAGAAAGCACCCCTCCCACCTAGCACAGCAGCTCAGCCAGTCCCCTGTGAAGTCCAGCAGTCCTGCTGCACAAGAGGGACCCATCAGGGTGCAGAAACTGCCATCCACGTGAATGCAACCTGCTGAGAGGCTGCAGCCAGCCCACAGAAACACAGAGTTGCCTTACCAGCACAACTACCAGCAGACAGGGCGGGATCAGAAAACACAGCTCTGGGACTCTCCCCAGTGGTGGCAGGTAGAATTGATGACCTGATACCACCACAAATGTGCTGGCAAAGGATCAATTTATCAAACACCAAGAAGAACTACAGTAACACTTCAGAGCAGAAGGAAAATAACAAGTGTACAGAAACCAATCCTGAAGTCAACAAAAGTCTGCAATCTAAATGACAGAGAATTCAAAATAGTTGTCATAAAGAAACTCAATGAGTTACAAGAAAACTCAGAAAAACAGTTCAGTGAGTCCAGGAATAAAATTAACAGGCAGAAAGAATACTTCACCAAAGAGATTGAAGCCCTTCAAAAAAACTATACAGAAATTCTGAATACAAAGAACACAATTAATGAGATAAAAAGAATCTAGAAACCATAAAAAGAACAGGTGACTTTAGAGAGGACAGAATTAATGAATTAGAAGATAGAAATATAGAAATGTTCAGGTGGAGGAGGAGAGAGAACTCAGATTTTTTTAATGAAGAAATTCTTCAAGAAATGTCCAGCGCAATTAGGAAAAGCAACATAAGGATTTTAGGTATTCCAAAGGGACAAGAGAGGAAGAAAGGAACAGAGAGCTTGTTCAAAGAAATAATAGCTAAGAACTTCCCAAACCTGGGGAAGTAACTGGACTTACAGATACGTGAAGACAATAGAGGAGCCAGCCCAGCGGCGCAGCAGTTAAGTTCACACGTTCCACACGTTCCACTTCGGTGGCCAGAGGTTCACCAGTTCAGATCCTAGGTGCAGACTTATACTCTGCTTGTCAAGCCATGCTGTGGCAGGTATCCCATATATAAAGTAGAGGAAGATGGGCACTGATATTAGCTCAGGGCCAGTCTTCCTCAGCAAAAAGAGGAGGATTGGCAGCAGATGTTAGCTCAGGGCTAATCTTCCTCAAAAAAAAAGGCAATAGAACTTCTAATTACATCAATGCTTCTGTAAAGCATATAATATTAAAACTGGCAAAAGTCAATGACAAAGAAAAAAAGACATTGGTTTTGCACAATACTGTGGTCAATGACAAAGAAAAAAAGAAAAAAAGACATTGGTTTTGCACAATACTGTGGTCACAATACATTTATGTCCCTAACGAGGAAATAATCTTACTCGTTGCTACAATGCCTGTCCTTTCCAATGAGGGCAAGAACCTGTGCATACTGCTGGGCACATGGTAGTTTGATACCTTATAAATCTTTTGGGATGTATTTGAATACACAAGACCACAAATACAGGGAGAAGCAGCATGGTGCAAGGGAGAATGGAGAAATTAAGGAAAAAAGATCACTAGGCATGCTCAGGGAGTAGGGTATCCCCTGTGAGGCCAGCTGTCTTACAACCCAGCTAACCAGACAGCATTCTCTCCATACAGGCTGACGAAGCCCCCTTCTGTTTGACATATCTGGTCTTAAGAGAGATTAAAACAGTCAATCAAATTATAGTCAACCATTCCAGACATAGGAGCCATTCTGTCTCTCAGATGACAGCACTCATTTCTGCTCTAGTCCAGTATATTTTTAACTTAAACTTTAACCTCAGAGGGCAATATTTTCTCTTATTTCTAAGTTTTTGTGGTGAAACTACTTTATCAGTTATGTGGCCATAGAAGGTGACTTTCCTGATTTTACTTCTTCATTTGTAAAATAAGATTATATTATGTCACTGGGTCATTGTGTGAGTTTAATAGAGATAATGTATTAAAAAGGCTCTCCATATACATCAGGGATTTTTATTTTTATGACCTTCAGTTTTTTCACCCACTTCTGCTCCAATGCCCCTTCTTTAAACCCCACAGGAAATACCAGAGTATGTCTCTCCTCTTTGACGGAAGTGGGAAAATTGGGCCATCTGCCCTGAAGGGCCTTAGTTCTCTGACATATATTCCTCATGTTCACCTCTATGCTACCTATAATCCAGAAACATGTCACACACATCTTTAGTTATGGCCATAAGTGGAGATCCCCAGTTTCCCATGTGAAGGGAAGAATTTGTAACTATGAAAAACATAATAGAACTGTCAAAAGAATACTAACTCAGCTACATAAATTGTGAAATATGAGTTCTCTCTGTTCTAAGATTGTCTAAACCCCAAAAAATTTGCATTAAAATAAGAGAAAAACAAATAGTACAAATGTTTAAATTGCTCTGCTTCTCAAAGTCTTACCTCAACCATTTCTAAGGACTGTCTCCAGTACTTTTGCAGCCTGGTTAGGGAGAGGAGCTCTGTAGAATGCCAGAGATACTCAGGTCCTGGGATGTGGGAATAACTTGGAGAGGACAAAGTAACTTTTTTGTTGTGTTTATTAAATAAACATTTCCAATTCCTATCATAAACAAAGGGAAAATTTCTCTAATATATAAAGAGCTCCTAAAAATCAAAGAGAAAAAAAACCCAAGATCATCCAACAGGAAAAACAGGCAAAGGACATGAACAGACTGTTCATAGAAAAAGAAATGCAAATGGCCCTTAAACATATGTGTGTATGTGTAAAGCTCAGCCTCACTTATAATAAGACAAATGAAATGCAAATTAAAGCTAACAGTTCTCATATATCAGAATAAAAAATCTAAAAAATTGACTACACTAGTAGTGAAGCTGTAGGGAAATGAGAACAACTCTTAAGGATGGAACTGGGCAATATCTAACCAAATTATAGATGTATTTAACCTATGACACAGAAATCCCACTTCTAGGAATTTATCCTGTACAGATATACCTGCATAAGCATAAAATGACACAAAAACAAGAGGTTTTTTTGTCTTCAGAGAAAAAATTCTGGTTTCTTGCCTGGGGCAAAGATTCCTCTAGAGCAGAGTTTTCTGCTCAGAGGTAGTAAGTCAACAATTCTACACACTGACTTCAAACCAGTCCTCCAACCTCCCTGCAGCCCTGTTCACCTCTGCCCCCCAACACCTCCTAGTTCTGCCACCATTCAGGGTTCTGTGTGGCAAAGAAGCTCCCTTCTTATCGTATCTTCACATGGAGCACTTCAGGCTGTGGCTTTATTTCTCTGCTAGATGTCACCACTGCTCCATCTACTTTTCTTCTTTTAATTTATGGGACCTCAAGAACACAGAATTAGCTTCATCATAATCTTTGGGTCATGATACACTGTCATCATTGATCTAAAAATGGCTCTCTTTAATTTTGTTTTTTAGTAATACGATGAGCACCTGTGAAGCCACCATTCAACCAAAGAACCAGAACATTAGCAATAAATTACATCTACCTATGTGTTCCTCCCCATTCCAACCCTTTGACTCCTTCCCAGAGAAAATGACTATCTTGAATTTGTGTTTATCATTTCCTTGCTATTTTAAAAGTTTTATCTAACACATATGCAGGCCTGAATAATATATTGTTTGTGTTCAATTGTTCTGTTTTTAAACTTTGTTTAAAAAAAAAAAAACCAGGGGCCAGCCCTGTCACTGAGTGGTTAAGTTCACACTCTCTGCTTTGACGGCCTAGGGTTTCACTGGTTCGGATCCTCAGCGCGGACATGACACCACTCCTCAGGCCATACTGAGGCAGCATCCCACATGCCACAACTAGAAGGACTCACAACTGAAATATACAACTATGTACTGGGGGAACTTGGGGAGAGAAAGGAAAAAAAACAAAGATCGGCAACAGTTTAGCTCAGGTGCCAATCTTAAACAAACAAACAAACAAAAAACCAGTATCATGCCAAAATAGTCTTCTGGCACTTATTTTTTAAATTCAGAGTCATGTAACTAGGTTCAATCATATCTTTGCATGTGGCTGAAGTTCACTAATTTTTATTGCTTTATTGTATACCATCGTGTGACTCTACCACAATGTATTTGTCCATTTGCCTGCCAATAGGCATTTAGGTTTTTTCTAGTGCTGATATAAATATTTTTGAGCATGTCTCCAACATTTAACGTTATCAGACTTCTTAACATTTTGCCAGTCGATTGGTTTAAAATGGTTTCTCATTACGTCTCAATTTATATTTCCTTGATTACTCATGACGTTGAACAGAAATACAGACCATATGTATTCCCTCTTCTATGAAATGGCTTTTGCCCATCTTTCTGTTGGGTTGTTTTCCTTTTCTTATGATTTTAGGCATTCTCTCTATATATTCTTAATTCTAATCCTTTGCCAGTTATAGAAATCACAAATATCCTGTCATAACTTTCCATTTTATTTTCTACAAGGTAGTTTTTGATAAACAGAGGTTTGACTTTTTTTCATGTAGTCACATCCATCAATCTAATCCTTAATGACTAGCACTTTTTGTACCTTGTTTAATAAATCGTTTCATACCCCGGTTCTGAAAGATATTCACCTATATTTTCTACAAAGAGTTTTAAAGTTTTATTTTTTATTTCTCACTACATCTGAAGTTCAGTTTTGTGTGTGATGTGAAGTAGAGATGAAATTTCATTTTTTTCCTTATGGTAAAATAGTTTTTCCAGCTCTTCTTATTAAAAAGTCCCTGCTTTATCCACTGATCTTAAACACCATCTTTCTTTTATCAAAGTTCCATATTTGCATGGGTCTTTTTCTGAGCTCTGCTTTCTTCCATTGGCCAATATCTCTACCCAGGTACTGATATCCACTGAATTAATAGTAAGTCCTGGCATCTGGGAGGACAAGATTCTCATCTTAATTTTTTGTGAGACGTTCATTAGCTACTCGTGGCCCTTCATTCTTCAACATGAATTTCAAAATTAGTTTGTGAAATTACACACACACAAAATTATCTATTCTAATTTTAACTGGCGTTAAAGCAAATCTCCCCTATAACTCTATTTGGGGAGAATTGGTATCTTTAAAATAGTAAATCTTCCTATATATCAATAGTGAATATCTCTCCATTAATTTAGGTCTTCAACATCCTTCAGCAAATTTTTAATGTTTTTTCTCAAACACTTCTCCCTCATCTTTTGTTTCATTTATTCTTATGTTCTATTGTAAATATTTTTTACTATTTGTTGATAGTGTAGAAAAATGCAATTGACATTTATGTTTCCTTTTTCTAATTTTCCTCAATAAATGAATCCATTTTAAGTTTACAGTTTAATGAATTTTGACAAGTTTATAGTTTTATATATTTTTGAGTTTTGACAAATGTATACAGAACATATTGTACCACCAACACATTCAAGATATAGAGACTATCTATCATCAAAAATTCTCTTGTGCCCCTTGCCAACCAATCCCCACCCCACCCACTCTAGCCAACTAGTGATATGCTTTCAATCGTATAAATTAAATTTGTGATTTCTAGAGTTTCAAACAAATGGAATCATATAGTATTTATTCTGTTGTGTCTGGCTTCTTTCAATCAGCATAATTTTTTAGATTAATCTATGTTGTTGTGTGTTACAGTAGTTCTTTCATTTTTCAAAAATTATTATTATTGCTGAGTTGTATTCCATTGTATGGATATACCACAAAGCGTATATCCATTTACCTGTTGAAGGACATTTTGTTGTTTCCAATATTTGGCTATTATAAATAAAGCAGTTAGGAACATTTTTGTGAAACTCTTGCCTAGGTATTTTTTTCCCATTTCTCTTGAGTAAATATCTAGGAGTTCATGGTTTGTACGGTAAGTAGATGTGTAATTTTATAAGAAACCACCACCCTATTTTTCAAAGTGGCTGCGATATCGTACATTCCCAGCAGTTCCATGTCCTTGCCAGTATGTAGTATTATCAGTATTTTGAATTCAATAAGAATCCTTTCTAATTGAGGTATAATAGCATCTCATTTTGGTTTTAATTTGCATTTCCCTGATGACTAATGACACTAAGCATCTTTCTTGTGCATAGATCCCATTTGTCTATTTTCTTTTTTTTTTTTTTAAGATTGGTACCTGAGCTAACAACTGTTGCCAATCTTTTTTTTTTTTTCCTGCCCTATCCCCCCGGTACATAGTTGTATATCTTAGTTGCAGGTCCTTCTAGTTGTGGCATGTGGGATGCCACCTCACCGTAGCCTGATGAGCAGTGCCAAGTCCACGCCAGGATCCGAACTGGTGAAACCCTGGGCCGCTGCCGCAGAGTGCACGGACTTAACCACTCGGCGCTGGGGCCAGCCTCCCATTTGTCTATTTTCTTCCGTGAAATTTCTTTATAACTGTTTTGTCCCTTTTTAAAAATGTCTGGGTTGTTTATCATCTTAATATTGGGTTGTAATTGTTCTTTGTATATTTTGGATACAAGTCATTTGTCAGGTAGTTGTGAATATTTTCTTCTAGTCTGTGGTTTGCCTTTTAGTTTTCTTAATGGTATCTTTTGAGGAGCAGATGTTTTTTAATGTGATGAAGTCCATTTTATCAATATTTTTAATAGTTCATGCTTTTCATGTTGTACACAAGAAATTTATGCCTGACCCAAGGTCATAAAAAGAAAGATTATCTATGCTTTCACCAGAAAAAAGCTTTCACTTTTACATTCGTCTATGATCCCTTTTGAGTTAATTCTGGTGTATGGCATGAGATAATGGTTAAGGTTCATTTTTTTCCCAAATGATATTCAACTGTCCCACCACCATTTTCTGAAAAGACTGCCTTCCCTGATCGAGATACACTGGCACTTTTATCAAAAGATAATTGACCAAAATATGTGAGTCTATTTCTAGACTCATTTTGTTCTGCTGATATATACGTCTGTCCTAATGCTAATACCACACACTTTGGATTACTGTAGGTTTATAGCAAGTCTTGAAATCAGATAAGTCCTCCAACTTTCATCTTCTCCTTCAAAGTTATCTTGGCTATTCTTGGTCCTTTGCTTTTCCATGTAAACTTTAGACTCAGCTTGTCAATTTCTGAAAAAATGCTTATAGTTATTTTGAATACAATTAAAATCAATTTGGAAATAATGGACATCTTAACAATGTTGACTCTTCAGATCCACAACCATAGCATATCTCTCCATTATTTATGTATTTTAAAATTTTTCTAATCAGTGCTGTACAGTTTTCAGTGTACACATTCTGCACATCCTTTGCTAAATTTATTGTTTTTTATGCTACTATAAGTAGTATTTTTTAACTTGAATTTCCCATTGTTGATAGTATATAGAAATATCATTAATTTTTGCATGTTGACCTTGGATCATGAAACCTCAGTAACCTCATTTACTAGTTTCAGTACTTTTGTGTGTGTGTGTGTGGGTTGCCGCCACAGCATGGCTGATGAGTGGTATAGGTCCATGCCCCAGATCTGAATCTACAAACCCAGGTTGCCAAAGCAGAGCATGCCAAACTTAACCACTGTGCCATGGGGCCGGCCCCTCTAGTAGCTTTTTTTGTAGATGCCATCACATTTTCTACATAGACAATCACATAGTCTCTAAGATAATTTTACTTCTTCTTTTACAATGTGTAAGGCTTCTATATATTTTTCTTGTCTTATTGCACTGGACAGAATTTCCAGTGTAATGTAAAATAGAAGTGGTGAGGGGCTGGCCCCATGGTGTAGTGGTTAAGTTTGGCATGCTCCGCTTTGGCAGCCCAGGTTCATGGATTCAGATTCCAGGCATAGACCTACGCCACTCATTAGCCATGCTGTGGTGGCAACCCACATGTAAAATGGAGGAAGACTGCCACAGATGTTAGCCCAGGGCTAATCTTCCTCAAGCAAAAAGAGAGGAAGACTGGCAACAGATGTTAGCTCAGGGCTAATCTTCCTCAGCAATCAATTAATCAATCAATCAGTCAATCAATAGAAGTGGTGAGAGTAGACATCCTTGCTTTGTTCCCAATCACAGAAGCAAAATATCCATCACTAAGAATGTTTTTCTAATGTCCTGATTGAAGAAGTCCATTTCTAATCCTAGTATGCTGTGAGTTATTATGAATGGATGTTGAATTGGGTAAAGGAATTTTTTTTTCTGCATCTACTGATGATCATATGTTTTTCCCTTTTGAGACAGTTAATATGGCTAATTATATTGATAGATTTTCAAATGTTAAACCAACCTAAAGTTCCTGTGATAATCCCCACTTGGTCATGATATATTATCCTTTTTATATATTCCTAGATTTGATTTGCTAATATTTTCTTAAAGATTTTTCTATCTATGTCCTGAGGGTTATTGATATGTAGTTTTCATTGATTCTATTTCATTGATCTCCTTCTTTATTATATCCTTCCTTCTACTTCCTTTGGGGTTGTTTGTCCATCTTTCCCTAGTTTCTTTTTTTTTTCTGCTTTTTCTCCCCAAATCCCCCCAGTACATAGTTGTATATTTTAGTAGTGGATCCTTCTAGTTGTGACATGTGGGATGCCACCTCAGCATGGCCTAAGTGGTGCCATGTCGGTGCCCAGGATCCAAACCAGTGAAACCCTGGGCCACCAAGCATGCAAACTTAACCACTTGGCCATGGGGCCAGCCCCTTCCTAGTTTCTTAAAGTGGAAGCTTAGATCACTGATTTTAGACCCTCCTTCTTTTCTAATATAGGCCTTTAAAGCTTTAAATTTCCCTGTGAACACTGCTTTAGCTACATTCTGCAAATTTTGATATTATGTTTTCATTCAGTTCAAAATACTTTCTAATTTCCCTTGGGACTTCTTCCTTGATGCGTAGATTATTTGAATTGTATTAATTTCTCAATATTAAGGGGATTTTCCACATGTATATATTACAGATGTATTTTCCAGGTGTATATTTTTTATTCCTAATTCAATTTCATCATGAGCACAAAATATATTCTGTATGACCATAATTTCAATTTTTAAATTTTTTTAAAATTGTTTATCTTTTCAAAAAACAGCTCTTGGTTTCATTGATTTCTTCTGTTGCCCTTTTAGTCTCTATTGCATTTATTTTCACTCTGATCTTTGTTATTTCTTTCCTTTACCAACTTTGGGCTTTGTTCTTCTTTTTCTAGTTCCTTGAGATGTAAACTTAGGTTGTTTGACATCTTTCTCATCTCTTAATATAGGCATTTATTGCTATGAACTTCCTTCTTAAGACTGCTATTGCTGCATGCCATAACTTTGGTATGTTGTACTTCCATTTTTATTTGTCTCAAGATATTTTCTAATTTCTATTTTGATTTCTTCTTTGACCCATTGGTTGTTCAGTAGCATGTTTTAATCTCCATGTATTTGTGAATTTTCCAGTTTTCTTCTTGTAACCGATTTGTAGTTTCATACCACTGTGGATGGATTTACCTATTTCTTTCAGTTTGATTTGCTTCTGCTTTGTGTTTTTTGAATCTGTTATTAGGTACATACATATTTAGGACATATCCCTTCTTGGTGAATCAACTCCTTTATCATTATGCAATGTTCCTTTTTATCCCTTGTAATAGTCCTCATTCTGAAATCTACTTTGTCTTATATTAAAATAGCCAATCTAGATTTCTTTTGATTAGGACTGTATGATATGTCTTTTTCCATCATTTTACTTTTAATCTATGTCTTCATATTTAAAGTGCATTTCCTGTAAACAGCACATAGTTGGGTTTCATCATTCTGATAATTTCTGCCTTTTAATGGGCATGTTTACATGGCTTACATTTAATGTTTAAAAAGGGGCATATTATAATATCAGTATGGTATATTTAAACCAACCATCTTGTTATTTGTCTAAAATCTTTTTTTAATTTGTTCCATCTGCTCTTTGTCTCCCCCCCCTTTTTTTTTTTTTTTTACTATTTTTCTGTCCTTTTTTGGAATTTTTTTTTATGATCCATTTTATCTCCACTATTGGCTTATTATCTGCCCTACCATCTACTTTTGTAACTAAAATTTTATGGAAACACAGTCATGCCCATTCACTCACATATTGTATGTGGCTGTTTTCACACTCTCTTCCTTCTAACTCCCTCCATCCCTCCTTCCCCTCAATCTTACCTTTTTACTCTTTTATTTTATTTTTAAAGATTTTATTTTTTCCTTTTTCTCCCCAAAGCCCCCCAGTACATAGTTGTATAGTCTTTGTTGTGGGTCCTTCTAGTTGTGGCATGTGGGACGCTGCCTCAGCGTGGTTTGATGAGCAGTGCCATGTCCGCACCCATGATTTGAACCAACGAAACACTGGACTGCCTGCAGTGGAGCGCGCGAACTTAACCCCTCGGCCACGGGGCCAGCCCCTTTACTCTTTTATTTTTAAGATGAACTTTATAAGGTAGAACTACTTCCCATCTCTTCTGCAGCATCTCCTGAATCCTCTTCTCTCCTTGAGTACTTCCATCAAAAGTGTTTTCAGTGTGGTTCTTCATGTGGCAAATATTCTATATATGAATAATTTGCATGGAAGTAATATTCTAGGTTCAAATTCTTTTACTTCAGTACTTTAAAAATATTACTCCATTGCCTCCTTGCCTTCAGTGTTAAGACATCTGAAGTCAATTTGATTTTTATTAATGTCTAGATAAGTTGCTTCCTTTTCTCTGAAAACTTAAAAAAAATTTCTAACCTTGAATTTCTTAAATCTACATATGGGCTTTTCCTTCTCCTGATTGGAACTCTATGGGCCTTTTTGATCTGAGGTAATTCAGGTTTGTTTGTTCTTCTTTAATTCTGAGAAATATATTTTCACTAATTCCTCACCTGTTTCCTCCTATCCATTTTTATTTCTGTTTCTGAAATTCCTATTATTGACACTATCATTTTCATCTTCCTAATTTATTCTTCAGCTGTATCTCCTTTATTACTTATCTTTATTGTGTTATTATGTTATTTCAACTATTTATGTCTTATACCTTATACATCTAGATACTTCTTTTAGGAAGACACAGTATTTAGGAGAAAGCCATCTTCCTTGATTATAACATTTATTTAACGTTCACTTTGTATTTTTAAATACTTTTCAAAACTTGAAAGAATTTGCTTTTGCTTTATATCATTCCAAAATTTCCATAATAGCTTACATTTGTGTAGCATATTACCAAGTACTTTCAAAGACATTATCATAATCCCTTCAATAGGCCTGAAACGTAAATATTTTATCTCAGTTGTACAGGTAAGGGAAGGGGAAACCCAAATAGAAAAAGTGACTTATAAATTGTCATCTATAATGAGAAATGTATCTATTTGGTCTTTGTTCTATTTCTGGCACAGAGCTCCTAAAACCCTTGGAATTTCCTAAGTAATAAGAGGTATAAAGGTGATTTGATATCATAACAAACCTCTTTTAACCACATCTGAGTTTATGTTAATGAGGTAACTTTAGAAAGTCAGGAGAACCAACGATGAGACTGGAGGGTTGGAACTTTCTATCTAACCTCCCTGACCTCCCAGGGGAGGAAAGGGGCTAGAGGTTGAATTGATGGTCAATGGCCAAAGATTTAATCAATCATGCCTCTGTAATGAAGCCTCCATAAAAACCCAAAAGGACTGGATTCAGAGAGCTGCCAGGTTGATGAGCATGTGGGGATTTGGGGAGAGTGGTGCACTTGGAGAGAGCATGCAAGCTCTGTGACTACTTCCCACATACCTTTGCCTATGCATCTCTTCCATTTGACTGTTGCTGCATTATATCCTTTTATGATAAACTGATAATCTAGTAAGTAAACTGATTTCCTGAGTTCTGTGAGCTGCTCTAGCAAACTAATCAAACCCAAGGAAGGAGTCATGGGAATCTCTGATTTATAGCCAGTTGGTTAGAAGCACAGATAACAACCTGGACTTGTGACTGGCAACTAAAGTAGAGGCAGTCTTGTGGGACTGAACCATTAACCTGTGGAATCTGATGCTATCTCTGGGTAAATAGTGTCAGAATTGAGTTGAATTGCAGGACACCAAGTTGGTGTCAGAGAATTGCTTGGTGGGGTGTGGGGGGGGGGAACACACATTGAAATTGGAATCAGAATCATACACAGTAATGGAGTAGTTTGGCCTAAAACCCAACTCTTATGACCCCAAGTTCAGTGCTAATTCAGATATATGCATCTGAAACACTTATCTACCACAAATTTTTGGTTTAGATTTTGGTTTTGATAATTGATATTCTTTAAATTATTTGAATACTTTTAAAGTTGCTTTAATTATAACAGTAAATATAATCATACTACAGAAAATTCAGAAACTTAAAAGAAAAAATTACAATTAAAATCATTATCGGAATACAATCTTATCATTTTCCCTTTAACATTGTATCACGAGAGAGAGACTTCTTGAATACACTTAAGAGAAAATACATTTAGCAAATAAGTAGAAGAGAGTCAGTAAGAAAATCATCTTTATCCTCAGTTCAAATTCCTATGTTCTGATTACTCATGCTATCTGGCTCTCTCTGCTCCTGAGTTCTAGATCTCTGTATCTTCTCTTGGACAAATTAGATTTGGTTGTTGTAATTTCTAATTTCAGATTCCTGGTTTTCACCTAGAAACTGAATATCTTAAATCTCTAGCCTGTGATGGCAAAAGTACCAGGGCTCCTGAGAAAGAATGCCATGATATACTAAAGGATTTGCCATGGAGCAGGAGGGTAGCACCATAGTTTTGCTAATCTTGTCCTGGACCTTGATCGTTAAGTTGCTTTTAACTTGGGTGACTTTAATCATTAACTTAAAAGTTCAGAATCCAGACTTCTGTTCCACCTGCTAAGTCCAGTCCACCCAACCAACTTAACCCTGTTATCTCTTCCTACCTTCCAGAGTGAACTAAGCAAACAATATTCATGAACTTAAGTGACCTATGGTATATTTAAAAGAATATTTTAAAGTCATTTTTTAAAAAGGTTTGTGCAGACTTTATAACAATATGTATATTGTTACACATAGTATACAAGTAGCTATGGTATAATTTTAACCAGACAAAAATAATTGTATACACATTATGATAGATTTTTTTAAGTCTGTGCATGGAGAAAAAGAATGGAAAACACTAAAATGTGAAAAATTATTTTTTTAAGTGGTTGAAAGGTGGTATTTCCTCTTATTTCTATTTTTCTGGGTTTTCCAATGTGTGTACATATTAATAAAAAATAAACATTATGAAAAAATAGAACTTTAAGAAGCAAGGAAAAAGTCTAAGGTATAATTTAATACCTCTCATTTATTCATTTTTAAAAAGTAATAAATAATTAAATTTTCCTTTGTCAATTCAGACAAAATCCTAACGTTGTCAAAAGTTCTACCCAGAAGTTGATTCTCAACTTCCAGGTTGCCATGGTCTTCAAAGGTCCCAAGTCTCTTAATTCCTGGAGGCCAGTTGTCTTTTTGTCTCAGCCCCAATTGATCTCTTTACCCCTTGCTGTGTAGACAATATAATCTTAATATATAACACAGCTCATTAGTGTACCACAAACCCTTCACAGGTGAGCCACCACACACACAAAATTTATTTTTGCTATAAGAATATATACATTACAATAATCTATATTAGCCTTATGGGTTATGTGAGAGATTAGCACAGAGAAAATACAACTTGCAGTAAATTAGTTATAAGAGACATGACGGAGCTTCTAGCCAGTGCTGGAAAAACCTACATGATTTGCTAGAACATGTAAGAACTGAATGCCTCAGAGTATACAGGAGAACGTAGACAAAACTGTCAACAGTCTCAAACAGTAACAGTGAAGAAGACAATAATTGTGAAATGCATTTTCTATTTCCCAAAACTTTTTTAAGAAAAAAAAAGACATCCATCTTCTACATCCCTCAAATGATCTGCCAAAATTTCTACTCTTCAAAAATGTGTAACAAACACAAGTTTGGGAACACTGAGGTGGGTAACACTTCTTCCTAATCTCTCCACAGGCAATGCCTCTGTTCCCTTTCTCTCAAACTGGATAATCAAAAACGAAAGCAAAAACTATTTAGTATATCTACTGTGTCTGTTTTCTCTCAAATTTTGACAGAATTTCTTTCAAACCGGTATGAGAGTTAAACACACTTCAGTCTCTTATTCAAACCAGAACTGCAATTTTGTATTCCATATCACAGTTATTTATTTGCTCTACATAGATGGTCCCTGGCAATGGTTTTGCTTGAAAAATGAGCTTCAATTACAAACTGTTTCCATTAAAGTGATCATATCTCCTAGAGTAGAGGATGTTGATGTAAAAAAAAAATTAAACATACACAGAAATCAAAATGTATTTCTATACATGTATAGTGAATCTTTCTGCCAGTCATTCAAGAAAATGATCTTTACACTTGAAAATAACAAGCTTCTAATTTACCAAAGTAGTCAAATAATTTATGGTTTGATACCAAGAATAAGAAGATTTTATTTCCTATACAAAAGCTATTCTTCCATGCCACTTCAAGAAAATAATCAGAAGTACATTTTAACTCTCTCAAGAATGTAAGGGCAGTAAACAGACTCATGCAAAAATAATGGAGGTGTGCTTCATTTTGGACGCCTCTACTAGCATAGAGTCTTAGTAGGTTTGCTGACCCCAAGATTGATTCACTTTTGCTGGGAGACATCACTTTAGGATTAATGGCACTTAGCAAGTGATTTTTGTCTCATTTTTTTCACAGATACGCCTGGTCTCAACAACTATACTAAAGACTTTCTAGAACAAAAACTCATATCTCTTAGTGTCTTCAGTATCTATCCTGATGTCCCACACTTAATTTCAATGATGATAAAAGTGATCCTTGCCAAAAACCTAATCTCTCATGCCTCACTTTTCTTCCTCCTCTATAAAAGAGGAATAACACTTGCCCTTTACAGGGTTGTTGTGAAGATTAAGTGAGATAATATAGATGAAATGCCTAGCACCCACTCTATCCTGTCCGTTGCAGCAACTGATTCTACATAACCTTTAATTATGAAACAAAATAACATTTGCGGACTTCAGAAATTTTTAACACAAAAGGAAGTGCAAATTGAAAGCAGTAGATAAATGACCAAAGTACATTTTAAGATGTTGTATCAGGGTCTGAGGGTTTATTTAATTACATTAAAGTCACTATGGCTACACTGGCTCAGATTTTTACTTGAATGTGCTACCATCACGTTAGAACAAAGCACATCCCCTCCCAACTTGCAAAAATACAATGAAATAATTTTGTCAAGCTCATTAAGTAGTAAAGAATCAAATTTAAAACAATCTCAAAGCATGACAAACTCTATGAAACAGAAAAAAAAGAAAAGATCGTTTGATCATTTAGTGAGGCATAAAGTTTATTGCTTCCTTTAAAGAAAAAGCTGAAAATTCTTATAGCAGCCCAAAAGAAATCATCCAGGTTTTCCCACTAAAGCAAATTGTCATCAGATATTTATCTGCTATGGCTGATACTTATGTGGGGGTTGAAAAGGATATAGTGGAAATAGAATTTTGTGAATCATAAATCGGATTGCAGAAGATGATGCAAGCCATGACTCAGGCAAGTACAATAATCATGAACAAAATTATGTGTGCATTCTTCATATACAGTTTGCTTTACCAAGTGTAATTTGCAGTTACCAGCTGATTACCACAAATAGGGCTGATATCAAATAAAAAATCATGACGTTCAAGGAAAAGTAAATAAATGTTAAAAAATTAATCTGCATATTTTTGGCAGTTATAAAAACATGATGGTAATAACTAAGTGTGTACCTTAGCAAAAGTTGTTCAAGAAATATTTTATGTCCCCAGAATATCTGTTGTAAATAGCAATTTAATTCTTTCAGCAGTAACTAATCTTTCTCTAAATGAACTAGCAATAGTTAAAAAGGCGGGGAGGGGAACAAGGAGGACAAAAGGGGGGAAAGAGGAGAGAAGAGAGAAAGCAGGAGGAAGAAGGTATGCAAGACACATATGCAATATAGACATTACTTACTTTTCAAGGAAATGAAGGACAGTAAAGACCTTCAAAGTCCCAGCCCTTTGGGCTATATATATAACGGCTCTTCCTTATAAGTACAATTGAAAGAATACATACATGTAAAACAGAATACAGTGATAAAACAAAAAGTTTGTCAACAATTTTAATTCTTGAGCTAAGTAATTTTGTGGTCTTGTTTCTCTGGAATTTCCTCTTTCTGTAAAATAAGAGTTCTAAAAACAACTCTAAGGTTTGTTCTTGTCTTCTCCCTTGATGAATCTTTCCACTATCCTATCAGAAATCCAAAAGCATGACACTTTGAGAATTTACACCACACTTTATACTATACTATACTATACCTTTACCTATACTAAAATTCTCCCAAGAACTTTTACTCCGAATAGCTCCATTTTATGAAAAAAATTGTTTCAAATACAGCTTATTAAATAGTTTCTCCTTTAAAAAATAAAGACTTTAAATGGGAAAATCCTCCCCTCTGGTTATTCCAGTAGATGGTTTAATTTACTTGACCATACTACCAAATTCTTGCCTCCACGATTTTACTCTCTGGTATGTAGAAACAAATTGATAGTTGATGACATCTAATGTAGGAAGAAACCGAGGATTCCTCTCAGGGGAAGAAGAGGAGAAAGTTTTTTGGTTAAAAGTGATTTCAACATAATTAAGCTCTATTTTCCTTTAAAAGTGACTATATTCTTTTTTGCAACCAAAAACAGAAAAATATTTTCATCTAGGAGTAATTTTAAAACTGCAAGGCATTTAAAGTTGACCCTTTTATCATTAAAAGAAAATAAAAACGGAGGAAGCACACTTCTTAAAGAGTAGATTTACCAATTCCTACAAAATAGCCTTCAGTAAAAGTTTCAAACCATTCTTTACATTTATTCATTCAACAAATATTTACTAAATGTCTGTTATTGTGCTACCCAAATCTTATGGGGTTTATGTTTAAAGAGATACAGACATCAGGGCCAGCCCTGGTGGCTTCATGGTTAAGCATGGTGTGTGCCACTTCAGCGGCCAGGCTCATTCAGCTCCTGGGCATTGACCTACAACACCCACCTGTCAGTAGCCATGCTGTCACAGCAGCTCACATACGAAAAGAGGAAGACTGGTAACAGATGTTACCTCAGGGTGAGTCTTTCCTCAGCAAAAAAAAAGAGAGAGATACAGACATTAATTCTATAATCTCACTAAAGAAAAAATATAGTTGTGATGAGTTCTCATTGTACAAGTCTGAACATTTCCATTTCCACAACTAATTTAAACCTTCTTAAAATTATCATTTCAAACAGCTGGTAACATAAACAAATTTGCTGCATAACCCCAAACTTTTGACCCCAGACTTTTGACCCTGAACTTTTGAGGCTGTGGAGTAAGAAAGTCAAGTTACAAGTAAGAGAAATTGTGGCAAAAATTTTTTGACAATAAAATAAATATATAACCTAAATTACTTTAGATCTTGATGGAGAAATTTACTATACCCTCACCCAAATAAACAAAACAAGTCTGATTGCATTTAGAAGTTATCTTTACTGAAACCTGCCTTGCCCATGCTTATCCCAGGATGCTATGGGTCCAGAGCTACACCTGGTGGCCATACACAAACTTACAAGAAACTGTTCTAAACCTTTTAATGGAAATTTAAGTTACTCCTCTGTTAATCAAAAATAAGCATCTCTCAAGAAATGGCACTTTATTACCTGATAGCTGAGGGAATTTTAAGCTTTTAATGAAAAGCAAAATATAAAAAGACTAAGGTAGATAGTTACATGATAATGTATAACAACATGTTAATCGCAGAATTTAAGTGATGATATATGGATATTCACTGTAAAATTCTTTTAACTTTGCTGTATGTTGGGAAATGTTCATAATAAAATATTGAAAAATTAAGGATTTTAAAAAATGTTTCATCACCCATATTTTTACCACAAATACCTTTTTAGAGATTATTTCCATTATGTATGAGCATGTGTGTCTTCATAATTCATGCTTGTGTAACAGTCTACTATATCGACGTACAATGAATTATGTAACAACCCACTTGTTCCACATTTATTCAATTTCCAGTTGAGCATTTACATATATGTATTTTTGTTTCTGTTAAGTTAAATCACGTTCCTAAGACAAATTTTTAAGACTGATACCCTTGGGATCAAACAAGATAATCATTTTTATAGTTTTTGAGACGTATGATCAAACTACTTTCTACCAACTTCACACTGCTTTCATATATGAAAATCTGCACCAATTTAACCAATATCATAGGACCCAGCCATTTAAAAATTTTGCTGCTTTACAAGCATGAAAATACTATTCAGAGGTAATTTGTACTTCTTTAAATTTTGAAAAAACTTTACGTATTTATATTTGCTTTGTCTACTGGGATCTTAATAATTTTCTTGTAAATTTGAATAATCACTTTATATGTTATAACTATTAACCCACTGTCTCCTAAACTCATGCAAATTTTTCTGGTCAGCTATATCCTTCAGTTATTTTCATTGTGTTGATTTTTATATATTCTAATGTCAGTCTCATCTTTTGTGATTTCTTCAATCCATTCAGAAGCAAGAAATATACTATTTCTCCACAAAAATGACAAATATTCTAAAAAAAGTTCTGTTTTAATCTATACATATTCAATTCATAGAGTAAAGCTCCCTTTAAGAAAAGGGAAATAAACAAACACACATGTGACTGGTCAAACTCAGCCTTCATTCTCCCAGAGCACTGTTTCTAAACGTGGTCCTCCCACAGCAGCCTCATCAGAGACACTTAAGGCTACTTGCTGCAAATGTAGATTCCCAAGTCCCATCTCTGATGTGCTGAGGGAGAATTTCTCAGTATGGACACTGGGAAACTTGCATTTTTAAAAAGATAACCACGATTAGGCAGATCTAGCCTTGAAATAGCAAACCAGGTTAGGTGAGTGACATACAGTGGAATTAGTAGAAGACAAGAGAGCAACATAAGATGCCTGACAGGAGTCTGTCAAACGTTTTCTGAATGAACACATAACATGTATTTTTTTTCTTACATAATAGCTTTTTGAGATATAATTTACACTATAAAATTCACCCTTTAAAAAAGTGAATAATTCAGTGGTTTTAGTATATTGAGTTGTGAAACCATCACCACTAAGTAGAGAACATTTCCATCACACCAAAAAGAAATCCCACATCAATTAGCAGTCATGCCCTCCACTCCCCACCCACCCCATCCCCAGGCAATCACTAATCTATTTTCTATCTCTATAGATTTACCTATTCTAGACATTTCATAACGCCTAGATATGAAATGTTCAGATAAATGAAATCATACAGTATGCAGTCTTTTGTGACTGACTTTTCACTTGGTATATATAATGTTTTCAAGGTTGACTCATGTTGTAGCATGTATTAGTATTTCATTCCTTTTTATTGCCAAGTAACATTCCATTGTATTGGTATACCACGTTATGTTTATCCATTCATCAGTAGATGGACATTTGGATTGTTGCCACTTTTTGCCTACTATGAATATGCTGCTATGAATGTTCATGTATATGGTTTTTGCATGAACCTAAGTTTTCATGACTATTGGGTAATTAGCTAGGAGTTAAATCGCCAGGTCATATGGTAACTCCATGTTTAACATTTTGAGGAATTGCCACACTGTTTCCTAGATCAGCTGCACCATTATACACTTCCACCAGGAGTTACAATTTCTCCTCATTCTCCCCAACATTTGTCATTATCTTTTTAATTCTAGCTATCCTAGTGGGTGTGAAGTGGTATTTCACTGTAGTTTTTTTTTTTTTTTCTGCTTTTTCTCCCCAAATCCCCCCAGCACACAGCTGCATATTTTAGTTGCGGGTCCTTCTAGTTGTGGCACATGGGACGCCACCTCAATGCAGACTGACGAGCAGTGCCATGTTTATGACCAGGATCCAAACCAGCGAAACCCTGGGCCACCAAAGCAGAGCACGTGAACTTAACCACTCGGCCACGGGGCCGGCCCCTCACTGTAGTTTTAATTTGAATTTCCCTAACGACTAATGATGTTGAGCATTTTCTCACGTATTTATTGGCCATTTGTGTGTCTTCTTTGGAGAAATATCTATTCAGAGCCTTTGCTCATTTTTAAATTGGCTTTTTTATTACTCAGATGTAACAGTTCTTTATACTAAATACAAGTCCTTTAGCATATATATGATTTGAAAATATTTCTCCCATTCTCTGGATTGTCTTGTTACTTTGATAGTGTTCTCTGAAGTGCAAAAATTTGAAATTTAATAAATTCTAATTTTTCTCTTCCTTGTGCTTTTGGCATCATATCTAAGAAAATTTTTCCTAACCCAAGGTCACAGAGATTTATGCCTGTTTTCTTCTGAGTTTTTATAGTAGTAGCTTTATATTTAGGTCTATGAACCACTTTGAGTTAATATTTGCATATAGTGCAAGATAGGGTTGTCCAACTTCATTCTTTTACATGTGAATATCCAGTTGTCCCAGTATCATTTGTTGAAAAGACTTCCTTATTGAATTGTCCTGGTACCTTTGTCAAAAATCAACTGACTATATATGAAAGGGTTTATTTACATATATGTAAATAAAAATAGAAAATCTCAATCCTATTCCATGGATCTATATTTCTATCCTTATGCCAGCACCCATTCTGTCTTGATTATCATTGCTTTATAGTAAGTTTTGGAATTAGCAGTGTGATTCCTCCTACTTGCTTCTCTTTCAATACTGTTTTGGCTATTCTGGGTTCACTCCATTTCCACATGAAGTTTAGGACCAGCTTGTCAATTTCTGTATAAACAGAAGTAGAGGTTTTGATAGAGATTGTGTTGAATCTCTAAATGATTGGAGAATATTACTAATAATTAAATCTTCCAATCATTAACATTTCTTTGAATTTATTTAGGTCTTCCTTACTTACTTTCACCAATGTTTTGTAGTCTTAGTGTACAAGTCCTACACTTTTTTTGTTAAAGTTATTCCTAATTATTTTCAATGCTATTGTAAATGGAATTGTTTTCTCAATTTCATTTTTAGTTATATAAATTTCTAGGGCATATAAATGCAATTTATTTTTGTGTAATGATCTTTTACCTGCAATCACACTGAACTCATTGGTTCTGAAAGTTTTTTAATAGATTTCTTAAGGTTTTCTATATACAAGGTCATGTCATATGCGAAAAGACAGTTTTACATCTTCCTTTCCAACCTGGATGCCTTTTCTTTCTTTTTCTTGTCTAATTGCCCTGGCTAGAGGCAATAGTACAACACTGTGCAACATGCCCTTCTATAAGTGCTTTGAACATCATGCACCCTATGAAGATCATTCCCAGATTTTCCTAGTCAACTGTTTCCCCAACGGGTATCACCACCTCAGGCAGCTATGATGTTCAACAACTGCCATGATTTTTTTAAAATAAATGCCCTGGGGAAAGTTTTCCCACTGAGCAAGCTCTGAATCATATCAAATAAAGGCAAGCACCATGAATGGCTTTTCCAGGGAACTGCCAGACAGGTCAAATAGTGACAATTCTCTGGCAATGGGGCTTTTTGAGGAGCTTAAATTCTGCCACTTCCACTGGTGGTTAGGCTACTGGTTTTCACAGCTAACATGACTGTGAGGCTGCTGGTTTAAAAGGCTACTGCAGAGCTGGGGACAGAAGATGGGAGCAAGATAAAAACACTAGAAAGCTTGCAATTCTTACCAAGATACAGCTGTTTTTCTTGAATAAATGCTCTTCAAATTGCTGCAAGTCATTGGTTAATTCCCTAGAGTTCTGAAAAAGCTGATTTTGACAATTTTTGCCAATGTTCTTGTTGCTTTATGGTGGAGTAGGTTTTCAGAAGTCCTTACTTTGCCATTCCAGAACTGCTTCCAAACGTAGTTTTAATGGCAAAAGATATGGTTATACCAACAACTAAGAAATGATAAAGCATGTCATCTTCTGAGTTAAAAGAGGGATGCTAAGAGAAACTTAATAAATGTTGACATTTAAATACACACTGAAATGACTCAGCACCGATACTATGAAATGGACTAGAGGCTTCCCATAAATTCCATTTAAGAAACAGTTTATATTCTTAATTCTTTCCTTTCCAATACCCTTGAACTAAAACAGGACATTTTCTTTGCCTCAATTATTTTAGTGAAATGTGCCATCCTTGACTTTTTCCTTACCTCCATTATTTCCCTGCCCAAATCATCCTCTCTGGTTAGCTATTTTATTCTAAAACAAACAGGACTGTGTGATTCAGCTGCTCTTAAGATCATAATAGAGTTCTCTCTCTTATAAAGCAACCTCATGATCCTCTATGATCTGTCCCCAAAATACTTTTCCAAGCTTTTTTCTCAGCTCCCCCATGAATATCCTATACACCAGCCAAATTACAGCCCTTTCCCAAACATACCCTTTGAGCTCTCTTACTTTCCTTGGCCTGGAATGTCTTTCAGTTCCAAACAAGTGCAACTCTACTGTTCCTTTAAAATGGGCCCAATGTCTATTCCTCAACTTCATCATTCCTCTCTTCCCTTTCTCTTCTTTGCGGTGACATACATTACTGCTTTTCTTATAGTTTATTACATACTTCATCATTCTCCGACTGTCCCTAGGGCAGTGAACACATTTGTTTGCCTTTGCATTGCCCTTACATGTACACATATTTCAAGAAACATTTATGACGTTAAGGTACTTAGGAATTTGTCTCTTTTCACTACACATTAATATTTGCCATTCTAAAACAATAAATAAAAATAAATACTATCTAATTTAGTATGCTACAAAATCTGATTCTCACCCTAGTTTCACAACAGAGAAGTTGCTGGTATTATGTGAAAAGTGGGGTCTCATTACCAATATTGGCAAATACTAGGCTAAATAAAACTAAACAGGCTTCTTTTCTAGAGAACTTTTTAAAACCTTCACCATCTAAAAATGCATGATCAATCTCCAATTTAGCCTTATTTTCCAAACAAATAATCATAGAATTATTTTTGTGCTGAACATCCCAAGCGACAAGTGTTCAGCAGAACACATTCGTAAAATGCTGGTCTAATGCTTTATTTAAAATAGTGAATATAAATAAAGTGGTCTATCCTTTATTCCCTTTAATTACTCAAATTTTCTTTAAACCTAACTGCTGTGTCTTCATTACTGAATCAGCTAAAATTAAGTTCTACTATAAAACAGGAAACCTAAAAAGTAGCAATGGTTTGAATGTGTGGCAATGGTTCTCTTTAGTATGCATTAGAATGATTTAAAGCACTTGTTAAAACTCAGATTGCCAGGCTCCATCCTCAGAGATTCCTATTTAGTAAGTCTGGTGTGGAGCCAAGAATTTGCATTTCTACTAAGTTCCCAGGTGATGCTGAGGGTGTTGGTACAGAGACCACACTATGAAGTGAGGGTTTATTCTCTCAAATAACATGAAATCTTGAGGCTAGTACAGAGGCTCCAGAATGATTAGGGACACCAGCTCCTTCTAATTTGTTACTCCATCATCCTAGTTCATGGGTTTCATCCTCAAAATCACCTCATGATTCAAGGAGGCTGCTCAATTTCTAACCATCATGTTAGCTTCCAGGCAATAGAAAAGGGATAAAGGCAAAAGGGCCCATCTCCCAGCTAAGTCAGCTCCTTCTAAGGAGCTTACTTGCAAGAGCTTAGTCAAAAGGCTTCAACTAAGGGAGAAAATGGCAAATGTAGTCTTTTAGCCAAGTACACTGCCACTCAAATAGAACTGGAATCTATTACTAAGGAAGAAAGGAATACTGGATTTTGAATAGGCAACTAGAAACTCTACCATACTACTTTAGTCTACATATACTTCAATCACCGAAGTCCAACTGATTTGTCTAATTAGTTCATAAATTTTTCCCATATGTTTCATCATTATTTCTACTTCCTTAGATCTTGTTTTCATCATTTCTAACCAGTCTCCCTTCCTCCTATCTTCGTGGTAGGCAGAAGATACATTTTGAGGGAGCTAAAGCTTTTTAAAATTCTTCAATGACTCCACATTTCCTATAAAACGTTTAGGTATGAGCATTTTATTATTTCGTACAAAGCCCTCATGTACCTATATGACTATTCCCTGCCTCATATTAAACACAAGAGTTTCTCCCTTCGGCACTTTCACCATGCTTTCTCTGCTAATTAAGATACTCCTGCCCCTCCTTCACCTTTACCACTTATCTTTTAAGATTTAATTAAGGTAGCACCTCCTCCAGAAACCTTTCCCTGACACTCTTCTTCTATAGGATGAGTATCCCTCCTGTGTAATCCCATAAAGCTCTGTCCAGAGCTATCAATAGGTATTCTATATGACATTATGAAGACCTGTTTACATCTCTTTCTCAATAGACTATGCGCTTTGTACACGTTAAGGACTATGTTTTATTTATCTTTAGATCCCCATAACTGGGTACAAAGCAGATGCCAACTATCATTTGTTCACCAATAAGTATGACCCTCATCATCAGCTGGCCAACATAGTGAAAATCTGTATAGGATCTGTCCAAAAATCTAATAACCTTTTCTATTACAAATATCATAGCCTAATGATACAATTTCAAAAAGTAACTACAGACAGAAAATTCTTCCTTAACAACTCCAGTTAAATGAAATGTCAAAGTACACAATTTTTTGCATAGCCAAACATCTTTTATTTTTCACAACTAGAATACCAAAGACAACCCAACTAGCTCCAGAAAACTTCCAGATTTTTTTTCTGTTTATTTAACTAAACAAAACAAAGTTTTGAAAAGCAAAATCTGCAACAACAAAATAATATTAATCTGTCAATCGAAGTTGGTTTCACCATTTATGGTCTTTTCCTTATATTTATCCAAGTTCTTCATCTTTAATTCTTCTTCCTCTTTATATTGAGTATATTCAGTATGTTTTTCTGGGTTTGGATTTGATTTCCCTTTTGGTAGCAAGAAACATTCAGCATTCAAAACTTGCTCAGCAGTCATTGAATTTCTACAACAGATCAAGCTACAGAGGAGGGATTTGACATTATCATCCTACAAGGAAAAAAAAGATATTACAAAACAAAAACAAAATCAAAACAAACAAAGGACAAACCTGTAACAAGCAAGGAGGACCCAATTCAAAAACACTTTTAATCGATACAGAGTTAAATCAATTTTTCATATTTAGATTTTTAAAGATTTTTACAAAATTCAACTAGTTTTTGTTAAAAAGGAATTATTCCAGTTAATAAAAAAAAGTGGAACTGAATTATGGGGAAAATATGTAAAGGGACAAAAGAGAATAACAACTGAACTATCTTAAAAACTACAAGTGAAATTCAAAAAAAGGACATTTTATGACTTCTTTTCCCTCTTCTTTAGGGCACTAGTCAGCATGTGACACTATGAAAATTTTACACTGAACCTCCTGTCTGGAAAGGTAACCTCCTGCACCTGGTCAACCATTTCTGGTTTCAGTTTTGAAATAATCTCCTCTACCATTATCACTATCATTATAGGATCCACTATTTATTATGTGCCACTATTTCAACGAATGTTATTTGTATTATCATGTTTAAACAACACTATGATGTTGCTCTTCCATTATTTCCACCTCCCAAACCAACTGGGTATGCCTTTTTTTTTGCCCCCTATGATGACTCCAATCAGAAAACAGTTAACATTTAATAAATTTCACCTGTTTATTACTAGTATCCTCATTAGACTATAAGATCCTTAAGGTCAAAAATTTTAGTTTATCACTTCATCTTCCAAAACTAGCATAGTGTGAAGGATACAGCAGATATTCAGTAAATATTTGCTACGTGAATAAATGCCAATGCCCATACTGCACTCTACAGAATATGTTTTTAAACATTTAAAGACAGTACCTTCAGTAGGTGTAAACTTAACTAAAAAACGCAAAATCTAAATAAGAAAAAAGTAGCACATGTTTCTGAAAACCACAAAAGTGGATTTAGAACAAATAGAAAATCATATGTTCTTGGACAAAAAAACTCACCTAACAAATGTGTCAATTTTCCCTAAGTTAATACAAAAATTGTTCAATATTCCTATAAAATACAATCACTTTTTTCCCCCTTGGAGTAGATATGTTAATTGTAAAGATCTTTTAGAAGAATAAGCAAGAAGAGACGTGAAAGCTGATTAAACAAAACAACACAGCAATGAGAAAGGAACGAGTCCTTCCAAATATTAGAAGATTCTATAAAGCCTGTTAATTAAAAGAATATGGCACTGGAATATGAATAGATAAACCAATGGAACAAAACAGAAAAACCAAAAATATACTCCAGCACAAATGAAATTTTAGTATATGAATTGGTGGCATTTCTGATGGAGGGAGGGGTAAATTTTTAATAAGAGGTATTGGGACAAATGGATACCCAGTGGAAAAAGATAAGATCAGATCTATTCCTCACACCAAACACCAGGATAATTTCAAATGCATCAAAAATATAGATGTAAAAAACAAATTAACTAAGTACTAGGAAAAAAACAGTTTATTCAATTCCCAAAAGTAACTATAGACAAAAAAATTTTTCCTTAAGCTTTTCCCTCTTGTAGATTATAAAATTTTACAAAATCATAAAACACAGTCAAGAAACAAATAAAAAAGTAACCTCTGAAAGTCAAAACCAAAACTAATGAACTTAACCATATATGAGGTGACATAATCACATAGAATATAATTATTTCAAGTGATTTAAAATAAGTATTTCTGATTGTACAATCTTAGTGTGATAAAGATCTAGTGAGAGAGATCCCAACGTCAAAAAGAAATACCGTCAAAGAAATGTTAAACTGCATTCGATAACCTAATAATATCATTGTTACTTTCAAACTTACATTTATTTCAAAATTACATTTATTGTAGGTTAAAGCAATTGTGCAATTGTTAATATGATAAAAACTAAGACTGTTAGAGTAAAAGGAAGAGAAGATTTGAATTTAAAATTAAGTAAAAAGCCTATAGGGGCCAGCCCAGTGTCACAGCGGTTAAGTGCGCACATTCTGCTTCAGCAGCCCAGGGTTTGCTGGTTCGGATCCCAGGTGTAGACATGGCACTGCTTGTCAGCCCATGCTGAGGCAGCATCCCACTTGCCACAACCAGAAGGACTGACAACTAAAAATACACAACTATGTACTGGGGGGCTTTGGGGAGAAAAAGGAAAAATAAAATTTAAAAAAAAAAATTTTTTTTTGAAGCAGAGTGCATGAACTTAACCACTGGGCCATGGGGCTGGCCCCTATAATTCTGAATTTGATTTGGAAATACCTATACAATGTCTGTATTCATTTCTTTAAAAAATGCACTTCCCATTGAAAAGACCCAATAACAATGAGGAATCTTTGCATCCATATTTTTAAGTGTAAATTTCCTACTAATTGGGATCCAGGGTTCCTTGGAAAAATTTCATTTATTGGGCAAGGAATGTACAAGATAATCAGGGACACCTTATGCAAAAAGCAAGTTAGAAGAGATAACTAGATTTGTGACAAAGGTCACAGGATTCATCTTGAATAGAGTTTTCAAAAAGATGGAACGATCTGAGCAAAAAGATTGACCTTTTTTAATGACTTAAATGAACTGAGACACACTGACATATGCTTAAATTCATGAGATTATAATGATGCTATTTAAAATAAAAATTTGTAAATCTGATTGCTACCTTCTAGAGGTTGCTAAGACACCAACTCATTATTCTTAAAACTGCTTTCCCTGAAAGGACTAAAATTAAGGGTAACCCAATAGCTGTTGATGCAAAGTTTACCTTTAGAGAAGAATTCCAATTAATAAACACAGATGCAATAACAGAACTGGACAATCTTCAATAAAACAAAGTATCTAGACTATCAACATTCACTGATAGTAAAACTGTCAGGCAGTGAATGGAAAAATTAAATAACAGATGGATTAGGCTGACAACACCTGAACCCACTGATGAATCTTACTGTGATAAGTGAATACCAAATAACACTCCTCACATGACACAACCAGATGTGCAAAGCACCACCTATAAAATATACTTGCCGTACAACCTGAATCTGAAATTAATCAAGTCTCCATATCTACCAGATTTTTTTTAATTAGAGACAAGAGAAACATGAAATAATACCATAAAGATACAATCAGCCAACTCCAAAATGTGGAAAATGGAACAGTTTCTTCATCACATAAACAGCATGTAGAAAAGGAGGTAGGTGTGGGAGAACTTTATAGATCAAAAGAGATTTAGGAGATATATTATTCCAATATTTGTAGATCTCTTGAAATCTTGACTTGAAAAAGTATATATAAAAATATACTTGAGAAGATTAGGAAACTTAAATATGACATTAAAAAAATTCTTGGGAATGTAAATTGGTGCAGGCACGATGGAAAACAATATGGAGTTTCTGCAAAAAATTAAAAATAGAACTACCATCTTACATATAGAAAACTAAGGAATCCACTAAAAAAGTCAGAAGACTTAACATTGCTAAAATGGCAATAAATACTCCCCAAATGGAGCTACAGATTGAATGCAATCCTTATCAGAATCCGAGATGAATTCTTTGTAGAAATTCACTAGCTAATACTAAAATTCATATGAAGGAAAGTGACATCAGTAATATGGCAGAATAGGAGGTCCTAGCCCTTATCCACCCACAAAAACATTGATTTAACCAACTATTCACAGATGAAAATACCTTCTTTACAAGAGCTCAAAAGTTCAGCTCAGAGGTTAAAGCACCTGGTAGAGCAAAAAATCTGAGAACAGCAGCATGGAAAATGCTAAGAACAGTTCTACTTTACTGGTCATCTCTTCCCCAAGGTGGCACAGCTCAGAGCAAAGAGAGTCCTCCTCAGTCCATGATTTCTCTCGAGAGTGTGAAGTAAGTATCCAGACTCCCCAGCCTTTCAGGGTACTGCCCAAGAGGCCCTCTTCTGTCTTGCCTCACCCAGAAAGCTGAGGGAATCAGCATGCCTGGATCATCTAGGGTAGCTAAGGACAAAGAAAAGGGGCAGGGCCTCTCAAGCAAATGGTGCATGGATCTCAACAACCAGCCCAAGGACCCTGCCAGCTGGCCCACCCTACAGACCCCACCAGCCAAGCTGGCCCACACACAGACCCTGCCAGCTGGCCAACACATGCACAAACCCTGCCAGCCAGCTAGACCACTCATGGACCCTATCAGCCACCCAGTTGGCCTGATCACAGCCCTGGCAGCTGACCCAACTGTGAACCCAGGAAGCTGGCCTATGTGTGTCCCTACTGATGGTACCCTGTATGTCCTCACAGACAGCACAGATCGCAGCAGCCAGCTCAACTCTGCAGAATTGGGAGAAGGCAACCCTGAGATGACTCTATCAGGAGGGAGGGAGAGTAGTGGGGCTTACACCTATCACCCTGACACACTGGTACACTGGCTTAGGGAAAAGAAGCAGGCAACTCTCAATATTTGGCATGGCTCTTCTGGGTAGGGAGAAGGTACACACACAGAAATCTCCTTCAGGAGGGAGGGAGAGACATGGTGCTTGCACCCAATACCCTGGGCATTTCAGGACACTGCCCCAGGAAAAAGGAGCAGGCAGATCTCAGCACCTGACACGGCTCTGTGGGATCAAGAGAAAGCACACAACGCTAAGACTTCTATTTCAGGAGCAAGTATAAGGACTGAGCAGGCACGCCATAGAAAAGAACTGAGAGACCCCCCCCCCACCCCCCCAAATCTCTAGCCAGGCTGCCTGGTGAAGATCCTTCCTTACCAAAGCCAGTCCAAGAGCAATGGAAAATATGACTGCTTCTTTAAATGCACAGATACTAACAAAAAGCTACAAGAAACAGGAAGAATCAGAGAAATAAGAAAACACCAAAGGAATAAAATAAAGCTCCAGTAACAGGCCCTAAAGAAACAGAGATATATGAATTGACCAACAAATCAAAATAATCATCTTAAAGAAGCTAAGTGAGCTACAAGACAAATAAATAAATCAGGAAACCAATGCATCAACAAAATGACAAATTCAACAGAGAGAAACCATAAAAAAGAACAAAACAAAATGACAAACTCTGAAACTGAAGAATACAATGACCAAAATAAAAAATTCAACACAGAGCTTGAACAACAAACTCAATTTAGCAGAAGAATTGTGAACATCAAGATAGATCACCTGAAATTACACAGAGGAACAAAAAGAATGAAGAAAGTCAACAGGACTTAGGGGACACCATAAAAAAACAATATACACATTATGGGAATCCCAGAAGGAGCAGAGAAAGTGAAAAGAAGCACAAAGCTTATTTATAGAAATAATGACTAAAAATTCCCAAATCTGGAGAGAGGAATGTAAATCCAGGTTCATGAAAGCTCAAAAGACCCCAAATAAGCTGAACTGAAAAAGGACTATACCAAGATACATTATAATCAAATTGTCAAAAGTTAAGGACAAACAGAGACTTTCAAAAGCACCAAGAGAAAAGCAACTCATCAAATACAAGGGAACCCCCATAAGACTGTCAAGAGATTTCTTACCAGAAACTTTGCAGGTCATGAGAGAGTGGGATAATACATTCAAAGTGCTCAAAGAAAAAAACTTCCACCCAAAAATAGTATATTTGACAAAATGCCCGTTAAAAATGAAGGAGAGATAAACATTCACCCAAATAAAAACTGAGGGAGTTCATTACCACTAGACCTGCCCTACAAGAAGTACTAATGAGCCTTCTTCAAGTTGAAATGAAACTAAACAAAAACACAAAGGCATATGAAGTATAAACCTCACTGGAAAAGGTAAATATATAGACCTTAAATACAGAGTAATGTAATAACGTAAAGGTGTTGCATAAATCACTTTTAACCTTACTAGAAAAGTTTTGGGGCCAGCCTGGTGGCACAGTGGTTAAGTTCACACGTTGCCCTTTGGTAGCCCAGGGTTCGATGGTTCGGATCCTGGGTGCGGACATGGCACCACTTGGCACACCATGCTGTGGCAGGTGTCCACATATAAAGTGGAGGAGGATAGGCATGGATGTTAGCTCAGGGCCAGTCTTCCTCAGCAAAAAGAGGAGGATCAGCAGCAGTTAGCTCAGGGCCAATCTTCCTCAAAAAAAAAAAAAAAAAAGTCAAAAGACAACAGTATTAAAAGCAACTATAGGAGTGACATCATCATCATGGCAGAGTGAGCTGTTCCCTTTGTCTCACCCCTGTAAGTTACAACCAATTGGACATCCATTGACCAACAAAGGACTCCCTACAAAGCACAAGAGAACACTAGTGAGAGATCCATGCATCTACATGTGAAAGTGGGTGGACTGGAGACAGTGGAACTAGGGGAGCAGCGTTCTCTTCTTCCCGTGGTGGCAGCGATCCAAAATAGATCCTCACACCATTGCACAGCAGCAGCAATCCAAAACATGGATCCTCACACTGGCACACATGCCAGCAATCAGAGGCTGCACAGGAAGACAGCACTCATGGCTTAGCCCCTGCTCCCCACCATGGAGGCCGGGGGCACACACATCCTGAGCATTCAGAACATAGAGCAGAGCTGGTGACTCAGCCCCCTCCTCCTCCCCTGCCAGTGGTGCCACTCTTTCCAGCGGTGGGGACAGCATCCAAAACACAGATTTCCCCAGCAGGGAGGGGGTACCCTGACCTGAGATTTCAGTAAGTACATCATCACACATCAGCAACCAGAGGCTGCAGAACCAGCAACAACACTTGTGGCTTATCCCCTGCCCCCCACCAAGCAGTAGCAGGAGACACCTACAACCTGAGGTGTCAGGGACCACAGCAAAGAGCTTATTCAAAGAAATAATAGCTGAGAACTTCCCAAACCTGGGGAAAGAACTGGATGAAGCTAATAAAACTCCTAATTACCTCAACACCAAAAAACCTTCTCCAAGGCAGTATATTAAAACTGTCAAAAGTCGACGACAAGGAAAGAATATTAAGGGCAGCCAGAGAGAAGAAAATAACTTACAAAGGAACCACCATCAAGCTATCAGCGGATTTCTCAGAAGAAACTCTACAGGCTAGGAGAGAGTGGAATGATATACTCAAAATATTGAAAGACAAAAACTATCAGCCAAGAATATTCTACCCAGAAAAGTTATCCTTCAGATATGAAGGAGAAATAAAGGCTTTCTCAGACACAAACACAAACAAAAGCTGAAGGAGTTCACCACCACTAGACCCGCCTTACAAGAAATGTTGAAAGGAGCCCTCCAACCTGAAACAAAAGGCAAAGGTATACAAAGCTATAAGCAAGTGATAAATTAGCAGAAAGAATCAGAAAATTGAAACTCTGTATCAGAATAGGTTAGTAAACATTTAACATAGGGCTAAAGCAAAACAAAGCATCAAAAATAACTATAATCACTTCAATTTGGTAACAAACTCACAATACAAAAAAGGATAATTTGTGACAAAAAAAAAAAACAGAGAAGGGGAAGAGGAAAAGGATGGAACCTGCATAGATTAATGGAGATAAGATGCTATCTGCAGAAAAATGACTCTCTCATCTATGAGATCTTTTATACAAACCTCATGGTAACCACAAATCAGAACAGAGCCAAAAAACATGAAAATAAGAGGAAACTGAGAAAAACAGAAACCCACCAAACTGAAATGGCAGACAGGAATACAAGGAAAAAGAAACAATGGAAACATAGAACAACCAGAAAGCAAAAAATAAAATGGCAGTATTAAGCCCTCATACGTCAGTGTCATCTAAATGTAAATGGACTGAATTCTCCAATCAAAAAACACAGAGTGGCTGGATGGATTAAAAAATAAGACCCAACAATATGCTGCCTCCAGGAGACTCTTCTCAGCTCTAAAGACACACATAGGCTCAGAGTGAAGGAATGGAAGATGATACTCCAAATGGCAACCAAAAGAAAGCAGGTGTAGCCATACTTATATCACATAAAACAGACTGCAAGCCAAAAACGACAAACAAGAAACAAAGATGTATATTATATAATGATAAAAGGAACATTCCACCAATAAGACATAACATTTATTAATACATACGTACCTAACAGAGGAGCCCAAAGTATATAAAGCAGCTATTAACAGACCTAAAGAGAAAAACTGACAGTAACACAATAATAACAGGGAACTTTAACAACCCACTTAGATCAACGGATAGATCACCTAGACAGTGAGTCAACAAGGAAGCAGGGGCATTAAAAGAAACACTAGGCCAGATGGACTTAATACATATACATAGAACGTTCCATCCAAAAGGAGAATACACATTCTCCTTACATGCACATGGAACATTCTCAAAGACAGACCACATGTTTGGAAACAAAACAAGCATCAATAAATTTAAGAAGACTGAAATAATTCAAGCAGCCTTTCTGACCACAATGGAACTAGAAATCAACTACAAGAAGAAAGCTGGAAAAAGTCACAAATAAGCAGAGACTAAACAACATGCTACTGAACAACTATTGGATCAATGGAGAAATCAAAAACACCTGGAGACAAATTAAAATGAAAACATACCAAAACTTACGGGATGCAGCAAAAGCGGTACTAAGAGGGAAGTTTACAGCAATACAGGCCTACCGCAACAAACAAGAAAAACCTCAAATAAACTAATACTATAGAAAAAGAACAAAGTCCAAAATCAGTAGAAGGAAGGAAACAGTAAAAATCTGAGCATAAATAAATGAAACAGAGACTAAAAAAAAAAAATAGAAAGGATCACTGAAACTAAGAACTGCTTCTTTGAAAAGACAAAACTGACAAACTCTTAGTCAGACTAAGAACCAAAGAGAGACAACTCAAATAAATCAGAAATGAAAGAGGTGAAGTTACAACAGATACCACAGAAATAGAAAGGACTGTAAGAGAATACTATGAAAAGCTATACACCAACAAATTGGATAACCTAGAAGAAATGGATAAATTCTTAGAATCATATAATCTCCCAAAACTGAATCAAGAAGAAACAGAGAATCTGAACAGACCAATCACAAGTAAAGAGATTGAAACAGTAACCAAAAACTTCCCCAAAAATGAAAGTCCAGGAACAGATGACTTCTCTGGTAAATTCTACCCAACATTCAAAGAAGATTTAATACTTGTCCTTCTCAAATTCTTCCAAAAAATTGAAGAGGATAGGATGCTTCCTAACTCATTTTACAAGGCCAATATCACCCTGATACCAAAACCAGACAAGGATGACACTAAAAAAGAAAATTAAAGGCCAATATTACCAATGAACATAGATGCAAAAATCCTCAACAACATATTAGCAAAGTGAATACAAACACTAAAAGGATCATTCACCACAATCAAATGGGATTTATTCCAGGGAAGCAGGGACAGTTCAAATCCACAAATCAATCAATGTGATACATCACATTAACAAAATGAAGAATAAAAATCACACGGTTATCTCAATAGATGTATAGAAAGCATTTAATAAGATTCAACATCCATTTATGATAAAAAATCTCAATAAAATGGGTATAGAAGGAAAGTACCTCGACATAATAAAGGCAACATATGACAAACCCACAGCTAACATCATGCTCAACAGTGAAAAACTGAAAGCTATCCCTCTGAGAACAGGAACAAGACACGGATGCCCACTCTCACAGTATTCGACATAGTATTGGAAGTCCTAACCAGAGCAAGAAAAAAACATAAAATAGATCCAAATTGGAAAGGAAGAAGTAAAACTGTCACTATTTACAAATGATATTGTAGCCGTCCCTGACACAGGAAGGGTTAATAATCACTGGAAAAAGCTTGCCAACAAACTGTGAGCCGGAGGTGAGAAGGCCAGTTAGCCAATGACAGGTAAGACCCCCTGGGGGGGGCAACCTAAGACAGGTGGCGGCCACCCGGGGGGCACAGATGGAGAAACAATATTGATATCAGGAGCACAGCAATAACATGATAATATCAAAACAGAGGCCAAGGGAGGGCTCCTTGAGAAATCACTAAGAGTTCTTGGCATTCGCTAATTACTTCATCCAGAACACCTGTGTATGTTTAACAGATGTAAGCTATGTATATATTGAAACGCTGGTTATAATAAACTCAGAGTGGCCATCAGCCCTCTCCGCATCTATCCTGATGTGTACATTGGATTGCGACACCGACAGATATGATTTTAAATACAGAAAAACATAGAATCCACCAAAAAACTATCTGAAATAATAAACACAGTAAAGTTGCAGGATACAAAGTCAACATACAAAAATCAGTTGTGTTTCTATACACTAGCAATGAACTAGGAGAAAGAGAAATCAAGAATACAACCTCATTTACAATCATAACAAAAAGAATAGAATACCTAGAATAAATTTAACTAAGGAGATGAAGGACCTGTGCAATGAAAATCATAAAACATTGTTGAAAGAAATCGAAGATGATACAAAGAAATGGAAAGATATTCCATGCTCATGGACTAGAAGAATTAACACAGTTGCTTTTAAAAGTCCATACTTCCTAAAGCAATCTACAGATTCAATGCAACACCTATCAAAGTTCCAACAACATTTTTCATGGAAATTAAATAAAGAATCCTAAAATTTATATGGAACAACAAAAGAACCCCAAATGGCCAAAGCAATCCTGAGAAAAAAGAACAAAGCTGGAGGTATCAAACTCCTAGAATTCAAGATATAGTACAAAGCTATAGTAATTAAAACACCATGGTACTGGCAGAAAAAGAGACACACAGATCAACGGAACAGAATTGAGAGCCCAGAAATAAACCCACACTATGGACTAATTTACAACAAAGGAGCCAAGAACATACAATGCAGAAACGAAAGACTCTTCAATAAATGGTGTTGTGAAAACTGGACAGCCACATGCAAAACAATGAAAGCAGACTATTATCTTACCCCATAATACACAAAACTTAACTCAAAATGATTAAAGACTTGAACATAAGAACTGAAACCATAAAATTCCTAGAAGAAAACACAGGCAGTACACTCTTTGACATAAGTCTAGCAGCATCTTTTTGAAAACTATTACTCCTCAGGCAAGGGAAACAAAAGAATAAACAAACAAATGGGTCTATATAAAACTAAAAAAGCTTTTGCACAACAAAGGAAACAATCAACAAGACAAAAAGACAGTCCATCAACTGGGAGAAAGTATTTGCAAATCCTATATCCAATAAGGGGTTAACTTCCAAACTACATAAAGAACTCATCCAACTCAACAATAAAAAAGTGAACAACTCAATCAAACAATGGGCAGAGGATATGAACAGGAACTTTTGCAAAGAAGGTCTATAAATGGCCAACAGGCACATGAAAAGATGTCCAACACCACTAATTATCAGGGAAACACAAATCCAAATTACAATGCGGTATCACTTCACACCTGTCAGAATGGCTATTATTAAAAAGATGAGAAATAACAAGTGCTGGAGAGGATATGGAGAAAAGGGAACCCTCATACACTGCTGTTGGGAATGTAAACTGGTGCAGCCACTACAGAAAACAGTAGGAGATTCTTCAAAAAATCAAAAATAGAAACATCATATGATCAGCTATTCCACTAATGGGTATTTATCCAAAGAACATGAAATCAACAATTCAAAGAGACTTAGACACTCCTATGTTCATCACAGCATTATTCACAATCGCCAAGACACGGAAGCAACCCAAGTGTCCATCAACAGATGAATGAATAAAGAAGATGCATTATATATATACAACAGAACACTAGTCAGCCATAAAAAGATGAAATCTTGCCATTTGTGACTACATGGATGGACCTTGAGGGTATTATGCTAAGTGAATTAAGTCAGACAGAGAAAGACAAATACCATATGATTTCACTCATACGTGGAATGTCAACAAACCAACACATAAACAAGGAGAACAGATCAATGATTACCGGAGGGGAAGGAGGTCAGGGCAGGGCAAAAGCAGTAAAGGTGCACACATGTATAGTAACAGATGGAAACTAGACTTTTGGTGGTGAACACAAGGCAGTCTACACAGAAGCCAAAATATAATCATGTGCACCTGAGATTTACATAATGTTATAAATCAATGTGACCTCAATAAAACAACAAAAAATAAAATAAAATATAACTACAAAAATCTTAATCGATACACAACATAAAGGATGTAAATTACAACATCAATATCATAAAGTGTTAGGAAAACCAAAGTGTAATGTTTGAATGATATTAAAGTTAACTTGTTATCAGCTTAAACTAGACTGGTTAAGATGTTTTATGTAAGCCTCAGGTTAACCAAAAATAAGATACCTAAAGATGATATACATACAAAAGAGAGAAAGAAATCAAAGCATATCAACCTAAAAATCATCAAGTCCCAAAGGAAGACAGGAAGAGAGGAACAGAAAACCTACAAAACAGACATAAACCAATTAACAAAATGGAATAGTAAGTCCTTACCTATCAATAATTACATTAAATATAAATGGATTAAACTCCCCCCCAATAAAAATAAATATAGTGGCTAACTCACCAAGACCAGAAAAACCCCAACTATATGCTGCCTACAAGAAACTCACTTTACATTTAAGGACACAGACAGGCTGAAAAAACAAGGGATGGAAAAAGATATTCCATGCAAAAAGTAACCAAAAGAGAGCTGAGGTGACCCTACTTACATCACACAAAATAGACTCTAAGTCAAAAACGCTCACAAGAGATAAAGAAGGTCATTACATAATGATAAAAGAGTCAATTCAACAGAAAGATATAACAATTATATACACACACACACACACACACACACACACATATATATACACACACCCCCAAAATCAGACAACTTAAATATATGAAGCAAATACGGACAGATCTGAAGGAAGAAAAAACAATACAATAATAGACTTGAATATCTGACTTTCAATAATGGATAGAACATCCAGGCAGGAAATCAATAAAGAAAGGTAAGACTTGGACAATACTACAGACAAAACAGATCTAACAGACATATACAGAACATTCTACCCAAAAACAGCAGAACACACATTTTCCTCAAGCATACATGGAATATTCTGTAGGAGAGATCACATTATAGATCACAACACAAGTCAACAAATTTAATAAGACTGGTATCGTCCCAAGTATCTTTTCCTACCAGAATGAAATGAAACTAGAAACCAACAACATCAGGAAAATTCACAAAGATGTAGAAATTAACATACTCTTGAACAACCATTGGTCAAAGAAGAAATAAAAAGGAAAATCAGAAAACATCAAGACAAATGAAAACACAAAATACCAAAACTCACAGGATGAAGCAAAAGCAGTACTAAAAGAAAAGTTTGTAGCAATAAATGCTTACATTTAACAAAAGAAAGATCTAAAATAATCTAACTTTAAAGATCAAGGAACTAGAAAATGAAGAACAAACTAAGCCAAAAGTTAGTAAAAGGAAGAAAATAATAAAGATTATAGCAGAAATAAAGGAAACAAAAAATAGAAAAGAATTTTGATGAAACTAAGAGTTGGTTTTTTGAAAACATAAACAAAATCAACAAACTCTTAGCTAGGCTAAGAAAAAAAGAAGACTAAAATAAATAAAATTAGAAACAAAAGAGGAGACATTACAACTAATGCCACAGAAATAAAAAAAGATCATAAGGGACAACTATGAACAATTATAGCCAAAAAACTGACAGCTCAGAAAAAATAGATAAATTCCTAGAAACATACAACCTACCAACACTGATCACAAAGAAACAGAAAGCTTGAACATACCAATAATAAAGAAAGAAATTGAATCAGAAGTCAAAAACCTCCCAATAATGAAAATCCCAGGGCCAGCTTATTTCACTGAAGAATTCTACCAAACATTTAAAAGAGAATGTCAATGCTCGGCAACCTCTTCCAAACAACTGAAGAGATGGGAACAACCCCAAACTCATTTTATGAGGCCAACATTACCTTGATAGCAAAATCAGATAAGGACACTACAAGAAAAGAAACACAGGCCAATAACCCTGATGAACATACATGCAAAAATTTTCAACAAAATACTAGCAAACCAAGTTCAATAGCACATTAAAAAGATCACACCATGATAAAGTGGGATTCATCCTGGTATGCAAAGATGGTTCAACATATACAAATCAATAAACGTGATACATCACATTAACAGAATGAAACATAAAAATCACATGATCTTGATAGATGCAGAAAAATCATCTGACAAAATTCAACATCCACACGCGATAAAAACTCTCAACAAACTGGGTAGAGAAGGAACATAATAAAGCCCACCGCTAACACATACTCAATGGTGAAAGTCTGAAAGCTTTCCATCTAAGATAAGAGTGCCCACTCTCACCACTCTTATTGAACAGAGTAATGGACCTCCTAGCCAGAGTAATTAGGCAAGAAAAAAAATAAAAGTATCCCAATCAGAAAGGGATTGTCTCTGTTTGCAGATGACATAATCGTATATACAGAAAATCCTAAAGACTCCACCAAAAAACTGTTAAAACTAATCAATGAATTCAATAAATCTTCATGTTACAAAACATACAAAATTCAGTTCCATTTCTATACACTAACAACAAAACGTGAAAAAGAAATAAAACAATCCCATTTACAATAGCATCAAAACAATAAAATACCTAATAATAAATTTAGCCAAGGCAGTGAAATATCTACACACTGAAAGCTGTAAGAAATTGAAGAACACACAAATAAATGGAAAGCTACTCCATGCTCACCGATTAGAAGAATTAATATTATTAAAATGTCCATATTACCCAAAGTGATCTAAAGGTTCAATGCAATCTCTACCAAAACTCCAAAGGAATTCTTTCACAGAAACACAAAGAACAATCCTAAAATTCATATGGAATCACAAAAGATCCTTACTAGCCAAAGTAATCTTGAAAAGAAGAACAAAGCTGGAAGTATCACACTTCCTGATTTCAAACTGTATCATTAACGCTATCATAACCAACACAGTATAGTACTGGCACAAAAACAGACACACAGATTACTGGAACAAAATAGAGAACCTAGAAATAAACATACATGGTCAACTGATCTTTGACAAATGTGTCAACAATACAAAATGGTCAAAGACTAGTTTCTCCAATAAAACAGTGTTAGGAAAACTGGATATACACACACAAAAGAATGAAACTGAACCATTATCATACACCATACACAAAAATCAAACTGAAATGGATTAAAGACTTAAATGTAAGACCTGAAACTGTAAAACTCCTACCAGACAACAGGGGAAAAGCTTCTTATGTAAGTCTTGGTAATGATTTTTCGGATCTGACATCAAATGCACAGGGAACAAAAGCAAAAATACACAAACGGTATTACATGAAACTAAATGCTTCTCCACAGCAAAGGAAGCAATCAACAAAGTAAAAAGGCAATCTACAGAATGGGAGAAAATATTTGCGAACCATATATCTGATAAAGGTTAATATCCAAAATATATAAGGAACTGCCACAACCTAATACCAAAAAATCTCCAAATAAGTCAATTTAAAAAAAGAGCTAAGGCCCTGAAAAGACATTTCTGCGAGGAAGATGTACAAATGGCCAAATGGCCAAGAAGTATATCCAAAAGGTGCTCAGTCACTAATAATGAGGGAAATGCAAACCAAAACTTCAGTAAGCTATCACTCTACACCTGTTAGGATGGCTACCAGCAAAAACAATGAAAGGTTATGTATTGGAAAGGATGTAGAGAAAAGGGAACCCTTGTACACTGTTGGTGGGAATGTAAACTGTTGCAGCCACTATGGAAAACAGTATGCAGATTCCTCAAAAAACGAAAAATAGAACTACCATATGATCCAGCAATTCCACTTCTGAGTATATATCCAAAGGCACTGAAATCAGGATCCCAAAGAGATATTTGCATTCCTGTGTTCACTGCAGCACTATTTACAAAAGCCAAGACATGGAAGCATCCAAAATTTCCATCAACACATAAACTGATAAAATATGATACTTACACACAGTAGACCATTATTCAGTCTTAAAAAAGGAGGAAATTCTGCCATGCGCAACAACATGGATGAACCTGTAGTACCCCATGCTAAGCGAAATAAGCCAGACACAGAAGAACAAATACTGCATGATCCTACTTTATGAGGAATCTAAAATAATCAAACTCATAGAAGCAGAGAGTAGAATACTGGTTACCAAGGGCTGGGGGTAGAGGGAAAAGAGGAAGTAGTGGTATAAGGGAACAAAATTTCAGTTATGCAAAATGAATAAGTCCTACAGATCTACTGTACAGCATACTGCCTACAGTTAACGATACTTTATTGTTTACAGTCACATGTCACTTAACGACGAGTTTACATTCTGAGGAATGCATCATTAGGTGATTTCCTCATTGTGAAAACATCATAGAGTGTCCTTATACAAACCTAGATCTGACAGCCTAGTATACACCTAGGCTATATAGTACTAATCTTATGAGACCACTGTCATATATGCGGTCCATTGTTGACTGAAACATCACTACATGGCTCATGACTATATTTAAAATATTACTAAGAGGCCAGATCTTATGTTCCATGTAGGACATTTGGTCCTGTCCAAAACGTTCATCAGACTTTTGGGTCATGCCAAAACATCCGTGATATCTGGTTATATTGGTCCTATCCAAAATGTCCATGGAAACACCGGGGTCCATGCTCAAAGGTCCTTGATATTTATTCCTGTCCAAAAACACTGGGCATGGACCAAATATGCTCATGGACATTTTAGATAAGACCAAATGTTAAGGACTATTTGCCACAGACCAAATGTCTTACTGACCAACGTCTGATAAACACTTTAGACAGGACCAAGTATCAAGGACCTTTTGTCACGGACTCAATGTCTTATGGACATTTTGGACAGAACCAAATATCTGCTAGTCCCTATGTTAAGTGTGTTTATCACATACATACACAAATAAAAATAAGACAAGAGGGGAAAAATTCATATAGAATTGCAAGGGACCGAGAATAGGCCAAATAATCCTGAAAAAAAAGAACAAATTAGGAGAACTCACATTTCCCAATTTCAAACCTTAATACGAAGCAACAGTAATCAAGACTGTGGTACCAGAACAAGGACAGACATATATATCAATGGAATAGAATTAAGAATCCAGAAATAAACCCATGGAATTAGCCATCTGATTTCAAAAAGGTGCCAAGACCACTCAACAGAAAGAACAGGCTTTTCAACAAATGGTACTGGGATAACTGGATAAGCACATGCAAAGGAATGAAGTTGAAATTTTACCTCACACAATATGCAAAATTTAACTCCAAAGGACTAAATGTAAGAGCTATAACTATAAAATTTCTTCTCTTGGAAGAAAATATAGGAGTAAATCTTCATGACCTTGAATTTAGCAAAGAACTCTTAGAAATAAAACAGAAACTAAGGAACTAATGAAAAAATAGATAAAGTGGACTTCATGAAAATTAAAAAGTTTTGTGCTTCAAAGGACACCATCAAGAAGGTGAAAATGCAACCCACAGAATGGGAGAAAATATTTATCATATATCTAATAAAGGACTTGTATCTAGACTATAAGGAAATCTTACAACTCAATAATATAAAGACAAATAACCCAATTTAAAAATGAGCAAAAAGTTATGAATAGACATTTCTTGAAGGAAAATACACAAATGGCCAAGTAACAAATGAAAAGATGTTCAACATCATTAGTCATCAAAGAAATGCAAATCAAAACTACAATGAGATACCACTTCACACCCAGTAGGATGGCTAGAATCAGAGAGACAGATAACAACCAGTGTTGGAGAAGATAAAAAGAACTTGGAACCCTGACACACCCCTGGTAGAAATGTAAAATGGTGCAGTCATGTTGGGAAACATTCTGGCAGTTCCTCAGCTCAACAGAGTTACCATTTCATCCAGTAATTCCACTCCTAGGTACATACCCAAGAGAAACGAAATATAAGTCCACACAAATACTCATATACAAACATTCATAGCAGCATTATTCATAATAGCTAAAAGGTAGAAACAGGCAAAAAGGGTAGGTAAAACGCGGTAAGTCCACATAATGGAATATTATTTGACCATAAAAAGGAATGAGGTACTGATACACGCTACAACTTGGATGAACCTTGAAAACATTATGCTAAGTGAAAAAGCCAGACACAAATGTTTACATACTATATGATTCCATTAAATTGAACATCCAGAATAAGGAAATCTCAAGAGACAGAAAGTAGATTAGTGGTTGTTTACAACTCAGGTGGGGGTATAGGGACATAGAGAGGTGATAGCCAAAAAGTACAGAGTTTCATTTTGAGGTGATAAAAATGTTCTAAAACTGTGGTGATGGTTACACATATCTGTGAATATACTGAAAGCCACTGAGTTGTACACTTTGGGTGAATTGTAAGATATTTAACTTATTTCTCAATAAAGCTGTTTAAAAAAGATTATAAAACTTTAATGAAAGACATGCCATATTTCTTTTAATGTAAGACACATTAAAACACTAAGGAATTGAAATACTGCCAATAAAACTACGAACAATGATAAAAATACCTCAATTGTGAGAAACATGCCAATTTCAGAGATATTACATTGTTAAAAATAATAATACTTTACTTCATATTTGAGAGCTGTTAAGACAACAGATCTTCAAAGTTCTCAACAGGGGTCAGCCCCATGGCCAAATGGTTAAGTTTGTGCGCTCCGTCTTAGCAGCCTAGGGTTTGCATGTTCTGATCCTGAGAATGGACCTACATACTGCTCATCAAGCCATGCTGTGGCAGCATCCCACATATGAAAAATAGAGGAAGACCGCCATAGATGTTAGCTCAGCAACAATCTTCCTCAAGCAAAAAAGAGGAAGACTGGCAACAGATGTTAGCTCAGGGCCAGTCTTCCTCACCAAAAAATAAAAATAAAAAAGATAAAATTAGATCCTTACTCCATATCATACACAAAAACAGATTCCAGAGGAATTAAAAATATAGGGGGAAAATGGGAGAAAAAGGCAGGTCTAAAAAATGGCAGATGAGGAACACTTACCAGAAAAAATACAATAAAGCAAAATTCATTCATTCATTCAAAAAATATTTATCAAGCTCCTACTATGTGTCAAGCACTGCCACGGACACTGGGAATACAATGATGCATAACACAAAGTCCCTGCCCTTATTGAGCTTACAGACCAAATATAATTTTTTTTAAAAAAAGAGCAAAACAATCTTTTTTTTTTTTTTAAAGATTTTATTTTTCCTTTTTTTCCCAAAAGTCCCCCGGTACATAGTTGTATTTTCAGTTGTGGGTCCTTCTAGTTGTGCTATGTGGGACACCACCTCAGCATGACCTAATCAGCGGTGCCATGTCCACGCCCAGGATCCAAACCCAGGAGACCCTGGGCCACCGACGCGGAACGCGAGAACTTTACCACTTGGCCACAGGGCTGGCCCCCGAAACAATCTATTTTTAAGAGGATAGATATGTAGACTTTTCTGGAAAGATTTATAAGAAACTAGCAATAACATAGTGTTTTGGGGGAAGAAACTTGGGTAGCTGAGAGATACACTGCTAAAAAGATTACTTTTCACAGTATGTGCTTTCTTCTGTAACTTCTGAATTTTGCATCATACACATTTTACATGAAGGAGCATCTATTTATAGGAACTAATCTTCAAACAAACGTAAGAGTTGTACAATAGTGAAATGAGTTGCTCTGAACTTAAAAGTACTTAAGCAGAGGCTGAAGGCCATCTGTCAGAGACGTTACTGAAGAAATTCTTCTAGGGGTTAGAGACCAGTGAATTAATTATTCTCTAACATCTCTTTTATTTGCATGATTCGAGGATTCCTCTCCACTTACGTTATGGCCCTCCTAAATGTCCAGTCTATAGTTTCCTCATTTATTTGATAAATACATGTGATCACAAAATGTAGGTAAAGACAACCCCATTCCTATCCCTAATGGCTGCCTCAGATCATAGAAGCTACTACTACACAAGCCAAGTATTCTTCTAATTTGATGTCTGCAAGTAGCTACCTACATTAAACAGGCTCTTCTTGTAGTTATCCACCTTCCTTATACACACACCAAGCACAGTGCCTAGCACACAGCTGACAGATTACAACCTGTGACAAGCAGACTTCTAACATGTCCCCCAGGGATCCCTACTTCCTGGTATTCTTGTCCTATGTAATCCCTTCATCTTGAGTGTGGGCTTGACCTAGTGAAAGGCTTCTAACAAAGATAAAAAGTGATGGGATGTCACTTCCATGAGTTGATCATGAAAAACCGTGACTTCTGTCTAGCTAACAGACTTTCTATTGCCTTCTGTGTTTACAGACTTAGATGGCACAAGTTGCCAAGATGGAAATATGGCAAAGAATTGAGGGCAACCTCTGGGAAACAACTAGAGAGGAAGTGAATTCTGCCAACAATTATGTGAGCTTGGAAGCAAATCCTTAGTCGAGCTTTAAGATGACTACAGCCCAGCTGAAAACTTGACTGCAGCCTGTGAAAGACACTAAAGCAGAGGACCCAAATAAGCTGTGCCCAGATTCCTGAGTCACAAAATGTAAAATAAACGCGTTAAGTCACTAAATTTCAAGATAATTTATCACAGGATAATTTTTCTATCAAACTTGAAAGAGTAGGGTTTCAGGTGTTCACTTTGGGTAAAGGTGTAACCTCTAACGTAGCAGTACAGGCATTTTTCTAATGGCAAGAAACTTGTATCATAGGCTTTTCAAGTGAAAAACATTATCAACCTTCTTTGTTATCTCATTCTACAGAGATAACCAGTAAGTGTAATGAACAGTTTCATAATCTCCCAAAGTTGTCTCCAATGTTTTTTACTACTACTGAAGTGCAGCAAAGCTGCTTAATATTCATTTCTAACGTGTGTTTCTTACAAACTAATTTTAAGGGATATTAGTAGATACTATAAAATAAATATTTCTGTGGTCAAGTAAGTTAAGCAACTACAGAGTTAAAACCAGGTGTGTTCCTTCACTGAAGTCCAAGCTATCAAAATGGCATGAGATTGAGTCAAGTGAAAGGAAGAAATAAAAACTGTCTTTGTTCATGGATTACATGAATATCTCTGTAGAAAATCTGAAAGCACTGGGGGAAAACACTCCTGGAACTAATAAATGATTATAGCAAGGTTGCAGGACATAAGATTAATATACAAAAGTCAACCACTTTCCTATAAACTAGCAACGAACAAATGGAATCTGAATTTAAAAACACAATACCACTTACATTAGCCCACAAAAAATGAAATACTAAGGTATAAATCTAACAAAATATGTACAAGATCTATATGAGGAAAACTATAAAACTGTGATGAAAGAAACTAAAGAACTAAATAAATGGAGAGATATTCCATGTTAATGGATAAGATGACTCAAAACTATCAAGATATCAATTCTTCCCATCTTGATCTACAGATTCAATGCAATCCCAATCAAAATCCCAGCAAGTTACTTTGTGGATATCAACAAACTGATTCTAAAGTTTATAGAGAGGCAAAAGACTCAGAATAGCCAACACAATATTGAAGTAGAAGAATAAAGTTGGAGGACTAACACTACTCAACTTCAAGACTCACTATAAAGGTACAGTAATCAAGACTGTGTGGTATTGTTAATAAAGAAACAGGTCAATGGAACAAAACAGACCCACATAAATATAGTCAACTGATTCTTGACAAAGGGGAAAAGGAAATAACAATAGAGAAGACAGTCTTTTCAACAAATGGTGCTGGAACAACTGGACATCCATGTGCAAAATAATGAATCTAGATGTAGACCCTACACCCTTCACAAAAATTAATTCAAAATGGAGTTTGATCTAAATCCAGACCTAAATGTAAAATGCAAAACTTAAAACTCCTAGAAGATAAAATAGGAGAAAATATAGATGATCCTGGGTTTGGCGATGACTTTCTAGATATGACACCAAAGGCACAATTCATGAAAGAAAGAACTGATAATGGATTTCATGAAAATTAAAAATTTCTGCTCTCCAAAAGACCCTGTCAAGAAAATAAAAAGACAAGCAATGTATTGTGAGAAAACATTTGCAAAAAATATATCTGATAAAGGACTGCTATTCAAAATATGCAAAGAACACTTAAAGCTCAACAATAAGAAAACAATATGATTAAAAAATGGGCCAAAGACCTTGCAAGACACATCACAAAAGAAGGTATACAGATGGCAAATAAGCATATGAAAAGATGCTCCATCACGACATGAGGAAAATGTAAATTAAAATAACAAGGAGATATCACTACACATCTATTAGAATGGCCAAAATTCAGAACACAAACAATACCAAATGCTGGCAAGGATGCTGAGTAGCACGAATTCTCATTCACTGTTGGTGGCAATACAAAATGGTACAGACACTTTGAAAGACAGTTCAGCAGTTTCTTATAAAACTAAACATACTATCCATCAGTTGCACTCCTTGGTATTGATCCAAAGAAATTAAAACTTATGTTCACACAAAAACCTGAACATGGATGTTTATTGGAGCTTTATTCATAATTGCCAAAACCTGGAAGCAACCAAGATGTCCTTCAGCAGATGAACGGATAAATAAACTGTGGTACAAGCAAATAATGGAATATTATTCAGCACTAAAAAAAAAAAGAGCTATCAAGACATGAAAAGACATGCAGGAATCTTAGATGCATTTTACTAAGTGGGAAAAAAGCCAATCAGAAAATGTTACATACTGTATGATTCCAAATATATGACATTCTGGAAAAGGCAAAACTATGGAGACAATAAACAGATCAGTGGTTATCAGCAGTTTGGGGAAGACAGAGATGAATAGGCAGAGCACAGAAGACTTTTAGGGCAGTGAAAATACTCTAACGGTAGATACATGTCATGATACTTTTGTCCAAACTTATAAGAATGTATAGCACCAAGAGAGAACCCTAAAGTAAACTATTGACTTTAGGTGATAATGATGGTCAATGTAGGTTCATCAATTGTAACAAATGTACCACTCTGGTAGGGGATGTTGACAACTATGATATAGATAGACTATGCATATGTGGGGATGGAGTATGTGGGAAATCTCTGTATCTTCCTCTCAATTTTGCTGTGAACCTAAAACTGCTCTAAGAAAAATAAAGTTAAAAAAACAGTTGTAAAATATAAAACAAGTATTTTTTTTTTTTAAAAGATGAGAACTTTTAGCGGTTGGCCTGGCAGTGTAGCGGTTAAGTTCGTGCACTCTGCTTGGGCAGCCCAGGGTTTACAGGTTCAGACTCCAGATGTGGACCTAGCACCGCTCATCAAGCCACACTGTGGCAGCATCCCACATAAAATAGAGGGAGATTGGCACAGATGTTAGCTCAGCAACAATCTTCCTCAAGCAAAAAAAGAGGAAGATTGGAAACAGATGTTAATCAGGGCCAATCTTCCTCACCAAAGATAAATAAATAAATAATGAGAACTTTCAGAGTCTGATTATTATGCTTTTATAGACTCATTTACTGCCACATTTAACCTCATAATATCTAGTCATACTGGACTATTCCATTTCAAAAGAATTTAATATTTTCATGTCTTAGTGCAGGCTATTGTCTTTACCTGAAATGCCCATCACCTCATTCTACCTCTCGTAAAGCTCCTAATTCAATCTTGAAGATTCACCTCAAATAACTACTTGGTGGCATTTTTGACCTACCTCTTCCCTCCCCCTTTCTTTGCAGAATTAAAAATTAGCTTCTTCCAAAATATTTTCTTAATATTCTATTCATAGATCTTGGTTGTTTACTTGTTCACGTTTCTAAATTATTAATTTCTTCAATGTTGCAATCCTACTAACCAGCACCTATTTCAATTCCTGGTATAGAATAGGTACTCAAAATACATTGGCTGAATACATATATGAATGGCAAAGCAATATGATTGACATAGATGTATGAAAAAGAAAAGATATAGCTAGGTACTTATAAAAAATAGTAAAACAGAGGCCGGCCCTGCGGCCGAGTGGTTAAGTTTGTGTGCTCTGCTTTGGCAGCCCAGGGTTTCGCAAGTTCGAATCCTGGGCATGGACATGGCACCATTCATCAAACCATGCTGAGTCAGCATCCCACATGCCACAACTAGAAGGACCCGCAACTGAAAATACACAACTATGTACCAGGGGGCTTTGGAGAGAAAAAGGAAAAATAAAATCTTTAAAAACAAATAGTAAAACATTCATTTTAATATAATATGATCTTGGAAGATACAGCAAAGACTATTTTTCCTTAATTATTACATAGATTATTAATATAATTGTGAGACAAACATACAATCCAGCAGTATCCTCTATCAGTAATTCTCCAGCAGTGATATAAGTAGGGTACTTGAATTTTTTTCAATACTTCTTTATTGTGAATGCCATTTTGCATTCTTACAAAAACTAGAGGACGTTTCCAGTCAAATATTTAAGTTTTACATTACTGCTACACACATATATCACATTTCCATCAGCAGATGACAAAAATGTCACATACCAAATGAAACTGATCCACTTTGGGGATTCCATCTTCATTTGTCTCAAATTCCTGATTTTTAACAGAGAGCTGTTAAAGAAAATGAGAATGAATAAACTCCCAATGTACCAAAACACCAATCCTACAGCAGAGTCAAATCTGGAACTCTTCAGATTCTGGTGAGCATTTACTCAAAAAAAGCACATTAGCTCTTGTAGGATAAAAACACTTTTATAATAATAACTACTTGTTTACAAGCAACCAACACAGTTCCTGGGACTTCTAAAGTATCAATCACAGTTGACACACACACTATAAGCACTTTTAATACTTCTTCACCTTATAAGCAAATATATTCAAAACTTAATAACTGACATCATGTTGCTTCCCCCAAAGCTCATATGTTAAGTACAAAGAAAATAAACTAGGTAAATTGGCTTCATCCTTAATACCTAACCTGTGTTCAAGAAATACATCTTAAACTTCTAAAAACTATTAAATATGGAGAATTTCTTACATACACAAAGATATTCTGAATCCCACGTATTCCTGCCCCAACAACCATCAACCAATGACCACCCTTGCCCTATGCACAAACCCATATGTATTACTTTTGAGGCAAATCCTATACATCTCATAATTTCACCTGTAAATGTAAATTTCTAAAAGATAGTCTTTTATTTTGAGACTATCACAATATCACACTAAAAATTTAATAACTCTTTAAATAAGATATCCAGCTTTCAAATTTTCCAACATCTCATAAATATCATAAATTATTTTACTGTTATACAGTTTATTTAAATCCAGATCCAAATAAGTTCCATACACCGTAATTAAAACATGAGCAAAAAGACTTCTGGTCTCTTCCTGCTCCTCACCACTAAGTACACTATAAAGTTTGGAAATAACATAAAAGACAACCAAAGACAATCTCTGAAAGGCCAAACAGGAAGGCAAACTGGGTAGAGACCGTAGGGCTAGAGGAACAACACAGTGACAAACTGGGTAGAGACCACAGGACTAGAACAACAACACAGTGACAGGGTATCTTATGACCACCCCCCAATCCAAAAAAGAAAGTGATCCAAATAGAATAACATCAAAGAAATTAATAAAATTTCTGAAAGCTAAAAACAAAGAAAAAATCTTGAAAGCAACCAAAGACAAACAAAACATTCCCTACAAAGGAATATCCATTAGAATAAGAGGATTTCTCATGTGAAACCATGGAAACCAGAAGGAAGGGGCAAAATATTTTTCAACTGATGAAAGAAAAGAACTTTCAACCACAAATTGTATATCCAGTGAAATATCCATCAGAATGAAGGTGAAATCAGGATGCTCTCAGATGAAGGAAAACTAAGAGAGTTTGTCAGCAGAAGATATACTCTTACAGAATGGCTAAAGGAAGTACTTCAAACAAAAAGGAAATGAATAAAAAAAGGGGTTTTGGAGTGTTAAGAAGAAAGAAATAACAATGGAAAGAACAGAAATGTAAGTAAATATCAAAAACTATCCTTCTCATCCTGAGTTTCCTAAATCATATGTGATGATTGAAACACAAGTTGTAACACTGATGCTCAAGACAATGACATTTAAAAATGGGAGGGTAAAGGAACCTAAACAGAAGGCTTCTACATGTCACTCAAAGTGTTAAAACACAGATACAAGCAGAATATGATAACACACGTGTATATTGTAATACTCAGACCAACCACTAAGAAAACTATAGAAAGCAATACACTCAAAAAGACCATAAATAAATCAACACGGACTCAAAAAATGTTCAAGTAACCCAAAGGAAGGCAAGAAAAGAGAAATAAATGAACAGGAAAAAACAAAACAAATAATAAAATGGTAGACTTAACCCTAACACATCAATAATCACCTTAAGTGTAAATGGTCTAAATGTCCCAATTAAGAAGTGAAGATTAGCAGAGTTAAGAAAAAACACAATGAAATCATATGCCATTTACAAGCAACAGACTTTAAATTCAGCAACATAGATAGCTTTAAGTAAATGGATGGGAAAAAAAAAACCAAAACACAGGGGGCTGGCACCGTGGCCGAGTAGTTAAGTCCGCATGCTCCGCTTCGGTGGCCCTGGGTTTCGCCGGTTTGAATCCTGGATGCAGACATGGCACCACTTATCAGACCATGCTGGGGTGGCATCCCACGTGCCACAACTGGAAGGACCCACAACTAAAAATGCACAACTATGTACTGGGGGGCTTTAGGGAGAAAAAGGAAAAATAAGAAAACCTTTAAAAAAAACACAAATTATTTTTAAAAACATAGGCATGGTTGTATTAATATCAGATAAAGTGATAAAAGGGTCAATACACCAGGAAGACAAAATGTACAAACCAAACAATAAGGCCTTAAGATACAAGAAGCAAAAAATAATAGAGCTGAAAGGAGAAACAGACAAATTCACAATTATAGTTGAGAACTTCAACAGCCCTCTTAGCAACTGATAAAACTACCGAAAGAAAACCTGTAAGGATAAAGAAGATATGAAGAACACAATTAACCAAGAGGATCTAATTTATATATATAGAAAACTCCACCCAACAACATCAGAATAAACATTTTTTTCAAGATCCCATGGAACATTCACCAACACAGACTACAGCCTAGCAATAAAACAAATGTCAACAAATGTACAAGGAGGATATCATACAGAACATGCTCTCTGGTCATAATTAAATCAAACTAGAAATCAATACAGAAATACACAAAAATCTCCAAACACACGAAAATTAAACATCACAGGTCTAAATAATTCATGGGTCAAGGAGAAAGTCTCAAAGACAATTGAAACATACAAAAACCAGAATGAAATGGTAGGTAAGAGGTTCTTACAGATTCTCAGCAGCCTCCAGATAAACTCTTAAGAACCATCTGTTTCAAGCATTGGAGGCTGAAATAGATGACTGTTTCCCTAATCTTTGTTACCCCAGACCTTCCAATGTATGTGAAAGCTTTAAATTTCTGTATTAAAACCATTTACAATTTCAATATATAGAGTGTGGCTTCCATTTTCCTGATTGAACCCTGACCAACGGGGTCCTCAAAATCATGTCCCATCCTGCACCAAAAGAAAGAAAACTGGAGATTGTAAAATAAGTTAGAACACTTTATTTTCTAATAAGCCTTATCTTCCAAGCTTATCTTCTAATAAGGTTCTTACTGACAAGCCAGTAAGAGAGAAGATACTGACCTAGCACAATAGTTGAAGAGAGAGAAGAGAAAATTGAGAATTGCTAAAATAGTAAAAACAGCAAGACTGGTGATTAACTAGGAGGGGAGAAGAGAGATGGAAGAGTCAAAGACTACACGGTTGTTGACTCAGGTGGAGAAGATTAGGAGAAATAGTATAGTGGTAAAGAGTGAGCACTCTGGAGGCAGACTGGCTGGGTTTGAACCCTGGTTCCACCTCCTACAGCCATGGGATCCTGAACAAACACCACCATATTTCTTTGCCTAAGTTTTCTCACCTATAAACATACTGTAAGAATTGAATTGGTTAAATGTTTGCAAAGTAACTGACAGAGTAAGAATTCAGTAACTTATCTATTTTTGTTTTTTAAATTTCAGGTAACTTGGAGAGAGTTAGCAATGTGAATGCTGTCTTTTTTAAAAAGTTTTTGTTGAGGTAACATTGGTTCATAGCATTCTATAAATTTCAGGTATACATATTTCAACTTCTGTATATACTACATGGTGCTCACCACTCAAAGCTATTTGTCATCCATCACTGTATAAATGTGCCCTTTTACTCTTTTCACCCTCTCTCGTCTCCCCTCCCTGTCTGGCAACCACCAATCTGTGTCTGTTTGTTGTTGTTGTTTTACCTTCCCCATGAATGAAATCATACAGTATTTGGCTTTCTCTGTCTGACTTATTTTGCTTAGCATAATACCCTCAAGAGCCATCCATGTTGTCACAAATGGCAAGATTTCATCTTTTTTAACAGCTGAGTAGTATTTCATTGCGTATATATACCACACCTACTTTATCCATTCATCTACCAATAGGCACTTAGGTTGTTTCCAAGTCTTGGCTATTATGAATAATGCTACAATGACCATAGGGGTGCATATATCTTTTTGAATCAGTGTTTCCATGTTCTGTGGATAAATCCAGAAGTGGAATACCTGGATCATATGCTAGTTCTATTTTTAATTTTTTGAGGAATCTCCACATTGTTTTCCATGGTGGCTGCACCAGTTTGCACTCCCACTAGCAGTATATAAGAGTTCCCTTTTCTCCACATGCTCTCCAACTCCTGTTATTTCTTGTCTTTTTTAAAGTATGCTTTTTGGTGAGGAAGATTGGCCCTGAGCTAACATCTGTTGCCAAGCTGCTTCTTTTTTTTTATTCTCCCCAAAGCACCAGTACATAGTTTGTATATCCTAGTCGTAGGTCACTCTAGTTCTTCTATGTGGGATGCCACCACAGCATGACTTGAAGAGCAGCATCTAGGTCTGCACCCAAGATTCAAATTCGTGAACCATGGGCTGCTGAAGTGGAGCACATGAACTTAACCACTCGGTCACAGTGCCAGCCCCGTTATTTCTTTTTAATAATAGCCATTCTGACAGGTGTGAGGTGATATCTCACTGAGGTTTTGATTTGCATTTCTCTAATAATTACTGACCTTGAACATCTTTCATGTGCCTGTTGGCCCTCTGTATATCTTCTTTAGAAAAATATCCATCCATAGCCTCTATTTTTTGATAGTTTTTTTTTTTGTTTTGAGTTGTATGAGTTCTTTATATATTTTGGAAATTAACCCATTATATATATGATTTGCAAATATTTTCTCCCAATTGTTAGATTGTCCTTTCATTTTGTTGATGGTTTCCTTTCTTATGCAGAAGTTTTTTAGTTTGATGTAGTCCCATTTTTTTGTTTCCCTTGCCTGAGGAGACATGATATTCAAAAAGACACTGCTGAGAACAGTGTCAAAGAACATACTGCGTACATTTTCTTCTAGGAGTTTTATGGCTTCAGGTCTTACATTCGAGTCTTTAATCCTTTAATCCATTTTGAGTTAATTTTTGTGTATTTGCAGTAAGATGATCTACTTTCATTCTTTTACATGTGGCTGTCCAGTTTTCCCAATACCATTTAGTGAAGAAACTTTCTTTGCTTCATTGTATGTTCTTGGCTCTTCTGTCAAAAATTAGCTATCTATAAATCTTTGGGTTTATTTCTGGGCTCTCAATTCTATTTCACTGATTTGTGTGTCTGTTTTTCTGCCAATACCATGCTGTTTTAGTTATTATCATTTTGTAGTATATTTTGAAATCAGGGAGTGTGATACCTCCAGCTTTGTTCTTTTTTCTCAGGATTCTTTTGGTTATTTGGGGTCTTTTGTTTTTCTATATAAATTTTAGGATTCTTTGTTCTATTTCTGTGAAAAACGTTGCTGCAACTTTGATGTCAGAGATTGCACTGAATCTGTAGATTGGTTTAGGATGTATGGACATATTAACTATGTTAATTCTTCCAGTCCATGACCATGGAATATCTTTCCATTTCTTTGTGTTTTCTTGGAATTCTTTCAACAATGTTTTATGGTTTTCAGTACACAGATCTTTCATCTCCTTGGTTAAATTTATTCTAGATATTCTATCCTTTTTGTTATGATTGCAAACGGGATTATCTTTTTGATTTCTCTTTCTGCTACTTCGTTGCTAGTGGATAGAAACTCAACTGATTTTTCTATGTTGATTTTCTACACTGCAACTTTACCGTATTTATTATTTCTAATAGTTTCTTGGTGGACTCATGGTTTTCTATATTTAAAATCATATCATCTGCAAATAGTAACAGTTTTACTTCTTCCTTTCCAATTTGGATCCCTTTTATTTACTTTTCTTGCCTAATTACTGTGGCTAGGACTTCCAATACTATGTTAAATAACAGTGGTAAAAGTAGGCATCCTTGTCTTGTTCCTATTCTTAAGAGTGACAGCTTTCACTTTTTCACCATTCAATATGGTGTTACTATTTGTCATACACGGCCTTTCTTATGTCGAAGTACTTTCCTTATATACCTATTGAGAGGTTTTATCATAAATGGATGCTGTATGTTGTTGAATGCTTTCTCTGCATCTTATTGAGATGATCATGTGATTTCTATTCTTCACTTTGTTAATGTGGTGTATCACACTGATTGATTTGCAGATCTTGAATCATCTTGGACTCCTAGAACAAATCTCATTTGTTTATGGTATATGATCCTCAACATATTGCTGTATTCAATTTGCTAGTATCTCATTGAGGATTTTTGCATCTATGTTCATCAGTGATATTGGCCTGTAATTCTCTTTTCTGTATTGTTCTTGTCTGGTTTTGGTATCAGGGTGTTGGCCTTGTAGAATGAGTTAGAAAGAATCCCCCCTCCTCTTCAATTTTTTGGAAGAGTTTGAGAAAGACAGGTATTAAATCTTCCTGGAATGTTTGGTAGAAATCACTGGGGAAGTCATTACGCCCTGGACCTTTGTTTTTTTGGAAGTTTCTGATTATTGTTTCAATGTATTTACTACTGATCTGCCTACTCAGATTCTCTATTTCTTCTTGATTCAGTTTTGGAGGTTGTATAATTTTAAGAATCTATCCATTTCTTCTATATTATCCCAGTTTGTTGGCATATAGCTTTCCATACTATTCTTTTATAATCTTTTGTATTTCTGTGGTATCCATTGTAATTTCTCCTCTTTCGTTTCCGATTTTATTTGTGTTTTCTTTTTCTCTTGGTTAGTCCAGCTAAAGCTTTGCCAATTTTATTTTTTCAAAGAAACAGCTCTCAGTTTCATTGATCCTGTTGTCTTTATTTCATTTACTTCCACTCATTTTTATTATTTCCTTCCTTCTACTTATTTGGGGCTTCCTTTGTTCTTCTTTTTCTAGTACCTCTATGTCTAATATTAGATTATTTGAGATTTTTGTTTCTTGAGCTAGGCCTGTATTGCTATAAACTGTCCTCTTAGTACCACTTTTGCTGTATCCCATATATTTGGGTATGTTGTATTTTCATTTGTCTCTAGATAATTTTTCTCCTCCATTGATCCAACAGTTATTCAGTAGCATGTTGTTTAATCTCCATATGTTTGTGACTTTTCCAGTTTTCTTCTTGTGGTTGATTTCCAGTTTCATACTGTTGTGGTCAGAAAAGATGCTTCAAATTATTTCAATCTTCTTAAATATACCGAGACTTGTTTGTGGCCTAATACATGATCTACTTGGACAATATTCCCTATGCATACAAAAAGAATGTGTATTCTGCAGTTCTGGGATGGAATGTCTTGTATACGGCTATTAAGTCCATCTGGTATAAGGTGTCATTTAAGGCCAATGTTTCCTTATTGATCTTCCATCTGGATGATCTCTCCACTGATCTAAGTGGAATGTTAAAATTCCCTATTATTGTGTTACTGGAATTTCTCCTTTTATGTCTGTTAATATATGTTTTATGTATTTAGATGCTCCTATGTTGGGCACAGAGATATTTAGAGATGTTGTATCCTCTTGTTGGACTATTGCCTCTATCATTACTTAATGCCTTTTTCTCTTGTTACAATTTTTGTCTTAATATTTTGTCTGATACAAGTATTGCTATTCCAGTTTTCTTTCCATTTGCATGGAATATCTTTTTCCATCTCTTCACTTTCAGTTTGTGTATTTAAGTCTGAATGTTTCTCTTGTATGCAGCATATATATGGGTCTTGCGTTTTTATCCATTCAGCCAAACTACATCTTCTGGTTGAAGCATTTAGTCCATTTACATTTACAGTAACTATTGATAAGAATGTACTTATTGCCATTTTGTTACCTTTTTTCCGGATGTTTTTGTAATTCTTTTCTGTCCCTTTCTTCTTCTCTTGCTCTCTTTCCTTGTGATTTGAATCCTTGTGATTAGCGCTATGTTTGGATTCCTTTCTCTTTTTTTGTGTGTAATTATTACAGGCTTTCGGTTTGCAATCTATATTAAGTCATGGTCTCTCAAGTTTGACCTCTTACTAAAAGCCTTACACTTTTACTCCCCCACCTAGCTTTATGTTTATGACATCATACTTTACCTGTTTTATTTCTGTGTATCCCATAACCTCTTATCATACAGAGGATTAGTACTTTTGTCTTTTGATCTTCATACCAGCTTTATAGACAGTTGATACACTACCTTTACTATATACTTGGCTTTACCAGTGATATTTTTTCTTCAATAATTTTCTTATTCCTATTTGTGGCCTTTTCTTTTCCATTTTAATAAGTCCCTTTAACACTTCTTGTAAGGCCAATTCAGTGGGGATGAACTCCTTTAGTTTTTGTTTGTCTGGAAAACTCTTTCTCTCTCCTTCCATTCTGAATGATAAACTTGCTGAGTAGGTTGTAAGGTTTTTCCTTTCAGCACTCTGACTATATTGTGCCACTCTCTCTAGCTGTAAGGTTTCTGCTGAAAAGTCAGAAGATAGCTTATGGGATTTCCTTTGTATGTAAGTTGTTTTTCTCTTGCTGCTTTTAGGATTCTCTCTTTAATTCTTGACTTTTAATCATAATGTGTCTCGCTATGGGCCTCTTTGGATGCATCTTGGTTAGTGTACTCTGTGCCTCCTATCCTGGATGTCTGTTTCCTTCCACAGGTCAGGGAAGTTTTCAGCTATTATTTCTTCAAATAAGTTCTATGCCCCTTTCTCTCTCTGCCTTCCAAGACACCTATAATGTGAATGTTAGTACACCTGATGTTGTCCCAGAAGTCCCTTAGACTGTCTTCTTTCTAATTCTTTTATCTGTTCAGCTTGGGTGATTTCCTCTACTCTTTCATCCAGATTGTTAATCCATTCTTCTGTGTCATCTAACCTGCTGCTGATTCCCTCTAGTGAATTTTTCATTTCCATTATTATATTCTTCAGCTCTTATTGGTTCTTTTTGATACTTTCTAATTCTTTTCTGAAGTTCTCACTGTATTCCTCTATTCTTCTCTCCAGTTCGGTGAGCATCCTTATGACTAGTTTGTACTCTTTATCAGGTTTCACTTAGTTCTTTTTCTGAGGATTTGTCCTATTTTGTTATTTGGAAAATATTCCTTTGTCTCCTCATTTTTGCCTACTTCTCTGTGCTTACTCCTATGTATTAGGTAGATCACCTACATCTCCCAATCTTGGAAACATGGCCTTATGTAGACGTCTTATGGGGCCCAGCAGCGTGCTCTCATCACCCATGTCAAATGTTGCAGGGGTATCCGCTGTGTGGCCTGCATGTGCCCTTCTGTTGTGGTGAAGTTGCTACTACTACAGGTGTGCAGGTGGGCTGGGCTGGCCCCCAGGCCAGCTGGTTGCGAGACCCAGTCACGTGCAGCTGGTATGCGCATGTTATTGGGTAGTGCAAGCCCTCAGTATGGCTGACTGCAAGGTCTGATGCTGCACGACTACTGCAGTTTTGCTGGTAAGTGAGTCAAGCCCCCAATGTGGCTGGTTGCTATGTCTGGAGGCACACAACTGTTGCAGGCTCTCACTGTGGCTGGCTGCACAGCCCCACAGTGCTGGCTGCCTCAGATGCATTGGTGGGCAGAGCAGGCTTCCTGTGAGGCTGGTTGCATGGTGTATGACTACTGCCATCTTGCTTTTGGGCAGGGCAGGCCTCAGGAAAGAACTGGCTATGCAGCCCTGAGGTGCACAGCTGCCTCAGGAGCACTGATGGGCCAGGCAGGCCCCGGGCATGCCAATCATTTCAAGCATTGGTAGGAAAGGCATATCCCATATGGCTGGTTTCAAGGCCCAGTGGCACAAGTCTGCTGTGGCTCACTGGTGGGCGGGGCTTGTCCCTGAAGCAGGCTGCCTGTTGCCTGGCTCAATTGCTTCAGGTGCTCCAGTGGGTGAGGGCAGACCCCTGTACTAACAAACTAGAGGAAGGATTCCAACGGCTCCTGCCTGCATCTCTGTCAGCTCAGCTGAACTAGGTCACAATAATGGCTGCCACCAGTGTCTCAGTCCCTGGGGGGTGGGCCCATCCACCTCCTGCCTCTACAAGATGTGCTCCAAGCTTAGTGAATGAAGTCTCTTTTACCAATGGACTATGCACTTTCCTATCTGGTGTTTTTGTGCTGGTTTCCAGGCTAAATGAGTCTATGTGTGTGGGCCCTTTAAAAGTAGGTTGTCCTTTCCCTGAGGTTCTATAGCTTTCCCAGGCATATTCCCTGTTGGTTTTCAAAGCCAGATATTATGGGATCTCTTCTCTCTTGTGCTGGATCTAAGGGCTGGGGTGCCTAATGTGGAGCTCAAATTCCCCTCCTCCGCCAGGAAAAGCTCTGTATCTTTGAGATTGCCCCCAATCCTGAAGCACCATGGGTAGGGTGTGGTTTTTTCGACAGCAGGGCTGTATCTCTGCCTCTTCCTCCCCTCTCTGTGTTGTCCCTTGTTGTAAAGGTTCTTTTTATCCAGTTTCCAGATCTCTCTTACAGGAAACTGTTCCAAAGGTAGGTGCAGGTTTGTTGTTTCTGTGGGAGGAGGCGAGTTCAGGATCCTCCTATGCCACCATCTTCCAAACACTCCTGTGAATGCTGTCTTTATGAGGGCCCCTCATCTTATTACCGAGAATAGCTGTAATTAAATTCTGACAATAGTTGAAGTGGTTGAAGAGTATAGGGAATTTTATAATTTATTCTTTTTTTGTTTTTGTGTAAAAATCTCCACAAGAACCACAATAATTAAGGCAATAACTGTGCTTGTCTTAATTGGCCTGCTTTGATCTTAGGGATAACGGTTTGTATAACAAACTAGATTTACTTTCTTATAACGGCTGGAATAAATATTAGAGCTATCCTGGTGGCTCATTCATAGGAAATATATTCATCAGAGATGGGAAACAGGCTTGGTTTTACAAACCAACTCTGATCAATCAGTAGTATTTTCAGTGGGTGCTGTTTTGAGGTCACATCTGAGCTCAATAAACATGACCATGATCATTTTGCAGTGTCAACTATAAGAAGGAACAGTAACACATGAATAATGTGTTAGCAGTTCTAAACAGATTTTTGTGGCATGCATGTTATAGTACTCTCATTCATGGTTCTACTTTATGTCCCTGTCTTTTCTTTCTTTTCATATACTTTCAATTTATCATGTCTTGTTCTGTTTTAAAGTATCCATATGAATTGCCTTATATCCCTTCTGGAACAAGATAAAGTATCTAATAAATTAAGGTAAAATTAGCCAGCAGGAAGGTATGTATACACAAGGCTGAAACTCTGGCAAGAGGACTGGGTTACTGCCATAAATGTGGGAGCCACCAACAAACAGGTGGTACTAGAAACTATGAGAGTAAATAAGAACACCAAAGAAAAGGCTGTACAGTGAAAACTTTAGTAGGATGTGGGAAAAATCCGTGGGTACACTAACATTTAACAGATATACAGTAAGATTGAAAGAAATGCCCAATCACAAAGGTAAAAGAACTTAGGAGTTGTCATGTCATATAAAACAATGGGTAAAGGAACTACTGTGGATTTTCTGTTTCTTGATATGCCGGACTTAACTATATTTTTAGGCTGAAGAAAAAGTACAGAATAAAAACGAATACACTGAAAATACAATAAGATAGAAGAATGTTTTGTAAAAGTGAGACACTAGAAGAGAAGAAAGAATGGGGTCAAGGCCACATGTAGATGGCTTGCACTGGAGAAGGAAGGAGCACTTTAATTCTCTGGGATAGGAGTAGAAGACAGAAGACTGAGTAAAGAGATGACTAGTTTGTAAACAGAAGCACTGAAATTTGATGGAAAGCACATATCATGATCTCAGTTTTCTCAAGAAAATAAGAGGAAAGATCTACTGAAAAGAATGGGGATAGGATAAGGTATGGGCTTGAGGAGAACAGTAAAAGGTTTAAAGTATTGATGACAGGAATATGAGAATGAGTTGACCATGGGTAGGTAAAAGGACTAAAATAAAGCACTAAGGACCCAACAGAAGTGAGATTGATATGGTGGTGACACTCTGCAAAAGCTCAGCTCCCAAGGTATAAAAAGCTTTCAAGGGGTCCCAGCCAAAATGAAGTAATCAATCCCATTCCGCACCAGTCTTCCTTCTCACACACAAAAAATCTGGACATAATACAAGAAAAATATAAACCTAAGACTCTGAAAATTAGAAGGAAGAAGGTGAAGTGGCTAGGGACCTTGAGACTTGAGAAATGACACAATGGTGAATTCCCTGGGTTTTCTTTTTGACTCTCCTATATCCCAGATGGGGTGCCAGAGAAGCCTGCAACCCAAAAACATCAAAAGCCACAGACCAAAAAAAGCCCCAAGAAAATTCTGGTCCCTCTAGCCAAATGACTGGGAATATGGTGGTCTAGCAGAACAGAAAAACATTTGGTAATAGCCCCTATTTGGCCAAATACCAAAGGAAAAATTACACCCATTCCACCCATAGTGTCAGTGGGGTTCAGTGCAGAGCTGGACTTCTACTCCAGCCATCAACAAAAAGGCAAAACAAAGAAGTGCGAGGTAGCACTAGTTGATACTCTATCCAATGGGGTACTGCCAGTGGGACCTAGGGGGGAGCTAACTTCTACTTCAACCCAGTAGGAACAAAGTGAAACATAGCATGAGGCAGTACTCATCAGCATTCCATTTCTCCTTCTCCACTCCCAAAGTGTGAGGAGGACCCAGTGGGGAATGGAACTTCTGCCCTTACAAGGCAGCAACAAGGCACAAGGAGGTAGAATATGGGGATGGTAAAGCAGTAATAGTTTAACACTTTGCTCCTGCTGCTCCCCAGTGTCAAGAGTACTCACTGGAGAGATGAATTTCCACCCTTACCCATCAGCACTAAGAGGCAAGACAGTACAAGTCAGCAATCTGCTTTTGCTGGGGTGATGTCAGCAAAGCCCAGTAGTGAGCTGAACATCTAATTCCATCTGAAACTTTACACTAAATCTAAACATGGTGACTGTGCACAAAAAAATGAAGATTAAATTGGATGCAAAGTCTCAGAACATAATACCCAAAATGTTCAGGGTACAATAAAAAGTCACATGTCAAACTATGCTCCAAGAAAAATCTCAACTGGAATGAGAAAAAAACAATCAGATGACCCAGATGCAGGGATTATCTCTCAAGGATTTTAAAGGAGCCATCACAACAATGCTTACAGATCAATTATAAACACACATGAAACAAACAAACAAAAAACAGAAAGCCTCAGTAAAGAAAAAGAAGACAGAAGGTACAGAGAAAATCAGCAGGAATTTTAGAACTGAAAAATAACAAGAGATATTTTTAAAACTCATTGTATTGGCTCAATGGCAGAATGAACATGACATAGGAAAGCACCAATGAAACTGAAGATAGACGAATAGAAAACCTTCAATTTGAACAATGAAAAGAGAATGAACAGATCCTCAGGAACCTGCAGGACAATAACAAAAGAGCCAAAATTTGCATTATCAGAGTCCCAGAAAAAAAGGAGAAAGAGCGTAGGGCTGACAAAATATTTAAAGAAATAATTGCTGAACCAAATTTCACAAATTTGGTGAAGAACATATACCTACAAATTAAGAAGCTGAGCAAACCCCAAAGAAAGTAACCCAAGAAAGCAATGCATGCCAATATCATAATCATACTTCAGAAAACTAGACAAAGAAAAATCTTGAAAATAGCTAAAGAGAAACATCACATTACCTACAGAGGAACGCAGCAGCCCCTCTTAGCCAGGGTTTTACTTTCCACGGTTTTAGTCACCCACAGTCAGCTGTGGTCCAGAAGGAGATGATCCTACTTCTGACATACCATCAGAAGTTCAACAGCAGCCTAACAGTACATCACAATGCCTACATCATTCACCTCACTTCATCTCATCATGTAGGCATTTTATCATCTCACATCATCACAAGGAGGAGGATGAGTACAGTAAGATAAGATATTTTGAGAGGAAGAGACCACATTCACATAACTTTTAATTAAAGTATATTGTTATAATTGTTCTATTATTAGTTATTTTTGTTAATCTCTTACTGTGTCTAATTTATCAACTAAACTTTATCCTAAGTATGCATGTAGAGGAAAAAACATAGTATATATAGTGTTTGGTACCATCTGTGGTTTCAGGTATCCACTGGTGGTCTTGGAAAGTATTCCTCCAGATAAGGGGGGACCACTGTAATGATTCAAATGACAGTGGATTTCTCATCAGAAACCATGAAAACTGAAAGAAAATAACTGTAAACCAAGAATTCTATACCCTGCAAAACAGATCCTTCAAAAATGAAGGTGAAATCAAGATGCTCTCGATGAAGGAAAACTAAGAAGTGGTCACTAGCAGACTTACCTTAAAGGAATGGCTGATGAAAGTTCTTAAGACATAAAGGAAATGATAAAAAGATAGTGAAACATCAGACATGAAAAAAGAACAATGAAAAGAGTAAAAATATGGGTAAATATAATCAACTATCCTCAAAAACAACACACTTTGAGAGGTGAACTCCTCCAAGCTCTCTGCACTTGGATCCAATAAGAAAGGAATGATGAGTCTGAGGTTCTTAATTGGGTCTCAAAGCAGGTCCAGAAATACAAGAATTTCCTGCAGTAGAGGAGGGCAGTAGAGATATTATTACCATGTTATAAATAGATATAATAATCTCCTTAAATTAATAAGTACAGGGCCAGCCCCATGGCCAAGTGGGTAAGTCTGCATGCTCCGCTTCAGCGGCCCAAGGTTTTGCCAGTTCAGATGCTGGGTGCGGACATGGCACTGCTCGTTAGGCCATGTTGAGGGGGCATCCCACATACCACAACTAGAAGGATCCACAACTAAGATATACAACTATGTACTGGGGGGGGGTTTGGGGAGAAAAAGCAGAAGAAAAAAGAGAAGATTGGCAACAGTTGTTAGCTCAGGTGCCAATTTAAAAAAAAAAGTTAATAAATACAAAGTTTGGTCATACTTTGGAGAAAAATAAAATATATATGTCACTTATAAAAGTTACTCACACACAGAAATAAAACCTTAAGAAACAGAAAACAGGGGAAAAAATTTTTCAGAAGCATATATAGCAGGCCATAAAACATACTTAGAATTGAGGTTTCTCTAAAGAGGCTAAAAAGAAGAATAGGAGTAAAAGGGACTACAGGATCTTCTATGGTGGGTTACAAGACTGAGTAAGGAAGAAAGAGAAGCTAGTAGGTTGCTGATAGACTGGGGAAAAAAGGGAAACAGTGGACAAAATATATTGGAGAGTTAAGAGTAGTTATAGTAAAATGAGAAAACAGGAAGTCCTTTACAGATAAAAATACACTGGATTGGATTCTATCACTTTTGTCAAAGAAAAATTATAGGGAATCACAAAATCCTGGTTTTAGAAGGTAAGTGAAACTGCATGAAGGTATAGGTCTCAAGTTGTTAAAGAGGTCCAGAAAATGCAAGGTTAGGTTGTTCAATGGGTGATCAACATGACCACTAACAACTCCTAGAAATATATTAGGAGCTGGAATAAAAAGAAAATCTTTAAGCAAGATTCCAGAGAAATGTACAAGAGGCCCTAAATGAGAAATCAGTAGATGAACTCACCAGGGAAATATGGCACTATACGTATAAAAAAAAAAAAAAAGCCTAATACGTCAGCAAGTAATTGCGGCTAAAATTTAAATGTTCATTCTGATACCATAAAGGTATGCATTCACTCAATCAATATTTGAGTGCCTACTCTGCTCCAGGCTCAGTTCTAGGCATTTAGGATATAGTAGCAAATAAGGCAGACAAACTGGCCCCAATGAGCTTACATTCTATTGGTAGAAGCAGACAATAATAAAGATAAATAAAAGAAATGTATAGTAGGGTAAGAGAAAACTCAAGTAGGGAAAAAAGTTACATTTTAGACAAGGCCATGCTGAAAAGGGGTCATTTTAATGAAATAAAGGAGCTATTTACTTCTCTTTATCTTAAAATTATTCAGCTTCCTCACAACAGCACCCACACACAAACACAATTTTTTTCAATGTAACATCAGAACTCCTCTAATTTTTAAAAAGTGGCTTCTAGAAAAGGCTTTAAGAATTTCATTCTACCCTAAAAAATACTGAAGAATCTTAATACAAATGACTTTAAGGTAAAACTACCTTCCAAATGTACCAGTTAAAAGATATGGTTTAGAGGAGTGACGTCAGTGACATGGCAGAGTGAGCTCACCCAGGACTCTCTCCCCTCCAAACTACAACCAAAAGGAGCAACTGAATTCCAACCAAAAAATGCTAATAACACAGAGGTCATCAGAGACCCACAGCAGCCAAATGACGGAAGGCGGAGAGGCTGGAGCCACCCTCGGAGGAGCTGGAACAGGGTAAGAGAGATCTTCGCTCCCTCCCCTAAAGACTGGGATTGCTGCTGTGGGTGAGGGAAGGAGCAGGGGAGAGGACGCACATCCGTGGGATTGTCCAGGACTCCCACAGACCCATGCAGCAGAAACCCTCTAATGGGGGAAAGCTTTCGTGTGGGGGGACCCCATCAAGCCAGGGCCCCAGGAAACCAGAGAGCAAGAGCTGATCAGAATCCAGGTCTGTGCTCAAGAGAAAATGCCCCTCCTCCCCCAACCCACGCTATGCACCACCATCACAGCTGTAGGCGGAGGGCTCAGAACACATGGCTCTCGACCACCATCTAGTGGCGACAGGCTGTAACTGCAACCGAATAATAGTATCATGCGCAAAAACCGCTACTCTACCATGCAGCAATTTATAAAAGGTCCAGACCAAAAGAAAAACAATGAAAAAACAGAATGATGACCTGAGGACTTGGAAATAGGTAAGCTAAGTGACAATTAATTCAGAGTACCTATCATCAAAAAACTAAACGAGGTAAAGGGAAATACAGTGAAACAAGTCAACATGTTCCAGAGTTACTTCACAAAAGAGATTGAAATTATAAAGAATCAATCAGAAATACTAGAGCTGAAAAATACAATGGATCAGGTAAAACAGAATACAGACTCCCTGAAGGCCCGTGTAGACACCACAGAGGAGCAAATTAGCATAATCGAAGATAGACAGGCTGAATGGCTCCAGACAGAGGAAGAAAGAGAACTAAGAATTAAAAAAAACTGAAGAAAATCTCCGAGAAACAGCCGACTCAATGAGAAAATGCAACTTAAGAATAATCAGAATTCCTGAGGGCGTGGAAAAGGAAAATGGAGCAGAAAGTGTGCTCAAGGAAATAACAGACAGGAACTTCCCAAATCTACGGATTGAGAGAGAAATGTGTGTGGAGGAAGCTTTCAGATCTCCTAGATTTGTCAATGTAAAAAGACCTACTGCAAGGCATATAGTAGTAAAAATGACAAAAATGAATGACAAAGAAAGAATACTCAGGGCAGCAAGGCAGAGGAAAATAACCTACAAAGGAACCCTTATCAGACTTTCAGTGGATTTTTCTACAGAAACCTTACAAGCTAGGAGAGATTGGAATGACATATTCAAAACTTTAAAGGATAAAAATCTTCAGCCAAGAATACTCTATCCAGCAAAAATATCCTTCAGATATGAGAGAGAAATTAAATCTTTTCCAAACAAACAAAAGCTAAGGGACTGCATAGCCACAAGACCTCTACTACAAGAAATCCTCAAGAAGGCTCTCATACCTGAAAAAAAGGGAGAAAGGGGTCACAAAACACAGAGTAGGGAGACAGATAGAATCAGAATAGGATAGCAAACATTCAACTATAGCATTAGGATAAAAGGAAGGAAATCACCAAAACAAAGACAATCTTATCACTCTAACCACAAACTCACAACACAAGTTGGAATAAGAGATGAAAATAATAATTTAGGAGGCAGGGGGAAGGTACTGAATCAGTCTAGGCTAAGAAAGTAAGACACCACCAGAAAATGGACTATGTTATACATGAGAATCTGAATACAAACTTCAGGGTAGCCACTAAACTGCAAAACAGAACAGAGACACAAAACATAAATAAGGAAAAATCTACAAAACCCAGCATAAGAAACTGCAGAAGTGAACGGGTAGGGTAAAACACACAGGATGAGAAACAAAGGAAACACAGGAAAACTGGAAAACAAGTGACAGAATGACAGCATTAAGCCCTCATGCATCAATAATCACCCTCAATGTAAACGGACTGAACACTCCAATAAAAAGAGTGGCAAAACGGATTAAAGAACAAGATCCAACAATTTGCTGCCTCCAGGAAACACACGTCAGCTCTGAGGACAAACACAGGCTCAGAGTGAAGGGGTGGAAGACAATACTCCAAGCTAATAGCAAACACAAGAAAGCAGGTGTCGCAATACTTTTATCAGACAAAACAGATTTCAAAATAAGGCAGATGAAGAGAGACATAGAGGGCCAATATATAATGATCAAAGGGACACTCCATCAAGAAGAAATAACGCTTATAAATATCTGTACACCCAACACAGGAGCACCAAAGTTCATAAAGCAACTATTAACAAACCTAAAAGAAGATATTAAAAATAACACAAGAATAGTAGGGGACATCAACACCCCACTCACATCACGGGACAGATCATTCAGACAGAAAATCAACTAGGAAACAGTGGAGCTAAACGAAAAGCTAAAACAGTTGGACTTAATAGACATATATAGAACACTTCATCCAAAAACAGCACAATACACATTCTTCTCAAGCGTGCATGGAACATTCTCAAGGATAGACCACATGTTGGGAAACAAGGCAAGCCTCTACAAATTTTAAAAAATTGAAATACTAACAAGCATCTTCTCTGATCATAATGCTATAAAGCTAGAAATTAATTACAAGAAAAAAGTTGAGAAAGGCACAAGGATGTGGAGACTAAACAATATGCTTGAACAAGCAATGGATCATTGAAGAAATTAAAGAAAAAATCAAAAAATACCTGGAGACAAATGAAAATGATAACATACCATACCAACTCATATGGGATACAGCAAAAGCTGCATTAAGAGGAAAATTCATCGCAATACAGACACAGCTTAACAAACAAGAAAAATCCCAAATAAGCAATCTTAAACTACACCTAACTGAATTAGAGAAAGAAGAACAAACAAAGCCCAAAGTCAGCAGAAGGAGAGAAATAATAAAAATCAGAGCAGAAATAAATACTATTGAAATAAAAAAGGCAGTAGAAAGGATCAGTGAAACAAAGAGCTGATTCGAGAAGATAAATAAAACTGACAAACCCCTAGCCAGACTTACAAAGAAAGAAAGAGAGAAAGCTCAAATAAACAAAATCAGAAATGAAAGAGGAGAAATAACAACAGACTCCACAGAAATACAATAGATTATAAGAGAATATTACGAAAAACTATATGCCAACAAAATGGATAACATAGAGGAAATGGATAAATTCTTGGACTCCTACAATCTCCCAAAGCTTAGTCAAGAAGCAGCAGACAATTTGAACAGACCAATCACAAGGAAAGAGATGGAAACAGCCATCAAAAGCATCCCAAAGAATAAAACCCCAGGACCAGATGGCTTTCCTGGGGAATTCTACCAAACTTTCAGAGAGGATTTAATACCTATCCTTTTCAAGCTATTCCAAAAAATTAGGGAGGATGGAACACTTCCTAACATATTCTATGAGGCCAACATCATGCTAATACCAAAGCCTGACAAGGACAGCATGAAAAAGGAGAACTACAGGCCAATATTGCTGATGAACATAGATGCAAAAATTCTCAACAAAATTTTGGCAACCCAAATTCAGCAATTCATCAAAAGGATCATATACATCATGATCAAGTGGGATTCATACCAGGGACACAAGGATGGTTCAACATCCGCAAATCAATCAACATGATACACCATGTCAACAAACTGAGGAATAAAAACCACATGATCATCTCAATAGAGGCAGAGAAAGCATTTGACAAGATCCAACAGCCATTTATGATAAAAACTCTGAACAAAATGGGGATAGAAGGGAACTACCTCAACATTATAAAGGCCATATATTACAAACCCACAGCCAACATCATACTCAATGGGCAAAAACTGAGCGCCATCCTCTTGAAAACAGGAACAAGACAAGGATGCCCTCTATCACCACTCTTATTTAACATAGTACTGGAGGTTTTGGCCAGAGCAATTACGCAGAAACTACGCAGAAAAAGTAAGAAAAGGAATCCAAATAGGGAGTGAAGAAGTGAAACTCTCGCTGTTTGCAGACGACATGATCTTATATATAGAAAACCCCAAAGAATCCATTGGAAAAGTTTTAGATGTAATCAACAACTACAGCAAAGTTGCAGGGTATAAAATCAATTTACATAAATCAGTAGCATTTTATATTCTAATAACGAACTAACAGAAAAAGAACTCAGGAACACAATACCATTCACAATCGCAACAAAAAAAAATAAAATACCTTGGGGTGAATTTAACTAAGGAAGTGAAAGACCTATGCAATGAAAATTACAAGGTTTTTCTGAAAGAAATGGATGACGACATAAAGAGATGGAAAGACATTCCATGTACATGGACTGGAAGAATAAACACAGTTAAATTGTCCATTCTACCTAAGCAATCTACAGATTCAACACCATCCCAATCAGAATCCCAATGACAGTCTTTACAGAAATAGAACAAAGAATCCTAAAATTCATATGGGGCAACAAAAGACCCTGAATTGCTAAAGCACTCCTGAGAAAAAAGAACAAAGCTGGAGGCATCACAATCCCTGACTTCAAAACATACATCAAAACAGCATGCTACTGGTACAAAAACAGGTGCACAGATCAATGGAACAGAATTGAAAGCCCAGAAATAAAACCACACATCTATTGACAGCTAATCTTCGACAAGGGAGCTGAGGGCATACAATGGAGAAAAGAAAGTCTTTTCAACAAATGGTGCTGGGAAGACTGGAAAGCCACATGTAAAAGAATGAAAATTGACCACTCTTTTTCACCATTCACCAAAATAAACTCAAAATGGATCAAAGACCTAAAGGTGAGACCTGAAACCATAAGGCTTCTAGAATAAAATGTAGGCAGTACACTCTGACATCAGTATTAAAAGGATCTTTTCGGACACCATGTCTTCTCAGAGAAGGGAAACAATATAAAGAATAAACAAATGGGACTTCACCAGACTAAAGAGCTTCTTCAAGGCAAAGGAAAACAGGATTGAAACAAAAAAACAACCCACTAACTGGGAAAAAAATATTTGCAAGTCATACATCCGACAAAGGCTTAATATCCATAATATATAAAGAACTCACACAACTCAACAACAAAAAGTCAAACAACCTAATTAAAAAATGGGCAGAAGACAGGAACAGACATTTCTCCAAAGAAGATAGATGGATGGCCAATAGGCACATGAAAAGATGTTCATCATCACTGATCATCAGGGAAATGCAAATCAAAACTACACTAAGATATCACCTTACACCCATTAGAGTGACAAAAATAACTAAAACAAATAGTAACAAATGTTGGAGAGGTTGTGGAGAAAAAGGAACCCTCATACACTGCTGGTAGGAATGCAAACTGGTACAGCCACTATGGAAAACAGTATGGAGATTCCTCAAAAAATTAAAAATAGAACTACCATATGATCCAGCTATCCCACTACTGGGTATCTATCCAAAGAGCGTGAAGTCAGCAATTCCAAAAGTCCCATGCATCCCAATGTTCACTGCAGCATTATTTACAACAGCCAAGATGTGGAAGCAACCTAAGTGCCCATCAACAGGTGACTGGATAAAGAAGATGTGGTATATATATACAATGGAATACTACTCAGCCATAAAAAAGAACAAAATCGTCCCATTTGCAACAACATGGATGGACCTTGAGGGAACTATGTTAAGTGAAATAAGCCAGGTAGACAAAGACAATCTCTGTATGACTCCACTCATATGAGGAATTTAAGAATGTAGACAAAGAGAACAGATTAGTGGCTACTAGTGGAAAGGTGGGGTGGGGGGAAGGCACAAAGGGTGAAGGGGTGCACCTACAACTCAACTGACAAACAATAATGTACAACTGAAATTTCACAAGATTGTAACCTATCATTAACTCAATAAAAATTAAAAAAAAAAAAAGATATGGTTTATTGCTGACGGTGGAAGGGTTGCCAACACCTAAACACCAGAGTTTTCTGTAGTTGAAGGCAGTCTTCAGAATATTTCCATCATTTAATCTAGGTCTCATAACAAAAAAAGATTCAAAATCAAAATATGACATTCCCAAAACATCTAGTCAGTATTCTAGAGTTTTAATACCAAACAAGCTGTTATTTTTATTTCTGATAATTCTAAAACTTTTAAAAGCCGTAAAGTGACAGAAATCCCATTATAACCCCGGAAATAGGATCGTTTGATAACGGTTCCAGTTTAACCCTGAATATTGCCTTTTCAAGCAAAGCCCTTGGGGTCTTGACTTTTGCCTTTTTATATATTTTACACTATGTTTTTGTTGTAACTTGCCTAATTCTTTGAGGAGAAAGATCAAAGTATCCATAATCTTCTGTACTAAACTAACTTTCCTATCAATAAAATAATTTTTTTAAAAAGAGAGTTTGAACTAGAAAACAGCTTTTTTTTAAAACATCACAAAAGCTCAAAAACAATGAAATACTTAGGTATAAATCTAACAACACATATATAGTATCTATAAGTTCAAAATAACAAAACGCTAATAAAAGAAATCAAAGAAGATCTAAATAAAAGTTCATGGATTAAAAAGACTCAACATAGTAAAAGTGTCAATTCTCCACAAATTGATCTACATATTAATGCAGTTCCAATCAAAATCACAGTAGGGTTTTTTATATATACAGACAAGCTATTTCTAAAATGTACATGGAAAAGCAAAGAAGTCCAAATAGCTAAAACAATTTGAAAAAGAAGAACCATACTAATCATACTACCCAATTTTAAGAACTACTATAAAGATACAGTAATCAAGACAGCGTGATATTGGTAAATTGACAGAGATCCACAGATCAATGGAACAGAATAAAGAGTCCAGAAATAGACTCACACAAATATGACCAGTTTATTTTTCACAAAGGTGCAAAGGAAATTCAGTAGAGAAGAACAGTCTTTTTAACAAACGGTGTTGGAACAACTGGCCATTCATATGCAAAAAACATGGACCTTGACATAAACCTCCCTCCTTACACAAAAATTACATCAAAATGAATCCTAGATCAGAATGTAAAGCACATGACTATAAAGCTTTCAGAAGAAAATATAAGAGAAAATCTTCATAACCTAGGGTTAGGCTAAAACTTCTTAGATACAATACCAAAAGCATGATCCATTTAAAAAACAACAATAAATTGAACTTCACCAAAATTAAAACTTTTTTCTCTGCAAAAGACACTTTTAGGAGACTGTAAAGACAAGCTACAGACTAGGAAAAATATTTGTAAATGCCATCAGACAAGGGATTTGTATCTAGAATATATTTTTAAGTGCTCACAACTCTATAGTAAGAAATAAAATTTAAAAATGGGCAAAAGATTTGAACAGACACTTCACCAAAGAGGATACATGGAAGGCAAGTAATAAGCAAATAAAAAGATGTTTAACATTATTACCCATTAGAGAAATTTAAATTAAAATCACAATGAGACACTATTACAGACCTATGAGAATGGCAATATGAGGTGTTAATGATGCAGAGCATCTAAAACTCTCATATATTGCTGGTGGGAACAGCCACTATGAAAAACAGTTTGACAGGTCCTTATAAAGTTACAGTATACACTTACAATCCACCCAACAATCTCCCTCCTGGGTATTTATTCTAGAGACATAAAAACATATATTCACACAAAAATCTATATACAAACGTTCATGGCAGCTTTTTTTGTAATAGACAAAATCTGGAAACAACCCCAATTTCCTTCAACAGGTGAACAGATAAATAAATTTGGTACACCCATACAGAATACTACCCAGCAACAAAAAAGGAATGAACTACTAATACATTAAATGACTGAATGAATCTCAAAGGCATCGTGTTGACTGAAGAAAATGGTTTCAAAGGTTACATATGTATACCATTACATGATATTCTTTAAAAGACAAAACTACAGTGATAGAGAAAAGATCAGCAGTTGCCAAGGGTTAAGGATTAGGGGGAAGATGTGTCTACAAAGCAAAAGCACGCAGGATTTTTGTTTTAAGTCATAGAACTATTCCGTATTTTAATTATGGTAAGGGTTATACTAATCTACATATATGTTAAAATTCATAGGACTGTATACCAAAAAATAGTAAACTGCACTACACGTTAATTTAAAAATTAAATTTTAAAAAACTCTTATCAACATTAAAGAAGAGCAGGAATTCAGCACAATAGTGTATTTACTCACAGAGCTCTTCACTACGATTTGATGAAGAAAGGAAATAGGTGGAATAAGACTATTACCATACTTAAATGATATTTTATGATAGCTCCCAGGAACATAATATTTGGGACATTTACTTTCATCCCTCTGATAAAGAATAGATAACTTATGCAATAATGAAAATGATGCCAGTTTAATAATTTCTATGGTTACGATGGTTCAATAAAACCAGACAACTTTAAATACACATGCCAGCAGAAAGCTAACACTTGTGAATAGTTCATTAGGGAGTGGGGTTCCCACTGATTACTACCGGGGCAGCTTTACTGAGGTATAACTGATGTACAATAAACTACATATACCAAAAATATATAGTATGATTCGTTTGCTTTTTAATTTTTATTTATTTATTTTTTTTGAGGAAGATCAGCCCTGAGCTAACATCTGCCACCAATCCTCCACTTTTTGCTAAGGGGAAGATTGGCCCTGAGCTAACATCCATGCCCATCTTCCTCTATTTTATATGTGGGATGCCTGACACAGCGTGGCTTAATGAGCAGTGCAGAGGTCCGCGCCTGGGATCTGAACCAGCAAACGCTGGGCCGCCGAAGCGGAGCGCCTGAACTTAACTGCTACACCACCAGGAAGCCCCTAGTGTGATTAGTTTTGATATACATATACACCTACAAAATCATCACTACAATCAAACTAATGAATATAGTGATCATGCCAAAAAACTCCCTCGTGCCCCTTTATAATCCATCCCTCCATTCAGCTCTACCCTCAAACCCCAGAGCATTGATGATCTCCTTTCTGTCACTATAGATAAGTCTGCTTTTTTTTTAAAGAATTTCATATAAATAGAACATAAAGTATGTACTCTTTCTTTCCTCTGGCTTCTTTCACTTGGCAGAATTATTTTCAGATTCCTTCATATTATCAGATGTACTAATAGTTCATTCCTTTTTATTGCTAAGTAGTATTCCAATGGATATACAGCAGGCTGTTCATCCATTCACCCACTGATGGACATATGGGTTGTTCCTATTTTTTGGCTATTACAAATAAAATATCTTTGAATATTTGTGTATAAGTCTTTGTGTGAACAGACACTTTCATTTCTCTTGGTTAAATACCCAGGAGCAAAATGGCTCACTCATATGGTAGGTGTATGTTTAAACTTTTAACGAACTGCCAAATTGTTTTCCAAAGTGGTTGCTCCATTTACACTCCCCTCAGCAATACATGAGAGTTCTAGTTGCTACATATCTTAGCCAACACTTGGTATGGTCAGTCTTTATATTTTAGACATTATAGTGGGTGCAAAGTAGTATCTCATTTTGGTTTTAATTTGCATTTCCCTAATGACTACTGATGTTGAGAGCATCTTTTCACATGCTTATCTGCCATCCAGCCATCTCATTTGGTAAAGGCCTATTTAAACATTCACCCGTTTTTTAATTGGGTTGTTGTCGTCTTATTGAGTTGTAAGAGTTCTTGGAGATCTGGATATGTCTTTTGTCAGGTATATGTTTTACAAATATTTTCTCCCAAACTGTGGGTGACTTGCCTTTTACTTTCATAACATTGTCTTTTGAAGAGCAAAGTTTTAAATTTTGATGAAATCTATATTATTGAGTTTTTCTTTTATACTTGATGCTTTTTGTGTCCTATTGCAAGAAATCTTTGCCAAACTCAAAGTGAATAAATTCCAGAGTTTTAGAAACTGAGGTTTTACGTTGAGGTCTAATATACATTTAGAGTTAATTCTTATATATTGTACAAGGAATGAATCAAAGTTTATTTTTATATATAAGCATCCAACTGCTACAGTACCATTTGCTGAAGACTCTCTTTTCCCTCACAGAATTGCCTTGGCACCTTTTTCAAAAAGCAGTTGACCATATATTACTAGGTCTACTTCTACCGTCTCTATTCTGTTCCGTTGATCTGTATTGTCTAACCTTACACCAACATCACACTGTCTTGATTTACTGTAATTTTATTCAGATTTAAAATTAGGTAGCTTAAATTCTCCAATTTTATTCTTTTTCAAAATTATTTTAGCTATCCCAGATCCTACGTATTTTCACATAAATTACAAAATCTGATTATCAATTACTGCAAAAAAAAAAAAAAAGCCAGAGCATTTTTGTTGAAATTGTATTCAATCTATAGATCAACTAAAGAAGAACTCACATCCATACAACATTGAGTCTTCCAGGCCATAAACATAGTGCATCTCTCCATTTACTTGTGTCTCTCTTTAATTTCTCTCAACAATACTCTGTAGTTATCAGTGTATAAGTCTTGCACATCTTTTGTTAAATTTATCCCTAAAGATTCCAGATTTTTGATACTTTTATAAGTTTTATTTCAATTTCCTATTGTTTGTTGCTACTATATAGAAACACAATTATACTGATTTTGTATCCTGCAATCTTGCTAAACTTACTTGTTAGTTCTAGCTCTATGCACATTCCTAAAGATTTTCTACATAATTAATGTCATCTGCGAAGAAAGGCAGCTTTACTTCTTTATTTTCAAATTGTATGCCTTTTATTTCTTTTTGTGCCTTATTACACTGGCTAGAACTGGCCTGCCCACCAAATCCATCCCACTGCTTATTTTTGTATGGCCTCCAAGCCAAGAATGGTCTTCATATTTTTAAATGTTCAAAACAAAACTATTTTGTATCAAAGAATATTATTTCTTTCATACACGAAAATTACATGCAATTCAAACGTCAATGTCCATAAATAAAATTTTATTGGAACAGAGACACACCATTCATTTTCCTGCTGTTTATGGCTGCTTTCACACTACAGCAGCAGAGACCATATGGCCCACAAAGCCTACAATATTTACCATCTGGCCCTTTATACAGAATTTTGCTGACCCCTGGGCTGGAACTTGCAGTACAATGTTAAGCAGAAGTGAGAACAGACATCGTTCCCTTGTTCATACTTAACCCCTCATAATTCACAGGAAGAATGGGTTCAAACTATGGATAAGAAATAGCTGTTTGGTTTACACTGAAAGCAGGAACATTTACTCAAGGCTCATTTAACATTTATTTTCCACATATGCATGAAATGCTTCCAGATTAACATAGGACAAAATCATCTTCACTGTTAATCTTGACTTTAACAAAACTAAAAGAACAACATAGTATGTAAAATATATATCAAGCCAATTTGTAGAAAGTATGCAATAGGTGACAAGTGTATCAACAGTTTATGATAAAACTTTAAAAAGAGGGGAAAAAAATAATTTTCTACTAAAATTCTACCACTGCTTTTCATCCAGAGTAATACGTTAAGGAAAACCACTAGAAAATCATCACTTATATACTGAAATGAATATATAAATGACTATATATATATATATATATATATAAAATCTATTTCAATAAAAAAATAACATACCCACAATAAAAGGCAGCCATAAGCATACAAGTCAGAACTTGGAGAAGCAGGTTTTCCCATTTTCAATTCAGGTGATACCAAACTCAAGTCACCAACCATCATGTTCACTGAGGCTCGCTGACTCTACAAAAACAATAGGTTAAATATTTTAGCAGCAACACAGTCGAAGTGGCCTTCTGTGAAGTACTCTGCATTTAATAAGGACAACAAATTTATTTGAAATATTTCATTCTCTCATGCTTCCAAATAATTTTACCTTGTTTCTGTTGTTATAAATTGCTCTTAAAATCAAAATAAAATTAACAGTGAGACTTTGGTTACATTTCACACTGTAGACTCAAGTGGATTCAAAACTAACAACCACTGATTCTTGAAACATTTGGTACTATTTTTCTTTAAATAAAATTCATAACGGCAAGAGGCAGTGCTATTTTCCAATTCTCAAAATTCTAAGCTTTTTTAAAAACTGAAAGCCTACAAAGTACTTTCCTTCCTTACTGACCATATTCTAACTAAGCATATCATTTCTAATGTGTCAAAGGATGACCAGTGACGAGAACATGAATCCTGGATTCAGTCAGAGCTTGGCTGCAATTTCCACTCTCCCACTTATCTGCTGTGTGACCTTGGGTTTTAACCTCTTTGAGCCTAAATTAATTAATTTGTAAAATGGAAATAATATCTACCTTAAAGAGTTATTGTAAAGATAAAGGTAATTAGAATATATCACTAAATGTTCATTATCTCTTCTCTTCCTCCTATCTTTATCCTTGCTTCTCAGAGTGTGGTCCAAAGACCAGTAGCTACAGCATTACCTGGGAGCTTGTTTGAAATGCAGAATCTCCATCCCAGAGATGCTGAATAAAAAATTGCATTTTAACAAGATTCCCAGGTGATTCATATGCACTGTAAAGTCTGAGAAGCAATGATCTATGGACTACTTTTCAGATTTGTCTTCCTGGTTAATACTTCAATCTGAAAGTCGTGTGAAAAATGGAGGAAAAGGTAAGTTTAATCAATATTTCAGAGTGAATAATTTTAAATGAAGATTAAAACAACATTTTGGGGGATAATAGCTGAAAATTAGAATAAAAGAGGAAGAATAATTCTTGGAGTAGTCATGGTAACATTAGTTGTGCAAATGGTATGCTCAAAAGGTAAACTAACCAGGATTCCTAACAATTGAGAACTTTTTAAAAAACTCATAATTCAGTTGTTTTTCTTAAGGACATTATCTTAATTTTCAGATAAATTAATATGATCAAATAAATCTCTAAGCAAATCTACTTTGTATAAATCCTTCATAATCCAGCATTTCACTATAATTTTACATTTTAATTTTCTCATCTTTTTGAGCTACCACTGAGACTATATATACACATGTGGCATCACCCTATGACTTGTAGATGACCAAAGTATAAAGCATTATGACTTCTACTAGTCACAAGGGAACTACTCAGACAATAAAATGTTGGCAAGAATGTAGAAAAATTAGAATCCTCATACATTGCTGACGAGAATATAAAACAGCAGCCACTCTGAAAAATAGTTTGGGTCCTCAAAAAGTGAAACACAGAGTTACCATATAACCCAACAATTCCACTCCCAAGAGAAATGAAAACATATGTCCACACAAAAACTTGTACATTAATGTTCACAGCAGCATTATACATAATAATCAAAAAGTGGAAACAACCCAAATGTCCATCAACTGATGAATATAAAAACAAAATATGGTACATCCATAACAATGAAATATTTGGGCAGTTTTAAAAAGGAATGATGTTCAGATGCATCCTACAACGTGGATCAACCTTGAAAATTATGCTAACTGAAGTAAGCCAATCACAAAAGACCACATATTGTATGATTCCATTTATAGAAAATGCCCAGATTACACAAATCCATAGAGACACTCAGTAAATCAGTGGTTTCCAAGAGGGTGAGCAGAGGAGGAAATGGGGAGCAAATCAGTATGGGGTTTTTTCCTAGGGGTGATAAAAATGTTCTGGAATTAAATAGTGGTGATCCATGTACAACTTTGTGAATATATTAAAAACTACTACTCAATTATAACATTATGATATGTGAATTACATATCAATAAAGCTGTTACTTTAAAAAAAAGAATGGCTCCCTTGTGAGCATGTATCTTTTGAGACAGCCTATTCTACCAAAAAGGAAAAAAAAACATCACAATTTGCTCTTAAACTGCCTGATGTTTGCTATCTCTATAAACTGCCTGTTCTGAGGTAATACGCACCAAATTAACAGCCCATGTAGTTGAACTAGTGCTTAAACAAAATGGAAAAGTCCAAGTTCTAGGGTTCTGAAAAGATTATTAATCAAAAAACAGTAAAGTACATATATCTAAATTTAATGTACTAGTGGGGAGGACACTAGCAGAGGGGGAGATGAGAGATGGCCACCCAGCTTTCCTTATGTATTTCCTAGTAATTAATGTTTCTTGATAATGATTAATTAATTAATGATTAATGCTATCAATGCTATTGACTGTGATGTCAGGTGGTTCCTAAAATTTACGGTTAAAAAATATAATGCACAAATTTAGGAACTCTTGTTCCAGCACCTGATGATAACAGATAACTGCTTACACTACATCACATCGTTATGAAGGCAAAGATTTTATGATCAATTACCATATCATGGAAAAGTGCTGAACTACTGCCTAATAATATTAAATGAAATCTAGAACCTATTTGTAAAACCACAGTATTTTACCACAGATTTGGTGAAGTCAAAATCTCCGACAATCCCTTGTTCACGGTTTAAAGCAAATACATTGTTCTGATGAAGTGATCCATGAATTATCTCAGCCTTGTGCAATGTATGCAGGCCCTGGGCAACACCTTTCATGACCTTTAAAGCTTCCTAAAGATAAGTACACACAAAAGAAATCAGGAAGTAGGCAAATCATTTTAATACCTGAACCTTTTCTCTAATTAAAAGACTTATCCAGGAGTGAGTAAAGCTTCCTCCAAATGAACCTTTAATAAGAATAGAGCATAGAGAAAGAATTAAAGGCCAGAAGCCCTGATTACATTAACTGGTAACATCATATATATATATATATATATATATATATATATAAACTTAAGATACAGCAGTCTCTAAGACTTAGACTACAAATAATGACTATATAAAGCACCTAAAGAGACTGAAATAGTGTTATTGGTAGGAAGAATCAGAGCATCCTTTATTGTTATTACTAATTCAAAGTTACAAAAGAAATTAAAGCTATCACTTAGGCACTTATAATACCAAGTGCTTGACAATGCAGTCCACATACACCATAGCTAAATAGTTATAAGCATGGGCTTTGGTACCAAAAAGATCTAATTTCAAGTCCCAACTCTGCCTCTGGCTAAGAAACCCCGTGCAAGTGACTTATCTCTGTGAGCCTCATTTTTCTTCTCTGTATGTTAAGAGGACAACATATCACAGGGTCGATGTGACAACTAAATAGAATAGTATGAGTCAAAATTTTACATAGTATAAACCATGTAGTATGCCCTCAATAAATATCAGGTGTTATTTTCTCATTTAATATATCCACAGAAATAGTGTTTTTACTTACTTCTGAAGTTAAAGGCATACTGACTTGAATAGCACTCAGGTTTGCCCTAGGATAGTATGGGACCATCAGATAAGCCAGAGGATCAGACTAAGAAAAAGAGAGAATGAGACTCAAAGTGAAAAATTCTTCAATACATTTTTAGTATATGCTGATTGTACAGAATAATTTTTTCTTTATGTTAAAAGGAGTAAGTTACTTCTCTAAGACTTGGAGCTAAAACTTATTTTAAATAAAATGTTTTCTGTAAGAGATTAGCATAGGAACTTTACCTTACACAAAAATAGGAACATCAATGGTAGTAACCCAGACTCTTCTTTAGCTTCTCTCCAAGCTCTGTGATAGGCGGCTGCTCTCTGAATCACCCTGGCTTCTGTGTCAACATCCACAGAATAGCCCTGCACCAAAAGAAGAGGCACTGAACTTCCAAGATTAAAAATCCCACTCTGATTATACATCACTCCAATTTAAACAAAATGACTTTTATGTAACTTAAATTACATCTAATTTTATTTTTCAATTGTATAAGTACCTTTTCATCTACTTTGAATGCTATAACTTAGAAAAGAAAGAACAATTCTACTTATAGTTTAATATACATTCTACAACGTGTAGCCACTAAGGCCAAAATAATTATCCTATTATCATGATTAACAGTTTCCCAGATTAATGAAGAGAAGAAAGAAAAGAATAGAAGACTGTGTTGGCAAAACAGTTGAGATTTCAAACAGAAATGTAAGAATAAGAATTTTAAAAAGTTATTGGATAGAATGTAGTAAGATAAGTTCACCTGAAAAAGGAAAGCCAAGTATATCCTATTAAAGACAAATATTATTTAGGGAAATGAGGGGAACTTTAAATTCAAAATTAGTTCTGGCAACAAACTGGAAACATAAGCATCATGCTAGTCAACTCATATAATTTAGAAAAGAGTGCGTTTTTAACTTTCCTTAAAAGTAACACCACCACTCCGCTTTATATTTCTGGATCAACTATAAGTCTGAAGAACTTAAACTTACCTTTAAAAGAATTATCTGCCCATTAACCTCAGAACATACCAAAGGACGCTTGCTGCTAAGTTCCTTCATGGGCTCAGCATCAAGAATATCCCGCTCCAAGCTCATAGTAAGAAGACCATCAGAGTTCTAGGCACAAGTTTTTGTTACAGTTGAAGAATCCAAACAATCCCAGCACTTTTAAATCATCAATATAATCAGTTACATGCTATTAGATGAATTGGACATCATCACCCCTACTGGAAAAATCAATAAAATTAAAATATTTAAAGTTTGACATTTTTTCTAGTTTCTGGCTCTTGAACTCCTCCCACCTGAAGTGTAATCACCAGACATTTAATCACTGCTACAATTATAGAACAAATTCTGAAGATGACTGGGATTTACCAGACATGCCTCCAAGGAACCCTGATGTTTACTTGGAAAAGTTTATGTTTCCCAAAAATATTAAAATGACAACAAATAAAAAGGAGGCTGTAGAATGGGAATGAGAAGTCTAAAAATTACGACTACTATGAAGCAATTCTTACACCTCACTTCTATTGGAAGCAGAATCCTCAAAATTGAAAATGGTTTTCAAATATTTCACTGCTATGACACATTTCTGCTTTTTAAAAGAAATAATTTTTTGCACTAAAACCTATCAACATTTTAGATCAAGCTAAGTTTTATTGTGGTGTGGTTTTAGTAAGAGGGCTGTGAAGTTGTTTTCTGGTTCTTTTTTTTAAGTGTTGTCAGTATATTTAAGTAATCCACAATATAAAATCAACATAAAGGGGTTTCCTAAGCATACATCACAGTGAAACATCTTAATATCATTAAAGGTGTCCATAAGCCATAATTCAAACCTTTTATCATCTTTTACAATAAAACAGATTGGCATTTTTTAAAAATTAATTTCAAGTCCAATATGGTACCACAAATTCACTCACCCATCCTACATCAAAGAGTCTCTAAGCTAGAGTTAAATAACTGCAAGCAAAACCCCACATTATTATCGTAAAGTAGTCTGGAAAAATTTTACAGTAATTGCTTTAACAATTTAAGAGACTTTAATCTTACATATTTATGAGTTCATAAGTCTATGTGAACATCTCTTTCTGTACTATATTTAAGCTACTATCAGGGACTTAATGACAATCTTAAAGATAAATATCTCATCTAGTCCCTCACCCCTAGCAGGCAACATAAAACACATAGCTAACAGATTCTGCTCAGAGAGCCAGAATTTACCAATCCTGCTCCATACTGCCCTTCTGTCTAATACACTGATCTCCCAAACTTGAATCCTGCCTGCCTAGAAAACTACCCATGTCAACATCTCTACTTTAATCAACTTCTCCAGAATTTTTTTCCAGCCTGCTTTAACTTAAAAGATACATTCTACTTAAATTCCTCATGACGACCAATGCATTGCTTTTGTTCTAATTCTTGGAATAGCAGCTAAAATTGCTCTATCATTTCAAAAAATAAATACCTGTAATTCAAATAAATGCTATGCAATATATTGAATGGGTATGAGGAAAAGAGAACACAGAGAAAAATATGCAAATTAAAACAAAAATTAAAGTACACTATGCCAGTATTAAAGACAGTCTTGAGAAAACATTATAATAATACTCAGAAAGTATTCATCAGGAACATTTTAATAGTAAAGATATTACAAATTTAACACTAACACACAATTTTAACATCATCACTTTCCAATACTCGGCAGAGCAGTACTTCTCAGGGGAAACAAAGCTTACCATGTACTGAAGTAATCCTATTTCAGGATGAAGCAGAGGCAGCTCAGGGAACCATTTCTGTACCAAGTTATTCAGCTTCTCCTAAATTTTAAAAATATATTTTTATTCCAGGTCAATAGATGTTCAATTGTGACATGATGGACTTCAGAAAAAAATAACATATCTAACAAGATATATAATCTAACGAGATATATAATCTAATGAGATATATAATCTAATGAGATATATAATCTAATAAGATATATAATCACTGATTTTGCCTTCTACTACAAGAAATACCAAATGAAAACCAAGAGTCATCTTGGATCTGAATTACCAACTTACTAACAAAAAGAGAATTTAATTACCAATTTTAAGTTTGGTATACACATACAAGCATAAAATTTTGCCTAAGGTCAAAGTCCACACTCACTTCCAAGCTAAAATGAAAAAATGTGATGATACTCCAATTTGAATCACAAAATTGACATTATTTCTCAAAATATTAAGAACACAGTGACATTTTAAAATTATGGTTATTTCATTTAGGAGGAAAAAAATCATAAAAGTCTTGAAAGAAAAACTAAATATGTAGCTCTACAAAAGGCACTTTGAAGCAAATGTGAAAACTGAGGATTCTTACAAAAGTCACTTATCACATGTTTATTAAGTAAAATTTCTAGACACTTGTCAAGTCACTCACTAGAAGATATCTATTTTACCCAAGACTCATAAGATGAATAATGAAGTGCAATCAAATGAGTTTGCTAAATAAAGCTTAACACTTAAAATGTCTATTATTTTCATAGCATTGTTATTTTTCAAAGCATTTTTTCTTATCCTACTTCTTCCCCACAACATTCCTGAAACATAAAATACAATATTCCTCTCATTTTAAAAAGAAAATATGCTTATTCTCCCAAAGCCACAAAATTAGTGGCAGAATGGAGACTTAAAGACACATCTTTCCCCGAAAACCAGGTAGTTTTACACTTATATTCTTCGACTAAATTATGCTGCCCCATTAATGTTTTCTTTGCAGCATTATACTAAAATGATGTTCATATACATTTTAACAAAGGAAAAAATCTTTAGGCTTTATGTTAAAAAGAAAACAAGCAGTATGCAAAAGTGTATTTGTGCTATAATCTCAATTCTTGTAAAAATAAGCAGAAAGAAGACTAAAAGGAAGTTAAGTCAAAAGTTAACAGTGATTACTATTGTTACCACTGAGTGGGAAAGTTACAGATGTTTTCCTTCTTTATAATTTTCTGTAATTTCCACATTCAGTACAATGGTTATAAATTATTTTCGTCATCAGAAATCAATTTCTAAATTCACATAAACACTACTATGCCAAAATAACTACTGCCAATACAATCTCTAGTTTAGCGATTATAGTCCACTTCATAAAATGGATATTTGAATGCAATTTCTGGAGTAAAAACTAATTCAAAACTTCAAAGAATCAAATACTTACATATTCCTCCTGCTCATGATAAATTTCCTGAAAAACACTATTGCGCAATTGAGTTATTTCTTGTTTCATTTTCTCAATTTCAGATCCATCATGGTCATCAGACTTTAATCAGAAAGGAAAAAGTGACCTTACAGGCTTATTAAAGTCAAGAGAAAACAAGTCTTCTTAGCAAGAATTAACGCTTCTATAGCAAATCACTCTGTCTGAGTTCTATGCATCCTTCTGTACCTAGCACATAATGGACCCTTATAACACTTGTTGAATTAATATTAGTTTATTCTAACACTGACTTTTCCAAAACCTACAAAAAGGAATTACAAAATAAGACAATTAATTACATAGATTCTTTTCTTGTCTCTTAATTTGCTGTAGATTTTCTCTAAGATAACGATGACCAACTGCCATCATAAAGTAAACTTCAAGAATAGGAACCAAAATACAATTAAACTCCCCGGAATTGTTTTCTACATGAGATTTGGTTAAAAACAAAATTAGTAAATGTGTAGTGTGTCTATTAGAGGAAAGATAATGGAGGACTCACAAAGACTCCATAAAACTCCAATGATAATGAATAAGTCACCATTAAAGGTAAATATGTTTTCAAAGTTAGAAAACATATTTAGAAAACATATTAGAGTTTAGAAAACATATTTCTAAAATTAGAAACATATATTTTCCCAAAGTTAAAAAAATTAAATTAAAAAAGACCCCATTCCCTACAGCCTAGAATAGGATAAAACTGGAAAAATCTTAAACTATTAAATTAGTTCCACTCTATGTTCAGCTAAAGTGCTCCAAAGAGGAAGAGAGCTAATTCAAGTTGGATTAAAACATAATGCAGATTCCTTTTGTAAATAAATCAAATCCTTAAGAGAACACAAAGAATTACCAGCTTATTCAGTTTTAAGCCTAAAGAAGAAGGTTAGTTCAGGTAAGAGCGTCATAATTCTTCCAGTTCTATTATTATATGAAAACAACTTAAAATATTTGCAAGAAATAGTACATCCAGCCATTCAAGAGAGTTGAGAAAGACATCATGATCTTAAAAATACTTTATGACAAAATTCTACATTGGAGGGAGCATCCCATCACCTTGTATGTAGCAGGCTTGTATTGTGATAAACACTATAACAGTCCAAACCAAAAGTTTTTAAAATTATTTTAAAACGTTTACTGTAAAAACCAAAGCACCCATGTAAAATGTTTTTGTTGTTGTTGCTTTTTGTTTTTTAAAGATTTTATTTTTTTTCCTTTTTCTCTCCAAAGCTCCCCAGTACATAGTTGTATATTCTTCGTTGTGGGTCCTTCTAGTTGTGGCATGTGGGACGCTGCCTCAGCGTGGTTTGATGAGCAGTGCCATGTCCGCGCCCAGGATTCGAACCAATGAAACACTGGGCCGCCTGCAGCGGAGCGCGTGAACTTAACCACTCAGCCACGGGGCCAGCCCCCCATGTAAAATGTTTTTAAAGAACATTTAATGACATGGGAAAATGTTCACATTATTAATGTAATAATTGTATTTACATATACAGAGAAGATGTGAATAATGGTTCACCTATATTTAAAGAGTGTATTTATGCATTACTTTTATGAAGCAAAGCCCAAGTAAAATAAGGTACACGTAGAGTTCAGTAAGAACTGTTTCCTTACTTCTTCCAAATTATTCTTCTCAACCAATTTCCATCTCAGTCGAGCTTTTAAGCTTTTCAGTGTCTTTTTAATGAAGAGCAAGTGATCCACACTGGGGCTCTTATTTAAACATTCAATAATCTGCTTCTTAAACTAAGCGAGAGAAAGAGTTATTATATTTTCAAAACATAAACATTTATTGAACACTTATTGACCATTTATTATTTCCTTACTAAGATTCAACTAGTATTTACTGAGTTCAGTGTGAAAAAAGAAATTCCACAATTTTCAACAAGACAATTCTACCAACTGATTTCTTAACTATCCACATTTCTATTTAGAAGACTATCAGTTCTGGCAAACAAAGTAGAAAAGGTAAAAGAAATATTTCAAGCTGAGAGGTAGAGTGAGACACTTTGCTAGAGAGGATGCAAACTAGAATTTTTAGTGAGGATGTAAACTGAAATTACCTTTCCCAAAAGTAGTTTGACAATATGTATCAAGATTTAAGAAAGTTCATTCCTCTTAACTTAGTAATTAATGATTTTTAGGAATTTATCTGAGGAAATACACATACAAAATTATACACAAAAATTATGTATAGTGTTATTTATGGTAAAAACAAAAATGGAAGTAACCTTAACGTCTAACACAGATGAAGGTTAAACAGTGATGTACATCTATACAAGAGATGATTGTTTCATCATTCAAAATGACAGTATAGAAGAATCATTAATCATGTAGGAAAACGTTCATAATACACCATTAAATGAAGAAAACATTTTCAAAATAGCTTAGAAAACTATGCAATGAACATAATATACAAACATACATATAAGTTCAAAAAGAAATACTCAAACTAGCAGTATTTCAGGCTGAGGGGATTAGAATCAATGTTTTTATTTCTTCTTATCTTTCTGTATACAGCAAATTTTCTACTGTAATTTGTACAGGCAGAAAGAAAATGATGATAAAGTTTCTGTTTTAAGGAACATAAGAAAGCCAAAGATTTAAGATAATCAAAAAACTCAATAATTTATATCAACAAAATCGCCATTTCCACTGTAGGGTGAACTTAAATTATATACCAGCTAACCATGGCTACAGTGTTTTTCTAGCAAAAATAAGTAATTTACCTCCACACTGGGTATTAAATTACTTCAGAAAAGTTTAAGCATTAAAAAATTCAAAGCATCAATATATGAGACCAATAAAATAAAGTATAATCCAACCTCAATACTCTCCTCGTACTTGGATTGTACTGTGGCAATGAGCCTTTCCTCTGAATGGATTTTTTGTAGTACTTGACTATACGTATTTAAAATGATCTCCTTGTCTGCATCACCTTGCTCCTAAATGAAATCACACATGTGTAATTATATACAAAGAAGCATCCAAAATAGTTAAAGCCTTCAATAACAATGGATACATTTTAAAATGACTTTAATAAATTTCTATATCCATTCCAAAATATTTCTTAAACACAAATCTTATTCTAGACAGAAGAGAGATTGATGTCAAAGATGTTTGTGTGGGAAATTTTACTCCCATTACACTATCATTCCTAAAGCTCTCTGGAGTACAGCGTTAAATGAAATCAGGGATACTACTATGCTAAACCTAAGAACTAAAGAACAAATAAAACTTCAACATTTTACTTTTAGAAATCATCTATTTACAACTACTTCTAAAATCAAGTCTGACAAAACCATCTAAATAAAGACTATTTGACAATAGGGAAATACAGTAATGCATATATGTATTTTTTTAATGACAATCTTAGTAAAATCACAAAAGGTAAAAAGAAAGAAGTAAAATGAGGAACGTAATCACTAAGACTTTAGTAAGCAGCCTGAAAAACTAGGAAAGAATCCCAGTGAGCAATACTAACATACAAAATACTCTTTCAAGGAGCTATACTAATTTTTAACTTGACACAGCAATAGAGAGCATACATAATAGAGAAAGGGAACTACTAATCAATCTTGTGATTCCACTTCCAGAGCTCTCCAAGCTTTTATTTCAAGTTTCTACAAACTCTAGAGAGGCTTTTCTGATTGGGTACGATAGACTCAAGATTCAAATGATATAGAAAGCTGATACACTCAGATTAAGAGGGCTTTCCTAGAATTAAACATTAGATTTTTTTTTTAATGCAAAATGTCCTATTAAAATGAAAATACCACTCTGTGGAAGAATAAAACTCTGTATTGTGTTTGGATCAGAACTTGACAATGTTACTATTTCAAATAGGCCTATAAGAGGAAAGTTAAGACCAGTCTTAATACTTCCTAACTAGCAAGAAAAACCATATTGCTTCAAAGGAAGCAAAAATAAAGAATATCAATACTCACAATAAGAGATATCTCTAGTTCTTTGCAGACACTTGACTCAGTCTTCTCTAGGATTTCATCAATATTACCAACTGTGTCTTCAGAAGTCAGTGCTTCTTCCGCAGACAGATCAAAAGCCTCATTTGAAAAATAAAAACATGAAGTTCTCATTTAATTATTTCAATTAGTATTGTGTCCCTATATCTGGAACAGAGCATTAGCCTACGCATTAGACAATGTGGGGGAAATAAGGATGTACAAGAAAGATAAAGCACAACCCTCATAAAACTTATGCACCAGAAAAGAAAAGGTACACACCTAAAGAAAACACAGATTTTTTTTTAAAAGTAATTACTGGTTAAGAGAGGTAAGAGGACAATACGGAGGAAAAGTAAGAGAAAAAAACAGGGACAAGACCAAGATGTTTTTTGGGAATAGTAAAAGAGGCAGTCTGACTAAAAGCAGTAAAGAACCTTGAGTGCCCAGTTGGCAAGTTTATACCTGTTAGGTATTAGGCAGACAATGGCAGCTCTTGAACAAGGAAAGGATATGATTACACCTGGTACTTACTGATGACCTACAAGTATTCAGGAATCTGGAGATTACAAGTTAAACCCAGATGGTCTCCATCACATTAGGAAAACAAGAAGTAAATTACTTTTGAAAACTTATTTTAAAAAACACTCCCTGGTTTATGCTACAGACACCACTGGGCAAGAGCTCTTATTACCTTTAAGGTGCTCTGGAACCATGCTACAAGACGTTGCAGAGAAACCTCTGTTTCACTTCTAACACTGGTGAACTCCTCACTTTTATCACACTTCCATTCAAAAAATTTCTTAAGTATTTCTTCAGAGTTTGTCCCTTCTTTGGCCTGTCCATATACTGCTCCTAAAGAGGCTGACAAATCCTGCAGAGACATAGTTCTGTTTATTAAAGTTTATTAAATTCATATTAGGATTCGAGCACTGTATTAGAATCTGAGAGAGAGAAAAGTAGTATGCTGAACCCATATTCATGAGATTTTATAAGTAAAACATAGAATAATTAGACAGACATGAAAGCATAAAACTACCCAGAAGATGATTTATTTGGACTATACGAGTAAAAGTATATTAAGTTAATTAAGGTTACAAATAGAAAGCTTTATATTCTTAGGTTTTGGTTTTCTTTTTCCTCCCCAAAGCCCCAGTACGTAGTTGTATATTCTAGTTGTAAGTCATTCTAGTTCTATGTGGGATGCTGCCACAGCACGGCTTGATGAGTGGTGCTAGGTCCATCCCCAGGATCTGAACCAGTGAACTCCAGGCTGCCAAAGTGGAGTGTGCAGACTTAACAAATTGGCCACGGGGTCGGCCCCATTTTTGGTTTTTGTGAGGCAGACTGTCCCTCAGCTAACATCTGCGCCCATCTTCCTCAATTTTACATAAGGGATGCCTGCAAAAGCATGGCCTGATAAGCAGTACATAGATCCACGCCCAGGATCCAAACATGTGAACCTCAGACCACCGAAGTGGAGCTCATGAACTTAACCACTATGCCACAAGGCCGGCCCCTAGGTTTTTAATTAAGTAGAAATTAATCTTCTTTCTCTGACTTTAAATAAGCATCACTACTGTTTTGCCCTGACATGGAAGTTTCCAAGACCTACTGCTAAATAAAAATAAACTACATACCAAAATACACAAATAATTCCAATTAAGGAAAAACACTTAACCTATATATGAATTTAAAAGCATTTTTAAAAGGACTGGAAAACACAATAGACGAGAGTCTGCTGGCTCTCTCCAGAAATCAAACCCTAGAAATGTCAAAGAGACAAGAGGAAAACTTAATAGATCTCAGAAATTTTTATCATAAAACTCTGAGAAACCCTTGGAAAGACAGAGGATGGCTGGTGCATCTTACTGAAGGAATACAGTCACTGCAGTTAGGAGAAGGTCAGTACCACAGCAGAGAACAACCTTGGGAAAAGAGAACTTTCTTCATATGCCCTTCTCTCCCCCTCATATTGGGCAGGAAAGTAGCAACACAAGTAAGAGGCAATGGGTTTATACAAGTACAGTATAGGAACCTAGATGAGGCAAAGACTCATCTCCAGTACAGAAGAGCTGGATAGCCCCTAACCATGCTCTTTTCTTCCCTTTTCCCCTGAATACATGGTAGCATTTCTACTCAAGGGTGGCAGCCCCTGGAAAAGAGCGCTGGCTGAGGTAGAGGGACTGGGAGATCCTCTAAAGAGTAAGATCATCTAGAAGAGAAGCCAACAGGGAGAAGTTGAGCCCAGAGTGCAGGCCTAGAAGCATGGAGAAGTAACCCCACTCTACTCCCTAAACTCACCTGAAATTTTTGAAGTTATGGCCCAGGCTTTCACCCCTCCCTCAGCCCCTCTACCGCACTATCCCACACCTACACAACAGCACAGACTAAGACAGCTTATATGAAATCTTGACAAGAGGTATTGGGGAGGATGAAACGGGTGAATAATACAAGCATTCTGAAAGAAATATAACAAACCAGGCCACTATAAAAAGGAAGCAAAATCAGTGGCCCAGATAACAGTAAGAACTCAAAATAAGCATAACGAATATTCTCAACAAAAAGAAAATACTGGAAACACAAAGCAAAACCAAGTCGTTATAAAAAATAACTGAAGTTATGAAGTAGGGAAGAAATCATCTTTGAAATAAAGAACACAATGGATTGGCTAAATGGTAGAAGGGATAGAGCTAGAGAACCAACTAGTGAGCTAGATGGTTACGTCAAGGATCCCTCCAAAAAGACAAAGAAAGGGATAAAAAGATAGAAAAACAATGGTTGAACAATTAAAATATGCAGACAATAGAAGTTGTTTAAATACCCATCTAAAAGAAGTCCCAGAATGAGAAAATGGAAATGGGGTGGGAATAGGGGAACTGCATCTTAAGAAATAATTACCAAATATTTCCTAGAGTTAAAGAAAGAAAACCTCCAACTGAATAGACTCAGACTAAATCTAAACTTAAACATGTTTTAGTGCAATTTAGGAACAAAGTAAAGAGAAAATGTTAAAGCTTCCAGGGGGAAAGGAAGTCACAGAAGAACAAAAATCAGACTGATATCAACAACCATGGAAATAAGATGACAGTGGATTATTATTGTCAAAGATCTGAAGGAAAAATGTGCTTTAGACCTAGTATTTTACAGCCAACTAAACAACTGTTTAAAGTGTTTAAATGTAAGCAACTGTTTAAATAAGATAGGCTGAGACATTTAATACTTCACAAAGTCAACCACACAAAGACCTCTTTGAAAGGACTCATAGAGAAAATAGTTCAATACATAGAGAAAACCAAAGGATAACTAACAACTTATGAAATAATAATGAAAAAATAACTCTATAAAGTTTGTTATTTGAGTTATCACATTACAATATCCATAACAATATGTGACTAAAATCCTAGACAACAATTTTGGTTATTTGGTTAGCTGGTTTTTGGGAGGCAGATAGAAACAAAGAAGGAAGAAACCCCAAAGGCAAGTGAGAATGTTCTAAGATTAGGGGTAGAAGGCAGAAAAGGAGGGAAAGGAAACCCCATGACAAACAGAAACATAAAATAATCAAAGAAATAAGTTCTAATAAAACAGTAATTATAAATATATAAATCAATTATGTTACTCATCAAAAGACAGATTTATAGGTTGGATTCTTTTTTAAAATGATCCATTAGTGTTTTGTCTAAGACATTTAAAATAAAGGGAGGGTGAAAAATAAGATATACAAAGCAAATATTAACCAAAAAGACAGGCAGGATAGGAATTTTAAAAGAAAAAATAAAATTTTATCCCAAAACACCTTAAGGGAAAAATAAGGTTACACAGTGGTTAAAAAAACCCACAGTTTAAAATACACAACAATCATGCATACATTAACACCCAACAATACAGCACTGAAATATTCTGAACAATTTAAAGAACTATAATATATAACAAAAATATCTCGAAACTGATAAACTGATCAGACCAAAAACGAACCAAAGATACAGAAGATTAAAGTTTAAAGCTATGTGTCAGGAAGTGCACACCAAGAAAACCTAGAATATACTTTCTTTTTGAACTTATAAGGAACAGTCATGAAAAATCAACCACATATTGTAAGTCACAAAAGAAGTCTCAATAAATGCTGAAGAAATCAGAATCATGAACTTTTATCTCTTTGACCTTCATTATTGAAGTGTAAGTTATATTTCTAAAGTACTTAAAGAATATAAATAAAAGTCAAACTATTTCTCAGCAAATAAGGAGAAGTTTAAAGACTATTCTGGTGACCTAGGGGAACAGTAGGAAGGGAGACAAACCAGATACGGCAAAAAGTCTTTTTAGATTAAACTTTAAAAAGAATTTTAAAGACGATTTTGGTTGCAGACACTTAACCTTGATTTACTAATAGTTAATGAGAAGAAATAAACCGTTAGAGGATAAAGTAGAAGTTGTATTGTAGACAGGTAAATTCTTTTTTTTTTTTTTTTGAGGAAGGTTAGCCCTGAGCTAACATCTGCCGCCAATCGTCCTCTCTTTGCTGAGGAAAACTGGCCCTGAGCTAACATCAATGCCCATCTTCCTCTACTTTATATTTGGGATGCCTACCAAAGCATGGCTTGACAAGCGATGCCATGTCCGCACCCAGGATCCCAAACGGGGAACCCCGGGCCACCGAAATGGAACGTGCACACTTAACCGCTGCGCCAACGAGACGGCCCCTAGACAGGTAAATTCTTACTTCACCACTGCCACTGCATGCAAGGCTTGCTTCATCATTCTCTAAGAACTTGTACTATTTATGCAATTCCATTTAAGAAAATGTTTCAAACCAGGACTCCCAATGGTTCCTGAACCATAGACAGCACCATCAAAACTACATCTTCAGAAAAAGTCAGTGCCCAGACGTCTGAATATCCTTTTCTCCAGCTCTCTAGCAAGCTCATTCCCTGCAGTCCAAAACAAGGATCCCAGCCAGCTAACAGAGCTACTATTCAACTTAGTACTAGAGATACTGACTAAAGCAGTAAAAATTCAAAGGTACATCAAAGGTAGAAAGAGCAGAAGAGGGTTATTGTTTTCAAATGACAGGATCACAGAGAAAGCTCAAAGAGTATCAAAAGACAAATGAGAACTAAAAGAGAGTTCAACAGAGTTGCCAGACAGACATCAACACATAAAAATCAATAGTTTTCCTCTACACCATCAAAAGTAACTAGGAAATGGAAAATATTCACAAAAGCAACCGAAAGCATAAATATCTTAGAATTAAAGGAAGAAAATGCATAAGGCCTTTTAAAGAAAAATTTTAAACATCATCAATGGACATTAAAAAAAAAAACTGAGTAAGTGGAGAGAAATACTATGTTAATGGGTGGAATGACAACACTGTCATGCTCATTATTCCAAATTAAAGTCATTGTTGAGATGGCAGGATAGGACTGAAGACATGGTTCTACAACACCATACAGCTATTGTACTCTAGCCCCTGATCAGGAATTTTAAAAGCCCCATAACTCAAGGATCAGAGTCTCCCTAACTCTGACATGTGGCCCTACTAGATTTTCTACTAGAATGCAATGGGCAACAGGGACTCACAAGCCTGCTACTGCTCCTGTCTCCATGAATTTTCCCAATGAATGCTGCTCTAGCAAGCCTGATGTGTCTGATCATGTGTCCGATCTTGTTTACAGGATAAATACATATATATACATAAACGTATTAAACAGATTAATATAAAATTTTAATTCCAAATTCTTCAAAGAGAAGAAAAACTTTTACAGCCTTCAGAACTATCTGAAGTCTTAAGGTAAATGCTAATTTCACCTCTCAAATGATAAACATATTTTCATGGATATTTAATATCTTTTTAATTTCCAACCTGCAATGTTTTCAAGCGTTTATTAAGAGGTAACTCATCTACTTCCAGAATAAAAACTTCTATTGCCATGCACAGCTTCTGTTGCACTTCATTTCTTTTGGCAATCAAAATATTCCCTTCATTCTGGAGGAAATAAAAAATCAATAACCATCATTAATACATCAGGTGTTTTAACACATTGACCAATACGAAAAAGACTGATCTCTTAAATTAGTAAAATCTAACATTACATTCTCCAAACATAGTAGCATTTAGGAGAAACATCTCTCTCCTTAGATTACCAAACTGACGAAGAGCTTTCTTTCCCTTCATTAGAAATAAGACGTTTAATTTTTATTTTTTTCCCATTATTTCTGCAACAATAAAATTTGTGCTTAAGAAAATTATACAAGTTCCTATTGTTAATTACATATTGCCTCCCTCCTACTCCCATCCCACTCTCAATTCCTTCATCTACTGATCTTTCAATATTCAGTTAAACTCCACCAGGATAACACCATCAACTCACCCAAGAGGCTATGTTTGGAAATTTAGTAGTCCCCCCCAACTGTGGTTTCGCTTTCTGCAGTTTCAGTTACCAGGGATCAACCACAGTCTGGAAGCAAATGATCCTCTTTCTTACTTATTGTCAGAAGGTCAACAGTAGCCTAACACTACGTCACAATGCTTAGATCACTCATCTCAAGTCATCTCATCACATAGGCATTTTATCATCTCAAGAAAGGTGAGTATAGTACAATAAGATATTTTGAGAGAGAGACTACATTCACGTAACTTTTATTACAGTATATTGTTATAAGTGTTCTATCTTACTATTAGTTATTGCTGTTAAATCTCTCACTATGCCTAATTTATAAATTAAATTTTATCATACGTACACATGTATAGGAAAAAACACAGTATATATAGGGTTCAGTACCATCCGTGGTTTCAGGCATCCACTGGAGATCTTGGAACGTAACCCCCACGGATAACGGGGAACTACTGTAGGTATGTGAGAGATATCCAAAAATCTTATGCATTATCTCTATTATAGTACTTACCAAACTATATTGAAACTATCTATTTATATATCTGTCCTATACCCAAGAAAAATAGAGACACAGGATCATCTCTTAAACAAATTTGTATCTCCACTACCTATAATAGTGCTTGGCACATACACTTAGCAGATTCAATTTTAGAATATTCTTTTTTTGAGTAAACTCAACCAGCCCATTTTATAACTATAAAGACAAAAGAAAAGAATCTCTTTCACCAAAAATATACATAGCAACCAACTAAGGAACTGTGTAAAATACATAAACGAAAATAACCATAACAAGACCTGAATTAAGTACAATAAGGGAAGTAAAATGGCCCCTTTACTTGAGTGACAGTTATGACTGAATTTATCCAATAACCTACTCTTCAGTCTGTCAAATGAACGTTAGGGCAACGAAGCCTAAATATAAGTTCTGACACATCAGCAGTAGTAGAAACAAACATTTGCTTTAAAAAAAATCACACTTGTTCTACTAGAATACCAAGTCCTAGAGCTACATTAAGTCCTCTCCCTCTCTGTCCTGAATCACTTTCCTATGCTCAAACCACAAAAACAAAACAAAAATCAAAAAGCAGTTCTTTTTTATCTTATTACATGAAAAATATATTACGATGTATTTTAATGCTGGCAGTACAGTTTAAGTGGAAATAGAATACACTTTGCAGTCAGACCTGGGTTCAAATTCCATATTAACATTTTGACCTATGTAATCTTGAGCATTTTCCTTAAACTCTGTGGGCCTGTTTCCTCATTTATAAAATGGAAGCAAAAATGCCCATTTTCAAAATTAGTGTAAAAAAGTTTAAGTACCTATAACATTGCCTGTGTTTCAAAGAGATTCAAAAATTATTACTCCTGTTACTTTCTTTCTTCTATAATCAGAAGTGATCAGTTAGGGTCTAATATGTAAAATAACACAAATCTAAACCCTCCCCAAATTAAACATTCCTGGCATTTCCAAAGGCCAAGTTATCCTGTTCATTTTTCTCATTCAGAGCCAGTTTAGCCGTCAACTGGCCAACCTAGGTATGAATAGGCAATAAGACTTTCAGACAATCCCCAGAGGCAGAAACCACCAATACATAAGATGAAATAACTCCAAACACAAATATAGAGCTCACAGGTACTATGGAAAGCTATGAGTGTTGTGAAATCTATATATGAAAACAAGGACTTCTGTTAAGTTCAATATAATAAACTAAAGAAAACTGCAAGAGGAAATAAATATGCTTGTACCTATGCTAATAAATAATTCATATGAAATATTCCATTCTTCATACACCTCCCCTACTCACAAATAACTACCTCTCAACAATGAGTGGCTTAGATAGATAGCATTTAATAGTAAGACAGAGTTCAATAGTGCAGCATAAAACACACCACTCAGACTAGAAGACAAGATCCACACGAACAGGTGTGCGAGCCACCCGGGTTTACAAGAGTCCCCACTAAGTATTTGTAGTTTATAGTTCCTCCCAGTCCAGATACAATTTACCAATTAATGTTTTATTTACCTAAACAATGTTGCCTAATAACATGGCTGAAATGTCATTTTGACAAATTCTCATATAAAATGGGATAAGATTTATCCACAATCAGTATTTACCTATCCTACCTTTCTTACAACACAATAAAAGAAACCAAATTATCAATATGAAGATACTGTAAAAGTTAAAGATTTCATGCAAAGTATTCTTACAATATCTGGAGTCCCTCTGCTTTCTTGAAAGATAGTATCTCCTTTTGTTCAATAGATAAAAACCATAACAGATAAAAATCCTTGACCCACCACATTTTGACAAGTTTGAATCTTCTCCTGAGCCAGCTTGTATTCTGCCCAAATTATCTCTAATTCATTCAAAGAAGTTGGAGTAGTAAAGCACTCTTCATCCAACATCTGTATAGCATCTGAAAGGTCATTTCCAAAACGAACATTGATGTTGACACGTCTATTTAAAAACAATAGCAAAAAGGAAAAGACCAAGAAATACGTAAGTTGGTGTGCGAATAAGTTACACTTAAATAGTAATGGGCTAAAGTTACTATTTACAACATGTGCTACGAAGAGGTTCTTTTTAAAACTTTACATAAAATCATAAATAACTGATACAAACTTTAATTAAAAAATGTATCTGAGAAAAAATTAAGTATTTTTTTTAAAACTTTATATAAAAGGACAACATAAAAGTCTGCAGAAGGGCCAGCCTGGTGGCACAAAGATTAACTGCACACATTTCGCTTTGGCAGCCCGGGGTTCACTGGTTCAGATTCTGGCTGCAGACATGGCACCACTTGGCAAGTCACGCTGTGGTAGGTGTCCCACATGTAAAGCAGAGGAAGATGGGCATGAGTATTAGCTCAAGGCCAGTCTTCCTTAGCAAAAAGAGGAGGACTGGCAGCAGGTATTAGCCCAGGGCTAATCTTCATAAAAAGAAAAGACACAAAAAAAGTCTGCAGAATTTAAAATGATGTCAAACGGAACTTCAATTCTAGTCAACAATTAGATTTGCAAACACTCCTTTTAAAATTTTAGACTTAGCCAATCTTGTTTACCAAGATTATAGGCACACAGGGGCCAGCACTGTGGTGCAGCAGTTAAGTTTACAGGTTCTACTTTGGCAGCCTAGGGTTCACCGGTTCGGATCATGGGTGTGGACCTATGTAACGCTTCTCAAGCCATGCTGTGGCAGGTGTCCCATATATAAAGTAGAGGAAGGTGGGCACAGATGTTATCTCAGGGCCAGTCTTCCTCAGCAAAAAAGAGGACTGGCAGCAGATGTTAGCTCAGGGCTAATCTTCCTCAAAAAAACAAAATAAAAAAATAAAAAATAGAGGACCGGCCCCATGGCCGAGTGGTTAAATTCGTGTGCCTCTGCTTCAGTGGACCAGGGTTTCACCAGTTTGGATCCTGGGCACGGACATGGCACCACTCATCAAGCCATGCTGAGGCAGCATCCCACATGCCACAACTAGAAGGACTCACAACTAAAAATACACAACTATGTACTGGGGGGCTTTGCGGAGAAAAAGAAAAAATAAAATCTTTAAAAAAATAAAAATAAAAAAGACTATAGGTACATAGTCCTTGCACCCTAACAGTAGACTAGCATTTGCAGAGTTTAAAAAATAAATCCAAAAATTATAAATGCAAAGAGAGAAGCAGGCCAACTAGCAAAATCAACAAGGTCCATCCATATTCATTTTTCCAGCTTCCAACTAGACTGCCACATTCTAAAAGCACATTATTGCCTCAAATGTGGATTAAAATATATTGGATTGTTTGGTCCAAAGTCTGTCTCACAGCTTTGTCAGTGTAGGCACTTGATTTTCAGCAGTGCATCAAAAGCTGATTAGACTCAAGGATGCTGCCAAGTCGGTGGTGTAGGCGGACTCAGAACTCACCTCCTCCCATGGACACAACAAATTTACAATTACTCTTGGAACAATGGGCCCTCGGAGAGAACTGAAAACTTGATAAAAAGAACCCCCACAACAAGGGACAGTGCTGACTGAGGTGGAAGAGACAGAAATTCCTCCAGAACCTCCACAGAGAGAAAAAAGCCACCTTCCATGCGCAGGGCTTCACAGCCAACCAGGGGTAATCTTAAGGTACAAAGCCTTCCCTGGAGGAGAGGGGGGATCTGAGCGAGGGAGCATTACCACACTAAGTGGCTTTTAGACTCAGAACAACTGAGACAAGTGTCATAATGTCTGGCTTTGCTGGCTATTAACTACAACAGGGAATACCCCCAGAGAAGCTATCAGACATAAGGAGAAAAAAGCCTGCTCTTAAAGGGCCCACACACAAATTCACCCATTTTGGAAAGCAACCTAAAATCACCAGAAAGAAAGATGCACAGTCCTTTGGTGAAAAGAGACTCACCCTGATAGGTTCTGGGTGCATCTGCGTGAGAGGTGAGACCTTCCCAGGCTGGGAGCACCTCCCCAGGGACTGAAACATTGGCAGCAGCCATTATGTGACCTAGTACAGGCGTGTTGACACAGACGCTGGCAGACGCCATTGAAGTTCTTTCCCTGGACTGTTAGTGTAGGGGTCTGCCCCACCTACTAGAGCACAGATTTAATCCAGCTCAGTCAGGGCAGGAAGCCCACCCTAGGGATTGGCCCCACCCAACAGCAAGCCCTCAAGCCACTTGTGGGCCCGCACAGGGGGGGTGCCTAGGAACTCTGCAGGGTGGCAAGTGGGTCTGCCTCTGCAGGGCGGGACATGTGCAAGGGATGGGGCTGCATGGATCCAGTGTATGGAGCAGGGCAACTAGGTCCACTTCAGTGGGTCTGGGCATGTACCCAGAACAGGACTGTGTTGACAGGGTGTGTGGCCCTGCAGGGTGCGGCTTGTCATCTGCAGCAGACTTGTGCTTCTCAAACAGCCAAGTAGGGGATCGGCCCTACCTCCCAAAGCCTAAAACGACTGAGTGCTCCCATGCCTGGGGCCAGCCCCACTCAGCTACACTCCTGAGAGAGTTGACAACAGCATCACAGGCCGGAGGGCTACAGCAATTGTAAGGTCCTAAGCCTACTAATTTAACAGAAAAACTGCAACAGGAATGTGCTATTAGACCTTGCAGCCAACTGTGCTGGGGCTGCCCATGCTCAGTAAACTGACTGAAGGGACCACAGCAGCCACACACAGCTGAGCATTATAATCAGCTGGCCAAGGGGATAGCCTAGCTTCCCTGGTCACCTGTAGCAAGAGCAACCATGCCCCAACAGAAGGACAGACACAGCCCACACAAGGGACACTCTTGGAACAGTTGGAACTGGTGACAAGAGAGAAGCACACTGTTGGGCCTCATAAGGGATCTCTTACATAAGGCCACCTCTCCAAGGCTGGGAGACATAACTGACCCACCTAATACATAGATATAAGCACAGAGAAAGACACAAAATGAGGAGACAAAGGAAAGCGTTCTAAGTAAGGGAACAGGACAAAATCCCAGAAAAAAAACTAAATGAAATAGAGATAAACAATCTACCTGACAAAGAGTACAAACTAGGAATCATAAGGATGCTTACTTATCTTTGGAGAAGAATGCATGAACTCAGTGAGAACTCAACAAAGAACTGGAAAATATAAAAAAGAATCAATCAGAAATGAACAATACAATACTGGAAATGAAAAGTTCACTAGAAGGACTCAATGGCAAAGTACACGATACAGAAGAACAGATAAGTGAGCTGGACAAAAGACTAGAGGAAATCACCCAAGCTGAACAGATAAAACAAAAAAGAATTTAAAAGAACAAGAAGAGTCTAAGGGACCTCTAGGACAATATCAAGCACACTCACATCCGTATCATAGGTGTCTCAGAAGAAGAAGAGGGAGACAAAGGGGCAGACAGCCTATTTGAAAAAATAATAGCATAAAACTTTCCTAACATAGGAAGAAGACAGACATCCAGGTACAGGAAACACAGAGAGTACTAAGTACGATGAACCCAAAGAGCCCCACATCAGGACACATTATAATTAAAACGTCAAGAATTAAAGATAAAGACAGAATCCTAAAAGCTGCAAGAGAAAGGCAACAAGTTACACACAAAAGAAACCCCATAAGCCTATTAGCTGACTTCTCAGCAGAACCTTACAGCTTAGAAAGGAGTAGCACAATATGTTTGAAGTGCTGAAAGGAAAAAACCTACAGCCAAGAATTTGCTACATGGTAATGTTATCATTCAAAATGGAAGGAGAGAGAAAGATCTTGCCAGATAAGCAAAAACTAAAGGAGTTTATCACCAAGAAATCAGCCTTCCAAGAAATGCTAAAGGGACTTACTTAAGTGGAAAAGAGAAGACCACAAATAGGAATAAGAAAATTATCCGAAAAAAAAACCAGTAAAATCATTGATAAAGGCAAATATACAGTAGAAGTAGCAGATCAACCACCTATGAAGGTCAAAAGACAAAAGTACTAATATTATGTATTTCCATGATAATGGATACACATACCAAAAAAAGTTAGATATGATATCAAAAACATAAAATGTGGGAGGAAGGGAGTAAAAGAGTAGAGCTTTTAGCAAGAGGTCAAACTAAAGAGACCATCAACTTAATACAGATTGCTATATATGTAGGTTATTATATATGAACCTCATGGTAATCACAAACCAGAAACCTATAACAAATACACAAAAAATTAAGAGAGAGAAACCCAAACATAATACTAAAAAGGCCATCAAACCACAAGAGGATAGAGCAAGAGAAGAAAGGAACAGAGAAGAACTACTAAAACACCCAGAAAAAAAGTAACAAAATGGCAATAAGTACATTCTTATCAATAGCCACTTTAAATATCAATGGACTAAATGCTGCAATCAAAAGTCATAGGTGGCCAATTGGATTAAAAAACAAGACCCATATATATATATATGCTGCATACAAGAAACACACTTCACACCTAAAGATACTCAGAAACTGAAAGTGAAGGGATGGAAAAAGATACTCCTTACAAATGGCAATGAAAAGAAAGCTGGGGTAGCAATACCTATAACAGACAAAAAAGACTTTCAAACAAAAACTGTAACAAGAGACAAAGAAGGGCACTACATAATGATAAAGGAACAACCCAACAAGAGGATATAACAATTGTAAATATCTATACAGTCAACATAGGAGTATCTAAATATATAAAGCAATTTTTAACAGACATAAAGGGAGAAATACCAACACAATAACAGTAGGGGATTTTAACACTCGACTTACACCAATGGACACATCATCCAAACAGAAGATCAATAAGGAAACACTGGCCTTAATGACACATTAGACCAGAGGGACTCAGTAGATATATACAGAACATTCCATCCAAAAACCACAGAATACACAGTCTTTTCAAATGCACATGGAACATTCTCCAGGAGAGATCACATATTAGGCCACAAAACAAGTCTAAATAAATTTAAGAAAATTAAAATAATGGCAAGCATCTTTCCTGACCACAACAGTATAAAACTAGAAATCAACTGCAGGAAGAACATTGGAAAAGCCACAAATATGTGGAGATTAAACAAAACGTTACTGAACAACAACTGGGGGTCAATGAAGAAATCAAAGAAGAAATCAAAAAATACGGGGAGATAAATGAAAATGTGACATGCCAAAATTTATGGGATACAGCAAAAGCATTCTGAGACATAACTTTCTAGCAATACAGGCCTACCTCAACAAACAAAAATTTCAAAATAAAAAATCTAACAGTGCACTTAAAGGAAGTGGAAAAAGAAGAACAAACCCCAAAATCAGTAGAAGGAAGGAAATGATAAAAATCAGAGCAGAAATAAGTGAAATAGAGACTAGAAAAACAATCGAAAAAAATCAATGACACTAAAAGCTGGTTCTTTGAAAAGATAAACAAAATTGACAAACCCTTAGCTAGACTCACAAAGAAAAAAGAGAGAAGGCTCAAATAAAAATCGGAAATCAAAAGGAGAAGTTACAACAGACACCTTAGAAATACTAAAGGTTATAAGAGACTACTACAAAAAGCTATACAGCAACAAATTGGATAATGTAGAAGAAATGGTAAATTCTTAGAATCATACAACCTTCCAAAACTGAACCAAGAAAAAATAAGAGTATTTGAATAGACCAACCACTGGTAAGGAGATTAAAACAGTAATCAAAAACTTCCCCAAAAATAAAAGTCCAGGAACAGACGGCTTCCCTGATGAATTCTACCAACTTTCAAAGAAGACTTAACACCTACCCTTCTCAAACTCTTTAAAAAATTGAAGAGGAGAGGAACCTTCCTAACTCATTCTATAAACCCAACATCACTCTGATACCAAAACCAAACAAGGACGGCACAAGAAAAAGAAAATTACAGGCCAATATCATTGATGAACATTGATGCAAAAATACTCAACAAAATACTAGCAAATCAAATACAACAATACATTAAAAAGATCATACACCATGATCCAGGGAGATTTATTCCAGGGATGCAGGGATGGTTCAACATCCACAAATCAATCAACGTGATACACCATGTAAACAAAACAAAGAATAAAAATCTCATCATCATCTCAATGGATGTAGAGAAAGCATTTGACAAGATTCAACATCCATTTATGATAAACTCCAAATAAATGAGTATAGAAGGAAAGTATGTCAACATAATAAAAGCCATATAAGACAAACCTACAGCTAATATCATTCTCAATGGAGAAAAACTGAAAGCTATCCCTCCAAGAAAAGGAATCAGACTTGGATGCCCACTTTCACCACTCTTATTTAACACAGTATTGGAAATCTTAGCCAGAGCAATCAGGCAAGAAAAAGAAAGAAAAGGGATCCAAATTGTTGAGAAAGAAGTGAAACTGTCACTATTTACAGAGGACATGATTTTATATTTGAAAACCCTAAAGAATCCACTAAAAAATTTCTAGAAATAATAAATGCAACAGTAAAGTTGCTGGATACAAAATCAACAGACAAAAATCAGTTGTGTTTCTATACACTAACAACGAAGTAGCAGACAGAGAAATTAAGAATACAATCCCATTTAAAACTGCAACAAAAAGAATAAAATACCTAGGAATAAACTTAACCAAAGAGGTGAAAGACCTGTACACTGAAAACTATAAAACACTGTTGAATGTAACTGAAGACGACACAAGAAATGGAAAGACATTCCATGGTCTTGGAATGGAAGAATCAACATAGTTAAAACCCCCATACTTCCTAAAGCAATCTATAGATTCAAGGCAATCCTTATCAAAGTTTCAACAATACTTTTCACAGAAATAGAACAAAGAATTCTAAAATTTATATGGAACAACAAAAGACCCCCAAAGAACCAAAGGAACCCTGAGAAAAAAAGAACAAAGTTCGAAGTATCACAATCTTTGACTTCAAAACATACTACAAAGTAATAGTAACTAAAATAGCATGGTAGTGGCACCAAAACAGACACACAGATCAACAGAAGTGGAATCAAGAGCTCAGAAACAAATGCACACATCTACAGACAGCTAATTTTCGACAAGGGAGCCAAGAACATACAATGGAGAAAGTAAAGTCTCTTCAACAAATGGTGTTGGGAAAACTGGACAGCCACATGCAAAAGAATGAAAGTAGACCATCATCTTACACCATATACAAAAACTAACTCAAGTGGATTAAAGACTTGAATCTAAGACCTGAAACCATGAAACTTCTAGAAGAAAACATAGGCAGTATGCTCTTGGACATCAGTCTTAGCAGCATATTTTCAAGGACTATGTCTGACTGGGCAAGGGAAACAAGAGAAAACATAAATAATGGGACTACATCAAACTAAAAAGCTTCTACACAGCAAAGGAAACCATCAACAAAATGAAAAGACAACCTAACAATTGGGAGAATATATTTGCAAACCATATATCTGATAAGGGGTTAATATCCAAAATATATAAAGAACTCATACACCTTAGCAACAAAAAAACTAACAAACCAATTAAAAAATGGACAAAAGATCTGAACAGACATTTATCCAAAGAAGATATACAGATGGCCAACAGGCACATGAAAAGATGTTCAACATCACTAATTATCAGGGAAATGCAAATCAAAACTATAATGAGATATAACCTCATGCCTGTCCAAATGGCTATTATTAACAAGACAGGAAATAACAAGTGCTAGAGAGGATGTGGAGAAGGGAACTGTCATTCACTGCTGGTGGGAGTGCAAACTGGTGCAGCCACTATGGAAAACAGTATGGAGAGTCCTCAAAAAATTAAGAATAGAACTACCATGAGATCTAGCTATTATACTGCTGAGTATTTATCCAAAGAACACAAAAATATGAATGCATAAAGATGTATGCACCCCTATGTTCATTGCATTATTCACAATACACCAGACCCCAAAGCAACCTAGGTGCCCATCAAGGGATGGATGGATCAACATGATGTGGTATATATACACAATGAGATACTCCTCAGCCATAAAAAAGGATGAAATTTGGACATTTGTGACAACACGGATGGACCTTGAGGGTATCATGGTAAGCAAAAGAAGTCAGAGGGAGAAAGTCAAATACCATACCATCTCACTCATAAACAGAAGATAAAAACAACAAACAAACACAGAGAGACAGAGATTGGACTGGTGGTTATCCGAAAGGAAGCAGGGAGGGAGTAGAGTGAAAGGGGTGAATAGGCATATGTGTATGGTGATGGATTATAATTAGTCTTTGGGTGGTGAACATGATGTAATCTACACAGAAATCGAAACATGATATATATCCAAAATTTATATAATCTTATAAACCAATGTTACCACAATAAAAAAAAAATTTTAGGTTTACAGATTTTTTCTAAAAGAGCAGAAAATTCCCATATATTCTCACCCTTTCAATACTTCAAAAAAATTTTTCAGACACTTTGCACATTATATTGTTAAGACTATATTGCACCTAGGTTGATAGAACGCAGAGACTGCAAATTTCGTGCAATGCTTTGTCAGGAACATATTTACATCCATAGGGTTTACAGCCAAACACATTCAGTCGTTCATTTCACATCTCAGTTGATAATACGATTCAATGACAACGAATGAAAAGAGGCATTATTTATTCACATTTTCAAATGGGTTTTACACGGCTATTAGCCAGGCATAAAAATAACTGAAAAGAAAAAAACGTACTTCTTATAGCCCAGGTGGGTTCAAATAAGTACTAAGAAGTTATATGAAGTCATATGAAGAAGATATTGAAAGGTAAAAGTGTCTCATATTTATGCTACTTTGGTTAAAGTTTTTTGTCTTCACATGTAAACTTTCAGCCCATCTAAAGAGAATAAAGAATTCATCCTCACAAACCAAAAAAAACAAGAAAAACAAAAGTTGATTAGGCTCTAGAGGGACCAAATTATTCACACTATTTAGATTTATAAACCAGAAGCCAATTGATGGATTTATACTGAAGAATACAAATTGCCACTGGACAAAAGATCAACATGCAGTATTAATTCAGGTCAATAATATCTTAGCATTTCAAAGTACATGAAAAAATGAATTACTGGTTTAAGTTCTATGTGTTGCATGAAAAAGGAACCAGATTGTTTTGAGAACTATTTTTTCCACATTTCAGAAAAAGATGACAAATTATCCCTAACCAACAATAAAGTAACACTCTATTAAAATATCTACATAATTCATATACCGAGCCTGAGAAACACTGAATAAACTTTGCACAAGAGTTGCTAACCAATTTCTTCTCCTTTGTTCTGACTCCATGAAGACCACTTTTCTTCTGACTCTATGAGGACCACTTTTTGCTTCCTTTAGATAGAGTATAAGTAAGTAATTTAAATTAACTAAAATCTTTAGCTTTGGTATAGGCCTGAAAATAACCCCAAGAAAACAACGGGACATAGTAGTTTCCCATCAAACTACTATTTAGAAGTTGTGTTGATTTTTTAATTTCATTCTCATAGATGACTTTACAACACTGTAATTCCATATAGTGACAACAGAACACTGACAAAAACACTGCAAAATTCATCTCACGAGCACTTTAAGCTTCTCTCTTTAAAGTCATAAAAATACAAAGATTAAGTTTCAAACCAAAAACGGTGGGCATATAATTTAAACAAAGCACAAACTAATTAGCAATTATTTTAAATTATCCATCTCAAAAAAATACTTTTACTTACCTAATTTCTTTCAATATTTCAACCTTAGCTGCCAGATTTTTCATTCTGGTACCTACACAAGTCTTCAGAGTGCTTTCTAAATGTTTAGTCAAATCCATGGTAGTTGCTTTCTCTTGCTGAAACAAAGAACAATCACATCCTAGTCAAGACTCAAATAGGAAAGTCTATTCCTACTGTTATTTAAGTGATTTTTAGTCACAATTAAAACTTTAAAGGTTAAAAACTGTTAGGCCACAGGATAACAACCACTGGTTTCCCTAGGGGTTGAGATGTCGAAAAGATAATCTATTCCACTCTTCTGCCTTTACACAGGTTACAAACTCTTATATTTCATCCTAATAAGAAGCCAAGTAGAAACAAAATTTCACATGTGTCTTAACACTTAGATTTTTAAAGGATAAATAAAAGATCCCCAGGGAAACCAAATGATTATCAATGATGATTTGTTTTCTGATGACTTCTTATGTCATTCTGCATTACACAAGAACCCAAAACATCATTTTGTTGACCCAAGGCAGATTAAACTCCCTGATTTTAAGTGATATCTCAAATATGTCTACTATGATTACCCAAAATAATGCATGCAGCAGTAAGATGGATAAATATCTGACAATTTTATTCCAATTATACTAAAACCCAGATACTACAGAGTTAAACTTGGAACTTTTAGTCAATATTTAAACAACATGTTCTCCAGTCCTCATATTCTCTCCAATCCCTCAGTTAAGTAAAGAGAGAGAACCAGTGTATACTGGATGCTTATTAATACTAGGCTACACTCAAGTATGCTCATGCCCTTCTGCTCCCATTTGTTGAGCAGGATGACCACGAAAAATCAGTTTTCTTTGTTCTTAAGTTAGTTTATATCAACTATAATAGTGATGATAATTACTCCAAAAATTACATAAATCTAAGAAATAGGAGAAAACAAAAAGTTGTTGAATCTTTGAAAATGTGTTTAATGCTTTTTCAAAGACTCCATTAAAGCAAATCTTTCATACAAATTGCTAATGAATTCCATGTGGATGAGGAAAAGAATCATTTAAATCTGAAAGAAACACCAACTTAGATAGTTTCTCAAATGTCTTGAACTTATTAATTCACTTGTTAAAAAAAAGGAAATCAGACGACAAATAATGAGCATGGTTTTTAAGACAAAGAATAAGACAAACAGAAAAGACAGCAAATTTAAACCCAAACCACATCAATAATTACATTAAATGAAAATTAGCTAAACAGTGCAATTAAAAGATATAAGATTATCAATCTGGATGAAAAAGCTTAGACTCTACTATATGCTGGTTATAGGAAACACTTGGTAGATATAGAGAGATTAAAAATTGAAGAATGGAAAAGATATACAATGTAAACATGGCCATATTAATATCAGGCAATGTGGACTCCAGTATAGGGAGCACTCCCAGTGATATATAGGGATATTTATATATTTCATATATATATATTTCATAAAGATAAATGAGTCAATTCATCAAGAAGACATAACAATTCTAAATGTGTCTACACCTAGTAAGAAAGCTTCAGAACCACAAAGTAAAATCTGACAGAATAAAACGAAGAAACAAGGGGTTAGCCTGGTAGTGTAATGGTTGAGTTTATACACTCTGCTTTGGCAGCCTGGGGTTCATGGGTTCAGATGCCAGGTGTGGACCTACAGACCACTCATCAAGCCATGCTGTGGCGGCGTCCCATATACAGAATAGAGGAGGGTTGGCAGAGATGTTAGCTTAGGGCCAATCTTCCTCACCAAAACCAAGAAGAAACAGACAAAACCACAACAATATCTGGAGATTTCAACACTCCTCTCTCAGTAACTGACAGAGCAAGTAAACAAAAAATCAGTCAGATAAAAAAGACTTGAACAACACAATCAACCAATTCTACCTAACATTTATAAAACATTCCACCCAACATCTACAGAATATACAATTTTTAAAAGCACATGGAACATTTCCAAAGACACACCATAAGCTGGGTAATAAAAGAAATCTCAATAAATTTAAAAGGACTGAAACCACAGAGTATGCTCTCTGACAGCAAGAAAATAAAAAATCCAGAACAAAAATATACTGGGTGAAAATCTCCAAATATGTGGAAATAAAGCAAGACACTTCTAAATAGCTCATGATTCAAAAAAAAATCACAGGGGAATTTTTAAAATATGTTTAATTAAATAATAAAAACACAACATATCAAAATTGGTGGGTTATAAATAAACCAATGCTTAAATGCTATAAAAGAACAAGGGATTAAAAACAACGATATCAATTTCCATCTAAAAAAGCTAGAAGAGCAAATTAAACAAAGTAGAAGGAAGAAAATCATAAAGTAAGGAAATCAAGTAGAAAAGATACAATAAAGAAAAAATCAACAAAGGCAAAAATTAGTTCTTCGAAAACATTAAGGACTTCCAGTTTCTGGGCCAGCAAGTAAGAAGTTCAGAAGGTGCCACTCCATCCTAACAACAAGCAAAAAGCTGAACTAACTGAAAAATCAACAACTTTTCTTAGATCACTAAGACAGGTGAGGTCACAGGACAACTGGGAGAGACAGAAAGGTAAATACAACTTACTGGAGCAGTAATCTCTGAGGGAACCAGTCTAGAGTAGGGAAACCTCAACTGTAATTGATGAATTGCTGGAGGCTCACTAGGAACAACTCTGAGAGTTAAAACTCCAGGGACCCAGTCAACAGAATGGCCCACCTTACTGTGAATTTTACCTCCTGGATCTCTACCAGGTTCTCAAAGTAAATATCAAAGAAAAATCTCCTCAAGCTTTCAGCAGCAGGAGGGGAAAAGGAACCATTTTGAAATATGCCATAGCATTCTATTCTTCTTAACAAGATCTGCCCTCAGGAGAAACAACGTACATAAAGCCTAACCTGCTGGGGTTTTACCAGAGCCTAACTAGCCCAGGGGGAGGATAATACCCAACTCCAGCCCACTCTAGCCATCCTGTCCTACTTAAGAGGGGCTGTGGGGGGCACTGAGAAGCATGTGTGAAGTTCATAGTCTAAAGGCACATGCTCACTAAAAGACTCAGTGTTTTAGGACTATAAAATGTTTCTCCTCACCCTATACCTTATCACCATATTACTAAAGGCATATTTAAAGTAGTTCCTTTTATCCAGTACATCATGCCTTGCTATCAAGAAAAAATTACGAGACATACTAAAAGACAAAAAGTACAGTTGGAAGAGACAAAGTAAGTATCAGAATCAGACTCAGATATGGCAGGGATGCTGGAATTATCAAACTAGGAATTTAAAACATGATATGATTAATATGCAAAGGACTCTAATAGATAAAGTAGACAGCATGCAAGAACAGATAGGCAATGTAAGCAGAAAGATGGTTATTCTTAGAAAGAAACAAAAAGAAATGCTAGAGATCAAAAACACTACGGCAGAAATAAAACAATGCTTTTGATGGGCTTAGTAGACTGCACATGGTGAGGAAAGAATCTCTATAATCCAAGATATATGAGTTTGTACATCTAAAAAAAGACTTACACAAGAATATTCACAATGGCTTTATTCATAATTGACCAAAACTGGAAACAACCTAAATGCCCATCAACAAGAGAATGGGTAAACAAACTGTGATATAGTGATACAATGGAATACTAATCGGGAATAAAAATGAACAAACTACTGACATACACAACACAGATAAATCTCAGAGACATTATGTTAAGTGAATGAAGCCAGACCCAACAGAACATATATCAGAGGGTGAAATTTATATGAAGTACATGACCAGGAAAATTAAACTATGGTGATAGAAATCAGAATAGTGTCTGCCCTGGCTGGGATGAAAGAGGCACCAAGGAACTTTCTGGGCTTGAAGGAAATGTTTTACATCTATAGTAGGGAAAGCAGATGGCCTGCAATCCATTTACTCTCTTTATAGAAGTCGGACTGGGAACACGCCCAGAGCAAAGAATAAAAGGCAGGTGACTAAGTCTAATCTTCTTGTTAACTAGACCGATAATGAAAACAGACTATTTTCTAAGAGGAAAAGACCTTATCTCTGAAATGCCCGAGCAAGACATCCTGGTGAAGGGACTCATTATAGCGGACAGAATCCAAGATTTATGGATTTATGAGGCAGAGCTCCCTGGAGAATGTCACATATGGATTTAAGGGCTGAAGATTGAGTTCAATTACCAATGGTCAGCGATTTAACCAATCAGGCTTATGTAATGAAACCTCGATTTAAAAAAACCCTCAGAGTAATGAGGTTCCAGACTGATGAACAAATCCATGTGCTGGGAGACTGACAGACCAAGAGACTCCACTACCCCACCTCCAGCCCTCACCATAACTTGCCCCATGCATTTCTTCCTTTTATTTGGCTGTTCCTGAATTATATCCTTTATAATAAAACTATAATCATAAGTTTTATGCAGTTTTAAGCATAAGCCCTTTCCTGAGTTCTATAAGTTGTTTTAGTGAATTACTGAACCTAGGGGCAGGTGGGATCACGGGAACTCTCGAATTTATAGTCAACCAGGCAGAAGTGTGGGTAGCCAGGGGACCTCATTTGTGGCTAATGTCTGAAGTGGGGGAAGTCTTGTGGAACTCAGTCCTTAACTGTGTGTGTGGTCTGAGCTAATTCCTGGTATTTAGTGTCAAAAATGAATTGCAGGACACCCAGCTGGTGTTAGAGAACTGGAGAACCAATGCTGGAATAACATATTTGGTGTCAGAAAAAACACTACACACTTGAAAACGACATAGTATTCTTGGGGGGGGAGCGGGGGACTGCCCTGAATCTGAGGAAACCTTGAGATCTAAAAACACTACACACTTGAAAACGACACAGTATTCTTGGGGGGGGAGCGGGGGACTGCCCTGAATCTGAGGAAACCTTGAGATCTAACTACCATAAAAAGAAATACATGGAGATAAAGAAGTCTGTTAAACAACACAAGGATGCACATTAAGCAATTTAAGGGATATATCAACCAAAATGAAATGTATGGGCTTAACTGGGATCCTGACTAGAAGAAAACCACCACAAAAGGACATTCATCGAACAATATGGGAAATCTGAACACTGACTGAATATTAAATTATATTAAAGAATTGTTGTTAACTTCTAAGTATGAATAAGATTATGGTTGTCTTTTCTGAAGTTGTTTTCTATTAGAGATACATACAAAAGCATATACAGTAAAATATTGTGAATGGGATTTGTTTTAAAATAACTCATGAGGTACAGATTTACAAAAGATTGCCCAAGTGTTTAATAATTATAAAAACTGGGTGATGGGTACATAGGATTAATTATTCAATTCTCTCTCCTTTTGGAATATTTGAAAATTTCCATAGTTAAAAGTTTTTTAAATAACATAAAAGGAAATGTAAATAAGAAATTATTAATCTTTCAAACATCCAATGAAATCCAAAGAAGTAGTTCGGAGTATAAGAAAAAATTTCATCTATAAACAAATATAAAGGAGGAAAGAATGCAGGGGAGTGGGTGGAGGAAAAAGGAAGGAAAGGTAAAGTGACAGAAAAGCAAACAAATTAAGAGCAGATGAGCATACAGATTTCCCAGTTGGCCATTCTTTACCTTAAGCCATTGAACATACCATACCTGCAGCTCCTGGGCAGTCTGTTCTACTTTTGATTCTAATGCCTTATAACTTTCAAGGAGAACCTCTTTCTCTGTTTTAAGCTTTTCATTTTCTTCAATCAGTTTCTGGTCCTGCTTAATTTTTGCCAGGCTGACATTAGACCCTAAATTAAAGTCACCAACAGCCAAACTTTCCCTATTAAAAACAAATTCACTCATTTTAAAAACCAAATTCTATAAGGCTGACAGAAATCAGAAATCTAAACTAACTTATCTTGGGCTTTTTATACCAAAATATATCTTAAAGTTAATTTTGGAAACTTATCTAAAACCTTTACCTAGTTCAACATTAAAAAAATATTTTAATGCAAACTAGATTTTATAACTGAAGTCATACTCCAGAAACAATGCCTCCATCTCAAAGAAAACATATTCCAACTTCCTCATAGCACTATTAACTCCAGCAAATACAGTGAAAAGCATTTCTATGTCAGTTTCTTCCAGTCCCTTCTCTCCCCATCACCCCCACACCATTTGACAGTTTAGTTCCTAAAACACTGGTAAGATCCAAAAAAACAGCTACATTACCCAAGACATGGCATCATGGCTTGCATCATTATACAGAAATATATGAATGGTTTGGTACTTATAAACATCAAATCTGGCTTTCTGCTTCAAGTTTGTATTTTAACATTATCTAAAAAGTGAACTCTTTTTGTAATCAAATCCATCACAGTAAGTTTTTACAGGAAGAACAAAGACTTTCTTTTGTTAAAAAGGAAAGGCAATTCTCAGAAACTCATTAAAATATTCTTAAACCCATAGGAAAAACTTCTAAGCTTATTTGAAATTCTAGCTCTGCCTGAACAATTCAGATTTAGGTGTACATTTTTATTTTTGATAAATGTATTCCAAAGAGCTGGCATGAAGAGTTGGTATGTGAAGTTTAAACAATTTAGGAATTTTTCTTTCAAAATGGCTTTTAATGAAAATATTTCTGCTAAAGCAGAGATGAATACATGTTAGAGAAAAACAGAAATAATCAGTATCATCCCTCAAAATCACTGACATAGTTAAAGACTCCAAAAGCATAAGCCTTGACATCTATTCTACTATGAGAGAGAAGGGCTTCTACCATGAATTAGAAATTTAGTAAGACTAAAAACCCCACCACAGTCTTACTTTGGAAATGTCACATGATTTCCAGCATCATTTTCATTCTTCAAGTCAAGAATCGGCCTCCCACTCAAGCGCCCCTTTGGCCTGCTGAAGGCTGACTGGCTTGATCTATGCCCCCACAAGGGAATAGGGCTTTTGAGGTTCCTGAGGACAAGCTGACCCGGATCTGATTTTTTTTCCTCAGAGATGTTAGTGCTGGAAGTGAGTTTGCATTTTTCTGCAAATCCTTTCTTAGCCACCTCTTCCCCTATATCCACACTGCCATACTCAGCCTGAGCAATAACTGTTCCATCTTGATAGGTTGCTTTAATTCTCATTTTTATTTCCTTTTCAAAAATCAAGCTCCCCAAAAAGGTTCTGCCCTGAGAAAGATAGGAAAAAAAGAAGACATAAAACAGCTACACCAACCTGTTTTTCTTCACTTATTTTGTTTCCGGCCAGTTTTTCCAATGATCTTATTTCTTCACTCTGAAATCTCTATAAAAGCGGTCTTACCTTGTTGCTGGCTATATGCAAATACACTTGCGCATGTGTATGAATATATTCCAATTACACACTTGCTAAAATCTTCCATTTCAGAAGTAGAGCTAATACCTGTATAGGCAGCCATGTTTATATATTTTAAAATGTGTACCAATTAAATACTTTTTTAAGAATAGTTTTTTAAACCAAGAAGATTGTGTTGAGTATTCTGGCCCCAACTAAATATAATGCTGTCCTGAGGAGATACAGCACATAAAAATGAATTTTGGTATCTAGAAAAAGTGTTCAAATTCAACAAAATTTTAACAATAGTTGTTTTGTTTAGGTTTTTTTTTATTTATTTTTTTTTGGTGAGGAAGATTTGGTGAACCTGTTGCCAATCTTCCTCTTTTTTTTTCCTCCCCAAAACCCCAGCACATAGTTGTATATCCTACTTGTAGGTCATTCTAGTTCTTCTATGTGGGATGCCGCCACAGCAGGACTTGATGAGTGGTGTGTAGGTCCACGGCCAGAATCTGAACTGGTGAACCATGGGCCGCTGAAGAAGAGTGCATGAACTTAACCACTCAGCCACAGGGTTGGCCCCTAACAATAGCTCTAAAGGCAGAATCGGGTACTGTGGTTTTAAATTAAGACAAGCAGGAACCCAAAACAGAAACTCAAAGCACAAGACATCAATAATTTTTTTAAAAACCAACAAAAATTATCAAATATCAGATGCTAGAAATTCCTAAATTCAAAACTCCCTTAAACAGAATTTTGTTTAAAGGAGTAACACTTGCACAACTGGCATATGAGAAGTCATATGAGTAATTAGGTATTTACTAACTTTAATTACTGATTATCCATCCAGAGTACTAAGCACAGATAAACATAAAACATATTTGGGATTAGAAGATATCCTGAGATTTAATTTTAATAACAACTTGCTTACATCTCCAGAAAACTGAAATTCCTAAAATTACTTTGATATGATCATATTTGACAATTATTCTTCTCTTCCCAAATTTCTCTAAATTCCTTACCTAATTTTTACCATGTACTATAGAGGAAATGAATCATTTCTCAGAATACATAAGGCATAAATTTGAAACAAAACAGATACAGCTCAGGTCAGCCCCAGTGGCCTAGTGGTTAAGTACAGCACACTCCGCTTTCAAGGCTCAGGTTTGGTTCCCAGGCACAGACCTACACGGTTCTTTCAGTGGCCATGTCGTGCTGGTGGCCCGTATATTAAAATAGAGGCAGACTGGCATGGATGTTAGCTCAGGGTGAATCTTCCTCAGCAAAAAATATATAGGCACTGGTCAAATTTACTGGTTCATATGTTCCTTGGAATAGGGACCTGATGTGATTAACCTGATGAACCATCTCTCTCTTACAGGGAGGAACTTTATTTTTAGGTATATTGCCACTAGATAAATGTGAAAAACAAGACAGTTTATGCAAATAAAGCAAACCAAATAGGAAATCATACCAACAATAATCCAGGTAACGAGTGTAAAGATCAAACTGAAAACGAGAAAATATAAGCTGGTTACAATTTTAAAAAAGGGAGAGAGAAGAGAAGGAAAAGGAAGAAAGAAAAAGTTTTTTGGAGCCCAAGAAACTAAGTAATATTAGTATGGAGTAACTATTTTCACTTTTATAGAGAGTAGAAGTGAGATCTACATAGGAGTTCTCAACCTTTTATGTGTCAAGGGCTCCTTTATCAGTCTGATGAATTCTTTGGAATCCTTCTCAGAAAAATATTTTTAAATGCATAAAATACTTAGAATTACATAGTAAATTATTCCACTGTGATACATTTTAACCCCAAGTTAAGAACCCTTGGGCCTAGAAGAGTCAGAGAAGGAGATTCAAACTACATATGCTCAAGGATTATCAACTACCACTAACCACCCATCCCGCACTAAAAAATGAAAAACATAACTTTTTTAATTCACAAACCAAAATGACATGGTATTTTAAGCTAACAAAATACAGGTCTTATAAATTTTTCAAATCATAAAATTTAAAAATACACACATATTGAGAGGCTCGAATTCACCAAGAATACCAATAAAGATAGCAAAGATGGTCCAGAAGGCATCACCAACAAATTAAATCAAGCAGGCAAAGCTAACAAATTCAAAATGTAAGTCTCACTGAAATATATCAGATTAAGATTTCAATTAATCAGAATGTAGTTTTTGATTAACCTCTTTCATACGAAAATCCTTGGTTTCAACCCTTTATGTTGAATGTCCATCTAAAATTCAAGTACAACTTCCATCCCTAAGCGAGTGTCTGAAAATTATTGCTGCAATATGTGGAATTCATAATAGTTCAAGAAACTCTGTCTTTGGGCAACATATAAATTTAAATAGAAATAATCTATTTTATACAAAAATTCCAATGACTTAAAGCTGAACGTTCTAAAGTTATACTACTCCTCACTTAGAAGTTTTTATGTAGAAATTTGATGTTTAGACTTTTCTCTGAAATCAAATTCCTTTTACTTATGGTCACCAATCACAACCAATACAACACTGTTCAACCAGATTCTCCCTGAGTCATATATAACCACAAAGACAGAACCCTGAACTTGGAATAAAACCTGAATTCTCCTCAGTTCTAACTATCAAAAAGAATGACAGAGTAGGGCTGGCTCTGTGGCCGAGTGGTTAAGTTCACGCGCTCCACTGTGGCGGCCCAGGATTCGGATCCTGGGCGCGGACATGGCACCACTCATCAGGCCACATTGAGGCGGCATCCCACATCCCACAACTAGAAGGACCTGCAACTAAGATATACAACTGTGTACGGGGGCGTTTGGGGAGATAAAGCAGAAAAAAAAAAGATTGGCAACCGCTGTTAGCCCAGGTGCCAATCTTTAAAAAAAAAAAAAGAATGACAGAGTAGATGATATCTGGGTACTTTAATATTATACTTTATTACTTTATAATAAATACATATTCTACATATTCTTTTCAAAATGTCAAATGTTTAATTTTTACAGTGAGAAACATATTTCCAAGTAAATCTTATATACTCGAGAGACATACATATATGGATTTTTTAGACACAGTTAGGTATCAAAAAAGTATAAAATTTACCTTTTAAATAAATCTGGTCATTGGTTTAGAATACACAGCTTTCAATCACTAAAAAAAGATGTCATTTTTCTAAAGATATTCATTGTGTTTTCCAAACTGGTAAGCTTAATTCAGAAACAAGTAAGCATCACTTGCTTTCTATACTTTAGTCTACGCAATTTTTTTTTTCATTTTTTAGGAGAGTTTTATTCATTCATCGATCCAATATTTACAGGGGCCAGAGGGATCAGGCTGTGCTCAGGGCAGAGAGAGGCAGCTGCCATGCCTGCCAGCCATCCCCTGCCCCCTACCCAGGTCACTATGTAGTCTACCTAACCTTGTCTGGATACATTAGAAAACAGGGTAAAAGGCCTTTAAACTGTCAAACCCAAATTCCAATCTCTAGCTCATTCCCTTATTCCACATAAATTTTTTGAAGTGAAAAAAGCATTTAGGACATAATTTAATCTTCATTTCATCTTAAGCAATTTGTAACCACCATTCTTGAGTATTAATTTCAACTGTGCTATAGCATAGGTGTGAGAGTGTTGGTTTAAAAATGTACTGAAGGTATTTCAGTGCCCAGGACACCCTCTGGAAGCACCTCATTTTTTTAAAACTGAATCCCTACTATTCATTCACTCTTTCAAATGCTAGATAAATTGGATGCTCACCTCACACTTAACAGGCAGAAGCAGGGAGATTAGGCATAGAAAAAAGGAATAAAATACTTGTCTCTACCAAGACGGTCTTGTCTCTACTAAGCTCACTATCTTGTGAAGGAGGAAAGAATTACAACTTTACATGCCTTATACACTGAGTGACTAAAACAGCAGCAAGGGAATCAAATTACATTTGAGTCCTGTGCTGAGTATTAATGGCTAAACATGGGCTTTCTAAGCAGATACATTCAAAAAGAACTATTTTTCCAGAAAACATTGTTTGCTAATTAGTTTAACTCCAATCAGTAGTCGTCTTACTGAACTTAAGCATGCAAATACAAATAGTATCACTTATTAAGAATCTATGAAGCATACAAAACATTCTCAATAACTGAAATATACTTCTTCAGTTCCAAAACTAACTTTTAAAAATTACATTATTTTCTTGATTCATGTTTGTTTCAATCTAATTTTATATCACCTTACTATAAGAACAGCAATGGATTGGGGTTCTAGCCCTAGCTCAGCCCCAATTAGCTTTATGACTTTAAATAAGTCATGTAATTGTTCTAGACCCAATTTATTTGCAAAATAATAAGGTGAGAGCAGATGAATTCTAAGGTCTGTAAATTTAAGATTGTAGGGCTCTAGGCATGCAAGAAATTCAAAATGAGCCTCTACCTTGGTCAAAACATTTATATTAAAGAAGAAAGTAATAAATTTTAGACCTTAAACCAAAACTTCAAGATGTAATTTTACAATAATACCTATGCTTTACCCTATATTTATAAAAGTCTGAGTCCTAAGTACAGAAATGTTTCTTATAAATAACTATAGTGCAAACAAAACTACACCCAACAACCTACAAGATTCAGGAAACAAAAGAGGGAAACAGAAGTGTTCCAAATTTTACTGCTCCTTATAGTACTAATTAAATCATTTTTTCACATACATCATTTGAACTGCTAAATAAAACAATTCTGATTACTGTGCAATGTAATATCCCCTCAACACTAACACTCACCAAAAGAACACCATTACTGCACAGCAGATTTAAAAGGCACAATTCCTGTAAGACTACCCCTGAAATTACCAGATGTCTTCCAGAATTAGGTTACCAACCCAAAATTTAATGGAAATGAATTCAAACTAGAATCTACATTAGTAGAACATGACCACCAATTATTATATCAAACAGTAAGAGCCTCTGCCAAAACAATAAAATCTAATTAACTTATAACTCCGCTAATTTCAAATCTGTGATATTTAATGGCCAGGGCTAGGTTAAAGATCACTTTTATTTAATAAATACTTTCTCAAGAGCAAAAGAGAACAGAATACTTATATTCACCATTGTCTCATCACACAAGAGACTATCTTCTTGAACTTTCACCTAAGAAGAAACTATTTACATTTGTTATATAAATATATACACACATATATATGTATTACTCCTATCTGATCAAGAATGTTTAGCAAAGATGAGCACAAATATATTATTATATAATTGCTTTTGAATTATTCTATAATTCATACTTTTAATTTACACAGGCTTTTATATTAAAGAAAATTAGTGGGATTTAACTACATTTATGTTTTGTTTCAAGCATATAATTTTACTTCCATTAACAAAAATACTTAAAATCTGTGACTTGCCTGATCAAACTGGGTAACTTCTTGGCCAGAAGGAATCTGTAGTCCCCAAAGTCTATACTTTTTGGCAACACTAGAAAATTGCAGATCCAAAGGAATCTCAACTATATCAGATCGATTTAGAATTTCAGTATTTCCATAGTCAATGTATCTCACTAGACACTAGGAAAAAATGAAACAAATACTAATACTGAACTTAGATTAAACATCTCCAAAGACACCACCAATTTGCTTTCTCTTAATTACCTATAAATCAAGATAGCATTTTACCTCAAATGGACAATATGCATTCAGAAACAAGAGCTCCAGCAATATCCTCAAAATAAAGAAAATCACTGAGATCCCAGTGATTTCCATATTTAGTACTAGTTTAATACCAAACAGTACTATTTCCAACAGTACCGTTTCTCATTTTGGATTTTTTTTAAACTATTGGTATTTAAATAAACATAAATCAATTACGCTTATCAATCTTCCTTTGATAAAATGAAACCCACTCCAGCTATTAGACCTTGGAAATGATTCAAATTCACCCTTACCTCCAGCTCTATATCTGCTTAAAAGTAAGAAAGAGAAATAGTTTATCACAAGGTCAAAAGCCATCTTGTTCCTTAATTTAAAAAGTTAAAGCCAAACCAAAAGCAAATGCAAAATATCATCACCAGTTGTCAAATTGTGGGGAAAAGGTCTATTAGAAAGATCTATTTCACCAAGATAAACCATTACCTATGACAGTAATAAATCATGAGATTAAAAAAAAAAAAAAGAGTTATTTGGACCCATTACTCAAATTATTTCATCTTATCATCTCCTCATTATACCAGGGAAAGTGTTTACAAAATATATAGATTATAAAATATTTTAAGTTCACAGAAGCAGATATAGAAGAAAACAATAAAAGAAAGCCTACAGAGATGCTTTCACACAGCCTGAAAAGTGCAAGTGCCACCAAACAGCTATTCAGAATCTCATCTCTCCATATCCCCTTAAAAATCTCCCATAAGTTCACAATGCAAAAAAATAAAATATCTTTAGATATTTACAAAGAAAATTCATCACAATTAGGCATGAGAAAGTGGCAGGCCAAACTTCATTATTAACAATATGCACATCAACTAAGTAAAAGATACAGAACTTCATGATCAATCAAATATTCTTTTCCTACTCAATCTTAATAGAAGGAACTTTTAAAAGTTACTCAGCAAGAGCCAAACGTAATTATTAAGAACTGAGGTACAAAGAAGCAACTCGTCACCAAAAATAATCCACAAATTATGTAATCTGAAGAACCTAGGGAGACTATATGACAACTTAAATTCAGAACAATATTCCCCTGAATTTGATCTAGATTTCCTAAAGAATTCATTTCTTTTTTGTTCACCTGGGAAAAAAACACATTTAAACCAATTAATCAATTCATTGAACTAGATTTTATTACTTTGAATAAGCAATGAAGGACTAAATAAGCATCCAATTTTGAAACCAGAATATTCATCAAGGCAAAAAAACTGAACACTTGTTCCTACCTTTTCATCACTGATGATTTTCAGTACTTTGCATCTGTACCAGCATTTATCTTCAGAAAATAATCCACCATAAATCTACAAAGAGAAAAAGAAAGTAAAACTGTTTGGCATTTTAATAAATCAAAGCATACAAAGCAGAATAATGCTTAGTATTTATTAAGCACTTACTGTAAGTTAATAAGTACATATATTTAATAATTTATTTTATTCTCACAACAACCCTACGAGACAGGTACTTTGTTTTCACCATTGTATACCCAAACTCATAAGCTAGTAAGCAGCAGAACCAGGATTCAAACTCAGGCAATCTGACTCTGGAGTCCATTATGCTATTCTGCCTCTCCAAAAAAAATAAAGGGAAGAGGAAAGACAGAGACAAAAGAAAATTCAAAAAAAAGGTACAAGCATCAAAGACTTGAGAAATCATGCTATTTTAATGTCTGAAAACATATCTGGCACAATTAAATGTTCTCTTTTTTGCCTTTTATTTTTTATTTGTTTTTCTTTTAATTTATTTTATTGAAGTCACAATTGTTCTTAAAACATAAACATGCCAAGTACATGCCATTTAAGTCTAGTTTTCAACTCTGGGGGGGAATCCATATGTCCTACCACACAAAAAAGACTTTTGTATATTTTATTTTATATATAAGGACTTTAGTGCATTAGTGAATAAAGTTATATTAGATAACATCCTTAATACTGAACTTTCATTTATTTTAAATTTACATTTCAATTTAATTATGTTTAATCAAAGAACAAAGAGGAAAATTTACATACTTTAAGTCAACTTCTCAACATCAGCACTACTGACATTTACTCTTGGAGGAGGGAGCTGTCCTCTGTCCTGTGCCTTGCAGGATGTTCAGCAGCATTCTCCCTGGTCTCTATCTACAAGATGCCAGTAGTAACCCCTCCAGTTGTGAAACCAAAAATGTCTTCAGACATTGCCAAATGTCTCCTGGGAGTGGGAGTGGAGGGTACAATATCATCCCACTTTAATCATACCACTTTAATTTAACCACTTTATTTATTTATTTAGAGGAAGATTAGCCCTGAGCTAACATCTGCTGCCAATCCTCTTCTTTTTGCTGAGGAAGACTGGCCCTGAGCTAACATGCGTGCCCATCTTCCTCTACTTTATATGTGGGGTGCCTGCCACAGCATGGCTTGCTAAGTGGTGCGATGTCCACACCCAGGGTCCGAACCGGTGAATCCTGGGCTGCCAAAGCTGATCGTGTGCACTTAACTGCTGCGCCACTGGGCTGGCCCCTAATTTAACCACTTTAAATCATACATTCTCAGAGCTTCCGGGTTGGTAAACACATGGAGATATGGGGACAGTGGTGCACCTGGAGAGGGCATGAAAGCTCTGAATCCTTTCCCATATACCTTTCCCTATGCATCTCTTCAATCTGGCTGTTCCTGAATTATATCCCTTTATAATAAACTGATACTCCAGGGTCATCCCTCAGAGATTAAGCCCAGGCCACTGTCACCCCTCAAAGACAGAGCCTGGGCCGGAGTTTGACGAGCAAAACACCATGACTGAAGAGCTACTGAAAGCAGCTGCATCCCTGGAAACGTTGTCTGAGTATGTGAAAAAGGACTCCAAGATATGCCTGGCATTTACTGGAAATGTCTGTTTAAAGATATGTGATTTAGGAGCATCATGGCGAGAGAGCTCTACCAGTGATCTCTCCCCTACATGATACAATGAAAAAGACATTCATAGTCCAACAGAGGACATCCACACAACACAAAAGACATCTGAGAGAACCACGCAGCCATACATCGGAGGGAGGAGAGGCTGGAGTCCCCCTTGGAGGAGGTGGAACCAGGTAAGAGAAAACTTCACTCCTTCCCCAAAGGACTGCAATGTGGAACTGCACGTGGCCTCTGAGAGGGAAGGAAGTGGGTGGGAGGGCCTGTGAGTGGGAACATCAAACATCCCCGAGGTCCCTCACAAGCTAGGGGAAAGACCCCTACTGAGGTGAAAGGTATCACAGGGGTGACTTCATCAAGGCAACACCTTAGGAGAGCAGACAGCAAGGGGAGAGCGAGTAAGCCCATGAGAGCGCACAGAGGAAAGTACCCCTCCCCGCAACTGCCCAGCGCCAGCTCCAGCGCCTGGGATCCCAGCACAACAAGCGGCCTCAGAATACACAGCTCTTGACCTCCACCCAGTGGTAATAGGTAGTAATGGCGATCAGCAATACCAGGATTGGGGCAGGTCTGGTAGCAGAGCAGTTAAGTTGGCACATTATGCTTCAGTGGCCCAGGGTTCGCTGGTTCGGATCCCGGGTGTGGGCATGGCACCACTTGGCAAGCCATGCTGCGGCAGGCGTCTCACATATAAAGTGGAGGAAGATGGGCACAGATGTTAGCTCAGGGCCAGCCTTCTTCAGCAAAAAGAGGAGGATTGGCAGCAGATGTTAGCTCAGGGCTAATCTTCCTCAAAAAAAATAAAAATAATAATACCAGGATGCAAAAAAACAGTGTCATGACCTCTAGCAGTATCAAAAACTGTATTAAATCTCCAGACCAGAGAGGAGATGACAAGTACCAGAAATCAGTCCTGAAGACACAGAAATATGTAATCTAAATGACAGAGAATTCAAAATAGCTATCATCAAAAAACTCAACGAGTTAAAAGGGAATTTAGAAAAACAATTCAATGAGTTCAAGAGCTACTTCACAAAAGAGACTGAAACTATAAAGAAGAACCAATCAGAAATATGGAGATGAAAGACACAATCGATGAGACAAAACATATGGATTCTCTGAATACTCAAGCAGACATCATAGAGGAGAAAATCAGCATAACTGAGGATAGACATATTGAAATGCTCCAGATAAAGGAGGAGAGAGAACTAAGACTAAAAAGAAATGAAGAAAGTCTCTGAGAAATATCTGACTCAACTAGGAAATGCAACATAAGAATTATAGGTATTCAAGAGGCAGAAAGGAAGGAGAATGGAGCAGAAAGCTTGTTCAAGGAAATAATAGCACAGAACTTCCCCAACCTGGGGAAGGAGATGGAAATCCATGTGAAAGAGACTACCAGATCTCCTAAATATGCCAATGTAAAAAGACTTACTGCAAGGCATATAGTAATGAAACTTGCAAAAGTGAATGACAAAGAAAAAACTGCTAAGGGCAGCAAGGCAGAAGAAAATAACCTACAAAGGAATCCCTATCAGGCGTTCAGCAGATTTCTCTGCAGAAACTTTACAGGCTAGGAGAGACAGGAATGACACATTCAAATCTTTGAAGGACAAAAACTTTCAGCCAAGAATACTCCATCCCTCAAAAATATCCTTCAGATATGATGGAGAAATAAAAACTTTGCCAGATAAACAAAAGCTAAGGGAGTTTGTAGCCATAAGACCTAGCCCCCCAATGAGAAATCCTCAAGAAGGCCCTCATACCTAAAAAAAACAATGAGAGAAAGGGATTATGAAACACAGAGTAAGGAGACAAACAGGTAGACAAATCAGAAAATTGTAGCTATACATCAGAACAAGTTAGCAAATAGTCAAGTAAAACAGTAAAGATAAAGGGAACGAAAACACCAAAAACAAAAATAATCTTGTCATTTTTTTTTTAGGAAGATTAGCCCTGAGCTAACTACTGCCAGTCCTCCTCCTTTTGCTGAGGAAGCCTGGCCTTGAGCTAACATCCGTGCCCATCTTCCTCTACTTCATATGTGGGATGCCTATCACAGCATGGCGTGCCAAGCGGTGCCATGTCCACACCCGGGATCCAAACTGGTGAATCCTGGGCCACCGAGAAGTGGAACATGCAAACTTAACTGCTGTGCCACTGGGTCAGCCCCTAATCTTGTCATTTTAACCACAAATTCACAAGATGAAATAAGATGTGACAAAAACAACTTAGGAGGGGAAAGGAAGGAGAATGAATGAGTTTCGTCTAAGGAAATAAGAGGCCATCAGAAAATGGATTATCTTATCTACAAGATTTGGCATACAAACCCCATGGTAACCACTAAACAATAAAGCAGAACAGACACACAAATAATAAATAAGGAGAAAACAAAGAAGCCCAAAATAAAAAAACTACATAACTCAATTGGTGGACCGAAATACACGGGATGAGAAACAGGAAATACAGGAGAACCAGTAAACAAGTGATAAAATGGCAGCAGGAAGGCCTCACATATCGATAACCACTCTAAAAGTAAATGGATTGAATTCTCCAATAAAAGGACACAGAGTGGCGAGATGGGTTAAAGAACAAGACCCAACAATATGCTGCCTCCAGGAAATGCATCTCAGCTCCAATTATAAACACAGGCTCAGAATGAAGGGATGGAAGACAATACTCCAAGCTAATGGCAAACAAAAGAAAGCAGGTCTCGCAATACTTATATCAGACAAAGTAGACTTCAAGATAAGACACGTAAAAAGAGGCAAAGAGGGGCAGTATATAATGATCACATGGACACTCCACCAAGAAGACATAACACACATACCTACGCATCCCACAAAGGAGCACCAAAGTACATAAAGCAACTATTAACAAACCTAAAAGGAGATATTAATAACAACACAGTAATAGCAGGGGACCTCAACATTCCACACACATCAATGGATAGATCATCCAGACAGAAAATCAACAAGGAAACAGCAGAATTAAATGAAAAGCTAGACCAGTTGGACTTGATAGACATATATAGAACACTCCATACAAAAACAGCAGAATACACATTCTTCTCAAGCACACAGAGAACATTCTTAAGGATAGACCATATGTTGTTGGGGAACATATGTTGGTAAACAAGGCAATCCTCAATAAATTTAAGAAGATTGAAATGATAACAAGTATCTTTTCTGATTCCAATGGTATGAAGCTAGAAATTAATTACAAGAAAAAAGCTGAGAAAGGGACAAATATGTGGAGACTAAACAACATGCTATTGAACAACCAATGGATCACTGAAGAAATTAAAGGAGAAATCAAAAAATATCTGGAGACAAATGAAAATGAAAACGTTATCATATCAACTCATATGAGATGCAGCAAAAGAGGTACTAAAAGGGAAATTCATTGTAATGCAAGCATACCTTAACAAACAAGAAAAATCCCAAATAAGCAATCTCAAACTACACCTAACTGAATTAGAAAAACAAAGCCCAAAGTCAGGAAAAGGAGAGAAATAATAAACCCCAGAGCAGAAATAAATGCAACTGAAACACAAAAGGCAGTAGAAAGGATCAACGAAACAAAGAGCTGGTTCTTTGAGAAGATAAACAAAATTGACAAACTCCTAGCCAGACTTACAAAGAAAACGAGAGAAAGCTCAGATAAACAAAATTAGAAATGAAAGAGGAGAAATAACAATGGATACTACAGAAATACAAAGGATTGTAAGAGAATACTACAAAAAGCTATATGCCAACAAAATGGACAATCTAGAAGAAATGGATAAATTCGTAGATGCTTACAACCTCCCAAAGCTGAATCAAGAAGAAATAGATAATCTGAATAGACCAATCACAAGTATTGAAACAATAATCAAAAGCACCCCAAAACAATAAAGCCCAGGACCAGAGCGCTTCCCTGAAGAATTCCACCAAACTTTCAGAGAGGATTTAATACCTATCCTTTTCAAGCTATTCCAAAAGATTAATGAAGATGGAACACTTCTTAACACATTCTACAAGGCCAACATCACTCTGATACCAAAGACTGACAAGGACAACACAAAAAAGGAAAACTACAGGCCAATATCACTGATGAACACCAATGCAAAAATCTTCAAAAAAATACTGGCAACCCGAATACAACAATACAGCAAAAAGATCATATATCATCATCAAGTGGGATTCATACCAGGGACACAGGGATGGCTCAACATCCACAAGTCAATCAATGTGATACACCACATTAACAAAATGAGCAATAAAAACCACATGATCACCTCAACAGATAAAGAGAAAGCATTTGACAAGATCCAACAGTCATTTATGATGAAAACTCTTAACAAAATGGGTATAGAAAGAAAGTCCCTTAACATAATAAAGGCCATATACGACAAACCCACAGCCAACATCATATTCAACGGGGAAAAACTGAATGCCATCCCTCTGAGAACAGGAATAATACAAGGATGCCCACTATCACCACTCTTATTCAACACAGTATTGGAGATTTTGGCCAGAGCAGTTAGGCAAGAGAAAGAATAAAAGGAATTCAAATAGGGAGTGAAGAAGTGAAACTCTCACTGTTTACAGCCAACATGATCTTATATACAGAAAACACTAAAGAATCCATCAGAAAACTATTAGAAATAATTAACTACAGTAAAATTGCAGGGTACAAAATCAACTTACAAAAATCAGTTGCATTTCTATACTCTAATAAGGAACTTACAGAAAGAGAACTCAAGAATACAACTCCATTTACAATTGCAACAGAAAGAATAAAATATCTAGGAATAAATTTAACCAAGGAGGTGAAGGACTTATACAAGGAAAACTATAAGACATTATTGAAAGAAATAGATAATGACATAAAGAGATGGAAAGAAATTCCATGCACATTGATTGGAAGAATAAAGATAGTTAAAATGTCCATACTACTCAAAGCAATCTACAAATTCAATGCAATCCCAATCAGAATTCCAATGACATTCTTCACGGAAACAGAAGAAAGAATTCTAAAATTCATATGGGGCAAGCAAAGACCCCAAATTGCTAAAGCAATCCTGAGAAAAAAGAACAAATCTGGAGGCATCACAATCCCTGACTTCAAAATGTACTACAAAGCCATAGTAATCAAAACAGCATGGTACTGGTATAAAAACAGGCACACAGATCCATGGAACAGAACTGAAAGCCCAGAAATAAAACCACACATCTACAGACAGCTAATCTTTGACAAACGTGCCAAGAACATACAGTGGAGAAAAGACAGTCTCATCAATAAACAGCGTTGGGAAATCTGGACAATCACTTGCAAAAGAATGAAAGTACACCATTCTCTCATGCCATACACAAAAATAAACTCAAAATGGATCAAAGACTTGAAGATATGTCCTGAAACCATAAAACTCCTGGAAGATGATATAGGTAGTACACTCTTTGACATCAAACTTAAAAGGATCTTTTCAAATACCATGTCTTCTCAGACATGGGAAACAAAAGAAAAAATAAACAAGTAGGACTTCATCAGACTAAAAAGTTTCTGCAAGGCTAAAGAAGCTAGGATCAAAACAAAGAGACAACCCACCAATTGGGAGAAAATATTTGCAAATCATATATCCAACAAGAGGTTAATCTCCATAACATATAAGGAACTGACATAACTGAACAACAAAAAACAAACAGCCCAATCAAAAAATGGGTAGAGGAGATGAACAGACATTTTTCCAAAGAAGATATGCAGATGGCCAATAAGCACATGAAAAGATGTTCAACATCACTAATCATCAGGGAAATGCAAATCAAAACTACACTAAGATACCACCTTACACCCATTAAAATGGCTATAATCACTAAGACTAAAACTGACAAATGTTGGAGAGGGTGTGGAGAAAAGGGAACCCTCATATACTGCGAGTGGGAATGCAAACTGGTGCAGCCACTATGCAAAACAGTATGGAGATTCCTCAAAAAACTAAAAGTAGAAATACCATATGACCCAACTATCCCACTACTGGGTATCTAGCCAAACAACTTGACATAAACAATCCAAAGTGATACATGTACCCCTATGTTCATTGCAGCATTGTTCACAACAGCCAAGACATGGAAGCAACCTAAGTGCCCTCTGACCAATAATTGGATAAAGATGATGTGGTATATATATATACAACGGAATCCTACTCAGTCATAAAAAAAGACAAAATCATCCCATTTGCAACAACATGGATGGACCTGGAGGGTATTACGCTAAACGAAATAAGCCAGACTGAGAAAGACAAACACCACATGATTTCACTCATATGTGGAATATACACAAACACATGGATAAAGAAAACAGTTCAGTGGTTACCAGGGGAAGGGGGGGAAGGGCGTGAGCACAGGGGGTGAAGTGGAGCACTTATGTGGTGACAGACAAGAAATAATGTACAAATGAAATTTCACAATGATGTAAACTACTATGAACTCAGTAAAAACAATTTTAAAAAGAATTAGGATATTTAAAATTTTTCTGAATATGTGAAATACTTGAGGTCTGCCATTACTAGAAATTTAAAACTAGGAGGCAGCTATTCAGCTAGCAATTATTTCTATGAATCTTGTACTGCTCTCCATTATGTTACTGCAGATGCATAACTTGGATGGCAGCTAAACAAATCCACTTACAGAATGCTGGACACTGAGTTACTGAAGTTCTTTCCATCATCTCAAGGTGGAGTAGGGCCCTCTGTCTTCTAGTAGCCAAAAGCCATCCTGTCCTATGACCTTAGAACTGTCAGCTGTTGGGATGCCAAAAATCCCCAAAGCGAACACAAGCTCAATACTTGATCCAAACTGTCTATTGGAGACATTTCAATGGACACCAGAGTGAGACATGAAGAGTAAAGTGTGGGACAAAGCAAACAGACCACAGATCCTACTAGAAACATTTTTAATTGGATTAAGTAATTGTAATGGTTTATATTAACATTGAATTTTTATTTTGAATTTGTTTTCTCATATTGCCAGACAAAGCAAGTAAGTAATTGTATTTACGTGTTTAGGAATCAAGATGTTTACTATAAGAGAAAAGGAGATACAAGCAGAGAATCTAGGATTTCAGAAGGAACACTGTCCTGTTAGAACTGGACTGGAAATAGCAACATGAACTTGTATCTTTAAATGAAAAATTATTTTAAAAATGCATCTTTTCTAGCTTTGTCCACTGAAAGGGACAGAGGGTCCCCATAATGCACCCTAGTGCCAAGATTCTGGTCTACAATACCATTTTTCCAATAAAAGGAACCAAGGTTTTCTGGAGAAAAGGCCAATCCCACATCTTGGACAGAACAGTACAAAACGAGCCTAGAACACTTCTTTGTGCTAGAAAGCAAGAGATGTTTGAAGATTAATGGAGCCAATGAGACTTGGGAAGTAATCTAAAAGGGGCCCCTTCTAGCCAAAATTGAGACAATTTGAACATCCAAGGAGAATACTGGCTGAAGCTGGCTGACACAGAGTAAAGCTGAGAAGTCATGGGTCTGTAATGATACACACAAAAAAGTTAAGGTATTCTAAAAATAACCAAATAGGACAGATTATATTTCTTTTAATACTTGTTACTCAATCACGTTGTTATCACTGATTCATTTATGATACAGTTAAAGAACAAAGAAACTAGTAAATGAATAAACCAAAAAAAAGATATGTGATTTAGCAAAGACCGTTTATGCAGACCAGAAGGAGATGCTGGAGTTCTGGCAGTTTGTACTTGCCAGACCCTGAGAAGATGGAGGTTCTTGGTACTGTGCCTAATTTCCCTTGCCGGGCACCTGAAAAACAACTGGTCCTCTTGATTGGGGAACATGGAGCTGTTTTTTTGCCTTTGAGGAGGAAGATTACTACACAGTTGCCAGTGATGTGGAAGACTTCATTAACATTGGCCTCCATGAATTTGGCCAAAGGTTTACAAGTTGGAGGAGCCCTCAGAATCAAAGAGCAAAGAAGAGTTGATGAAGAACCCATATATAAAGAAGTTGAGGGAGGACACCAAGAACTTTGTCAAGAGTACATCCAATGAAATGAATCATCATTTGAATATCCTTTGGTCAAAGTGATTCCTGGCTTACAGCTGGCAAACCCCTGGAATTCCCTGAATTGTGTATGATCATTAGGACTCAGGGCGGGGGAATTCTAGACAGTTTCACATGAAAAATCTGTTATCACATACATAGAGAAAGTAAGTTAAAATTGGAACAAAAAAATCATACATTCTCAATGGGGGAAATATTATCCCTGAGGGAGTGAATACTAGTTCTTGAGGGGTGGGGGGGAATCTTAGATATTATAATGGTTCATAGCCCTCCACAGTTCAACCCTACTTGATAACATAAACAGATATACAGTATATCTGTGGTGTTAAAATGTTTTGGGAGGAGGAGACCCATTAGACAAAAAAATGCCTTCGAAGGGCATAATGAAAAAAAGGTTGAGGAACACTGCTTCAAGTGATAGAGTATAAAATTAATTTTAAGTGTATTACTATGAATTAGGACAAATTCACAGATTTTTTAAAGCAAAAGGAATATACTTGGGGCCACCCCCATGGCCGAGTGGTTAAGTTCGCGTGCTCCGCTGTGGCAGCCCAGGGTTTCACTGGTTCGGATCCTGGGTGCAGACATGGCACCGCTCATCAGGCCATGCTCAGGTGGCGTCCCACATACCACAACTAGAAGGACCCACAACTAAAATATACAACTATATACTGGGAGGACTTGGGAAGAAAAAGCAGGGGGAAAAAAAGGAAGATTGGCAACAGTTGTTAGCTCAGGTGCCAATCTTTTAAAAAAAAGGAATATACAGCATGAAATGTAAAAATCCTCAAAGTACAAATCAATTCAGATACACAGATGGATGTCTGACAAAGCAAATGCTACAAAGGATAGTTGTGTTCAATTAGCACTTAACTCTGGTTCCCTTAGCTAGCATTCAACAACTGCAGGGCAAGAGAGAGCATAATGGCATGGTACCCTCTCCCAACCATCTTACTTAATTTTTCAGCAAGCAAACCACTTTAGTAGCAAAAATAGCTGATAATCAACAGTCCTATCCAATTTCAAACTCTGGAAAAGGTCACATTATCTTTAGTTAAGACTTTGTAATACTATACCAATATCATTAACAATTCAATATAAGGCAAGAGACAGAAGTGGCACGTGACTGCAACTCTGCCTAGGGAGTGGGTAGTGATACTTGTACCCAAGAATAGAGCTGGGACCAAACCAACTTGAGGAATCTGAAGTTCTTGACTCTGTTAGTGTGAATAATCACAACAACCATCATAAACACAAGTCTATCCCAAATAGATATATTTGTCTTTGGAACATAGTCAGAACTATGGATTCACTCCCACTCTGCCTGGTCCAATCTTCTCCTCTCACAACTCCACTATTCATAGCCCATGACCTGCCTACATTGTTAGAGGGAGAGAACCACTCAATCACTAAAGAAAATTTACAAAATATCCATTCATGGACAATCAGAGGTGGCTGAGTAATTATTTATAATGAGAAGTCTATTATTGAAACTAGTTTGAATTTTTTGCAAAGCAAGTAATTTATTTTGCATTTAAAACAGGAAAAGCAGGTATGTCTTAATTTATAACACTATTAAACACAGTCATAGACTACAAGGATGCTTAAAAAAAAAACCCTAAAAACTTTATAAATTGCATTCCTTATCCATTCTGATGCTTAGCTCCAAGCTACATTCCTTCCTTGTTTCTAAATTTCTTTTTACATTTTTCTATTTGCCATTGGGGTTTTAATTATTTTAAAATAAAACTAATAGAGGCACATTATTAAAAGAAAATCAAAGTATATCAAAAAAGGTTGCGAGTCAGACTTCCTTCCCAACACTCTTCAACATGCACCTCCTTAATTTTACATTTACACTAATTTTACATATACACTAGAATATATGCTTATGGTTTATTTACACAAATGGGCTCATTTTACATACACTATTTTGTACCTAATTTCATATCAAAATACAGAGATCTACCTCTCTCACTTAATCAGGGCTTGGAGCTGGGTGAGGCAAGTAAGGTACTGACGACGCAAAATTTGGAGAGGCACTCACTCTGAGGCACCAACACTGCACTTGCATTAATGCCTCCTTAAATTTTGCACTTACCTTACTCTTACCCTAGTATCAGCCCTGAAAATGATTAGTTAGTATTCTAAAATAAGAATCTTCCACAATTCAGTAATTATTCCAATATAGGGTAGAAGGTAACAGTTAAGGAGCTGGGCTCTATGACTCCAAATACTTGATCCACCATTAACTAGCTGTTGACTTTCATAGTTATCCTAGATGTGCCTTGATTTCAAAAAAAAAAGTATGAAATAACATCTGCCTCATAGGGTTGCTATGAGGATTAAATGAGTCAGTACAGGCAAAGTGCTTAGAATACTGCCTCACAGAGGCTAAGAATCAATAAACACTAGCTATCATTATTATTATTATTACTACTACTACTATTACTACTGTAATATATTGAAGGATATTTAGTTAACCCGTACTTGTGCCTATTACAAATAGTCGTGCACCACCTAACAACATTTCAGTCAATGACAGACTGCATATATGACGGTGGTCCCATAAAATTAGTGCCATATAGCCTAGGTGCGCAGTAGGCTATACTATCTAGGTTTGTGTAAGTACACTCTATGATGTATGCACGACGACGAAATTGCCTAACAACGCATTTCTCAGAACATATTCTCATCATTGAGCAACGCATGACTGAAAATGCTGCAATGAACATTTTTTTACAAACATCTTTGTGTACTTATAAAAATGTCCAAAGGGTAAATTCCTGGCCTGAGAAATTGATGCATCCAAGATTATAGGCATTTATCATTTTGAAAAAGATGGTTAACACTCAAATACAGTCACCTGATTTAAAACAAAGATTCCAATACAATGCAATAAAGAAAGAATGATCCTTTCAATAAATGGTGCTGGCATAATTGGATACCTACATGGAAAAAAATTAAATTTGACCTCTACTTCACATCATAATGAAAAATTTACTGAAGGCAAACCGTAGCCCTCAATGCAAAAGGCAAAAGCTTCTAGGGGGGGAAACATAGGAGAATATATTCATGATGATGGGGTGAGTAAAAAGGTCTTAAATAGGAAACAGAAAGCACATACCAAAAAAGAAAAAAAAATTAATATATTAGACTTCAAATGATATCCATTCCCTTAAGTAGGGAAGCCATAGACTAGAAGACGACATTAGCAACACACATATAAGACAAAGATTCATATCCAGAATACACAAAGAATACAGAACTTCCTAAAAATCAATCAAGACAACCTTGAAAATGAGGAAAAGATGTGAACAAGCAATTCATAAAAGAGGATATCCAAATGGCAAATAAAACTATGAAAACATGCTCAAGCTCAGTACTCATCAGGAACATGAAATTAAAATCACAAAATAACACTACACCCCCACCAAAACAGCTAAAATTAAAAAGACTGACAACGCAAAGAGTTGGTTACGGACATGGAAGAACTGAACTTTCATACATTCTTGGTAAGGACGCAAACCGGTTCAACACTTTTGCCAAACTGGCCACTATCTACTAAAGTGAAATGTGCCTACTCTGTGACTTAGCAATTCTACTCCTAGGTATATATTCAAAAGAAATAATACATCCAGCAGAAGGCTTGTTTAAAGATTTCACAGTAGTTTCATTCACAGCAGCCAAAACCCACAAACAATCTAAATGCCCATCAAAGAGGAACAGAGAAATTGTGGTATATTTATACAATAAAATATCACATAGCTTGAAACAGAACAAACTACAAATACAGAAATACACACAATAATATGGATGAATCTCAGAAATTACACTAAACAAAAGCAGCCAGATATTATAAATGAGTACATACTGTATGATATAAGAACAGGCAAATGAATCTATGGTGATAGAAGTCAGAATAATGATTACCTCTATTAGAGGAACTACTAACCAAGAGTTAACTGAGAAGGGGCCTGAGGGAATTTCCTGGGATGACAGAACTGTATCTTGATTTGGGTGGTGATTACATAGACGCATACATATGTAAAAATTCATCAAGCTGTACACTTAGGAGATACACACTTTACTGTATTTAAGTTATACCTCAATAAAAAAAAGAAAAAAAAAGATCAAACTGTTCTACATAAAGATTTTTTCTGAATCAGTATCAAAGGCAAGGATTCTATTTTGTTCACCATTGAATACTCAATGCTTAACACAGTGCCTAGCACATACCAGATGGTCCATAAGTATTTTTGGAAGAATACATTTATTATGACTAGTTTATACAAATTCTAAAAATTTGCTTCTTCCTTTCAAATACAGCAAATAGTCCAAAAACTATAAAATCTAAGACATAAGAAAGCTAAGAGGAGAGATGGAATGATTATGTCCAAGAATATGGCTCACCTTCTTTGGATCAAGATTCCCAAAAACTGAATTGGCATGGGGACAAACTTCAGACAGTGAGCAACCAATCTTCATAATATCCTGATTTCTACTGATACTCTAGAAGAACACATATAAGATTCAGTAAAATACTATTTGACAGAGTTACACAATTGAGGGTTCTACAAAACATAACACTTAAAAAAAACTTTAAAGCATAAGAAATTAAATCCAATTCTTATGTGACTATTTTTTCATAATTTAAGTTCTTTATAAGAAATGGAACTAGGATATAGAAAATGTTTACTTTCTAATGAGTTCAAATTACTTGGAATTCAAACTAAGATACCAAATATTATTAAATCATTGGAAGAGGTAACTTTAAACAACTGTCTCTGGATTTTACTTTAGATCAAATTCTGATCGCTCAAATGGATAGCATATTTTAGTCAAACAACATGGGTCTTCTCATGTATTTGTTGCTGTGTAAAGGAAACAGATGTAAAAACAATTTCAAAATGCATATGTTCCTCCATACACATACTGTAATCTAGTTAGTAAATTCATTTCTCACGGGGCATGGGTTAACCACTTTAAAACTCCTTTAGGTATATACTAGGATTGAACAAATAAGTAAATATATTGTAGCTAATGAGAGCAGTGAGAGAGAAATTACAAATAAGGCAGGCAGGCTAGAATACACCTGCAGTATTAGATTAGAATTGGAAGCTATCAGTATGAACCCATAGTATGTACATGTATGTGCTTGCACCTGAGTGTGTAAATGCACAAGTTTGTGTGTATATATGCAAATGAAAGACACACAGAGAGAGAAATACAGATGTGTGGTTTTTTATACATATATATTTTTTTTTTCTAGCTCTGTCTGCTGAGAGGATCTAGAAGCAGTAACACTCCAGTAGCAATAAGCACACCTAGTGCCCAGATCTTGACTTCTAAACACCATTCTCCAATAAAAGGAACTTGGGTTCCTTGGGATGTGATTGATTCCAGAGCTAGGAAAGGGAAATAACAGATGACCCTGGAACATGTGGTGGTGCCAGAAAATAAAGAAATGCTCAAAAAAAGAATGGGGACATGTATAAAGGACACAGTAGCCAATGTGAACAATCTCCTAATGTCCAAAGCTGGAACAATTTAAACAAAATAAATAATGATAGTATTGGATATAACCCATGGAATAAACATCCATGAGTCAATATTAATACAAATAATTGAATAAATAAATGTGGGAGAAGAGACAGCTCTTCCTTACAGAAGAATCCAATTAATAAATGTGTAAGGAATGAGGGGACTAGAAAATCATCATCACAGTAATAAATAATAAAATTTTGGAGTGAAGAGTTGAAGAGAAACAAGATTACATAGTCTCAATGTATCTCCCTCTAAAACATATATTAATTACAAAAGGAAAAACTAACTTTACAGTGAAGAAACCTGTTACCACCTTAATCAAGTGGATCAAGGTTAACATCATCAATAATGAGATATGTCAACATCATGAATCTCCAATACGGTGTGCTGAAAAGGACACAACATCACTTCTGTGGTATTACTGTCAATCTATTTATGAGAAATCGCCAAACAAATCCAAACTGACAGATACTCTAAAAAATAACTGACCAGTACTCATTAAAATGTCAAAGTCATGAAAGACAAGGATAAATAAACCAACTATCAACGGCTGGAGGAGACTAAGTCTATATGACAACTAAATACAATGTGGGATCCTGAATTGGATCCTGGAACAGACAGAAGACAATGAGAAAACTGGTGAAATTTCAATAAGGATTGCAGTTAATAGTACTGTACCATTGTTAATTTCCTGGCTTTGATAACTGCACTATAGTTATGTAAAACGTTAGCATTAAGGGAAGCTGGGTGAAGGGTATAAAGAAAGTCTCTGTACTCATTTTACAACTTTAAGTCTAAAGTTATTTCAAAACAAACAGTTAAATATATATGTTCTTTAAAAATACATCAACAAAATATTCAGTAAGGCTAGAAAGAACATGATTATCTCTAACGATTGAAAAGAAACTCTGAAAGAGCAGTTCCAAGAACACCATGATGAATATCAGTATCACTATGCAGTAAAAAGGGGAGCTGAATTTAAACTGACCCCAAGACATATTAGAAGCAGCCTTTGTGAATAAACCCCTGGAATTAAGACTAACTTCAGAATATACCAAAATATTCTACATAATTAGCTTTGTTGCTATATGGACTAAAACAGATGAAAGTTCTTTCTCTCAAATAAAGGTAGAGGTCAAATACTTAAGATTCCTTCAGCTGCCACTCATCCAACTGGGCCTACCAATAATTCTGAACGGTATTCATGTAAGCGGCTTATATAGCAGAAACCCATAGTGGCGGAGAAAGAGAGAATATACGTGAGTAGATCTACATCTTGACCTGCCTGCACACATTTCAAAATTTTTATTTACTCTTCATCTACATCCCATGCCAAACCCAATCAAATTTTACAATTTGCTTCGTGAAATAATCATTCAATTCATATGGATGCCATTAGTAGTTTTAACTCTCAATCTTTTCATTCATTCAAGACTTGTTTCCTAACTGTTTCAAAAGTGTTCCAATTTCTACAGGAGCCTCAACTTCATGGTTCAAATCAGAGGTTGGCAAATTATGGCTCTGCCACCTGTTTTGGTAAATAAAGTTTTAAAGGATCACAGTTACATCTATTTGTTTATGTACTGTCTACGTCTGCCTTTGCACTACAATGGCAGAATTGATAGAGTTCAACGGTCGTGAAAAAAACTATATGGCCCACAAACCTTAGAATATTTACTATCTAATCTTTTACAGAAAAAGTTTGCTGACTCCTAGTTTAAAATCACAGCTCCACATTCAACAAACAACTTCACAGAAGGGTCAATCAAAATCATAATTTAGAGCTGCACTGACCAATACAATATCCAATATCCACTTGAATGTGGCTAGTAGGATTTAAAATGTGCTCTAAGTCTAAAATACACACCAAATTTCAAAAACTTAATATGAAAAAAGAAAAATAAAATATCTTGCTAATATATTTGTGCTGATTACATTTTGAAATGATATTTTGGATATATTGAGCTGAATAAAATACATTCATTAAAATTTATTTCACCTGTTTCTTTTTACTTTTTTATGTGTCTGCTAAATTTTAGATTATGTAACTCACATTACATTTCTACTGGACAGCACTGGTCTAGAAATCTTATTTAAGCTAATAAATGTTGTTCCTATATAATGAGCTTAAACATATCATCCAACCTGGGACACTGTTGAGAGTGACACAGGTGCAATTAATAAGAGATAATGGGCATAGAACCAGAGTATGTGGGCACCCTTTAAAGATATGTGCATAAGCAGAGACACAAATTCGTCACAAGTTTTGTATGAATATCACCTTTCTACAATGTTTTCTATATTGAATTAAGAACCCTGGGCTAATCATACTCTTCTACAGCTTTTCTTCTCATAAATTCTATTTTCCACATTGCCAATTCATTCCCACAAAAAGAAGTTCTCATACTGTAGGAACTATAGAGAAATGTCATTCTCTTCCCTCACATATCACAAGTAGTTCACAAAATTAAACATTTGTAATTGTGTGCATTAGAGGGATTCACCTTCTTAAATCCTGGAACATAAGCACTTTGGAGCTTTGCTTTGTATTTATTTTAAACTGAGTAAACTTATCTGACTTGAAGCCTGCCAACAGAAAATTAGAAATGTTCCATTAGTGCTTTCAATTTTATGATAAGAAAGATATTGTATCTCAAATTTAAAATTAAGCCATTAGAAAAAATGACTGAGATGCAAAAATTTAGTATCTTTCAAGAAACAATCTTATAAAAGACCCCTAGAGGGAGCCATAACCTCACAAATACAACAGTTTCTCAGAATCTTCAGTAATTTAAGCAGCTTAGACCACTCGTGTTAAACTGAGAGTAATTCTGAAACCACGATTACAATCATACTGTTCTCTTTTTCCTCTACTTTAACTCAGTGTATTATGAGCATACTACTCACGTAAAGTCCCAGCTATAGCCATTTGTCTTCCAATAATGCATTGTGTTAAATATCGTTCAATAAAAATTAGCATTGAGAATGACAATGATACACATATTCCAGGGTTTTTATTTTTGTTCTTGTTAGAGGACCTGGGTTAGTGAAGGAAGAAGTAGCAGAGGAAATCAACTAGGCTGCTATTTACCTGGGCCCAAAATGTTACTGCATCTTCCACATGACTTCCAACCACATCTTCGACTAAAACCAAATCACAATGCAAAGAAAATTAGAAATTAATCAAGATCATCTAGCTCTTACATCCAAAAATAATTTTTAGTGTCAGTACCTTTATTGTAATGTGTATCTTCATCCATTTGCACAATTCCTGGAAAACTAAAACAATTCAATACCTTGAATTAGGTTCTAACAATCTGTTCATTAACAGTGAATAAAGATTAAACCACAGAATGTCCAAATTCCTACAAGTATGTCTTGTCCTAAATAAAGTTATCAAAATTCAAACTCTACATTAAAAACAACCTCAAAGATATCTTCTTCAATAACTAATTTCCTTATTTGAGTATACTACACTTTGCAATTTCATCATATACAATCTCTACCTTTGAAATTATCTCTTTAGCCAAACTTTTGCAAACTGACACTGAAGTGGATAATTCATGTACATTTTCATCAGCTACACAAATCAATACTTCTGAACAATGTGCATATTCTTTTAACGTTACTGATGTCCTCTCAAAACAAGAGTAGGGTTTCCATAATTTAAAACAAAAAGAAACACTACAGATATAATATATAGAACAAACACTTCAGACTGGTAATCAATTCTATTTAAAAGGCACAGTGGTTACTGCTTTTGAAGATAACCTGCAATTAAAGACTGCGAAATAAATCAAATTTTGCCCATTAGTGCAAAATAATTTTCATTACATATACTTTCCCAGATGCAAAATATTTCAAAATAAATGTCTAGTTCATAATTTTATACTTAATACTCTAGAATATTGCACGTCACATACATAAATATTAGTTCATTGAAGGAAACTGAAAATGTAGAATTTTCTTAAGAGCTTTAAAAGTTATCTAAAAACATCACTATACTAAAGTTTCAAATGCTCTCTCAATTATGAAAAGAGAATAGTTAACTCTGCCTCACAGGAGGAAAAAAAGATCATTAAAAATATACTTAACTTTATTCTTCTGATTTTTGTTACTGCTTAAAGAAATTTTTTTCACACATACTAAGAAGCATCAAAACATCTTCAAAACAAGACTTCTTCCTCCAATACTGGTCCAAAAGTAACTTTTAAATTGAGCAAAAAACTGTAAAACCAAGTTGGTATCTGTTTAGGGAGACTATATTTCTCTGGAAGACATTGACTTAAATTCAGTAAAAATAAAAATGTTTACTTTAGGAATCCCAAAACACATTCTAAGAAGTTATTTCTAGAATAGCTTTAAAATCTCATACTAAAAGGAGCCCAAAAGACTTTTCCCGGAAGGACCACGAAGGAACTGACGCTACACTGACTTTCTGCAAAACCGCATTACCAAATGGCGCTTCCAAGTCTCCGATTCACCGCAAGAATTTGGACTAAGTGAGTCTAGGTGGCTGCTTGACACCTACTTCCTAAGGGGCTTTGGCGTTTAAGTGGCACAGAATTTGAGAGAAGAGAGAATTCCAGCCACCACAGGCCCGCGTGTTGTCCCCGTCTTCACGGAGAACACTGAGGCCCGAGCTCTCCGCAGGCCGGTTTCGCCCCCCGGGGCCTCACTCAGAGCCTGGGGGCCCGTCCCCCTCGGGAGTAGACGCCCGGCTCGAAGGCCAAGGAAGGCCGAGAAATGGCCTCACTCCATCCTTGGAAACCTAGTGTTGGAAATACGGTATTTCAAGCGGCCACCATCGAACCTACCAAAACGACTACTACTGACCTCACACTTTCCGCCTCAGAAGCTCTAGAAAAGTGTCCCTGGCCCCACATGCTGGGCCCTCGGCCCTCTAACCGCCACCGCGGCTCACCGTTAGCCCGCCGTCGCGCACGTGCAGACTTACCGCGCATGCCTCGGCCGCTCGGGCTCCACACTGCGCTTGCGCGCACGTCGCTGCGCCAGCATCTGGTCTTGACTGGAGCTGCCGCGTCACTCGCGTGGCTGCCAGAGCCTGGGGCGTGAGGTGGGGCGCGCTGGGCGGGGCCACGCACACGGAGAGCAGCGTTCAGAGACGTGAAGGGCGGGGTTCCCCTGCGTTTGCGAGGAATGGCCAATAACCGGCTCCTTTTGCATGGCTTCAAATAATGACGTGAGATAGCGGCGTGGGTTGCGTGGTCTTTCCTAATTTTTTCACTCTCATTTAAACTTTGAAACAGCCAAATTAGAAGAATCTCAACTTTTTTTACAAGATGGAAAGGAGAAAAATGACTTTGGTAAATGAAAATGTGGTTTTTCACATTGGTAGCTTTACAAGCATTTCTCAGGCCAACTTTGGTATCAGATCTCTTGTGTTGCAGCTTTTTGACAACCTTAGGGGGGAAAAATTAATATACCTTAGCTGTCAGGTTATATGCTGATATCACACTTTGTGGCAACCTTGCACAGCAGTTGAAAATTATCTCCATTAGTTTTTGACAACTTGATTGAAGTATAATTAACACAATAAACTACAGGTATTTAAAAAATGCCAAGTTTGATGAGTGAACATATGTATACACTCTTGAAATTATTTGCACAATCAACATTCATTTCCTCACCCCCTAAAAGTTTCTTCATGCCCCTTTATGATACTTGGCCCCCCCACCTACCTCAAGTGACATATTCTGCTTTCTATTAGTTTGCATTTTCTAGAATTTGATGTTAATGAAATTAGTATGTACATTTTGTCTTGTTTCTTTCACCAATTATTTTGAGATTTGTCCATTTTATCATTGTATCAATAGCTTGTTGCTCTTTATTGATGAGTACTATTCTGTTGCATGAATATAACACAATTTATCTAACTTTTGATAGACATTTGGAGTTTCCAGTTTGGGACTGTTCAAATAAAAGTCTGTGAACAGTCAGGTGAAATTCTTTGTATACATATACTTTCATTTCTCTTGGGTTAATACCTAGGAGTAGAATGGCTTGGTCATATAGTTGTGTGTGTTTAACTTTTAAGAACCTACCAAACTGTTGTACAAAGCAGTTTTACTACTTTATTTTCCCACCAGCAGTGGTTAAGAGTTCCAGTTGCTCCATATCCCCACTATCATTTTATATGGTCAGTGTTTTTAAATTTAGACATTTATGTATAGTGGTATCTCCTTGTGGTTTTAATTTGTATTTCTCTGTTGACTAAAAATGTTGAGCATCTTTTCATGTTTATTTTCCATCCATATAGCTTCTTAGGTGAAGTGTCTGTTCAAACTTTTTCCCATTTTTCAACTGAATTGTTTTTCTTATAGGGTTTTGTAGTTCTTTGTATACTGTGGATACAACCCCTTCAGATTTGCAAATATTTTGGTTTTTTTCATTCTCTAAAAAAGGTATTTTAACGAACAGAAGTTCTTAATTTTGATGAAGGCTGCTCTACCAGTTTTGTCTCTTATGGATCATGCTCGTGTGTTGTACTTAAGAAATCTCTGAAGATATGTGCACCCCTATGTTCATTGCATCGTTATTCCTGATAGCTAAGACTTGGAAGCAACCTAGGTGCCCATCAAGGGACAAATGGATAAAGAAGATATAGTATATATACACAATGGGATACTACTCAGCCATAAAAAAGGATGAAATCTAGCCATTTGTGACAACGTGGATGGACCTTGAGGGTATCATGCTAAGCAAAGTAAATCAGAGAGAGAAAGTCAAATACCATATGATCTCACTCATAAATAGAAGATAAAAATAACAACAAACACATAGAGACAGAGATTGGATTAGTGGTTACCAGAGAGGAAGGGGTAGGGAGGAGAGTGAAAGGGATGATTAGGTGCATGTGTATGGTAATGGATTGTAATTAGTCTTTGGGTGGTGAACATGATGTAATCTGCACAGAAATCAAAATATAATGAGGTACACCTGGAAAAAGAAAAAAAGATACAATTCATATATCAAAAAAATTATTTTCTTAATTTCAATTTCTGGTTGTTTTGTTGCTAGTATATAGAAATACAATTCTTCTATATTGATCTTGTTTACTGCATCCTTGTTAAATTCACTTATTATTTCTAGTGATAACTTTTTTTTAGTAGATTTAATAGAATTACCTACATAGAAGATCATGTCATATGCAAATACTGTTTTACTTTTTCCTTTCCAGTCTGGTTATCTTTTCTTTTATCTCCCTTATTACGGTGGCCAGAACCTCCAGTATGTTGAATATAAGTGCTGAGAGCAGTCATCCTTGCCATGTTCCTAATCTTAGAAGGAAAGCATTTGCCTTCCAGGATTAAGTATGATGTTAGCTGTGGGTTTTTAGTAGATACCCTTTATTAGATTGAAGCAATTACCTTCTAAGTTGGGTGAGAGTTTTTACCATTAATGTGTGTTGAATTTTGTCAAATACTCCCACAGCTACTGAGTTGATCATGTGGTTCGTTTTTTTTTTTAAAGATTGGCACCTGAGCTAACATCTGTTGCCAATCTTTTTTTTTTCCTTCTTCTTCTCCCCAAAGCCTCCCAATACATAGTTGTATATTCTAGTTGTGAGTGCCTCTGGTTTTGCTGTGTGGGACGCTGCCTCAGCATGGCCTGACAAGCGGTCCCATGTCCACACCCGGGATCCGAACCCACAAAACCCTGAGCTGCCAAAGCGGAGTGCATGAACTTAACCACTCAGCCATGGGGCCAGCTCCCACGTGGTTCTTTTTTAGTTTGTTAATATGATGAATTAGATTGATTAATTTTCAAATGTTAAGCCAACCTTGCATTCCCTGGATAAAACCCACATGGTCATTGGGGCCAGCCTGGTGACGCAGTCGTTAAGTGTGTACATCATTCCATTTCAGCGACCCGGAGTTCACCAGTTCAGATCCCAGGTGTGGACATGGCACCGCTTGGCAAGCCATGCTGTGGTAGGCATCCCACATATAAAGTAGAGGAAGATGGGCATGGACGTTAGCTCAGGGCCAGTCTTCCTCAGCAAAAAGAGGAGGATTGGCAGATGTTAGTTCAGTGCTAATCTTCCTCAAAAAAAAAAAAACCTTTTTTTTAAAACCCACATGGTCATTATGTATTATCCTTTTCCATGTGTGTATGTGAGGAAGATTGGCCCTGAACTAAGCTAACATCTGTTACCAATGTTTTTTTTTTTTTTTTTTTTGCTTGAGGAAGATGGCCCCGAGCTAACATCTGTGCCAGTCTTCCTCTATTTTGTATGGCTTGATGAGCGGCATGCAGGTCCATGCCTGGGATTTGAACCTGTGAACCCCAGGCCATCAAAGCAGAGTACACCAACTTAACCACTACAGCACCAAGTCAGCCTCATGTATTATACTTTTTAATTTTCTTGTATTAGAGTTGCTAAAATAGTTAAGAATTTTTGCATCTATGTTCAAGAGAGATATTGGTCTGAACTTTTCTTGTAATGTCTTTGTCTGGTTTTGATAGCCGAATAATGCTGGTCACACAGGATGAGTTGTCAAGAATTCCCAACTTCAATTTTCTGGAAAAGTCTGTATAGAATTGGTAATCTTTGTTCCATAAATATTTGCTAAAATTCACAGTGCAGATATCTGGGCCTGGAATTTTCTTTGTGAGAAGCTTTTTAACTACAAATTCAGTTTCTTTAATTAATATATGGGCTAATCATCATATAAAGATATAGGGCTAATCAGGTTATCTATTTGTTACTGAATGAGCTTCATAGTTTGTGTCTTTCAAGGAATTTATCCATTTCATCTGAGTAGTCAAAATCATTGGCATAAAATTGTTTATAACATTCTCTTATTATCCTTTAAATATCTGTAGAATCTATAGTGATGTCACCACTCTCATTCCTAACATTGGTGATTTGCATGTTCTCTCTCCCTGTGTCTCTGTCTTTTGCTGATCAGTATAGCTAGATAGAGGTTTATTAATTTTATTGGTCTTCTCAAAAAAAGTGTTTGGTTTTATTCATTTTCTCTATTGATTTTCTGTTTTCTATTTCTGCTCCAATCTTTATTATTTCCTTTTTTCTATTTATTTTAGTTTTCATTTGCTCTTCTAGTTTCTTTCTCTAGTTCCTTAAGGTAAAAGATGAGGTCACTGATTTGAGATCTTTGTTTCTTTTCTGATATTGGCCTTAAATTTCCCTCTAAGTACTGCCTTAGCTGAATCTCACAAATATTGTCATGTTTTCCTTTCATTCATTTCATTTCATCCAATTAAAAGTACTTTGATTCCTCTTTTTTTTTCTTTGACCCATGGATTATTTAGAGATGTGTTATATAACTTTCAAATATTTGGAGATTTCCCACGTGTTTGTTATTGATTTCTAATTCAATTCCATTGTGGTCAGAGGACATACTTTATGATCTGAATCATTTTAAGTTATTGAGACTTATTTTATGGCCTAGAATATGGTCAATCTAAGCAAATGTTCTGTGTACATGAAAGAAAAAGAATGTGTATTCTGCTGTTATTGGGTTGAGTGTTCTATAAATGTCACTTAGGTCAAGTTGGTTAATAGGTGTTCAAGTCTTCTGTGTTTTTACTGACTTTATGTCTACATAACCCAATGGTCAAGAGACGCCCCTAGATCATTAACTCTGCCCCAAGCCTGCAGCATCTGAGAAGCATCTGGGGCAAGAAGCAAGAGCTATCAGTGCCGGCCGAAGGATTCCATCAGCTTCTAAGTATAGCCCAATAATATGCATATTTAGAGATTGTAAAAATAAAGAGTGAGGCCAGACCCATTGAGATGGACTTTGGCCAGGACTCCATTTATCACTGGGCTTCCATAAAACCACAGTACTGCAATGATGGTTTTGGTTCTTTGGGATCCATATCAGTTCAGACCCTGTATCCAACAGTCCTTGGTTGAAAAGTCAGAGTATTCCTCTTTCTCCACTGCATAGTTACCCTGGTAGATGCTAACTGCCTCTTTGGGGAAGGTTCAAGGGGAAGTTTATCATATATACTTGAGGATCCTTCCTCAAGGGGATCTGGGCTTTCTCTTCCGTCAATGGGCTCTAGATCTCAACTGCCTTAGATATGGAAACTGGCTGAGGGATCACGGTTATACAAGTCAAATAACATCCTGATCAGCTGTCCTTGTATCTTGCCCCTTGGAACATGATCTTAACCTTCTTCACAGATCCATGCCTTGGTACACATTAATTATGTCCCCTGGGCCTTACAGTTATGTTCCAAAAGTTGGCCTTCAACATTTCTGCATCCCATCATCTACCTTGACATCAAGGAGCCCAGCATCATGGCAGCTTCTTCTACCATCAATTCTAGCCTGTAAAGCTCATCCACTGTCAAGCTTCTCAAAGTTGCCAGTATACTCTTCACCATTACATTTTTTTATTGCCTTAGTTATGACTGTCATCTGAGCCTTCTCAAGGAAAATAGTCAAGTGGTAGCTTCTCCAGTTTCAAACAAACCCATTCTAACATTGCCACTTCCCTGAGCTTTCTGACCCCTTCCTCAATTCTGTGCCAAATAACTTCTCGCATTTCCACCATATCTTCCATATGCCATCCTAGCAATGTGTTAGGACCTACTCCAGATATCCTCACCAGGGCATTAAAGCCTGAATCATGAGTAAGTGCTACCATGTCACCCTCAACTTTCTCTCAACCAAGCTGTATATTCCACCCCCTGATCCAACACTCCCAAGATCTACTCCTAGACATGTTTCTTGGGTTCCTGCCAATACATTTTAACCAGAACGTGCACTTCATTCAGATTGTAACCTATCTTCCTATAGGAAGGACTGTATTTCCCCACTTAGAGTATGCAGAGACCTGATCCTAGTTTTAAGTTTGGGAGTCAAGGGGAGGTAGCAGGGTGGACAAGTGTCATCTTACAATGCAAGTGCCTCAGATAAAGCCTTTGCAGGATTTCCAGGCAAGCATAGGCTGCTCTCCTCTAGCAAAGTGGAGGAGGCTGCTTCTAAAGCCCAAAGGTTCAAGGAAAGCTGAGGGTTCAAGATTCCCAGGCTCACCAACACAAATGTCCCCATCCAATGATTCAGGGTTTCAGTCTTCTTGTCAGCATGCTCACTTTGTTGAAGGAGATGATCGAGGCTGTGCATTCAGTTTCCTTTGCCATCTTGCCACCTTTACTATTAGATTTAGGCCAGACTGTCAGCCCAGACTGCCTACAACTGCAGGAGATGAGATTTTCCTTAAACGGTGCTATGAGGCACTCAGGCTTTCACAGCATGTCTTGACTAAGTAGCTAACATGAACCTATGTCATTTTTCTTTGAAGGTTACTAAAGTAGTTAACAATAGCTAACAAACACTGCCATCTTTATAATTTCCATTAGTCCCATTCCACTGTAATGTCATAGCTACTATGTAACCTAACACTTCACCTTCTACTTGCACTTCACCTAAATCCACTACAGTAACTGTGATATATCTACACGCCAGGAGTTATCCCTACCCTACTTACCACCAGTTATGCAGCCTTTATTGTCACCCATCCAGAGAATGATCCAGTCACAGAATCCCATCCTGAGGGTTTGCTTTCTATGAGCTTTCCTGGTACCCATCTTAGCCTGGGTTTACTCCCCCACCTCCACCCAAAAGCAAACCCTAAGACAAATGTTCACATACAGGTAATTTATTCGGAAAGTGATCTGAGGGAACCAGAGGAAGGGATCAGGGAATGAAAAGGGAAAAAGAGAAAGCTAACATAAGGATATATTATGGAATTGGACACTGCTATGAGTGACCGGTGCTCAGTCTCACAGGATTTTCGGAAGAAGTTTATGAAAGGCATCTCAGGACTGTCTTTCCAGCAGACAGAATCAGGAGCATTTATCTATTGGCTTCCACCTCGCATTAGTCAAGGGTGGTCCCAAGGTCATTAACTCCCCCATCATACATGTATGATGCAGAGGGTTTCCAGTGGACATCCCAAGCCACGGTGTCAGAGGATCCCTGAAGAAGAAAGCAAGAGAGTCCTGACATGGTCCCAAGACAAAGTGCCATCCAATGGCTTCCAGATGAAGCTGTCAGAAGCCTGCTTGGAAGTGTTTCACAGCAGTATTGGAGTAACAGCTGGGGCCAGGAGGAGGTGAAGTAGCACATGAGAGGAGTCAATACAATCATGTATGATGTATAGTTAACAAAACAACTTAAAAATCAGTAGACACTGACAGAAAATTCTATAATTTTAAAAGTGTTTTATTTAAAAACATAAATCAACATTATGAAATTTGAAAGATAAGAAATTAAGGATTTTAACTTACTATTTTGAATGAAAACAGTGGCCCTTTTATATTTGTTCAAAACCCTCAATAACACCTTTAATTTTTTAAAAAGCCTGAAAAAGTTAAATTATGATAGACTAAAAATATTCACTGTATTTTCAGGTTTGACTAATATGAAAATAACCTCATATGTTAGGAGAGGTAAAAAGTATATACAAAGTAGTAAATCATGAATTTTGACAAAAGTAATATAAGGTATTTTCACTTATTTAAATAAATTAAGGAAACATCCAAAAAGACATTTTTATACAGTAAAAGAAGCAAATAAATAGAGGAAAAAATAAACACAAGAGACATATTTGGATCATGGTTTTAATTTCCCCAATAATCTTCATGAAGGTTTTGTAGTTGGTGGCAATGGTGCTTTTCCTTTCAGCTTAGCAGCCTTTTCCATTTTTATCTGAAAATTTAAAATATTTGTTGATATAATCATCTGTAAAATATTCTAAAGAAAAAAAGGTTGCACATACCTCATTTGTATTTGTCTTATTTATCACAGCCATTTCACACAGTTATTTAGCAGTTATTAAGCTCCTAAATACCAAAGCCAAAATCTGATAGTTGAAGGGACCTAATTGCATTTTTAAAATATGGCTTGATTTCAACTTCACAGAAGTATTTTAATAAAAATAACATATAATGAATATTGCTTTGAAGAAAATGAATACATTAATTTTAATTGCCATTAAAATTAAAGGAAAAAAAAGGACTTAAATGCCTAACCTTACATCCAGCCTATGTACATTCCCTACAGGGTTACATAATACATCCAATCCAGCTGCATTCTCTCTGAACATGGTCTGCTTTAAAGATGGTTTTCTGTAATTCCTGTTTCTACCTTTCCACAGTTCCTTCCTGAAGGCTGTCCTTTTTCATTGTCACTGAAGCAATGAAGAAGCCTGCATACCCTAAGCAGCGACCTTCTGACCTTTGAGAAACATATACACCCTTTCCATGGGAAAAAAGACCCCAGAGAACACAAAGTCCACCCACCTCTTCCTCACTACCACTTGCACTCACACGCACAGTTCCCAGAGGCAGCACCGCTGCCTCACCCCTGCAGAGAACGGGGGAGAAAATATGGAGCACGGTGGGTGGAGGCAGAGGCTCTTCTGTCTAAGGTGATGGAATAACATCGAGAAACCAGAAGGAAGGACCTCCAGAGAACACCCTATTCTAGGGCAAACATTACAGGCTTTGGCGTCAGAAGGGGATTTGAATCCTACCTCTACCATTTATTAACCATTTGAGGCAAGCTAGTTAACCAACAGTTTTCCTATTTGTAAAAATGGTCATAGTAATAGGTACTTCACAGGATTGATCTAAAGGTGTAAATAAGATCATATATATAAAGATCTAGGCACTTAATAAGCACTCAACAAATACTAGTCTCCTTTCCCCTCTCATTTAGGGCAGTGTTCGATTTTTAGTAACATCAAAAAAGAGCAAAGATGCTAAACAAACAAAAGCCAAAGCAGTGTTTGCTCATTTGAAACAGTATTTAGCAAATCCATCCACCTAGTGTCCGAAGAGCAAAGAAGCTCCTCCTGCTCCTCCTTTTTTTTTTTTTTTCTCCTTTCTTAAAAAATGTCCTGGGACTAACACAGTGCCTTGCACCTAGGTGACGTTTGATAAATGTTTTCTTAATAAAATCCTCCTTGCTTGGGGAAACAAGACCAAGGGTCTCCACAGCAGAAGAAAATAATTTGACCTGCTACATAAAAGAAGCAACTCCTCAATAATATCCAAAAGTAGTTAGTAAACCATGTTACCATGAAGGCTTTAATTATCAAAGCTGACTCACACTAATCATAGGTTCTTCCCCACACCAAATGTTACCACTGATTAGCAAAGGATACAAGCAAAAACCAGATACAGATGTACACCGCTTTCTAAGAGGGCCCTGAACCCATCAGATTTTTCCCTCAATGGTACATGTCTTGTTTTTTGAAGTAAAAGACGAGTACTAACAAGGTGTATGATACACATCAGCTCAGAGTAAGTCGTTTAGGTTTGAGCTTCTTAGTTGTTTTTTTTTTTTGAGGAGGAGGATCAGCCCTGAGCTAACTGCTGCCAACCCTCCTCTTTTTTCCTGAGGAAGACTGGCCCTGAGCTAACATCCATGCCCATCTTCCTCTACTTTATATGTGGGATGCCTACCACAGCATGGCCTGCCAAGCGGTGCCATGTCCACACCCGGGATCGGAACCAGCAAACCCCAGGCCACCAAAGCAGAGCGTGCGCACTTAACCACTGCACCATCGGGCTGGCCCGAGCTTCTTAGTTTTTATACTCCATTAATCACACAGGCTGGAGAGTTTATAAGCTGTATCTCATAAATCCATAAATCGCACAGGCTGGAGAGTTGTAACCACATCTCATAAATCCATAAATCCTGGGTCTACCTATAATAAGCAGTCTGGATGGGCCAGGTACATCGTCTAAAACATTCACAAATAAGAACTGCCCCTATTATCTTCCACAAGCAAATACCGTGGGATGTTTTCGACGCAGTCAACACTACCCAGGCTTTTGGAGGAGGGAAGGAAGGAGTTCTAGAACGCCGTCCCTCATAAGCCTATGAGGAAAAACAAATTCAGCTGTGAACGCTTGTGTTTCAAGGACAGAGACTAAGTTGATTAAAAGTCTATCCTTGATGATGCTGCAAAAATAGCCTTTTCTTCCCTCATTCTGACCATTTCATCTCCCTCCCTGAGATCCTACTACCACTTCTTTCCCTTAAACCAGAGCTTTCCAAAAGAACTTTCTGCGCTGTCCAATAAGGTAGCCACTAGCCCATGTGGCTACTGAGCACTTGAAATGTGGCTAGTGTGACTGAGGAGACAAATTTTAAATTTTAATTTATTTAAATTTAGGCTTATACAGCCACATATGATGAATGGAGACAGCACAGATACAGAACATTTCCATCACTGCAGAAAGTTCTACTTTCAGGCTCTGCCTAAAATCATATCCAGGACTCTCCCTGTCCACTGCAAAATTCTTCATCAGGACAACCAAGCTAAACTCTGTCCCCTACTCACTCCCTCTGCTCTTGGATGGTGAATTTATTTAACGGCCATCTTTTTCCACAACATCAGGTACTCAACAAGCTCTTGTATAAGTGTTATAGAGGATACAATAAAAAGTGACAAGAGTGCCTTTACTTTCAGGGCGCTTATTACCTAGTGAGAAAGATAATAAAAGCCCACAAAAGGGAATGTCCCATACGGCTGGTTACCATCCCCCATACCTCATCAAGCCAACATCCTTTCATCTGGCCATAAACAAAAACAAAACAAAACTCTCAAATATGAATGCTGCCATGACCGCATCAAATGTCTAAGTAGACGATGCGTATGAAAGCAAATATCTATTATATCTGTGTTTATTTTTTCAATTTTCCATAAATATTTATTGAAAATGTATTAAGTACTAGGCACGGCACATAGTTCTGGGGAAAATACAAAGAAGAATAAAATACTATGGTTATCCCCAAAGATTTTACAGTGTGTTAGAGAACTGATGAAAGTTATCATTGCTGAAAGCTAGGAACACATCAATATTGTAGTTGTTGAGCCCTGGAAATTGTTAAAATATGTTTATGTTTAGTGTTGTGTTTCTTAAAGGCTGCTGGGTAATTTTAACTTGAGTCTAGATATGCCTAGAAGCCACTAAGAAGAAATACTACATATTAAGAATTCAAGAAACATATAATTTATGAATCTGCTGATGGTTGATGTTTATTAGTGACAATTTTATTTGTATATTTTGTCAATATGTATGACCTCCATAAATTAACCAATGTATTACATATAGTATTATTCATTAGTCCTGTTTCTCTCTGAATTGTTCTAAATAAGCCTCAAGATCTAACACCAACTCTAAGGCTTTATGAATTATTTTTAATGATGATCCATAATCAATATAGAATCATTCCACAGTATCTTTGTTACAGGTAAATGCTTAATGTAAGCAGATTTCCCCACAGGCTTACCCTTTCCTGGTACCGTCTTTCAAAGAAAGCCATATCGTCCTCTTCAGGTCTCCTTAAGGAAGAAACCCGACTACTTGTACCTACTAATAAGGCAAAAAAAATCTAAATAATATATTTATATAATTATAAATTCTCTTGAAATAAAAAACAGAAAGAAAACTTTTCTCCTACCTGGTAATAATTTTTTAGTTTTCAAACCAGAAATGGTCTAAATGGATAATAAATCCTACCACCTAAATCCTTTTTAGAAAGCAGAGCTTCATAAGACAAAAGTAATTTTCATTGGCAAACACTCTTCAAATATTCAACTGGTTATTAACACCATATAGCTATTTCACATAAGAGCACATTTAGCTCTGTTCGACTACATTTTATATTTTATAGATAATTTATAGATAATATAGATATATTTTATAGAAATTCATGTATCACTGTAACAAGTAATGCACAGAAGTAATTATAGAAGGTTTATGCTATGGTCTGAATGTGTGTGTCCCCCCAAAATTCATATGTTGAAATCCTAATACCCAATGTGACGGTCTTAGGACGTGAGGCCTTTGGTGATGATTAGGTCATGATGGTGGAGCCCTCATGAATGAGACTACAAAAAAGACACCAAAGTGTCTTGTTTGGGTCCCTTCATATCCAAAATAGAATATCAACCTGAACACCTGTCTAGTTTTTAAAGAATGTGAATTCACCCTCAACCAGCAACACGAAAATCACATAACTCCAGATAATCACCACAGAGTATAATCACACTCTATCAACTATCTAACAAAAGTCTTGTTGAGAAAAATAAGAAAAATTGCTTTGAATATATGCTATCTATCCATTCATCTGAAAACCCTGGGTCTTTCCCTGGATCATGTCGGACCATTTGAGCTAAGCCTCTTGCAGAATCACCTTCATTGAGTTGCATTTCAATGATATGTTACCATTTATCTGGCAAAATGGTATATTACCATTTTGGGTGACTATTAGGAATGGGCAACATATGCTGCATTTGCTGAAAAAAAGTTTTAAGGACCTTGGGCCACTGCATCATTGAGGGTCACTATATAGATGTCTTTAAAATCCAACATTGGTACAACTTTCATTAGCACTGAGAACTCATGTTTCCTCCTTGCTAATAATGAAAAACATTTAACGGATGGCACCTTCCTTTGTGCCTTGGCTGCCACTACACTCAAGTCAAAACTGAAGCTTAATGCAGCAATTATATCAACCTCGAAAGCTGACACAACTGTGTCATTTTTCTTGGTTCTGATTTCTTACTTCTCTCTACAATTTATCATCACTTCATTGTGTGTCGTTTTTGTAAGCTGCCTTAGAATCCCTTGTGGAGAAAGTCAGGATATCTGGAAAGGTACGAAAATACAAATAAATCAAAGAAAATCCTCATTTTAAAATATTTTTAAACATTCAATACCTAATTAATCATGTGAATTCCTTCTTCAATGTTTTTATTCTTCTTTTCAACAAAGGAAATAGAATATTTGCACTTAGAATGGATTCTATTCATTTTTATGTATAATTTATAAGTGATAAAACCTTGCTAACCTAGAGTTATCACTGGATTACATCCTGCTTGAGAGAGCCTAAAGGATCGAAGCAATTAGTCCACTAGAGGACTCTCTCAGACAGCAAAGCAATAACGTGGACCACAGTATGGTTTCAAAACTTCCAATTACTGTATTACCAGAATCTTCATAATTCTCAGATTTAGCAATTTTTCCCAATAAAAAAATGAAGTTCCTTGCTTTTTCTCAGTGCCTGGCCAATATAAAAATAAAGTGATAATCAAACTGTGGTAATACTAAAAAAAAAAGAGTGATATCTAGAAAATGAATCAATCTGTATTCTTATTTACTACAACCAGAAATATTTCCCAATTTCATTACCATCTGTTAGTGTTTCTGGAGAACTAGATGATGCTTGAAATGCTTTTAGAAATGGGTGGTCCCTGGCCGTAACTGGAGAGTCTAAAACTTCAACTGAAGGTGCACCTGAGAACAAAATATATGAAGAATGAAAATCAAATCTCTATTTGTTCAGATACAAAGAAGTTATTTCAAATGTGAACTTCAGCAAAATCTGTAAAAAGGAAATTTTTATTTAGATTTTTATCTGCCACATAAAGTAAAGACAAAAAGGTAAAAGTATTTTTGCATTTGTCAGAGACCTTTTTCACAAGAAAAAAAATATGCAGAAAATTAATGGTGTATCAGCATAGAAAACACTACCAAAAGCAAGATATGTGCGATAACCCTCTAGTTGAAGTCGTCAGATTAAGTATATTTTTACTCTATTCCTCACTAGGAAACCATCTAAAAACAAAGTATGAAAAATAAAGAAAACTTCTTCAGTGAAATGAGGAAACGTCCACAATCCCAAACCACAACTGCTACATACATTGACTTTTGGACCAAAAATTAGGAAGCTGTAGAGAAAATTTATAAGAGCTCTATCTTCTTCACAAACCACACCTCCCCACATCCCTCTCCCCACACCGCAGGTAGAGGGAAGGAAATGAACTTTCAGTCCTATTTGGTTTCAAAAGTTAATCCTTTCTTATAACATAAACAGCGTGGGACAATAGCTCGGTCTTTCAGATTCCTGCCCCCTTTCTCTGCAGCTCCTCTCATGTGGCTTGTGGGAATGTAAGAGGAGGCTTAGGTCGGGTCAGGTCCTTGTGCTGTCCTCTGGTTGCTGCACGCACTGCTGATCTCAAACGCTCAAGGCTGGTGTAGGCTATAATTTAGTCTCTCAGCTTGGTAGGGCCTGGTAACCTCATGCTTGCTCTCACGACCACTACAGACCACTTGATGCCTGCCACTTCCTCTGTTGAATCCTCCAGAGCTCAGGGGACCCACCTCTAGCTCTGCTCTGGGGTCACCTTTGCCCTAGGCTATGACACACTGCCTGACAGTTCAGCTGCCTTCCAAGCACCCCCTAAGAGCTGAGAATTATGGACTCCTTCCACATCATAAAGGAACAAATTCCAGCAAGAAGTCATCTCTGTCCAGGACTACATGGCTGACAGAGCAGATGGCCCTCTGCCCCAAGCTCCCTCACATCTGAAATCAAGACAAAAACACATTCTGTTCCTCTCCTCACTCTCCCCTTTCTTCACATCACCTTCCCGCAGGGGCCAGAAAGGGGAGGAGGTTTTCCTTCTTTATATTATAAGATCCTGAAGTGATAAAATACTAGCAGTCACAAAAAGGCAAAGATGCCACTACTACCACTACTGCTTAGCATTATTCTGAAGTACCAGCCATTTTGATTAGTCAAGAGTAAGGAGTCATAAATATTGCAAAAGTAGACGCAAAAATATCATTATTTGTAAAATCAACTAAACATTTACTTAAAACTCTAAGATTAAGTAATAATGACTGGTAACAAAAGCAGCATAAAACATTTGCTTTCAGATAAACAAACAATAATCAGCTGGAAAATATAAAGGAAAGAAAAAAACTCAGGTATTATAGCTATTAAAAAACAAAGATGAAATACCTAGAAATAAAATTAAGAATTATGCAGAACTTTTATGAAGACAACTGTAGAATTCCACTTAGCTACATAGAAGATGAATAAATGAACAGACTCAGTATTTTAAAATATCAATTCTTCCTACATTAATCTATACATTCAATGTGACATCAACTAAAATAACGTTTTTATAATAATAGTATGTTTTATAACAACAGAATGTTTTAAAAAATGATGCCAAAGTTCTGAAAGAAAAGGTAAGAACAGGTCATGAAAATTCTGAAATATTAAAATGAAGTCATAAATACTAATTTACTATAAAGCTGTAGTAATCAAAACAATACGGCAGCTGCACAGAAACCAACAACAAGGCAGACTAATGAGCCCGGAACAATTTCTGGGTTGAACCCAACTCTAACACTTACTAGCTGAATAACACAGAACAACATGCTTCACTTCTCCGTGCTAAGTTTCCTCATCTGTAAAACAGGATTAATAATAGCACCTCAGAGTTGTTATGAGGATTAAATGAGCTAATAGATGTAAAGAGGCTGGAACGACCCTGGCAGTACAAAGCTGCAACCATCATCAACAACATCATTATCATCACTACTTTTTGCCACTGGTAACTTGGTTTTCTGTATCTATTGCATGAACCTAATACAATCATGCACCCATGAAAATTGAAAGAGAATTTATTTATGGAACTTAACAAGCCAGTTATAAAATTACCGAGAAGAGAAAATGCACAAACATATGAAGGCAATCTTGACAAGAGAACATAAACAGGAGGAATTTACCATACCAAATATCAAAACACACTATGAAGAATAATAACTTAAAACATGTAATATTGGTATAGGATAGACAAATAGGGCAATGGCACAAAATAGAGAGTATGACAGAATATTATAAAAATCAAGTTTCAAATTATTTGGGAAAGAATGGTGCTTGGATAACTTGCCATCAATTTGGACAAAAACTGAAGTTATGTACACCTCACACTTTCACAAAAAAATAAATTTCAGATACATGAAAAAGCTAAACATAAAAACAAACAAAAAAGTATTAAAGGTAAATGAAGGAGAACATATTTATGAAATTGGAGTAGGGAAGGCTTGCCTCCAGAATTTAAAAACTGATAAAAAAAAAAAAAAAGAATAACACAAAATGATAGATTAGAAGAAATGCTGCAAGATAAATAACAAAGGATTAGTATACAGAATATATAACAAGATTTCCTATAAATCAATGAGAAAAGATAAAACCAGAAAAATGAGCAAAGTGTATGAATAGAAAGTAAGAAGGCCGGAGGCCAGCCCAGTGGCGCAGCAGTTAAGTTCATACATTCTACTTTGGTGGCCTAGGGTTCACCGGTTTGGATCCCCGGTGCGGACATGGCACCACTTGGCAAGCCAAGCTGTGGAAGGCGTCCCACATATAAAGTAGAGGAAAATGGGCACAGATGTTAGCTCAGGGCCAGTCTTCCTCAGCAAAAAGAGGAGGATTGGCAGCAGATGTTAGCTCAGGGCTAATCTTCCTCAAAAAATAAATAAATAAAATTAAAAGAATTTAAAAAAAGAAAGTAGGAAGACAAATAAATATGAGAAGACTCTCATCCCACTAACAACCGGGGAAATAAAACTGAAACAACAATAACGTTTTCACACATCAGACTGGTAAAAATAAGTTTAATGACATCAATGATCAGCATAAACAAGAGGAAAGAGGTAAACTAAAACATCACTGGGGGAAGTAGAAACAAGTACAGCATTATTAGATGATTTCACAGAAGGTACTAAAATTTCACTCCTGCACACACTTCAACCCAACTATTCCACTTTTCTATATCTATCTTAGAGTCATATTCACATAGTGTACAAGGAAATAAGTTCAAGGATTTTTTTGCCATAATTGTTTGTAAAGGAAAAAAATGGAAATTTTAGATTAATGCCATAAAGAAAATGGTTTAGGTAAACTGATATATCTATAGGTGGAATACCATGCAGCAGTTAAAAAGAATTAAGTAGATTTGTGTGTCCTGACATAATAAGCCTTCAAAATTTTTCTAAGTTAAAAAAAAAAGTAAACTATAAAAATGTATGTTAAAAAGAAAAATACATAGAGTTCTCGTCAAGATGGCGCTGTGAGCAGACGTTGAACTCGCCTCCTCCCACAAACACAACCAGGTTACAACAATTTTAGGAAGAATCACCCTGGATTGAAAACTGAAAACTGGACAAAAAGAACCCCCACAACAAGGGACAGTCCTGACGAAAGCAGAAGAGGCAGTAACTCTGGCTAGAGAGGACAAAAGCCACCTATGGGAGCAGCGGAGCTTCTCAGCTGGCCAGGCAGGAGCCAACCTAAGGTACGCAGCCCTCCCTGGAGGAGTGAGGTCCGGAGCGGGACAATACTGCTATAACCATCCTTTGTACTTAGCCCAACTGAGAAGGGGGGTCTTACTGTCTGGGTTTGCTGGCTATTAACTGCAGTGAGGACAGCCCGAGAAAAGCTATCGGACGAAAGCTGAAAAGATCCGGGTCTTAAAGGGGCCACGCACAAACTCACTCATTGCAGAAACCTAAAATCACCATAGAGAAGGCTGACTGTCCTTTGGTGAAACGAGACTCACCTGGTGGGCTCTGGGGGGCATCTTGGTGAGAGGAGGATCCTCTCCGGAGACAGAGACATTGGTGGGGGCCGTTGTTCTGAGCTGGTCCAGGCGTGCTGATACGGACACAGGTGGGGGCCATTCAGGTGCATCCCTTGGGCTGTTAGCCCAGGGGTCTGCCACACCCACTAGAGCACAGATTTAATCCAGTTCAGCCAGGGCAGGCAACCTGCCCTAGGGACTGGCCCCACCTAACAGCAAGCCCTCAGGCTACTTTTCAGCCTGCATTGACTGAATGCCTTGATCCTCTACAGGCAGGCAAAGGTGTCTGCCTCTGTGGGGCAGGGCTTGTGTGAGGACCTGGTGAACTCTGGGGGGCATTGGGGCAGAGGTGGGGGCCTCTGCAGTGTGGCAGTAGGGTACGCTCCAGGGGGTTGAGAAGTGTACACAGACTAGGACTGTGCTGACAGTGTATGTGGTCCAGAGAGGGTTGAGGCTTATCAGCAGCAGAAGACCTGTATTTCACAAACAGCCATAAAAAGGACCAGCCCCACCTTCCAAACCCTGAAACAACTGAGTGCCTCCATGCCAAGGGCTAGCCTTACTCAGCCGCACTCCTAAGAGAACTGACATCAGCCTTGTTGGCCTCACGCCTATCACAACTGTACGCCCCTGAGCCTAGCAACCAGCTACACTGGGTACCAACCCAATTAAGAGGACAATTGCAATAACAGTGTGATAATAGGCAGGACCAAGATGGCGGAATGAGTGGTCTTCTTTGTCTCTCCCCTGTCAAATCTACAACTAATTGGACATTCACCAATTAACAAAGGATATCCAGATAGCATCTCAAGACACCTAAGAGTCTCGTACTACTATACATCGGAAGGTGGACGGACTTCCCCCTGGGAGGAGGTGGAAATAGGTGAAAACTCTCTGAGCCTGACCCCGACCCCCGACCCCCGGACAGCCTAGTTCCTGCAGGAGGCTCTCTTCCAGCAGACTCCCCCATAGCATCGCCACACACCAAGGGCGGGAGTGTGCACTCACCAGCGGAGCGACGGTGGAAACAGGTGACAACAGCCCTACTCAAGCCCCCCACGATTACACCTAAGCCCAGGGGGAATCCCCAGGGTCCCGCACCCACCAGCAGGGAAGGCCTCCGCTTGCCATTAGCAGGGAGGCTCCGCCCAGAATCCAGAACAAAGGGAAGCTCCCAGCAGGCGGATTCCCCAGCACGGCACCAGACCGCAAGCTGCTGCTGGGCCCACGGTCTCCAGCACACGGGTCAGTGCAGGGGGAAACCCAGACTTCCCGTAGACGTGCTTGGGGACACGGTTGGAGTTCCAGTGCCTGGATCTGCGGCCCGGGGGGAGGCTCCGGGGTCCCACACCTCCCCGGCAGGGAAAGCCTCTGCTCACCATTAGCAAGGAGGCCACGTCCAGAATCCAGGACAAAGGGAAGCTCCCAGTGGGCGGATTCCCTGGCACAGCACCAGACTGCAAGCTGCTGCTGGGCCCACGGTCTCCGGCACACGGGACTTCCCGTGGACGTGCTTGGGGACAGGGTTGGAGCTCCAGCACCCGGCTCTGTGGCTCAGGGGGAGGTTCCGGGGTCCTGCACCCCCCCGGCAGGGAAAGCCTCTGCTCACCATTAGCTGGGAGCCCCCACCCAGCATTCAGAACACCAGGAAGCTCCCTAGAGCAGAATTCCCCACAAGGCAGCAGCTTACAAGCCACTGCCAGGCCCACGGACTCTGGCCATGATCCAGACGAGGCAAGGGGCTCCCAGAGATCCCGTGAGAGTGGAGTGGGGCAGAGTGGAGCTCTGGTGAAACGGCTACGTAGCCCGGGGGGAACTCCAGGTTCCTACAGCAGCCTCAGCGAAAGCCTCTGCACAGCACTAGTGGAGAGGTCCTGACTGGCAATCGCAAGGCGGGAAGGCCCTGGGGCAAAAGTAGCACAGCTAGGTGAGCTAACGACAGACTTCAGAAGATACCCATAGCTCTGCTGGGACCTATAGTGGACAAGTGTGATCTTGTGGGCTCTGTTAGGGACAAAGCAGCGATTATAGGTGATCCTGCTCCTGGTTGCTGGGAAAGCCCACAACACTGCTGCACACCACAAGGAGGGAGCGTGTCTAAGTGGGCTGCAACAGTAGGCATCAGCAGCCTGAGGCCCCCTTGCAATTGCCCCCACAACCGACGAGGGACCCCATAGTACCACTGTGACTACGAGGAGGGGTCCAGGTCTAGTCAGTAACAGCTGACAGGGTACCTGGTTGGTGCAGTCTAAACAGCTGCCCCCCCACACACACCAGTCGCAACAAGTGGAAGCAGCGACTAAACTCTATCTCTATGCAGAGGCACAAATCCACACCATCAAGCAGTATGAAAAAATATATTCAATCTCCAGAACAGAAGGAAAATGATAAGCACCCAGAAAACAATCCCAAAGACAATGAAATCTATAACCTAAATGACGATGATTTCAAAACTGCCATTATTAAAAACCTCAATGAGTTAAAAGAGAATTCAGATAGACAACTCAATGAGTTCAGGAGCTATGTCACAAAAGAGCTTGACACTATAAAGAAGAACCAATTAGAAATACTGGAGATGAAGAACACAATGGAGGAGATTAAGAAAAATCTGGACTCTCTGAACAGTAGGGTCGATAATATGGAGGACAGAATTAGCAATTTGGAGAATAGGAATACAGAAATGCTGCAGGCAGAGGAGGAGAGAGAACTAAGACTAAAAAGAAATGAAGAAACTCTCCAAGAATTATCCAACTCAATTAGGAGATGCAACATAAGGATTATAGGTATACCAGAGGGAGAAGAGAAGGAGAAGAGGGCAGAAGGCCTGTTCAAAGAAATAATAGCTGAGAACTTTCCAAACTTGGGAAGAGAGATGGAACTTCATGTGACAGAAGCCAATAGATCTCCAAACTTTATTAACGCAAGAAGACCAACCCCAAGGCATATAGTAGTGAAACTAGCAAAAGTCAACAACAAAGAGAAAATACTAAGGGCCGCCAGGCAGAAGAAAATAACTTACAAAAGAAACCCCATAAGGCTATCAGCAGATTTCTCAGGAGAGACCTTACAGGCTAGAAGAGATTGGAATGAAATATTCAAAACAAAACTATGAAGGACAAAAACCTGCAGCCAAGAATACTCTACCCAGCGAAAATATCCTTCAAATACGATGGAGAAATAAAAACTTTCCCAGATAAACAAAAGTTAAGGTAGTTCATCACCACAAAACCTCCTCTTCAAGAAATGCTCAGGAAGAACCTCATTCCTGAAAAATCAAAAAAAGGAAAGGGGTTACAAAATCCAGAACAAAGGAGATAAGCAGAAGGACAATAACACAAAGTAACAGCTCTCCATCAGGACAAAATGCAAAAGAACCAGAAAACAAGTGATAAAATGGCAACAGTAGGCCCCCACGTTTCAATAATCACTCTAAACGTGAATGGATTGAACTCTCCAATCAAAAGGCACAGAGTGGCAGGATGGATCAAAGAACAAGATCCAACAATATGCTGCCTCCAGGAAACACACCTCAGCCCCAAAGACAAACACAGACTCAAAGTAAAGGGATGGAAGACAATACTCCAAGCTAATAATGAACAAAAGAAAGCAGGTGTTGCCAGAGTTATATCAGACAAAGTAGACTTCAAAGCAAAACAGATAAAGAAAGACAAAGGGGGCAGTATATAATGATAAAAGGGACGCTCCACCAAGATGACATAACACTTATAAATATATACGCACCTAACACAGGAGCACCAAAATTCGTAAAGAAACTATTAACAAAACTAAAAGGAGACATCAACAGCAATACAATAATAGTAGGGGACCTCAACACCCCATTAACACCAATGGACAGATCATCCAGACAGAAAATCAACAAGGAAATTATAGAATTAAATGAAAAATTAGATCAGATGGACCTAATAGATATATATAGGACACTTCATCCAAAAACAGCAGGTTACACATTCTTCTCAAGTGCGCATGGAACATTCTCAAGGATAGACCATATCTTGGGAAACAAAGCAAGCATCAATAAGTTCAAGAGGGTTGAAATAATATCAAGCATCTTTTCTGATCATAATGCTATGAAACTAGAAATCACCTACAAGAATAAAGCTGGGAAAGGGCCAAAAATGTGGAGACTAAACAACATGCTACTGAACAAACAATGGATTATTGAAGAAATTAAAAAAGAAATCAAACATTATCTGGAAATACATGAAAATAAAAACACACTGTACCAAATTATTTGGGACGCAGCAAAGGCAGTCCTAAGAGGGAAATTCATTGCAATACAGGCTCACCTCAATAAGTAAGAAAAATCTTACATAAACAACCTCAAACAACACCTAACAGAATTAGAAAAAGAAGAACAAACAAAGCCCAAAGTCAGTAGAAGGAGGGAAATAAAAATTAGAGCAGAAATAAATGATATTGAATCAAAAAAAACAGTAGAAAGGATCAATGAAACAAAGAGTTGGTTCTTCGAAAAAATTAACAAAATCGACAAACCCTTAGCCAGACTCACTAAAAAAAAAAGAGAGAAATCTCAAATAAATAAAATTAGAAACGAGAGAGGAGAAATCACAACAGATACCAAAGAAATACAAAGGATCATAAGAGAATACCATGAAAAACTATACGTCAACAAATTGAACAACCTAGAAGAAATGGGTAAATTCCTAGACTCATACAACCTACCCAAACTGAATCAGGAAGAAATAGAGAATCTGAATAGACCAATCTCAAGTAAAGAAATAGAAACAGTAATCAAAAACCTCCCCAAAAATAAGAGTCCAGGACCAGATGGCTTCTCTGGAGAATTCTACCAAACATTCAAAGAAGATTTAATACCTATCCTTCTCAAACTATTCCAGAAAATAGAGGAAGATGGAGCACTCCCTAATACATCCTATGAAGCCAACATTACCCTGATCCCCAAACCTGACAAGGCCAACACAAAGAAGGAAAACTACAGGCCAATATCACTGATGAACATAGATGCAAAAATCCTCAACAAAATTTTGGCAAACCGAATACAGCAATATATCAAAAAGATTACACACCATGATCAAGTGGGATTTATACCAGGGACACAGGGATGGTTCGACATCTGCAAGTCAATCAACGTGATTCACTACATTAACAAAATGAGAAACAAAAACCACATGATCATCTCAAAAGATGCAGAGAAAGCATTTGACAAGATCCAACATCAATTTATGATAAAAACTGTCAATAAAATAGGTATAGAAGTAAAGTACCTCAACATAATAAAGGCCATATATGACAAACCCACAGCCAACATCATACTCAATGGACAAAAACTGAAACCCATCCCTCTCAGAACAGGAACAAGACAAGGGTGCCCACTTTCACCACTCTTATTCAACATAGTACTGGAGGTTTTGGCCAGAGCAATTCGGCAGGAAATAGAAATAAAAGGAATCCAAATAGGCAACGAAGAAGTAAAACTCTCGCTGTTTGCAGACAACATGATCTTATATATAGAAAACCCCAAAGAATCCATAGAAAAACTATTAGAAACAATCAACAACTACAGCAAAGTTGCAGGGTATAAAATCAATTTGCATAAATCAGTAGCATTTCTATATGCTACCAATGAACTAACAGAAAAAGATCTCAAGAACTCAATCCCATTCACGATCGCAAGAAAAAGAATAAAATACCTTGGGATAAATTTAACCAAGGAAGTGAAAGATCTATACAATGAAAACTACAAGACCTTCTTGAAAGAAATCGACGACGACATAAAGAGATGGAAAGACATTCCATGTACATGGATTGGAAGAATAAACATAGTTAAAATGTCCATACTACCTAAAGCAATCTACAGATTCAACACTATCCCAATCAGAATTCCAATGTCATTCTTTACAGAAATTGAACAAAGAATCCTAAAATTCATATGGGGCAACAAAAGACCCCAAATTGCTAAAGCAATCCTGAAAAAGAAGAACAAAGCTGGAGGCATCACAATCCCTGACTTCAAAACATACTACAAAGCTACAGTAATCAAAACAGCATGGTACTGGTACAAAAACAGATGCACAGATCAATGAAACAGAATTGAAAGCCCAGAAATAAAACCACACATCTATGGACAGCTAATCTTTGACAAAGGAGCTGAGGGCCTACAATGGAGGAAAGGAAGTCTCTTCAACAAATGGTGCTGGGAAAACTGGAAAGCCACATGTAAAAGAATGAAAATCAACCATTCTTTTTCACCATTTACTAAAATAAACTCAAAATGGATCAAAGACCTAAAGATTAGGCCTGAAACAATAAGTCTTCTAGAAGAGAATATCGGCAGTACACTCTTTGACATCAGCTTCAAAAGAATCTTTTCGGACACCATAACCCCTCACATGAGGGAAACAATAGAAAGAATAAACAAATGGGACTTCATCAGACTAAAGAGCTACTTCAAGGCAAGGGAAAACAGGATTGAAACAAAAAAACAGCCCACTAGTTGGGAAAAAATATTCACAAGTTATTTATCCAACAAAGGGTTAATCTCCATAATATACAAAGAACTCACACAACTCAACAATAAAAAATCAAACAACCCAATTACAAAATGGGCAGGGGACATGAACAGACATTTCTCCAAAGAAGATACACGGATGGCCAATAGACACATGAAAAGATGCTCATCATCACTAATCATCAGGGAAATGCAAATCAAAACTACACTAAGATATCACCTTACACCTGTTAGAATGGCAAAAATATCCAAAATCAAGAGTGGCAAATGTTGGAGAGGTTGTGGAGAAAAGGGAACACTGAGACATTGTTGGTGGGAAGGCAAACTGGTGCAGCCACTATGGAAAACAGTATGGAGATTCCTCAAAAAGTTAAGAATAGAAAAACCTTATGACCCAGCCATCCCACTACTGGGTATCTATCCTAAGAACCTGAAATCAGCAATTCCAAAAGTTCCATGCACCCCTATGTTCATTGCAGCACTATTCACAATAGCCAAGTCATGGAACCAACCTAAGTGCCCAGCAACTGATGATTGAATAAAGAAGATGTGGTATATATATACAATGGAATACTACTCAGCCATAAAAAAGGACAAAGTCGTCCCATTCACAACAACATGGATAGACCTTGAGGGTATTATGTTGAGTGAAATAAGCCAGACAGAGAAAGACGAACTCTGTATGACTCCACTCATAGGTGGTAGTTAACATATGGACAAAGAGAACTGATCAGTGGTTGCCAGGGGAAAGGGGGGTTGGGGGAGGGCACTAGGGGTGAAGTGGTGTACCTACAACATGACTAATAATGATGTACAACTGTAATTTCACAAGGATGTTAACTTTCATAACCTTAATAAAAAAAAAAAGAAAAATACATATCAACTGATGACAGCAAATTACCCTCTGGGAAAGAATCTGGGGTAAAGAGAAGTATTCAAGGGGGCCTTATACTTCATTTCTCTTGTTAAAATCTTTTATAACAAAATATTCATTTATATTTACGTAATTTTTGTAATGAAAAAATAAAACAAATACTTGTAAAAAAAATCCATACACACACAAATATTTAAAATAAACAGGAACCATATTCTTCTCCCCAATCCCACTCAATTCAGAGGGATCCAGCTTCCTTCAACAGTTCGAGATATAACCAAGCAAACTTTTCCCTACATTACTTAAAACTTTTACATATACAAGCAGATGTATATGTGCACATACATGTACAGACACACATGCATGTGTGTATACATTACTATAGATGTGATAACATGTATACATATGTGTACCATATGCACACATGGACATAAGCCCATGTTTCCAAAATGAGATGGTTACAATGGCAAAAACTGCATACAATAGGGTAGTAGTTTAGGTAAACTGTATCATATCAAGTTAAAGAAGTATTATTCAGCTATGACAGACAATGGGGTTATGGGTTAGAATTTGGGTATGAGTACTGGGGTAGAAGTGATATTTTCTCTTGTGTTTTCTAAGTTTTCTATAATAACTATAGATTGCATAGTGGCAATAAAACCTTTTTAAAAAATAAAAATCAAAGGAGAGAATGCTTTCTGAAATAAAACATGAAGAACATAAAGTGCTAAACAAATATAAGGCTTCATATTGTTAGCACACATAAAACAATATGACAAACTCACATTTCATATATCATCACTTACCAATTCCACTGTCATCTAATCGCATGTAGCCTTCTGCAAGTGAGCTGAAGCCAGTTAATCCTCCCATTGCTGCATAAGGAACATCCTGTCCCACTGGTTTTCCCTGAGCCAGTCTTTCTTGCTTAGTTTCCACTACTGTGTCATGGGCATATGCAGGCTGACCACAAGCACAAGTGAAGCAACTATGGAATCCTGAACACTTGGAACCTGAATTAAGATGTAAAGGAAAGTAAATGTTTCTAAATATAGGTACTGAGCTGTTGCCCTAAAAATGCTTAGCTTAGCCAAAATCACCTGAATCTGGATCCCTCATACACAGTCCTCTGGCCCTGTAACTCCACCTCCAGCCCCTGGACTCCCTCTCAGCCACTGATCACACTTCTTAAAGATGCTAAAGTGGTAAAGGGGTATGTAGTAGAAAAAAAACATACTGGAAAAACCAACTGGGATTAAAAGAAATTGGGTTAAACACTGGAAAGCCAGGAAATGCAGGCCCCCTCCTCAAATACTGAGTTAAAAGCAGGTGTGGCAGGGACAGCGCAGGGGCCAGGACCAGGTGAAGAGAGAATGTGGAAACCTCCTTGTGGACCAATTCCCAAAAAAAGCCATATTGGAAGGCCTACCCACAGACATAGAAAGGATGCAATGGAATATTATTTAACAAAAAAAGGAAAGAATACTGATACACACTACAACATGGATGAATCATAAAAAGATTATGCTAAGTGAAAGAAGCCAGCCACAAAAGACCACATATTCTATGATTCCATTAATATGAAATGTCTAGAATAAGAAATCCAGAGAAACAGAAAGTAGACTATTGGTTGGCTAGGGATGGAGGGAGGGAGGAATAAGGAATGACTGCTAATGGATATGGAGTTTCTTTTTTGCGGTGACTAAAATGTTCTAAAATTTATTGGGGTGATGGTTGCACAACTCTGTGAATATATTAAAAGCCATTAAATTGCCTCCTAGAAATGGATAAGTTGCGTGTGTGTGAATTATATCTTAATAAAATTATTATATTTTAAAAAGCCATATTGAAATGGAGGCCAGAATACACCATTAATAAAATCTTTACACACTCACACTTCTGACAAATGTGTATGAGAACCAAGGCACATAACAAATGAGTTTTATCCAACTACTTCAATACTTAGCCAATGAAACAGATCTAATCCTGCCATCGTCATTAAAAATGTTTTATAACATATTTCATCATAAAATTTCAATTCAAAGTACTACAACTGGAATAACTATCCCCTGAAGAAAAATACTGGACTAATATCCTACCTATTTCAAAGGGTTTTTAAAAGGAGGATTAAGCAAAAGGGCATGTGAGATAGGGGCTGGAATTTGGGTATAGATATTGAGGTAATGGTGCTATTCCACAGAAAGTGTTAAAATTATCTTGTTACATTTTGATTTTCCCATCAGCCTATGTTTTAGGCAATAACAATAATCTACCAGCAAATTATAAACTTTTTTCTGACTTATAAAATCTTTTTTAAAAACTTGTAAATAGGATTTAGTTGATAAAATTCCCCCATTCAAAAATTTGAATCAGATCACGTGTAGTGATTCTTTAAAATCTTTGACTACAGCACAGCCAGAAGGACCCACAACTAGAACATACAACTATGTACTGCGGGGCTTTGGGAGAAGAAGAAATGAAAAAAAAAAGAAGATTGGCAACAGATGTTTGTTCAGGTGTCAATCTTAAAAAAAAACTTTTACTATTACTTATTTGAATTGTATGAGATTAGGGTTTATGAGTACAAAGCATACAAATAACTCTGAGTTTTCCCACAACAATAAAACTTTAGAGTAGCTACCCATCAAATTTTTCTTGGTTGCTTAATACTCTACAGCTGAATAAAACTGGCACAAAGACACATTAAATATTCAATAAAGAAATAAAAATATTTTGTTTGTGTGTTTATAACAATGCAACTCACAGGCATTGCATATAAAGCCAGGCGCAGCACTGTGCTGATCAGCAAAGTGCTTGCACCTGCAGCGAACGGGCTGTGCACCATTCAAAGGGACATAGAGGTAAGCTCCACACTGGCAGCCAGTCACTCGGCAAGGCAGGCTAAGGGGGCGCTGCTGTGGAATCGTTCTGAAGTCAGTTTTATGTTGCTTATACCTAAAAACAATAAAAGGGAATAAATAATATTAATAATAAAAAAATAAAAGGGAAAAACATATTGCAAGTATTGCCAGGGATTACAATTTCTCTTCTGTTATATACAAAACGCTTCTTTCTTATTTTTATTTTTGTTTCGTTGTTCTTGTTAGTAAGGCGAAAATAAACTCCCCTATATGCAGTATTTCTGTCAGCCATGTTGCTTTGGTCAGGGAAAATCTCCAGTCTTTACATTTTTATTTTCAGTTATTTAAGAAGAATTTTCACAGCAATATACAAAGAATTATCATATAATTCCCTTAAAATACTTACCACTATAGATTCTTTAATATGCAAGACAACCTAAGAGTATGAAAAAAGTTTGTTATAAAAATTCTTTTTATCAAAGTGCATGACTTGCATTTATTTTCACAGGTTTGCTATTTAAAAGTGAAATAAGTTTAATAAACATATAATTAATAGGATGTCATCATCATGGCAGCATGAGAAAATCCCTTTGTCCCTCCTTCCATCTACAGTGAGTAAAACATCCATAACCCAACAAAGGCTCCACTGCCCAACAGATCAGGATGCCGGAGACATCATACATTGGTACACACAAAGGTGAGTGGGTTGGAGCACAGAGAGGAGGCTAAACAGGGGAACAGCAGAGGCAGAACCCAAGATGCTGGATCTCTGGCCACAGCAGCTGAGCCAGCCATCCCCAGCCCCAGAGAAGTTGGTAGGCAGCAGCAGAGGCACACATGCAACTCCTGCAGCCACAGGGAATGGAGCAGCAGTGGAGGTGGAGCCCAGTGATTCCAGGCTCAGCTCAGACCCTGGTAGCAGCAGCAAAGGTGTGCATGGCACTCCTACATCCCAACAACAGTGGCATGTGTCACCACAAGGTAACAGGAAACAGCTGAGACAGTGCCCTGTGTACCAGGTTCCCTCCCCACACTTCTCCTACCATGGCAGCTGAGCTTCCAATCCAGATGATCCCAGACACGGCTGAGGTGCCAGCCATTCCTGTAGCCCCAGCAGCAAAATCAGTGACCACAGCAACACAAGCAACAGCAAGGCATCAGTGACCCCGAGAAGCGCAAGCAGTAATGAAGAGAGTACCAGCAACTGCCCCAATAGAGGCAGTGGAGGGTGGAATGTGCAAATCCTCAAATATAGCCAGAGGCAGCTGATGTAATAGATACTAAAAACTAGTGCTGCAGCACCACCTACTGAAAAACAAAAGAAAGCCTTCTAATCTCTAAGCAGTTGAAAAATTTGAATCAAAACAAAGCTATACCTAAATAAAAAACATGTTTGCTACAAATGCACCAGCAGAGGTATAACTCAGCAAGCACCACAAAAAGCCACGGTACCAGAGCATTACAAAAAGAAAACAATTCTCTAGAAACTAAACATAAAGTCATAGAATATTGTGATCTAACTGATAAAGAATTTAAAATAGCTGTCATGAAGAAACTCAGCAAGCTACAAGAAAACTCAGTAAGGCAGTTCAATGAGCTCAAGAATAAAATCAATGAACAGAAAGACCAAAGAGATTGAAACTCTAAAAAAGAACCAAACGGAAATTCTAGAGCTGAAGAACTCAATAAATGTGACAACGAATGAATTAGAAAGCATTGGAAATAGAGCAGATGTCACAGAAGACAGAATTAGTGAGCTTGAAGATAGGAACCTAGAAATGATGCAGGTAGAAAAGGAGAGAGAACGAAGAATCAAAAAAAAAAAAATGTTGAAACTCTATGAGAATTATCCAACTCCATTAGAAAGAGCAACTTAAGGGTAACGGGTATCCCAGAAGGAGAAGAGAGAGAGAAGGGAGTAGAGAGCTTATTTAAAGAAATAATAGCTGAGAACTTCCCAAACCTGCAGAAGGAACTGGATATAAAAATCCATAGGGGCTGACCCCATGGCCTAGTGGTTAAAGTTACACATGCCCCACTTCAGTGGCCTGGGGTTCGTGGGTTTGGATCCTCAGTGTGGACCTACTCTATTCATCAGCCATGCTGTGGAGGCATCCCACATACAAAGTAGAGGAAGACTGGCATAGATATTAGCTCAGGGCTAATCTTCCTCAAGCAAAAAAAAAAAAAAAACGAGGAGGATTGGCAACGGATGTTAGCTCAGGGCGAATCTTCCTCACAAAAAAGAAAAAAACAAAATCCATTAAGCTAATAGAACACCCAATTATTGCAACACAAAAAGAACTTCTCCAAGATACATGATAATAAAACTGTCAAAAATCAATGACAAAGAAAAAATATTAAAAGCAGCCAGGGAGAAAAAGAAAACAACCTACATGGGAATCCTCATTAGGCTTTAAGCAGATTTCTCATTAGAAACCCTACAGGTCAGGAGAGAATGGAAAGATATATTCAAAATATTGAAAGATAAAAATTTTCAGCCAAGAATACTCTATCCAGCAGAGTTGTCTTTCAGATATAAAGGAGTGAGGGAGAAATAATGGCTTTCCCACACAAACAAAACTAAGGGAGTTCACCACCACTAGACCTGCCTGTATATAAGATGTGTTGAAAGAAGCTCTCCTACCTGAAACAAAAAGGCAACAATATACAAAGCTTTCAGCAACATGATAAATAGATGGAATGAGAAAGTTGCAAATCTGTATCAAAATAAGGTAGTAAATGCTTAATTATAACATAAAGGTTAAAGGGAAAGGAAGCATTAAAAATAACTATAACCACTTCAATTTGGTAACAAACTCACAATTCAAAAAGGGATAATTTTGGGGCCAGCCTGGTGGCACAGCAGTTAAGTTCGCATGTTCTGCTTCAGCAACCCGAGGTTCACCGGTTCGGATCCCAGGTGTGGACATGCCACCGCTTGTCAAGCCATGCTGTGGCAGGCGTCCCACATATAAAGTAGAGGAGGATGGGCACGGATGTTAGCTCAGGGCCAGTCTTCCTCAACAAAAAGAGGAGGATTGGCAGCAGTTAGCTCAAGACTAATCTTCCTCAAAAAAAAAAAAAAGGATAATTCCTGACAACAAAAACATAGATGGGAAGAAGAAAAGGACAGAATCTGCAAAGGCAAATAAAGATACAAAGCTATCAGCAGAAAAAGAACTATCTTATCTACGAGACCTTTTATACAAACCTCATGGTAACCACAAAACAAAAAATTCAGAACAGAGTCACAAAACACAACAAAGGGGAAACCGAGAAACACATTACAGAAAACCACCAAACTGAAATGGCAGACAGAAACACAAGGAAAAAGAAACAATGGAAATGTAGAACAACTAGAAATCAAAAGATAAAAGGGCAGTATTAAGCCCTCATATATCAATAATCACCCTAAATGTAAATGGATAGAATTCACTAATCAAGATACAGAGTGGCTGAAGGATTTAAAAACAAGACCCAACAATATGCTGCCTCCAGGAGACCCATCTCAGCTCTAAAGACAAACATAGGCTCAGAGTGGAAGGGATGGAAGATGATACTCAAAGCAAATGCCAACCAAAATAAAGTGGGTGTAGCCATACTTCTATCAGACAAAACAGACTTCAGGCCAAAGAAGATAACAAAAGATAGAGATAAACATTATATAATGAAAAAGGGGACTCTCCACTAAGAAGACATAACACTTATTAATATATACACACCTAACATAGGAGCACCAAAATATATAAAGCAATTATTAACAGACCTAAAGGGAGAAATTGACAGCAACACAATAAGAGTAGGGGACTTTAATACCCCACTTACATCAATGGATAGATCATCCATCCAGAAAGTCAACAAGGAAACATCAGCCTTAAATGAAACATTAGACCAGGAGAACTTTATATATATATATATATATATATAACATCCCATCCAAAAGCAGCAGAATACACATTCTTCCCAAGTGCACGTGGAACATTCTTAAAGATAGACCACATGTTGGGAAACAAAACAAGACTCGACAAATTTAAGAAGATGGAAATCATATCAAGCATCTTTTCCAACCACAGTGGTATGAAACTAGAAATCCACTACAAGAAAAAAGCTGGGAAAGTCACAAATATGTGGAGACTAAACAACATGCTACTGAACAACTATAGGATCAATGAGGAAATCAAAGGAGAAATCAAAAAATACCTGGAAACAAATGAAGATGAAAACACAACATATCTAAATCTATGGAATTCAGGAAAAGCAGTAGTAAGACAGAAGTTTATAGAAATACAGGCCTATCTCAACAAACAAGACAAATATGAAATAAACAAACTAACATTACATCTAAAGGAAATGGAAAAAGAAGAACAAAGCCCAAAATCAGTAGAAGGAAGGAAATAATAAAAATCAGAGCAGAAATAAATGATATAGACACTAAAAGGACAATAGAAAGGATCAATGAAACTAACAATGGTTCTCTGAAAAGACAAACAAAAGTGACAAACATTTAGCTAGACTCAATAAGAAAAAAAGGAGAGAAGGCTCAAATAAATAAAATCAGAAATCAAAGAGTAGAAATTACAATGGACACCACAGAAATACAAAAATTATAAGAGAATACTATGAAAAGCTATACGCCAACAAACTGGATAACCTAGAAGAAACAGATAATTCCTAGAATTATACAACTTTCCAAACTGAATCAAGAAGAAATATAGAATCTGAACAGACCAATCATTAGTAAAGACAGTCAAACAGTAATAAAAAAGCCTCCCAAAAAACAAAAGTCCAGGACCAGACAGCTTCCCCAGTAAATTCTACCAAACATTCAAAGAAGATTTAACACCCATCCTTCTCAAACTCTTCCAAAAAAACGAAGAGGAGGGGATGCTTCTTAACTCATTTTATAAGACCAATATTACCTCGATACCAAAACCATACAAGGATGACACAAAAAACGAAAATTACAGGACAATATCACTCATGAACGTAGATCCAAAAATCCTCAACAAAATATTAGCAAATCGAATATGGCAATACATTAAAAGGATCCTACACCACAATCAAGTGGGATTTATTCTGAGGATGCAAGATGGTTCAAAATCCACAAATCAATCAACGTGATACACCACATTAACAAAATGAAAATCACATGACCATCTCAATAGATGCAGAGAAAGCATTCAACAAGATATAGCATCCATTTATGATAAAAAATCTCAATAAAATGGGTGTAGAAGGAAAATATCTCAACATAATAAAGGCCATATATGACAAACCCACAGCTAACATCATACTCAACAGTGAAAAACTGAAAGCTATCTCCCTAAGAACAGGAACAAGACAAGGATACCCACTCTCATAGTATTCAACATAGTATGAGAAGTCCTAACCAGTGCAATTAGCCACGAAAAAGAAATAAAAGGTATACAAATTGGAAAGGAAGAAACAAAACTGTCACTATTTATGGATGACATGATTCTTAGAGAAAACTCTAAAGAATCCACCAAAAAAACTATCAGAAATAATAAATGAATACAGTAAATTTGTAGGGTAACAAAATCAACATACAAATATCAGTTGTGTTTCTATACACTAACAATGAACTAGCAGAAAGATTGAGACTACAATCCCATTTACAATCACAATGAAAAGAATAAAATACCTAGGAATAAACTTAACCAAGGAGGTAAATACCTATACACTGACAACTATACAACATTGTTGAAAGAAATCGAAGAAGATGCAAAGAAATGGAAAGATATTTTGTGCTCATGGACTGGAAGAATTAACATAGTTAACATGTTTATATCACCTAAAGCAATCCACAGACAACATGCAATCCTTATCAAAATCCCAACAACATTTTTCACAAAAATAGAACAAAGAATCCTAAAATTTATATGGAACAAAAGATCCCAAATAGCCAAAGGAATCCTGAGAAAAAATTATAAAGCTGGACGTATCACACTCCCTGATTTTAAAATATACTAGAAAGCTATAGTAATCAAAACAACTTGGTACTGGCAGAAAAACATACACACAGATCAAGAGAACAGAATTGAGAGCCTAGAAGTAAACCCACCCATCTATGGACAGCTAATTTTCAACAAGGGAGCCAAAAACATACAATGGAGAAAGGAAAGTCTTTTCAATAAACGGTGTTGGGAAAACTAGACAGCCACATGCAAAAGAATGAAAGTAGACCATTATCTTACACCATACACAAAAATTAACTCAAAATGAACTAAAGACTTGAATGTAAGATCGGAAACCATAAAACTCTGAGAAAAAAAGACCAGCAACATACTCCTTGACATCAGACTGAGCAGAATCTTTTTGATTATGTCTCCTCAGGCAAGGGAAATAAAAGAAAAAATAAACAAATGGGATTACATCAAACTAAAAAGGATCTGCTCAGCAAAGGAAACCATTAACAAAATGAAAAGATAACCTACAATTGGGAGAAGATATTTGTAAATTATACATCCATAAAAGGGTTAATATCCAAAATATATAACGAATTCATACAACTCAATATCAAACAAACAAACAACCCAATTAAAGAATGGGCAGATAATATCTGAACAGATATTTTTCCAAAGAAAATATATAGATGGCCAACAGGCACATGAAAAGATGTTCAACTTCACTAATTATTAGGGAAATGCAAATCAAAACCACAGTGAGATATTACCTCACACTCGTCAGAATGGCTATTATTAAAAAGACAACAAATAACAAGTGTTGGAGAGGTTGTGGAGAAAAGAGAACCCTCGTACACTGCTGGTGGGAATGTAAATTGGTGTAACCACTATGGAAAACAGTATGAAGCTTTTTAAAAATTAAAAATAAAACTACCATATTATCCAGCTATTCCTCTTCTGAGTATTTATCCAAAGAACACAAAAATACTAATTCAAGAAGACATATGAACCCCTATGTTCATTGCAGCATTATTCACAATAGCCAAGACTTGGAAATAACCTAATGCACATCAACAAATGAATGGATAAAGAAGATATAGTATGTACACACAATGGAATACTACTCAGCCATAAAAAGGTTGAAATTTTGCCATTTGTGACAACACGGATGGACCTTAAGGGTATTATGCTAAGTGAAAAAAAGCCAAATAGAGAAAGCCAAATACCACATGATTTCACTCATATGTGGAAGATAAACAAAAATACAGATACAGAGAACGAATTGGTGGTTACCAGGGGGAAATGGGGGTTAGGGATGGCAAAACAGGTAAAGGGGCATATGCGTACAGTGACAGATGGCAACTAGACTTTTGGTGGGGAACACAATGTAGTCTATACAGAAGGCAAAATATAATGAGGTACATCTGAAATTTACACAGTGTTATAAATCAATGTTATCTCAATTTAAAAAAGGCTTATTGCATAAATGATTAAAAAATTAAATGTAATCAAAATAAACTGAATTTATAAAAATATATTTTAATATAATTTAATTTTTAACTTCAAGATAAATTATCAACATTTTCAAAAGACAAAGCTCTACATTAAAACACTGTAAGTAATTTTCTTAAATAGACCACTTGCGTTCTTCTCATAAGATGGTACTCAGTAAAATAATACTAAATGTATTATTCTCAATATTAATTTCAGTAACAGAAGTTAAAATAACAATGAGATATCATTTTTCACTTAGCAAGAAGAGCCAAACTATACATAATTTTTAAACTATATGCAATTCACAATGCCGTCAAGAGAGTTACAGAAGAACCAATCCCACAAAATAATGTTTTAAGAAACTTAAAAAGATCCATCCTTTAACCTAGACAGCTCTTTTTTAGAAAATATACCCTAAGAAAATAATTCCATGTATAGAAAGAGCTTTGTGCATAAAGTTAGTAGTAGCAACAATACCTAAAACTGGCAAAAAATATATGTACATACACATACTCAACATACTAATAATAAGGGAATGGATAAGCGAGTTACTAGACAATAATTTTCAAATTTTTTAGCAGTGAAACCCTTTCTTCAAATAAAATCTTTTACAGAATCATAATATATAAAATAGGTAAAGGCAGAATTGGTTAAAGCAAGGGAAAGGGCCAGAATTGGAGTCTGTCCTTCCTCTAACCTGCCTGTCCACCTGGTACACCCTGAGACGCCCTCACAGCTCTGGAGGACACCATGAACACCACTGGACCAGCCGGAATACCGAGAAGGATTAACAGTCTTGTTTACAATTACTGCATAACAATGTGGAAACATATTTCTGTGACTCTGTCAAGAAAAACTGGTTTAATATTTATACGCACACATTTAACAACTAAATGAACTACATAAGGAAAAAATTACACGAATATAGTAAAACGTAGGGACAGCGGGTGGCTTCTGGCGGTGAGTCTTCTTTCAACTATTCTATATATTCCTCTTTTACTTTAATAACCATGTTTCAGTTTTAGGGAAAAAAAAAATTTAGACAGAGATCTCACTGGGTGACTAGTACTAAAGAAAACTTTTCCATCGAAGTTGGGTTGGGTCCATTTTGAAGGCTAATTCCATGCTGTATAATCATACATTGATAAGAGACTGGCACTAAATTTGTACAAGAATAAATCGTAAAACTAACACAAATTCACCAAACTCCTCTGTAATTCCAAAAGATATCAATGTAACCCTCATC